>NC_138885.1:91117899-91722486 GCF_965194825.1 Balaenoptera physalus
CTTAAACCCAAGGTTCCTGATGTCCAGGTCAAGGAAATGATGACAGTAGTCCCTAGACTTTCCTGGGTATCCTCAAAACCTCTCCTTCTGGTCTTTTGCTAATTGCTAGGCTCATCCAACCGCTGAAGGACAGGAATTCATTCCTTTCAGCCAGTTCAGTTCGTTAGACGCCACCTTACTCCCTCCGCAAACGTCAACATCTGTAGATCTTCCTATTGTGGCCACTCAATCTGCCACTAATGGAGCCACACCTCCTGCCTAGGGGTCTAAGGGTAGCCCGCATCCTCAGCTTTGAATGGAAGCAGGGCTGGAGGCCTCATACGTGCTGTCCAGGCTTCCTCCTCAGCCCCTTGTTTTCAGCCCGGTGCCTCACACTGTCCTTTGTAACGTCTGGTCTCCAGCCTCTTGGGTTCAGTCCCACAGGGCTGGGGAGGGATGGTTGCTGGGCTGCTCTGAGTGGGGTGGATCTGTCCCCCTTAGCCTTCCTGGGGGTTCTTTGGGGCCCAACTAGGTGGCTTCTCCTTTGTATTCTTCTCACTTGCCTCTGCTGAGTCAGGTACCACTCCTCTGTTTGCTTTCTATCTTTCAGAATTGTTGTGTCTCAGCCATTTTTGTCTCCTCTCCCATTTGCTGTCCTTTGGGGCTTATACCTTGTTTATTTCTTTCTCTCTTTTTTTTTTTTTTTAAAGATTTGGTGAGGGAGTAAGCAGATATTTCAGTGGAGCAAAGTTAAGATTCTTTTTTTTTTTTTTTTTTAAATTTATTTCTTTATTTTTGGGTGTGTTGGGTCTTCGTTTCTGCGCGAGGGCTTTCTCCAGTTGCGGCAAGCGGGGGGCCACTCTTCATCGCGGTGCGCGGGCCTCTCACTATCGCGGCCTCTCTTGTTGCGGAGCACAGGCTCCAGACGCGCAGGCTCAGCAACTGTGGCTCACGGGCCCAGTTGCTCCGCGGCATGTGGGATCTTCCCAGACCAGGGCTCGAACCCGTGTCCCCTGCATTGGCAGGCGGACTCTCAACCACTGCGCCACCAGGGAAGCCCCTATTTCTTTCTCTCTTAATACAAGGTTTTAATGTGGACCCAAAGCCGAGTGGATAGTGACTGACCAGGGCTGAGTGCAGTTAATTTTTTTTTTTGGACTGTTGAGGACCTTGGCCTTCAGCAATACATAGAATGAGTTAAGGAAATCTCAGTTCTCGGGTGTAAGGAGTTATGCTCAGCAAAGAGTGCACCATATGTTCCTTCACTGCCGAGAACCTTCCGAAAAACAAATCTTATCAGGTTTTGTGTTATCACCAAAAGTTAATCTCCCAGCATGGTTCCCAATCACGTTTATGAAAGTGTTTTGAAAATGAAATGCGCCACTATGAAGTCAATGGCTAGAAATCAATGAGAACTGCCCAGGGAGAGGCTTGTTTGTATTTTTCTTCTGTAGCTGAACACTTGCTGGGAGGAAGCGCAGAACATCTCTCGGTGTTTGTGTTTTTAGATGCACCAACCAGCAATGGGAAGCTTTCATCCGACTGTGTACATACCTGCCATGCAGAGGAAGAAGTGTTTGTTAAGTGAATAAACTTAATGTATGGTAGACGATTTTGTGACTACAGAACGTGTTTGCAATAATAACAGTGAAGGCAAGACGCTTTTCAAGATCCTGAGAAAATTAAATGAATGGCACATATTTTATTTTACCAGGGACTAAAATTTTCCATTAAAAAATAAATATATTAGCCTGTCAGTAACTTTTATCCAACACCTGATGTATTTTAGTTAGTATTCCATTATTCCTGGTGTTCTGACATGCATAATTGTTACCAAAGGGATTCTCTAATATTGTATTCAGAATCCATGATGGATTTACATAGCCTTAAACTGAAAGAGGAGGCATGAAAAGTTTTGTATTCACTCCTCCCCACACCATCCCTGTAGTGAGGGATTATAAATTGAGTTTTATTTTGATATAAGACATTTCAGCCTTGTGAAAACATAGCTAACAAGAATGTAGACCTTCAGAATGGCCATCATCAAAAAATCTACAAACAATAAATGCTGGAGAGGGTGTGGAGAAAAGGGAACCCTCTTGCACTGTTGGTGGGAATGTGAATTGATACAGCCACTATGGAGAACAGTATGGAGGTTCCTTAAAAATCTAAAAATAGAACTACCATATGACCCAGCAGTCCCACTACTGGGCATATACCCTGAGAAAACCATAATTCAAAAAGATACATGCACCCCAATGTTCATTGCAGCACTATTTACAATAGCCAGGACATGGAAGCAACCTAAGTGTCCATCGACAGATGAATGGATAAAGAAGATGTGGCACATATATACAATGGAATATTACTCAGCCATAAAAAGAAACGAAATTGAGTTATTTGTAGTGAGGTGGATGGACCTAGAGTCTGTCATACAGAGTGAAGTTAAGTCAGAAAGAGAAAAACAAATACCGTATGCTAACACATATATATGGAATCTAAAAAAAAAAAAAAAAGGTTCTGATGAACCTAGGGGCAGGACAGGATTAAAGACGCAGATGTATAGAATGGACTTGAGGACACGGGGAGGGGGAAGGGTAAGCTGGGACAAAGTGAGAGAGTAGCACTGACATATATACACTACCAAATGTAAAATAACTAGTGGGAAGCAGCCGCATAGCACAGGGAGATCAGCTGGGTGCTTTGTGACCACCTAGAGGGGTGGGATAGGGAGGGTGGGAGGGAGACACAAGAGGGAGGAGATATGGGGATATATGTATACATATAGCTGATTCACTTTGTTGTACAGCAGAAACTAACACAACATTGTAAAGCAATTATCCTCCAATAAAGATGTAAAAAAAAAGTAATAAATGGCTGTAAGAATTCAAAAAAAAAAAAAAAAAAGAATGTAGACCTTAGTGTAAAGTGGTCCTGTGGACTTCATTCAGGGAGTACTGTATTCTAGAAATACCTGAGGAGTTTGGTTAGAAATCCCTGCCCTTTGACAGAGTTCTTTAAGAGGGGGGATCTAGTTCAGTATTGTTCAATTAATGGTTGCTTTCTATTGCCTTATAATGGATTAAGAATGTTCATATCTCTTCTCCAGTCTATTTGGCCACCTTTTTGGTTTGGGTCATTGCCCGTTTCAGTGTACATCTCAGTTTCATGTTTATGTGCTTGAAGGAAGAACCAGAGACGGAGGCACTCCTGTGTCTGCACCTCTTGCCTAGATGACATTACAATGCCTCATGGTTTACAACCCAAAGAGGTGCACGCTGCATCTGTATTCTGATTTTGTTTTCTTGTGTGAGCAAAACTCAGGATTTAAAGATGATAGAGAAGGACGTACACTTAAAGATGTAAAATAAGTTTTGCAAGGTCTATATAAAGTACAGAACATTTTGGTTTTGATGCCACTGTATAACCAGCAGAAGTTTAAGAAAAATAAACACAAGCAAGCAATGTTTCCCTCTCTCTCTCTTAAACATCCTCCCAGATAACAGGTTTAACTAGTATTTTCCCCCACTATATTGATCAGTTTCTCTGGCCTTGTGCAGATACAGCTACAGAACGCTCTTGTGAACCTGCTGCCTTTTTTTTTTTTTTAAGCCTTTAGCTTTAGAATAGCTGGATTTCATGGCAGGGGGCCTCAGCCTCTGTTCCTGAAGGCTCTTTTCCTCCCACTCCCTTGGAGAGGGAAGCATGATTAATTTCTCCCCTTCCCTTTTGATTATAGGAAAAATCGGGTGCACGGTAACTTAGTGCCGGCACACCTGAATTCAGGGGGCAGCTCCCGAGACAATTGCTCTCTTGTTCCCAAGTCTCCTGGGCCTGGGGAGCATTGAGGGCAAAAGGGTAATGAATTCATCTAGGTGGTGATAAGAGCTACATTCCAAGAGGATTAACAGCACAAAAACCCCTATTCTAGGAGGAAAAAAAAAACACAGAAAAAGCGGGGTTGGGGGGAACACCCACATTGACACACAAACATAGCTGCACAGGGAGCTTTTTAGTGAGTGCTCAAAGCCTCATTCCAATTTTAGCTGTCAAAAACCTGAGCTACACTGACAAGAGCATCTACATGTTGTACATGACAGGGACAGTCTTTAAAATGCTGGGAGCATTCTTGTTCAAACGAAGGGGATTGTTTGGTCGTAGTCTTCGCTTTGCCCTAAGAATTACATCTGGCCCCTATCAACTACCTCCTTGATCAAATCGCAGAAACATTTTCAAAATACCTTGATTTCAGACTTTTCAATCTAGAGGAGCGGGGGGTTGGGGGTGGGGAGGAAATGTCCATGTAATTTGCTAACCACATCTGAGAACGGTTCTGCTAATGGAAATTTGGCCATGTAAACTTTCCTAAAACAGCACCAGCACTGCATTGAAATTTAGGATCTTGAGTGTGCAACTCAAGTGGAGGTCCCTCATATGTGTTTGGATGGATATATTTGGTGAGACGTAAAGGCAGCATCATTTCTGTCTGCTCATCAAGGGCCAGAACCAGCCCACACACATCTGCCTAGCTTTTCCTCACTGCCTGTTAGGAAAATAAACCTCTCATTTTTCAAAAGAAGTCACTGCCCCTAAAGAGGAAAACCAGAGCACATGGCTGTGGTGCCTGGATCTTCTTATCCTCTTCCAAGAGGCCTTCACCATCCCCCACCCCCAACAGCTGCCAGACCCCAAATTTTCAGACTTTAAATCTCAACACCCTTTGTCTTACTGCATCCCTTCTTTAACAAAGAAATCTGACTTAGTTTAGCTGATCCCTAAAGAAATAATTCGGAAGGTGTTTGCCACTCAGACACATTGTTCTTGAGAAATAAACACGTAATCAACTGTTATGGAAGCAGTGACTTTTACAAGTACCGTGCTAGAGTCTAAAACAGAAATGTACCACACTATTGTAGGAAACGACAGCTTTTACATTTTCTTGGCCACGCTCTGGTTTTGTCTCCATTTGAGAACATTCCACAAATATCAAAATGGGCCTTTGGTAAAGACGCCCGATCCACATTTTGCATGTCTGAATCCGTTGGAAATGTACCCTCTTGATGTCATTCAGACTTAATGAAGTTAAACATTTGCCAAGTGAGTTTGTTTTTGAGAGGAGTCGCTTCAGGAAGGCATGTTGGAGCAGACCGAAGCTTAGCTGACCGTGAATAAGTGTTTGCCTACGTCTGTCATTTTATAAACACTGTGAATCATTAGCTCAGACCCCCTCTTTTATCCCAAAGAGGAAAAGATGCACTGGCTAACACCGTGCATTTTAGTGAAGGCTCTTTGTTCTTAGTAGAAACGGATATTGATGTTCCTCACCTGCATGCCATGAGATGACTTCAGCTTTAGCTCGAGACGCTGGCAATGGAGCTATAGGGCTGGTGCAGTTAACCAGCCCCAGTAGAGTTGCATGTGGCCACCTCCCTCTTGCTTACCTGCCTCACTGCCGTGCCTCTGAGATCCTCACCAAAGTGGGAGGCTATTTAGTGCCAAGGATTCTTTTTTTTTTTTTAACATCTTTATTGGAGTATAATTGCTTTACATTGTTGTCTTAGTTTCTGCTGTATAACAAAGTGAATCAGCTATACGTATACTTATATCTCCATATCTCCTCCTTATACTTATATCTCCATATCTCCTCCCTCTTGCGTCTCCCTCCCACCCTCCCTATCCCACCCCTCTAGGTGGTCACAAAGCACCAAGCTGATCTCCCTGTGTTATGCGGCTGCTTCCCACTAGCTATCTATTTTACATTTGGTAGTGTATATATGTCCATGCCACTCTCTCACTTTGTCCCAGCTTACCCTTCCCCCTCCGCGCATCCTCAAGTCCGTTCTCTACGTCTGTGTCTTTAATCCTGTCCTGCCCCTAGGTTCTTCAGGACCTTTTTTTTTTTTTAGATTCCATATATATGTGTTAGCATACGGTATTTGTTTTTCTCTTTCTGACTTAACTTCACTCTGTATGACAGACTCTAGGTGCATCCACTTCACTACAGATAACTCAATTTCGTTTTTTTATGGCTGAGTAATATTCCATTGCATATATGTACCACATCTTCTTTATCCATTCACCTGTCAATGGACACTTAGGTTGCTTCCACCCCTGGCTATTGTAAATAGTGCTGCAATGAACATTGTAGTGCCAAGGATTCTTGTTAATGTCCTTTCTTCGCATCTTGGGGGGGTAGTTTGTAGAAAATACAAATAGCTTTTAACTGTCTGTACATGTATTTTAATGCACTTTCTGGTATACACAAGAAGATGCTTTTGTGTTTAAGAGAAAATAGCCATAAGTTTGTTAGTTATTTGCTGTGACTGAAGAAACCAGATTTCAGCAACAAAGGCAGCACCTTTGACGTCTTGCCAGGGTTGTGTTTTGTAGCTAAACATGACATTTAGGAAATGTCAGCCGTGAATGGCTTTTTAAAAAACTGTAGTAAAGTATGGTTGGATATACGTACAATCCCTGATTTACAAGAACTTGACAAACAAGTTTCCAGGAGACATAAAAGGCTGCCCCTCTTCCACCTCTCCCCTCTCGGGATCCCTTTCATTTCTCCTCTTTGCCCTTCCACTCCCTCCCTCCCGTCCCCTCAATGCCAGAGCCATTTCAGCACTGCCATGGAAACTGCCCGTGGAAAAACTTGGCTCCTCTGCAAAAACTGTCATTTCTAAAGTGGAAGAAGAAGCTGAACACAATGGGCACAGTTGGCCTTGACCCCAGAGACAACTCCTGGGCAGGACCATGTGGACACCCCAATATTTTTTCTAATGTGGTAGGAGTCTTTTAAATACCATTTACTTTTATTCATTTGGACTTACAAGTATCCCTTTTTTAAAAAAAAAAATGTCCAGATGTCTGTGAGAGAAATGAAGAAAATAACCTCCGTTCATTTGTATGTTTGTGTGAACTGGGTCAAGCTACAGTGGCCACACACACAAACACACAGCTCTCACGTATGCTTAGTGCTTTATATCTCACTGTTTACAAAGGGTTTCCCCACACGCATCTGTTCTTCACAGCTGCTTTGCAAATGGTGAGACTGGGGCTCAGAGAGCTTGAAATATTTGAGGTGCTGCAAGCAGGACTTTAGAAACTGCAAATTTAAATTCAGATTGAGTTCTCCTTGCCTTCCATATCCCGTTGTGTGTGTCAGTATTTCTATACATGTCTGGGTTTTGTAGGTACACACACATGATCACATCTCTGCCTTTTTAAATAGTGAAGCAGACACGTTTGCAGATGATCAGCAAACAATTCAGAGAAGCTCAAACCATCTCTGACCTCGATATTCTGCTATTTTATGAGATCCTTATACCTGGAGGGTGAAAATTAGATGACGGGGTTTTATTTCATAAGCATTAGAGATTGAGAGTACAGCGTGTACCTATAAAACACACTTACAGCTGAGTGTTAAGATTTTACAACTTGACTTAGAAATATCTATGTAATGGTTGATTAAATAATAAAACTCATGAATTATATCTCTGTTTACAGGCCTAATTCCAACCCTGATAGTATATTTACATCTGTGGTTTTGAATTACTTATAGTAAGTCAGTCCACTCTCAGTAAATGGGTATTATTTGTAGCTACAAAGTATATTTGAATTCCATACCCTAGAGCCAGGTTCATTAGATATTTTCCTGTGATAACCTTTCTGATCAGGGCCTAAGTAACACAATTCTGAAACTGAAAATGATATACATGCATAAAAGTACACTATACAGGTCAATTTATAGTAATAATAATGTTGGCTCTAAACAAATTGTCTCACTAGCAGTGAACATACAATGGGAGCGTCATAAGAGATGAACTAATGCCACTTCCTGAGATAGAAAATTCTCACATTTTACATAAAACCAGAAGTAAAAATGGTTCCAAGAAAAAACCATGTGTTAAGAATTCTAAGAGTTTAGCTTAGAAGGAGGGAAAAAAATTGGTTTATCACAAACATTGCTATTTTTCCTCCCAAAGTATACAAACAGTTTCCCTTCTCTGCCTTCATGATGTCATGCTCTGAATAAGAAATGATGAAGGAAATGGAATTATACAAATGAAAGATAAATGTACCAATTAGATTTAATAGGAAATGAAAATCTGAAAACAAACTTGGTAAATATCTAATAAAAGCTTAAGGATCATGGAATTATTATTTGCTAGAATCTTGTTCTTGATTAGAATTGTGTAAAGTTCTACCTGAATATTTCTTGAAAACTATAATGTATCATCTTCTAACATTCTTGACAGATGTTGTAAGTTTTTCCATTCACTTTTATTGTATGGCCAGGTTTTTGTTTTTTGTTTTTTTTTGATGTATGTTGACCCTTGTAATCTGCCTCACTGTGATGGGTTACTACTATTCCTGATGGCGATTTCATTGGCAGAATCTATAGAATTATGCTTTGGGCTCTGCCGCGGTCTTTAGCGCTGCTACTTAAGTGAGACCACTGAAAAATGAAGCCAAGCCTAGAGTGTGTTGAAAAGACTTGCCCTGTCTGAACAGGGCAGGAGTTTGCAGGCTGTGACTCCCTTACCCTCTCACTTTCTTTGGAGGCAGGGAGACAGTAACAGACACCAGCAGTTTCTGCCTAAAAACCTGGCAAGGAGGAAAAGCAACTATGTAACTGATGTGAGTTATTTTATTAAATGCCTCTTTTCTTCGTTTAAACAGGATTTGAAAAGCCAACCCAGACCGAATTACTTTTTCCATACTTTAATACACCCTGGATAAATTTTAAAGCACAGGTTGTATTTTATATAATAAGAATAGGGAAACTTTATTCCTATTTCGCGTGAAATGACAAGTACGGTGACTTGGTTTGGATCCATTTACATTCAAGTAGACCATCATCACGTTAACCGTGAACTAGCACTGGGTTTTAAAGTCTTTGTAGTTAATTTGAAGGCATCAATATATGTACAGGAGCAGTACCTGTCTCAAAGTGCACTGCAGACATCATCTTTGAGAAATGACAAGGATAATCAGTTTGTCTTCATAGCTTAAGGCACCTGAGCACACAGAGCCTGGGAGAGACTTGCTTAACCACTGAGACAAGGAAACTGCCCTCGTGTCAAGCAGCTAATGTTCTGTCACTTGCCAGACATTCCTGCTAAAGATTCATGTTCTGAAATGTTCATGAACCAACTAGACACACAAACTATGTGGTCTGGATTAAATAATATCTGCCTGAAAGGAAAGAAGTGAAGTTAGCCAGAAGGCCAGATGGCAGCTGTATTTTCTGCAGAACTCTATTTGGAAAGTGAGCTTTATGTAATTTTTGGTCATTTCTTACCATCTTAGGAGACCACTTTCAGAATGAGTCATTGAGGGATAAAGCACACAGGTTTTGAAAAAATGAGCTGCACAGACATAGGCATGTCATATAACCTGTCCACAGAATTATAGCTATTTGGTGAAAATGCTTGGATTTCTTTCTCTTCCAGCATTGTTATGACCTACTCCTCTATCCTATCTTTTTCACTATTCAGCAGGCTAAATTACTCCAGAGCTAAACTCCGTAGTTTACAATACTGTGGAGTTCACATAAAGGAAAAATGTGGCTGAAAAGGTCATGGACTTATTACTAGTGTTGTCTTTGACTAGATTGTTCACCCAAGTGCAGAAAACCAGCAGTTCTCAACTGCATACACACAAACATGATGCTTCCTTTCTTTTTGAGGCAGAGTGCCATTTCTAAATTGCATCTTCCAGCAAACTAGGTACCTTGGACTCATGAAGATTTAGTTCATGTTCTGTGTTTAAGAATTTTACTTTGAGGTTGTAGGGTGAGCCCCAAGCTTTTAAATAGAAGCAAAAAAACATCAACTCACACTGGGATTACTTAGACCATAACAATTCAGGTTAGAGAAAAATTTCAAGAAATCAATTAAGGTCGTTCATTTTCCAAATGGTGGGATCATCTCTAGGCATATTTAGTTTCTTCTCTTTCTTCCTCCGTATCTCATTGGTTACCAATGCTTGATTCCTATTCCTTCTAATGGACTTTTAGTTTCATACTTTTTTTCCATTATTACCTTCATTCCTCTAGTCAGACTCTCACGGTCTCTCATTCTAGACTGTTCAGAGCTGCTCCGACCAAATCCAAATTTTGTTCCATCGAATAGCAGCCTAATTCCAGTGTAATCTTCATAAAACATTGAAACCATGATGATGTTGAAAATCATTCAATAGTATCCTATTTTGTTCTACAGCACTTAGATCCAGATGATCTCTGCCTAGATTTCATGGTTCAGGATAACCTGCTGCCTTCTGTCTTCTCTTTCTCATCTAATAACTGACTTTATTTCCTGCTACTCTACAATGTACTGGTGCTCAAGCCTCTATCCCATTTCTGTGATGTCTGTTCTTGGAATAAGGTATTCCAAGATAAGTCTCACTTGGGATACCCCTCCCTTTCTCCTTCTAGCTTGATAAACACCCACTCATTATCTCCTCCCCATTCATTTGAACACATACTGACTGAGCACCTGCCATCAAGTTGAAAATCACCTTACAGTGAATGCACGGTGAGGAGTACAAGGCTGTGTGAAACAGGGTCGCACTGTACTGCTTGGGTCTGTCTGGACTGCTACAGACCTCCACATCCTTCTCTTCTGAACTTCTAAGTACTTAAAGTCTAGACTAGAAGGCAACGGAGTGGAGTGCTCAAAATAACCCCATGGTACAGGAAGAATCTCTTGGAACTTATATTTACATTTTTTCATATCTCTAAAAATGCCAATTTTAGAGTATTTTTATAAAGTATATTTAGTACAAAGATACATGTGTAACATTTACAAATAAATAATATACGTATGTTGGGGTCCATTTTACTAATACAGTGAATGATCAAAAAATATATAAAGCCTCAAATTCAGGACAATTTCATCGGGGTTTTAGGAGGTCAGCAAACTGGCCCACCCAGGTCCATTCATTCTCTCATTCAAAAATTGTTTACTCATCCCCTACAGCGTGCCAGGCAGTTGGAGAGAGAAATCAGGCAAGATCAAAATGTCAGCTGTATTTCTGAAAAAAGCTCACTGGAAAATGTGGCTTTAGATCAGGGCCAGGATTGTTTGCTAATATTTCACCCCTGGGGTTAGCAGGCAAGTCACAGGTAAAGTGGGTGGGCAATTATAGCCCCTTTTCTACCTCCCTCCTCCCCAGCCAGGGGCTGCACCCAAGAGCAGGTGAGAAGGCCAGAGGCTCCTAACAGAGGAGAGGGGGAGGGATGGAGTGGGGCAGGCTCAGTTTATTCTTTCAAATATGCCTATGAGATAGGCCACTCCTTCTTGGGGGAAGGAAAGGAGGTAGCAGGTGGAGAGAGGTCTCTCCTCATAAATATGCCACTGTTGCTTCAGCTTTTATGATCTCCTAATAAGTAAGATTTCCTGTTCTTTCAAATGTATCTCCCTAGAAAAGAGCACTCGCCTCTTTTACCAAAAGAACAAGCAAAACACATAAACCTGTTGACCAGATTTTGAATTGTGTACTTGAAGGCCTAAGATATGCCATTATGCGGCCCTGCCCCAGAGTTCATTACACAGAAAAGAGTGCTCTGTGTGTGTGTGTGTTTCTTTGAAAAGAATGTGTGGCTGTCAGTCTCATCTAGATACATCATACAACTCCTTTCCGAGCTCCACTCGCCCATTCCCCACCATGCACACAGCATGCCGCCCCGACCCAAGCTGTTCCTACTATTAAATTTTGCAGTCTCTGGCACATTGTGGAAGGGAAGACATAGGTCAAGGCATGTGGTCATGAGAAACAAAGAAAAGAGAAACAAAAGCTTGTTGCTTCTCATTGCTCATAAGCGGAAAACAATTTTGTGTCATTCTCGAGAGAGAGAGAGAGAAGCCTTGGAAGCATATCTGGTCCCTGGCTGAGGGACTTAGTTGAGGTCACTGAGTCCATCTGCACTCCTTCTTGCCTGCCCTCATAGGGCAGAACTCTAACATGACATTCTAGAAGATTAAAATCTGTCCAGTTTTTAAACATCTACAGAGAAAGATTTCACAACTGCCCTCAATAACTAATTGAGATGATTAACCGTAGGCTCAGAGAACACCTCCCTCAAAACTTCAAGGCTTTCTTGCTTCAATTTAAAATGGTTTCCTTTTCATAGTGGAAGGGACAGTTTATCACCATCCTCTGTCTGATGCAGTGATATTCAGCTGACCACTAGATTGATGACTGAATAAGCCAATCATAGACCTACTTTTGTTTACCTTGAGTCATCTATGTGGTACCTCTCGGTATCCTTTCCAGTTTTCTGTATTTCACTTTAGTTGTGGAAACTAAATATAAGGATGATATGATGTTTTCTGTGTGCTTCCATGTGTTTCTCCCAAGTATTCAGCTTTAAAAACACAATGCTAATTCAGAACCAGCTCTTTACCTGTCCCTTCGGATTTCTTTGTGGTATTAGGACATTTATACCTAAGTCTTTAGGCTATGGAAACCTTTTTAATGCAAAAATATGAATGCTGGAAATTTCAGGAAGGTCAGTTCAGGAAATTTTTTGACTAAATATTAGTTAGGGTTCCGACTTGGCTGCTGCGATAAACACCAAACGACAGTGACTTAAAAAACTTGAAAGTTGATTTCTCCTTTATGAACAGTCTAAGTGTACAGGCTGAAGTGGAGGCTTCACAGTGATGGGGACCAGTCTTACTATATTGTTACGCTGTCCTCCTGTCTTTGTGGCTTCCATTTCAAGATCTTGTACACTTTAGCCAGCAAGAAGGGGACAAGAGGAAGTGGAAAGCACAGCCCTTCTTTTTAAGAGTACAGCCCAGAAGTTGTGTGTGTCCCTTCCATTCACATCCCGTTGGCCAGAACGTAGCTACATGAACACACTGAGCTGCAAGGGAGGCTGGAAATTGTTTCCTTGAGCTGGTTGGTCATATTCCTAAGTAGGACTTAGAAGTTCTATTACTAGAGGAAGAAGGAGAGAATGGATGTGGGAGACAACAGTTAGCTCTGCCTCTGGTTTGGTAGAGCTAGCCTAGAGAAACGTGCTTTGACCATGATGTCAACTAGGGAATTTGTAAGCAACGTAGAAAATACCTAAGGATATAAAGGAGAGAATCTTGCTCTGCAGTAGAAGCCCAAACTCTTGGATAAGCCTGGTGTTGCAACCTTATGGATTTCAGGCCTGGGGTTAACAATAAGGCATACCTCTCCTGCTACTAGGAAAGAAATTGAAGCTAAATTCCAGAAATGTCTTGTACTACTGTATAACTGAATTAAAATAGATTATCTAGGTTGAATTTAAATAGATTATCTAGGTGAAGTTTCCAGACTAAATAGCTTCAATATAAAACCCAGATCACACATTGCTTCCTTACTGTGACTTAAGGCTCCAAAAGCCATGCTGCCCTATCGCCCCTCGATCCAAATCATCCTATTAGTCTAAGATAGTGCTACACTTCTCCGAAAGGGGCAGTACCATATACTTGAGCCCTGTCGTGGTAAAAATAAAACTTTTAAAATCCTAGTAAATGAAAATTTTAAGTTAAAAAAATTGTACTACTGCTACCACCCCACTGTAAGATCTGCATTATTTTAAGAATGTTCTAGGAAAATAATGGTGAAAAGACACTTCGCTGACTACAGTGCTATACATGTTCCATCTGGGACTCGCATGTCATATTTGCTTACTTGATTAGCCAGGCGCTTTTTCCTGTTAGTGTTCACATTCATCTTTTTCAAATGTAACCCTGGTTTTCATCTCAACCTGACAAGACCAACCTGGATTTTGACAGTCACACGGATTTTTATCTATTTAAACTGCTAGAAGCAAAATCTGATTTTTGTCCCTGGCTTTTGTTATTAAGAAAAGTAATAAAAACCGAGGCGGAATTAGATCAGGGCCATCCATTATTTTAACCAGGAACAAAAAAGAAATATACGGCTCTACCTAAGTATTGGATTAATTTAAGTATACAGCGGATGTTAAAAATTGCGTTTAAAATGTGTTTCTCAGCTGATGATGTATTCGGTATACGAATCTTAACATCTTCATCGCTTATTGTAGAAATAATAATATAATAATAATAAAAACTCTCATTTGTTGAGTGTTTAGTGTGTATCTGCCCTGTGCCAATTTCTGTGGTCAAAGCTTAAGCCTTGAATCGGTCCCACCCAAACTGCTTGGCCGCTACACAGCAGAGGTAAGGGATACTGGGCAGCTTCGGGTGGAAGATAAACAATAGGTTCTACTTCAGTATTATTATTCCTGTTTGTATAGGTGGTGCATTCTCAACAGGGGCTGTATTTCCCTCATGAGGGGGGAAATTGGTTCTTGGGGCTTAAAAAAATCAGATGTTATGGCTGAAGTTGGAGTGTGAGGGAGATGTGACTATGGGATAGTCAGAGAGTTGCTACCATGCTGGCTTTGAAGACGGAGGGAGGGGACATGAGCTCTGGAATGTGGAGAGACTACAGAATCTGGAAAAGACAGGGAAACAGATCCTCCTCTGCAGCTACAGAACTGTAGGATAATAAATGTGTGTTGTTTGAAGCCACTGAGTTTGTGCTAATTTGTTCCAGCTGCAGTAGAAAATGAATACGCTCAGTTTCCTCTCCTGTTCACTGAGAAGAATAGAATGATCTATGTCACAGGTTTGTTGTAAGCACTAAATAAAATCATTTGTGAGTGGTACTTAGCATAGGGAACATAGTGACATATGCTGGCTTTGACAGTACTCAGGCAGGCAAGGTTTGCACCGTCAGTGCACTTTCCCATGTTGAGGTTGCCGAGAGACTTCTTTCTCTGATTATTTCAGTGACAACAGTCAAGCCTCAAACTGGCCCTATTATTTTAAGGAGACTTTGTAGACTTCTCAGATTCATCATGTATTGATTTTATTTTATGTTTTTAACTTTTATTCAAGTATAGTTGATTTACAGTGTTGTGGTGATTTCTGCTGTATAGCAAAGTAACTCAGTTATGTGTGTGTGTGTGTGTGTGTGTGTGTGTGTGTGTGTGTGTGTGTGTGTGTATTTGGTTGGCCAAAAAGTTCGTTCGGGTTTTGTGTACGCTATGCAAAAACCGAATGAACTTTTTGGCCAACCCAATATACTTTTTCATATTCCTTTCCATTTGGGTTTATCACAGGATATTGAATATAGTTCCCTGTGCTATACAGTAGGACCTTGTTGTTTATCCATCCTATATACACTAGTTTGCATCTGCTAATCCCAAACTCCCAAACCTTCCTTCCTCCACCCCCCTTCCCCTCGGCAACCACAAGTCTGTACTCTGTCTGTGGGTCTGTTTCTGTTTCGTAGATAGGTTCATTTGTGTTGTATTTTAGATTCCACATATAAGTGATATCATATGTATTTGTCTTTCTGACTTACTTCACTTAGTAGGATAACCTCTTGTTCTATCCATGTTGCTGCAAATGGCATTATTTCATTCTTTTTTATGGCTGAGTAATATTCCATTGTATGTATGTACCACATCTTCTTTATCCATTCATCTGTCAGTGGACATTTAGGTTGTTCCCATGTCTTTCTTTGCTCTTGAAAATAGTGCTGCTATGAACATAGGGGTGCATTATCTTTTCAAATTATAGTTTTGTCTGGGTATATGCCCAGGAGTGGGATTGCTGGAGCATATGGCAACTCAATTTTTAGGTTTTTGAGGAATCTCCATATTGTTTTCCATAATGGCTGCACCAATTTACATTCCCACCAACAGTGCAAGAGGGTTCCCTTTTCTCCACACCCTCTCCAGCATTTATTGTTTGTAGACTTTTTAATGATGGCCATTCTGACTGGTGTGAAATGGTACCTCGTTGCAGTTTTGATTTGCATGTCTCTAGTAATTAGCAGTGATGAGCATCCTTCATGTGCCTCTTGCATCTGTATGTCTTCTTTGGAGAAATGTCTATTTAGGTCTTCTGCCCATTTTTTGATTGGGTTGTTTGTTTTTTTGTTATTGAGTTGTATGGGCTGTTTGTGTATTTTGGAAATTAAGCCCATGTCAGTCTCATAATTTTCAAATATTTTCTCCCAGTCCACAGGTTATTTTTTCATTTTGTTTATGACTTCCTTTGCTGTACAGAAGCTTGTAAGTTTGATTAGGTCCCGTTTGTTTGTTTTTGCTTTTATTTCTATTGCCCTGGGAGACTGACCGAAGAAAACCATCATGTATTTATTTTATATTTCAACCGTGGGATGTTTCTTTCAGTGCCTTCCAGGTACCACCAACTCTTAGATCCTTCCTCTAGGCAATTCTCCCCCCATTCTCTTCCCCTCTTCTGCTCTGTCTGAAACCTTGGTGGGGTGTATGGAGAAGGAAATTTCCAGCAATAGCAGGGAGGAGAAAAGGGCCAGCTGCCCAGCACCCCAGTGAGGGAGGGGGAGCCCCAAGTGGGCTGCCATTCCAGAGGGGCACTCCAAGTTAGAGCCTGCCTGGGCTGAGAAGAATGAACTCAGATGCATTGTTTTCTTTTTTTAACTTAAGGACAATGTGTGTGTGTGTGTGTGTGTTCATTCTTGTTTTTTTTAATGACAAAATTCCGCTGAAAATGAGAATCTTCACAGTGTAGCATTCACTGACTTGCTTCATTAAGTCAATTGGGTTGAGCCTGGTGTAAATGAAGTGAAGGCCACAGGTTTTTCTCTCTTTGTTGAGTCGATTATTTTCACAGAGGACAGCTTTTGCATTATCACAGGAAAAGAAACCAATGGAATTGTATTCCTACTACTTAAAGTGCTAAAACTATGTGTGTTTACATATGTTATCTTTCAATCCTCATAGCATCACTGTGAAATAGATATTATTACTCTCACTCCCCGCTGAGGAAGGGCGAGTATCCTCACAATATCACTATGAAATAGATAAATAGATATCATGACCCCCAATTCCAGCTGAGGCCCCAGGGACTCAGGGAGGGTGGCGGCTGTACTGGTTTGGCTGGGACAGCGATGTGACTGCTGCGTGGGGCTGCTGCGAGCTGGTTGCCTAGGCAGGACCTTTCCATTGAGGCCATGTTTCAAAGCCTAGTTTTTAGCCTTGGAGGGCCACACATTGGACTTTTTTCTGTGAGCTCAGAGATGCTCAGACTCTATAGTGATATACTCAGGCTAACACAGTTTTTCTATGGACGATGGATCAAGCAGAAAGCTTATGTCTTTATCATTAGGGCATTTGTTCTTTCTAAAGACCAGGACATCCTCTTTGCAAAATCAAGGGCTCACAGTCTTCTCTTGCCCTTAACGCCAATCTGATCCCCTCAGTGCCCCCGAGTTCTTTAAGAAATACGCATCCGGCCATTTCACTCCCTTGCTGTGACCCTTCAGGGACTCCTTGCTCCCCTCAGGATAAAGTTGAGGCTCCATTACTTATGTCACAGGCCTCTCTCTCTTTGGATTCATCACTCCTCCCTTCACTCAGTGTTAGGGATACTGAACACCCCCGTCAGCCTTGAATCTTTTTTGTATCTGTGCTTTGGTGTATTTTGGTCCCTCTGCTGAGATCATGTTCTTCCCCTTTTTTTCCTCTTCACTGTACCCCATTCATCTGGCTAATTCAGGGGTCAGCTTAGCTCTAACATCCAACTGGAAGCTTCCCTTGATCCTCCTAATCTCGGTAATTTGCTCCCACCCTCTACCCCCAAGTCAAAGTGATCTAATAAAACCTTGTACTTCCTCTATAATAGCTTGTGTTGACTTGTGTCCTGTTTATTTGTCTGGTAACCCTCACCAGAATCTGAGTGACCACATCTACTCAGTTCTCTGAGGCCAGGGTCCATATTTCACTCACTATTACTCTTCTACCTAGTACTTGGCACAAGCCTATGTATACAGGAAGTGCTCAATAAAATTTTCTTGAATGAATAGAGAATGGAAGACCTATGTTGAAGTCTTGGCCTTGCCACTTTCTAGTGTGCCACTTTTGACAAGTTCTTTACATGCTTAGGGCCTCAGTTGCCTCATTTTTAAAAAGAGAAATTTCATTGAGATGATATGAAGTTCTTTCCAAACATGAACATATTGGGATTCTAATGCAACTCATTAGCCATCCAGAAAACATAAATCAACAGTCAGTCGTATCTTGCAAATGATAAGTTGGGAGCATTGCCATGGAATTCATTTCTTTAACGTGGATTGATTATTTCACTTCATCTACTTATATACATTAATGGTCAATAGATTCATACCTGTACTTGTGTTGATATTTACCCCCTTAACTCAAGGGTTTATTTTCTGCCGGATACTCTTCATTTATGCCGATAAGCACATCCAAAAGGAGCCTTTTAAGCCTGAGAAAATGATACATTTTGTTTATGTCTACTTTTTTGTTCTTATGTCCATCTGTTTTTACCTAGAGAGGGACTTAATGAAATCTTCTGCCGTACTAATAATTTCAATTGAAGGTAATTAAATAAACCATTATATGAGAAAAACGGTATCAAATAAGAAAAAACTGCAAATTTTGCTGATTATTCATGAAATTGAGTTGGTAATGGATATAATACCGTATATTAATGGTGTGGAATATTTGATATGAAAATAAAAGGAAAAAAGAGAACTACTAACATGCCAGCAGTAAGAGTACGAATGTGAAATATAAATCATTATAATAGCTCACACATGATGTCTGCTAGGTTATCCCTGAAGAGGGAATCCACACCAAACTACAAGATTGCATCTGAGATTACAGATTTTGGAGGTTGCTTCCTTCTACATTCCTAACGCTTATTATCATACGTATCAGAATCTTACCATGTCTCAAGTACTTCTTGCTACTAAATTAAACATGCTTAGATATTTCGTTAATATATTACATGTAATAATCTGAAGTAGTAATTTACTAAGAGTTTCTATAGGTGCAATTAATTTTTCCCAAAATTTGCTCTGTTTCCTGGTAATTATGACTAATTCAAGACTTAAAAATAGACTGAATTTTTTTCAAAAATTACTTCTTAACCTTACTACGAAGTCTTGCACAATTCAATGTTATTGAAATGATATACCTGCTGGGTTAAAACAGCAGTATCATCAGTATTCTAAGTAAACTCACTACAAATGGATTTTATTTTCTGTTTTTAACTGAAAGTTATCTTGCCCAATGCAGAATTTCTTTTATCTTTGGACAAAACTGTATTTGGCTTAGGTTATAGGCTAATTACCATTAGGGTTCTTTTCCTCTCTCTCCATTACTTTTATGTATTGTTGCTTATTTAGCAATCCATGATGATCTTTGACCTCCTGACTCAGCAAAGCCTGCTTCCAGTCAGGTGGCCATGACCTTGTGTGGACAGAGCACAGTCTGTTAGCAGCACATCAAGAAAACACCAAAGACAAATGGATTTGTTGTTTCTTTACTGACAAGTTAACTCTGAGCTCAAATCATAACCGGTAAAAATGATTTAAAGACTCAAATACTTGGTACAGAAACCTTGATGAAAATCTATACTTTTCAAGAAAATAAGAGTATATCTTTATTTCATATGGAAGATAAATTGTGGTGGTTTATTTGGGACAGCTTTTGCATTTTATTATAGACTACTTAAACTACTTTGCAAAAAGTAGGTTAGAGAAATTAAGAAAGTAATGCTTATATTTACATGTCCTAGTATTGGAAGTGAATTCCAATTTTTATGCTAAACATGGGGTATACGGATAAGTAAATTAAAGTTCAAATCCTGAAAGTTACTCATTATGTTGATAATCAACTGAATATTATAAATTTGGCCATATTCTTTTAAAATGTTAATTATTTCCATCGTTAAGGTCAGTGATTCTTAATGGTGGGTGGTAAGGGTCTATTTTATAAACAATGTAGTACTTTTTCTCGTAGCTCTGATTTTTTAAATTACTATCCTTAATTTGATATTTCCAATAGCATTATAGGAAAATAAGAAAGGTTTTCATTATCAAAAGATTGAGAAACCCATTTTAACTAATGTGCAGTTAAGAAAAGGTTGGTCCATGGCATAATTTTTGACAGGCAAGAAACAGAAGGAAAATGAGTTGTTCTCACTGAGCAGAAATCCAGACATTCTTGGGGAGGCAGAAGGGTACATATCTAAAGACCCAAGAAAGGACACACAGTTGGAGAAGTTAAAAGGAAGAAAGAAGGAATACAGTGCCCAGAAGAGTCCTTTGTACATAGTAAGCACTCAATAAGTAGTTTTGAGTGAATAAATGAACTTAGACCACCCAACCATATGAAGCAATGATCTAATTTACTTCTGATATAGCATACAAAAGTGACACAAAGGTAGTTAGTAGGAGTGAGGAGAGACTTAAACTCTTTGGGCATCACTAGAAGTCTTATTCATGTTTAAATGAAGACAAATCTCAGATACCAATTTACCTAACTGACATTTTCATTTTTAGAAAGGTAAAGAAAATGAAGGAAACTTCTATTTAGGGATCAAATTTTAACCAAGAAGAGATTGCTTGGTGAAATAGAAGTGGAAGGAATGTGTATCCATTTATTCAACAAATATTTACTGGATGTCTGCTATGTGCCAAGCACTCGGAAGACTATAGCCGTGATGTCATCTTAGCTTTTGTGATAACCAAGGAGCAGGTTATGTACATACAGCAGACTTTAGGAGGGAAATTTCAAATAGTCAAAGAAGTAGATGTGATTCCATAGTCTGAGACCCTAAAAGAGGAGATGACAAAGGAGATGAGAAACCCAATCCTTAAGTTCAGATTAGGGCCCTTTCTATGTGTTCCCGAGACTCCTCAAAACTCTCTTCTCAAATCCAGTATCAGGCTGGGTCATAATTCCCCTGCGCTCATCTCTATTTAGTCTGAAGCTTTAAGCTTCAAGACAGCGGGGCTGCATCTATCATGTTTATCTTTGTATCCCAGCAAATAGGACAGTCCCTGACACATAGCTTACACATGCCCAATAAATTATGTATACATACACACCCACAATTCATTATATATATAATGAATTAAGCAATAAATAGTGATGAAATTCTGATAATATAATCATGAATATTTTCCCAAATTATCAGAGATAATGTATACACCCACACACACATTCCAAGTCTAACAATTCACAATTTTTTGAATGATTTGAATTAGAGGTTTGAAAGTTCTAAATAATGAGGAAAATAAATGGCTGTGGCTGCGAAGGGCATGCTCAAATTAACTCAAAATATAAAAGACCATTTCAAGAAGAACGCAAGGAGAGGCAAATAACTGAGAATACCAGAGAGAGAGATAATCCCATTAGAATTGTGTCAGGAGGCCTAAAGTCCAGAGTGAGCTGAAGTATGTAAAAAATTCTAAAAACAACAAAAGAGACTTAAAAAGCTGGCAAGGAACAATTCTACAGAAAATGACGGTGACAAAATAAGCCAGACATAGAAAACTGGAATGCTTGTGATGTTCAGTATTGTGCCCATTTTTGCTAATGACATAGTTATAATTTCTGTCAAGACTAGAATACTATTTTTATTGTAGACTTTTTGTTTTACTTTTGTAGAAAAAAGAACAAGAAAGGGATAGGACCTCTGATGAGAAAAACAAAAGACTATTCATCTCTTCTTATTTTTGCCTTTTAATTGAGGATCATGATTTCCCACCTGGTAGGGTAGAACAAAATGTGAACAAGAGGGAATTGAGGCCCACAGCAGCATAACACTAGATCCTTAGCTGTTTGGCATGGATTGGGGTCTCCTGGCCCAGACTGTATCCACAAGCCTGAGAACACTCATGCCTGTGACTGTCCCACTCCAGCCAGCCACAGTGGAGGCATTTCAACGAAGGGAAAAGTCCCCAAAAGCCTGGAGACTGACAAAAAAGAGAAAATATAAAATCCCAGCAGAATTCTAAAATTTATTCTGAAACTTTTTGAGAACACTCAGAAAAGAAAGAGGTAATCATTAGGCACCAAAAGGAAGTGAAGCAGGACTAAATGATTTTCCTCTTCAATAGAATAACTAGAATGCAGGATGAAGAAAATGTGGTAGATTCAGTGTGTATAAATTTCATCAAGGCAGTTTTCACAATATCTTATGATTCTATTAGGATTTGATGGAGAAATATGAACTGAATAACAGAATAGTCAAGTGGATTCACAGCTAGGTTTGCATAACCAAACCCAAGGAGTTCTAAAGAATGGGTCCATGTGATCTCAGGGGTGATCTATAGACATCTACTTGTGTTTTTCTCTAGATCTCTCTGTATCAGCGATGTGAATGATGATGACTCTGATGGAGATAATACAAATAAGAGACATCTTTTGAATTCTTAAGTGTCAAACACTTTTCTATTACTCTATGTGTATTCGTTTATTTAATCCTTACAACAAGGAAGCTGCACAGCCTCTTAGATAGCCTCATCCACCAGCAAGAAGAACTACAGGTCTGCAGCCTGTGGAAGGAAAACCACATTCACAGAAAGATAGACAAAATGAAAAGGCAGAGGACTTTGTACCAGATAAAGGAACAAGAGAAAACCCCAGAAAAACAACTAAATGAAGTGGATATAGGCAACCTTCCAGAAAAAGAATTCAGAATAATGATAGTGAAGATGATCCAGGACCTCAGAAAAAGAATGGAGGCAAAGATCAAGAATATGGAAGAAATGTTTAACAAAGACCTAGAAGAATTAAAGAACAAACACCTAGAAGAATTAAAGAACAAACAAACAGAGATGAACAATAACTGAAATGAAAAATACACTAGAAGGAATCAATAGCAGAATAACTGAGGCAGAAGAACGGATGAGAGACCTGGAAGACAGAATGATGGAATTCACTGCCACGGAACAGAATAAAGAAAAAAGAATGAAAAGAAATGAAGACAGCCTAAGAGACCTCTGGGAAAACATTAAACGCAACAACATTCACATTATAGGGGTCCCAGAAGGAGAAGAGAGAAAGAAAGGACCCAAGAAAATATTTGAAGAGATTATAGTTGAAAACTTCCCTAACACAGGAAAGGAACTAGCCACCCAAGTCCAGGAAGCGCAGAGAGCCCCAGGCAGGATAAACCCAAGGAGAAACACGCCGAGACACATAGTAATCAAACAGGCAAAAATTAAAGCCAAAGAAAAATTATTGAAAGCAACAGGGGAAAAATGACAAATAACATACAAGGGAACTCCCATAAGGTTAACAGCTGATTTCTCAGTAGAAACTCTACAAGCCAGAAGGGAGTGGGATGATATAATTAAAGTGATGAAAGGGAAGAACCTACAACCAAGATTACTCTACCAGGCAAGGATCTCATTCAGATTTGATGGAGAAATCAAAATTTTTACAGACAAGCAAAAGCTAAGAGAATTCAGTACCACCAAACCAGCTTTAAAACAAATGCTAAAGGAACTTCTCTAAGTGGGAAACACAAGAGAAGAAAAAGACCTACAAAAACGAACCCCAAAAAATTAAGAAAATGGTAATAGGAACATACATATCGATAATTACCTTAAACGTGAATGGATTAAATGCTCCAACCAAAAGACACAGGCTTGCTGAATGGATACAAAAACAAGACCTATATATATGCTGTCTACAGGAGACCCACTTCAGACCTAGGGACACATACAGACTGAAAGTGAGGGGATGCAAAAAGATATTCCATGCAAATGGAAATCACAAGAAAGCTGGAGTAGCAATACTCATATCAGATAAAATAGACTTTAAAATAAAGAATGTTACAAGAGACAAGGAAAGACACTATGTAATGATCAAGGGATCAATCCAAGAAGAAGATATAACAATTATAAATATATATGCACCCAACATAGGAGCACCTCAATACATAAGGCAACTGCTAACAGCTATAAAAGAGGAAATCGACAGTAACACAATAATAGTGGGGGACTTTAACACCTCACTTACACCAATGGACAGATCATCCAGACAGAAAATTAATAAGGAAACACAAGCTTTAAATGACACAATAGACCAGATAGATTTAATTGATATTTATGGGACATTCCATCCAAAAACAGCAGCCTGTCTTCTCAAGTGCACGTGGAACATTCTCCATGATAGATCTTGGGTCACAAATCAAGCCTCAGTAAATTTAAGGAAATTGAAATCATATCAAGCATCTTTTCCGACCACAATGTTATGAGATTAGAAACCAATTATGGGGGGAAAAAACGTAAAAAACACAAACACATGGAGACTAAACAATACATTACTAAATAACCAAGAGATCACTGAAGAAATCAAAGAGGAAATCAAAAAATACCTAGAGACAAATGACAATGAAAACACGACGATCCAAAACCTATGGGATGAAGCAAAAGCAGTTCTAAGAGGAAAGTTTATAGCAATACATGCCTACCTCAAGAAACAAGAAAAATCTCAAATAAACAATCTAACCTTACACCTAAAGGAACTAGAGAAAGAAGAACAAACAAAACCCAAAGTTAGTAGAAGGAAAGAAATCATAAAGATCAGAGCAGAAATAAATGAAATAGAAACAAAGAAAACAGTAGCAAAGATCAATAAAACTAAAAGCTGGATCTTTGAGAAGATAAAAAAATTGATAAACCTTTAGCTAGATTCATCAAGAAAAAGAGGGAGAGGAATCAAATCAATAAAATTAGAAATGAAAAAGGAGAAGTTACAACGGACACCGCAGAAATACAAAGCATCCTAAGAGACTACTACAAGCAACTCTATGCCAATAAAATGGACAACCTGGAAGAAATGGACAAATTCTTCGAAAGGTATAACCTTCCAAGACTGAACCAGGAAGAAACAGAAAATATGAACAGACCAATCACAAGTCATGAAATTGAAACTGTGATTAAAAATCTTCCAACAAACAAAAGTCCAGGACCAGATGGCTTCACAGGTGAATTCTATCAAACATTTAGAGAAGAGCTAACACCTATCCTTCTCAAACTCTTCCAAAAAATTGCAGAGGAAGGAACACTCCAAAACTCATTGTATGAGGCCACCATCACCCTAATATCAAAACCAGACAAAGATACTGTAAACAAAGAAAATTACAGACCAAAATGACTGATGACTATAGATGCAAAAATCCTCAAGAAAATACTAGCAAACAGAATCCAACAACACATTAAAAGGATCATACACCATGATCAAGTGGGATTGATCCCAGGGATGCAAGGATTCTTCAATATACGCTAATCAGTCAATGTGATACACCATATTAACAAATTGAAGAATAAAAACCATATGATCATCTCAATAGATGCAGAAAAAGCTTTTGACAAAATTTAACAGCCATTTATGGTAAAAACTCTCCAGAAGGTGGGCATAGAGGGAACCTACCTCAACATAGTAAAGGCCATATACGACAGACCCACAGCAAACATCATTCTCAATGGTGAAGAACTGAAAGCATTTCCTCTAAGGTCAGGAACAAGACAAGGATGTGCACTCTCGCCACTATTATTCAACATAGTTTTGGAAGTCCTAGCCATGGCAATCAGAGAAGAAAAGAAATAAAAGGAATACAAATTGGAAAAGAAGAAGTAAAACTGTCACTCTTTGCAGATGACATGATACTATACATAGAGAATCCTAAAGATGCCACCAGAAAACTACTAGGGCTAATCAATGAATTTGTTAAAGTTGCAGGATACAAAATCAATGCACAGAAATCTCTTGCATTCCTGTATACTAATAACGAAAGATCAGAAAGAGAAATTAAGGAAACAATCCCATTCACTATTGCAACAAGAAGAATAAAATACCTAGGAATAAACCTACCTATGGAGACAAAAGACCTGTATGCAGAAAACTATAAGGCACTGATGAAAGAAATCAAAGATGACACAAGCAGATGGAGAGATACACCATGTTCTTGGATTGGAGGAATCGATATTGTGAAAATTGACTATACTACCCAAAGTAATCTACAGATTCAATCAATACCTATCAAATTGCCAATGGCATTTTTTACAGAACTAGAACAAAAAAATCTTAAAATTTGTATGGAGACACAAAAGACCCCGAATAGCCAAAGCAATCTTGAGGGGAAAAAATGGAGCTCGAAGAATCAGACTCCCTGATTTCAGACTATACTATAAAGCTACAGTCATCAAGACAATATGGTACTGGCACAAAAACAGAAATACAGATCAATGGAACAGGATAGGAAGCCCAGAGATAAACCCACACACCTATGGTCAACTAATCTATGACAAAGGAGGCAAGGATATACAATGGAGAAAAGACAGTCTCTTCAATAAGTGGTGCTGGGAAAACTGGACAGCTACATGTAAAAGAATGCAATTAGAACACTCCCTAACACCATACACAAAAATAAACTCAAAATGGATTAAAGACCTAAATGTAAGACCAGACACTATAAAACTCTTAGAGGAAAACATATGAAGAACACTCTTTGACATAAATCACAGCAAGATCTTTTTTGATCCACCTCCTAGAGTAATGGAAATAAAAATAAAAGAAACAAATGGGACCTAATCCTTACAACAATCCCTATGCAGTTGCTATATTTATCTACACTTTACAAATGAGTAACACAGAGGGTTGAAGTAACTTCCTCAAGGTCACACCGTTCTTAGGTGGCAGAGCTGACATTCAAGCCCAGACTGTTTAATTAGTGGCATAAGTTACATAAATGATATCCATCAAATTGTGGATGACCAGAGTGAAATGTGTAGCTAAAATTGTAAAGTTATAGATTTGGTATCCAGAAAAAGAAATAAGAAACTCTAATAGACTGGAAAAATTAGCCAAATGAATAAAGATAAAATTGAGTCAAATATAAACTCATACACTTAAGTTCCAAATAAATCAACTGCAAAAGTAAAGATTGGGGAGATGGGACTTACAAATAGATCAAATGAGGAAGTCTTGGGAGTTTCATTTAATATAGGCTCATTATGACCAATGGACAGTGTGATTATCAACAAAATGCAATCTTAGAACAAAATCTAAAAACATTGTTCTTCTTCCCATTAATAATTTTCCACCCCATTTGACTTTTTTTTTTTAACCAAGTCAGCTTTACATTTTTTATTCTAATTCTAGGGAATACTAAGGTTTGTAATTTAGAATGAACCCGCTAAATAATTTTCAGACGATTCCCTTTATTTTCATTGAACCAAAATGATGGCAGCAGACTAGTGGAATAAGCACAAGCTTGGGAGTCAGTCCCAGAGGCTGAGTCCCCTCCTTGCTGTTGACTGACTCTGGGACCTTGGCCTTAACGTCTGTACGCCTAGTTCCCTCATCTAGAAAATGGTGATAATAATGCCTACCTTTGCAGGAGCATCCTGAGGACTCAGGGACATAGACATAAAGAGATAAAATCATCCAGCGTGGAGCCCGAGGGGGTTTCATTTGGTTCACTGTTGTAGCCCCATCATGTAGGCCAGTGCCTGGCACAGAGGAGGCGCTCAGAGGTGTTTGCTAAGTGAATACTGAATGAATGAATGAGTGAATGAACGTGTTCAGTAGAGGATAGTTCTTACTAAAGGCGTGGCAGTGTTTTCAGATGTGAGAAGTCTTTGTAAAGCAAGAAATTGATTATTCACAGGTTTGAAGAAGGGGAATGCTTTGTCAGAGCTAAATTTACTTTTTCCCATCATGTAGCGTAGCTTCAGGATTTTTTGAAAACTAAAGTAAAACTGTGACCATTAGGTCGTCTTTGTAGCGTTTCTTCAGTCCTTACACCATTCTTCCATGAGGTATCTAGAAAGGTCTCATTCTGCCTAGTCAGATATTGTTTGAAAGCTTGAAATGAAAAATGAAACCAAGTTAAGTCTGGCTGGTAGCCATTCAGAAAGAGATTTTTTTTTTTTAAGTAGATTAATTTTCAAAGACATTTTTCCTCTTTAAGACTTCCTTGTTTTTAAAGAAGCATTTAGTAAAACAACAGGAATGTCTTTTCAGTGTCTGGTTATCTCTTTTTCAAGACTGAGTTTGGTAAATTACATAATATTAGCTGTTGGTCATCTTCCAGGTAAAAAATAAAACCAAATGAAGTCTTTAATGTAATTTATGAGTTTCTCTCCTAGAGCTAAGTGAAACTCAGCTTCATAGCTTTTATTTGTTTTGGGGCCTTTAATATTAGTCAGATTAAAGCTTATGTTTTTATAAAACTGTAAGGACAAAGAATTATGTTAAAATAGCTAAAAAAACAAAAAAAAAATCTTCAGTGTTTGATTCAGCATGTCAAGAATAACAGAGACTATAGGGTCTGGTTTCAGAACCTTGTAACCAAAAATGACAGTGTGGTGGGATGGGGAGTTGGTGTGGTGTTGGATGAGCAGGAACTCTCGCATTCGCTAAAAGGAGAACGAAAGAAGGATGTTAACTCTTTGCTGTATTATGAACAGGACAAGTGTATAATTGAAACCAAACCATTAACACCTTTTCACATACTGCCTTCTGATGTCATCTAATTACTTACTGCCTGCTAACCTTATCTCCCTCAGGAGCCGATCTTAAAATTACACTGCGTTGCAATTAGTTAACACATTGCACCTAGTCAAGGCACATAGTGGACGCCCAGTAAATATTTGTTGAATGACTTCTGTGCACTATGCAGGTGGGTTTTCTTTCTGATCTCATGCATGACTTACTTGTTTCCACCAGAGAGGTTTCAGTTTTGCTCTTTCTCTTACCGGAAATGCCATTACCATCATTGGCAACACTGCCTCAATGCAGTGCAAAAGAACACCTCCTCCTAGAAGCCTTCTCTGATTAACCCACCTGAACTAAAGCCATCTCACCCATCGAGAAGCCCCTTTTATAAATATGGTTGTAGTCATTTCAGAATGATTTAAGATTCTTATTTCTCTTGGCTCTGACATCCCCCATGCCCCACAATATACACGCATCAAGAATAGGCATTGAGTCTTATATCCCACAGGGACACACACAGGGACACCCCTGCACATGCAATGTCCACCTATGGAAAGCACACTCAAAGGACGTGTTCTACAGCTAGGTAATGAAATTTTTAACATTAGTGTACAAAACCAGACAACCCTGATTGCTTGTCTCTATCGGTCTGCCAAGAATGGGTATAAATGGAATCAAGGCTGTGAGAGATGGATCTTTTTCATCAGACAAGTGATCAAAACCTAATACATTTACACCTCAAAATTGCTTTAAAGGAGATTGGATGACTAACAGAAAGTCTTCCAAAGGGAAATAATATATGGTATTGTATTTAATTGAGAGACCTGTACAATATTTGAACTTCTGTACAAAAACCAGTTTCGATTCATTCAATCTTTAGAAAAATGATTTGGAAGAGATTAAACTACATATTGCTATGGCTTGTAGACCATCATAAGCCTTTGGTACCTTCCAAACTTCCCCCAATGTGAGTTGAGCCATAGGTCAGGCTGGGACTCAGAGCAAGGTGTATGCTTTCAGGCAGGCCTTTGATTGCTGTAAACTAAAGGGCTAAGCAGACAGGTCGTGAGAAGGTTTACAAAGAACCTATAGAGTGCATAAGGGTGTCAACAGCAATAAAAATCCTATCTATAGGTGGAGTTACAGGGTATATATTGGTGAGGTTAGTGGTTAAATGTGTTTAGCTTTGGGTTGGAAACCACTTTTTTCCCCTCATATTCCACAGGAAAGATAAATTTTCGGCCTATCTCTTTCAGACAGAGCATAGGCTTTGGTGCAGGGGAACTAGAGGGCTAGCCTAGTGACCTGATTATCCTGAATACAAGGCTCTGAGTTAAGATATAAAATAAGTAGGAGACGTTGGGGAGGTTACTTGGTTAAAGACATGGGCTACGTGGGGTCCGATACAGGAGGATGTAGAGGGCTTCAGCGCTCATGATTCGACCTTGACTCTGAGAATGACTGAAACACTGCTGGGTTGGACATATGGGGGGAGGAGGAGAAGGAGTGGATTGGAGGGTGTGTAAAGTGACGTGGCTAGAGCAGCATTTGACAATGCTGGTTTTAATGGTGGCATTTAAAGTGATACTCCAGTACTAGATGTTGAAACCTGGGGAATAAATTATTGAAGACTCACTGAAACCAAGAAAGGAAAAATAAAATGAGAGGACATTCACTCCTCTTTTTCCACATGTCTTTATTGAACATTTAAAAGGTCAAAGGCACTCTCCTAGGTACTTTGGAAAAGGGAAAGGAGAAGTGGAATTGATCAGAGACAGGCTTTTTAAAAGGAAGAAATTCTTTTTGTGATTCATTAAATCTATTAATATCTCATATATTTGAAGCACTTTAAAAACAGTTATTAATTTCCCAAAAACAGCATATATTTCAGGTGACGAATTTCTATTTTTTTATTATAGCTAGAAATTGAAATAAAATTCACTAAGGCAGTGAATATAACCTCTAGAATTTTGACCATATCATAAAATGGCCAAAATGAGTTTTTTTATCTGTGATTGCGTTAGAATAAATTCAAGGGCATTAAAATCATGTTAATTCTCTCTTTTTATCCATCTTGATACAATTACCTGAAATCAGCACATAGGAAAGGAGGTTTTGTAATTTTTAGGCTGTTCTGTTATTAGCTCTAAGACTTTATTTGAACTTTGTTCTTTCCATGTTATAACTGCTTATTGTCTTCTAAAGACAAGTACCTTAGCTGTGAACTTGGTCACTAGAGCACTGACCACATCTGGTAACCACAAGGCAGGAAACCGTGACCTGGCATGGGTTTCTGAGCCATTCTACAAGGAAGAGGTATTATAGTCTTGGATTCACTTTTGCCTGTGCTGAAATTTGAAGAACATGATAAACCCATGGCCCTGAGGACACTTAGCCCTGGAAGTCTCTATCCCTCTCAGCAGTGCTGCAGTCAGGCCTCAGCCTTGGACTGCCATCCACACCTCTCTAGAATTGCCCTAGGCTTCCCTTAAGGTGGCAGTGTCCATGTTGAGGGAAAGGTGTATCCAGGTGAGGGCAACTTGTGGCCAGAAGGTTGTGTTTCAAGGGCCAGTTCCATCACTGGCTAGATGCATGACCATAACTTCTTCCGCCTTAGTTTCTCACCTGCAAAATGAGGATGGAGGGGAAAGCAACCACATAAGCTATGGAGGAATCGAATGAGATTATTTATTTATATTTATTTTATAGCACGTAATGTGTGCTAAGCACTGTTTTAATCGCTTTACAAATATGAACTCATTTCATCCAAATTACTACCCCATGAGGTAGTTACTATAATCATTCTCAGTTTACCTATGAGGAAATGAAGATGTAGAGAGGTTGAATAACTTGCTCAAATCCCCAGACCAGTAAGAGGCAGAGTTGAGATTCAGACTTGGCAAATTGTAATTACTTATTTTCTATCATAAGAGGATAAGGAAGAATCTGAATAGCAGAAATGGGCAGTGGTTCCTGTTTGCCATCATTTGGGGGCCCAAGATCCTGTGTGGTGGTGACAGAGGCACAGTAATTAATGCAGATGTCTCTGCCACAGGGCTGGCTATAGGGGCTCCCGGGCTAACTGCCTGTGGGTGGTTAGTGAGATGGTGGGTGAGAGGCCTGACCCTAAAGAGAAATAGTGCCTTTCTAAGAACATGTTGAATTTACGAGTTAATTTTTTTTAAGTATCAAACCAGCAAACAAACATAGATAGGACTAAGGTGCCTGTAGGTGGCATAGGCCTGACAGGCCTTCTCCATTCTGCCCCCCAATGGTTATCCCCACTCCCATGCTCCTCACACTAGCTTTTCTCTGGTGAAATTCACCGTGAAAACTTCATTCCTTTGGGTGAGGGTATGACCCCTAATAAAATGTATATACCCCTGGACACAGTAGTACATTATTCATTTAGTGTAAAATTAGCCAGCAGATGCCTGGTCTAGAACCAGGAACAGGTTTTAGAATGGGGAGGGGAGAGAGTAAGGCTCAGGGTGCAGTGCTAGGAATGTTTGCTAATTGATTGATCTGCCTGTACTGGTGTCACTGGAAGATTAGAAGCCCTTAGCTGACTCCCATTCTCAGGAACTGACCTTTGGAACGATGACTTCGGTCCCAGCCCATACTGTCTCTTAGCCTCCGGGGCAGTCCGTGTAAAGTTCTCAAGTTCAGTCTTACAGCTATGCGTTCCCCAAGAGGAGAAGAATGAAGAACTGGGCATTCGCTACCAGGGGCCTGAAGGCAAAAGCACAGGGCAGTTTTACAAAAAGGAAACAAGTATTTTCGAAGTAGGTGAGTCCCTCCGAGCCTCAGGTGGCCTCAGCCACCAGCCCACCCCTCGGCCACACCCAGGATCCTGCTACCTACCCCACCTACCCTACTCCACCTGCCTCGCTGTTGAGATGACTTAACTGGTCGCAGTAAAAGCAAGTTGATAAAGGTGGCCAGTTCCGGGACAGGGCTTATCTGTCTATTCTGTCTATCGAGAAAGGCAGTCAAGAAGTGCACTGGAAGCCCTGATTTGGAACTCCAGGACATCTTACCAAGTGAGTCGAGGTGGATTTTGTTGGAAAGGTTTAGAAGCAGTAGTACTGGGTGGAGGGAGGAGGCGTGAGAGGGGCCGGCTGCCTGTAGTTCTCTTCTGCCTCAGTTGCCTGGCACTGCTCTCCCAGCAAACGCCAGTGCCTGTAAGTTAGAACATCACAGACTGTTTTGATTCAGCCAGTGCCAGTGACGGACGTTTCAAGGAAGTAGGAGGGACCTGACTTGCTCTAATACTTTGAGAAAACCATTAAATGTTTACTCGGAGGGTTCTGGCTTAATGAACCAGGAATATTGTGAGTTCCTTAGAACAGAGGTTTTTGAAACCAGAATATCCTCAGGAGAGACGGTGGCTTCCTTTACCAGGTGTTTATTCCATGACAGATGAGCGCGCTTGCCCAGAGTTGGCTGTGAACGTAGAGCTTTAGTTTGCCAGGTTTTGTCAGGATTTCTCTTGCCAGGCCAGAGCTATAGTGCAGAACCACAGTGCATGTTTTCTTTGGAGATGAATATCAGTGTTTTCCTTCAAAATATGCTGTAAAAACTTTAAAAAAATATACAGCCTCCACTTCCAGCCCACCCCCTCTAACTGTGAGCCCACCTCTAACCCTCTGGTGAGCCCAGTCTCTGGGGTGAGACTGGCTAGCCGGGCAGATCACAGCACCAGCATTGCTCTGCCCCGAGCCTTGAAGCAGGTCAATTCCAAGTCTAATTTCCTGAGTCCACACGCTGATTTCCTTCCCCACCTCCTCTTTTCTGTGTTTTTGCTTGTATATCTGTCTCCATCAGAGGGTTTAAGCTCCTTTGGGGGCAGGAACCCTGGAGTCAGGAGGTCCAAGTTCAGATCTCAGCTCAGGCACTTACTGGCAGTGTGACTTGAGTAGCTCATCTCTCTGTGCTGGCATTTCTTTTTCTATAAAACGAGGGCTGACATACTCCATAAGGTCTTTATGAGAATTAAATGAGTTCATACATGGAAGGTGCCGGGTATACAGCAAGAGTTGCATAAGTGGTATTTTGTAACCATTGCCAGCATTCCCCATAGAGCCCAGCACATTGTAGGTGTTTAGTAAATGTTTGTCACATACTAATAAAAAACATTGCCCTTTGTGTAGGATTTGCCATAGCTGGTTGAAGAGCTGGGGGAAAAGAAAAAAAAGAAAGAAGGCATGGTATTTCCTTTTCAACATTTGGGGAGTTGGTATGAGGTAGTTTGGTGCTCAGGGGTGTGAAGGAGAACTGTGCTTAGTCTTTTGTCTAAATCCCTCTGGAGTTTGGGATTTGTTCTGCGGGCGGGCAGTAGGGGATGGTGGGCAAGGCGGTGTGATCTGTGGGGAGAGAGCCTATTATGGCATGCTTGGAGAGAGTGGAATTTATTCTTCCGAACCTTGTAACGCTGGCCACTTCACCTTTCCCGAGGCATCTCTGAGGATAGGCCTGTTTTAAAGACTTGAGCTGACATCATCGCATCTTAAAAGAACTGAGCATAATTGAATTGCTGATACAAGTGGGTACTTGCCTCGGCCCCGGGTCACCCACATCTCTATGGAAACACATGTTTGCTTGAAAGCCCAGCAATCAGAAGCAGAGCCTTCCAGGAGCCAACATCGGGTCACTTTTAGAAAAAGGCATTTATTTATATTCTCGGGCTGTCAGAGACCTATGCAATGAAATAATTTCAAATTAAATAGAGAAATCAGGCCACAGATGAATGCTAATAGAGCCTGCCATGCGCCCTCCCCCTGTGCTCACGGTGCCTGAGATCTGCACGTTTATTTTAGCTGTCCTTTGCTCTTTTCCGCCCATTTGCATTCTGCTGCCTTGGGGAGGTGGTTTGGCACTTTATGCAAAAATGGTTAATCTTCATTCATACTCGTGTGCCGGTTCTAAAATGGAAACTGCAAAGCCGGGCCCGGCCGACTCTGTGTGTGCAGCGTGTCCAAGGGTGCACAGTCCGGATGACTCTGCTTCCTACACAAGCGCTCGGGGCTGTTGAGTCAAGACATTCTCTCATAAAGGTCTGAAACTTGCATCAGCACATCTTGCCCTAGATGTGCTCAAGTGATATCCTAAGTGATTGGAAGCTTTTATCTGCCTCTGGAAGCAGGATTTTTCAAGCAAGTATTGACTGTTAATGACCTGTTTAAAGAAAACATTCAATTTTCTTTCTTCCCCCCACAAAGAACTTAGTAGGCAGTGACATTTCTAAACCAAAGGCTAATGCTGCTTTTCAAAAGGGGCAGAGACAGGGCTTTTAAATGTGAAATTTTTTTTCCTGACATTTGCCCTTAAAATGCTTTTCAATGAAGTTGTTCTAACAGTGGGTTTAGTACACTGAAGTGTCTTTGAATAAAAATGCAACCTTGAGATTTTTTTTTCCCCCTTCAAATTAAACAAAAAAGTTTAGGTAAGAGTCTTCATATGAAATTCATATTTCAGTCACTATTCTCTGTTTCATTGTTTATGTGTCTTCATTCCCAATAATTAAAGCAACTTTCCTCCAAGGAGCAAGGCACTGCACAAGAACCTTTATTAAACTGTGGGAATTAAACCACAGAAGAAAGAGCTAAAGTACTTAGATTACGAGAGACCTCAGTAATTACAAGACCAGGTAAGGAACAGCTAAGGTAGGAGTGAAAGGGAAGAGGACACAAAATGGAAGACAGAGAAGATTAGGCAATGGACGAGTTAAGCAACAGAAAACCTATATGACGTTATTGATACATTTAGGCAAAGTCCCAGTTTTATAGAGGGAGCATTGTTTCCCTCTCCAGCTGGCATGTAAGTGCCCTTGACTGTGCTTAGGGGACTGGACAGTTAGTCCTTGACCATTATAAAGGTGATCTTTACAGAGAAATAGCCTAGTACATGGGACACAGCACCCACGTCTTTTTTTTTTTTTTTTTTTTAAGGTGAATTTTCAGCTTTCAGCTACCCTGGCTACTAAGTGCTTGCATCACCCCCAGGGCCCTTACAGACTTGAATACCTGAGAGCTGAAAAGGACCACAGAGGTCCTGTGCTCTGACGGCTAGAGAAGATGCCACCCCAAAATACGGCAGTGGTGGTTCAGGACATGGTACCCCAAATATGCCGCTTTGGCGTATTGATTATTGTGAGGTGTGGGCACTTGAAAAACAGCAAATGCAGGAAGAGGCTTTCTCTGAACTCCCCTTTTCTGCTTAAAGACAGATCGTCCAAAAGGTGCTCAGTTGTCATAAATTCCCTCCCCGGGAGTTTCACCAACCAGGGAGGATGTTGACTTCCGTCACAGGAGGGGAGACTAGAGAATGGACACCACACTCAGCAGACTTTGTCACAAGCTACCATACCTCCATCTGTTCTTCTAAGGGCTCATTCGTCTTTCCTAAAAGTCATTTACTCTCCCCTCTGCTTTTCCTGTTAAGATGGTATTTAATCCTGAATTCTAGGCCACCTCGGGGGAGTTCTTCATTTTTCCCTGAGTATCTCCCATGTGTATGTGAGATATACATGTTAATAAACATCTGTTTGTTTTTCACGTATTCATCTTTTATTGCAGGGGTCCCAGCTAAGAACTCAAAGGGTAGAGGGAAACTTATTTTTCTTCCCCTACAACTCCAATCTCTTTTTCTGCAACTGAATACCTGAGGCCCTCATGCTATACTCTGACAATCTAGAACCTTTACTCAGATGTTCCATCAGGACAAATGGTGGCCCACATAGACAGATGTGCAGGCTTCCCCAAGCTCTCTGTCCAAATTTCCCTGTCCTGTTTCCCATTCTCTCAGAGCACCACTCTCTGCTAAGGGCCAAATGATGGCAGTAGAGAATGAAATAAATTAATGTGTGAAATTGCACCTTCTTCCAGAAGTGGTAGTAATCCATAAGCTGAGTAAAAATGTAGACACCTCTTAAGAAGTTTCCCCAGGTTAGGAGTTGGCTCTCTGGGAGACTGTGGGACGCTCTGTTTTGACCGAGAGGCTTTTTGCTGCTTCTCCAATCACATGGCATAATTGACTTCCTCCCCGCAAGATCAGTCCCGATTCTTCCTCTCTGAGGCAGCCGTGAGAAAATGTCTCAGGGATCTATGTGATCACAACACTGTCTAGGCTGTACCAAAATCAAATACAGAGACACTTTAATTACTTTAACTTAGAAAGATGGAGTAGTTAAACATTAGACCCTGGAATGTCGTGGAGCCTCTGGGCAACATTGCAGAACCAGGAAAGCAGCTTGTTGGTCAAGGGCCCACTAAATGAAGCTTCTAACATTCTCATCTGAGGCAGAAGCCGCAGGAAAACAGCCATCTCTTTATAACAGGTACATTCCCTCCCATTCCTGTGAGAGTCTAGTGCTTTGCTCTGCAGTCTGTGTGCCCTGCGAATGTACAAAGCATACATCACATGCCTGCCCGGCTGGAGAAGGCAGCGCCTGGGACCGGTTTTATTCTCCTTGCAGAGTTCTTACTGCAGTTCATATACAGTGAGCCCCATGACTTGTTATGATACTTTTGAGGTGTTATCAGCACAATGGCTCTGGGCTCCAGAGCTTCAGACTGCCTGGGGTTGAGTCCTGGCCCTGCCGCTTACTGTGGGACCCTGGGTTGGTTACTGAATCTCTGTGCCTCAGCTTTCACGTGTATGAAATGAAGATAATCACAGTTTCTACTTTATGGGGGTATGAGGGTTAAATGGATAAATATGTGTCAAGCACTTAGCAGAGTGCCTGGCACAATCTAAGTGCTCCATACTATTACTATTATTATTATTAATATGTTGGTGAAAAGACCATTCCCTAAAGAAACTAGCTCCCCACCCATTTATCTATCCAGGCATCTGGAGAATCTGTTTGTTGCGTGTGGTGATTGGGATCAAGGAAGTGGCCCATTCTTAATATTCCCAGGCCAGAGACTATAAAGCAGTGGTTCTCACAGTTTGGTTTGCGTGGGTCTGAATGCCCTGGAGGGCGGGTTAGAGCACTGACTGCTGTGCCCCCCTCCCAGAGCTTCCGATCCAGTCCTTCTGGAGAGGGGCAGAGGATTTACATTTCTTACAAGTTCCCAGATGCTGCTGTTGCTGCTTCTCTGGGAATCCCACTTTAAGAGCCACTGCTCTAGGACAGCAGTTTCCAGTAGAAGTATGATGTAAGCAACATAGGCCATTTAAAATTTTCTAGTAGTAACATTAAAAAAGTAAAAAGAAATGGGTGAAGTTAATTTTAATGTTATATTTTATTTAACTCACCATGTCAAATATTATCATTTCAACACACAATTGACATAAAAATCTATTGAGACAGTTTACATTCCTTTTCTGTAGCAAGCCTTTGAAATCCAGGATGTATTTTACGCTCCCAGGACATTCTGGTTCAGACCAGCCGCATTCAAATCTGACTTTGCAAGAAAATGACCCGAGGAAGTTTCTTTTTTCTGGCCTCCATCTCCCCCGCCCCATACCAACTGGCATTCTCTATTTTTATGTTTTTTATATATCATGGGAAAACTTTGAATAAATGACCTTGAAAAAAATTGTTAAAATCATTATTTTAAATTTTTTCTTATGTATTTCCTCTGGCTCTCTGAATTCTTTTCAAGAAAAGTGATATGACACCTGAGAACAGGAAAGGCAGTCTAAGAGCAGTAATAGGTTTCAGAGAAACAAAAGTGAAACTTTATTACTGTCTACATAGTGAAACAGGAGGGAAAACGGAGATTGGTAAATCAGAAAGCAACTGGCATTTCAATATACTGTTTTAACTTTTTATAGTTTATATGATTGCATGAGAAATATAAACATATACATATCTTTTTTAAACTCCAAGTTTGGTAGTTGATCAGATTGTGGTACATATTAAACTTCTCTGAATTGTATTAATTAGAAATACTGAAACAAATGTATGTGCCGGAATTTGCACTATTCAGGTGTATTTTTCATAAAGAATATTTCTCTTTTTTACAAACTAATAGATTTTCTGACTAGCATTAATGCATATTAAGATCTTTGCATAAGTAAGCTCAGTTTGATGGTAACTATAGTTGTGGATTATTAATTTTACACTGGAGATGTGTATAGATGATATATTGGTGATAAATGGTGAAATGCTTTTCTTTGGGATTGACATCTTTTCTAATAAGTTTTTGACTATGGAACATATATCTAAACTGAGGTGAGAGATCAATCTGAGATTTCATAAATAAAATTTCAGTCAACAGTTTCCTTGATCTTTATTTTTCTCTAGGATATATGTAAAACTTAGTTGATGTATATGTATATTTGTAATGTTATTACTGAAAACTGAGGTGTAATTATAGGGAAAAAATTTCAAACAATACCTAAGCTATTAAAATGTTGCACCAATATCAGGACTTGTATTTCTGGCTTTCTTCATTTTCTATTGATTATTTATATGCATGGGACATGTATGTGTGGATTTGAATAGTTAGGCCCCAGTAATTGGTCTGTTCTAAGAAGAATTGTAGTGATAATAGGAATTAGAAACCAGGTTCTTCCCCAAGAAGTCAGAGATCGTTGTACCTTTCTTATGGAGTTAAAGCTCTCGAGATCAAGCTATGTTAGAGATAGACCATCAAGCATGGTGACCAAGCGTGTTGAGAAGGAAATAGGAGGTCCGTTGGCCCCAAACATGTCAACTCACTCACAGCATCAAAGGCTTCTCGGGTTAACCCAGGGGGTCTGCAACTTTGAGGGATGGAGTTTCAAGTTGCTGAACTCTGGGCCTGTCATTTAGGAGAAGGTGACAATATATTGTTTCTTAGAGGAAAAGTTCCTTAACTATTTAAGTTGAACGGTTAAGATTCAGATTAAGTGGATCTGGCTGTCCCGATATAGTTCATAGCAGAGAACAGAATCCCAGAAGAATAGGGGCACAGCACAGTTTCATTTTCCTAGGGGCGAGGGAGTCAGAGGAAAGGTAATGGGCATGTGATGCCATGCCAGGGCGAGGTGTGCTTCTGAATATTCTGGAAGGGCTAGTGCCAATCTGAGGTGTGGACACTCAGGAAGGACCTTTGACACTGAAGGTCAACCTTGTCCCTGTTGTTTCTCCTTATCAATAGAACCCAATTTAACTATCTAGCCACTTAAATTCTTAATCCTTAAGGCAAATCAGATTTATTTTCTATTTATATTGAAATCTTTCATTTAGTTTCCATAACCGGAGCTGTAGCTGATTTCCCAATCTCTCTGTTACATACCAGCCAGCGGAAAGCCTTGATGTGCAAAGGCCATAGGAATCCAGCTGGAAGGAATTGCCTGTAGAGATAGCACACAGGGGGGAAAAAAAAGAGTAAAATGGACAAAAAAGAGCTCCCTACAAATTATTTTTATCTTATCTTCCCATCTGAGAAACCTGTAATAGCCCCATTCTACTCTCACAGCCAGCCTTTTCCTTCCACAAAAAAAATAATATTGTAATCAATCTTACTGGCATCACAACCAAAGAAGAGTCTTCCTTGACTTAGACGCCAAAGCAATGAGAAAGGGAGTTGCCAAGGAAATATATATATTCCTATGAATCTAGCTCACCATTCAGTTACTGCCACTTACTCAGATCTCAGAAATTTTCTGTCCTCTGTGGAATTCCTCCCTGATTTCTCTATAGATTATAACACTTCAGCTTTAGAAAATGCTGCACACCCAAATCCTAGACATCAAAGCAAAACAAAAACAAAACGCTTTTTCTATCAGATTTCACACATCTATAATGGCAGGAGTAGATGTGTCCAGAAGATGTAGCTAATCCAGTCTAATGAGAGGAATTGTGGCTCAGATCCATCTTAACAAATTGCCCCAAGTGCTGCTGTCTCCTTTGAGCCTTCCTCACTCCATAGCTGCAGCCTGTGTCTCTTTCTCTGTCTTCCCCATCCTCATTCTCTCACACACGTACATACACTGTCACATGTAGAAAAATCTATGTATATGCAGTGTATGTTTACATAATGCCAGAACTTCCATTTGAATAAGAAAATCAACCATTCAAATGTCTTCAGATATCATGCTTATAGACTATCTTGCAGGCATTGTGATGACTGATCAAAGGTTTCACATCTATGGCTTGTAAACAAAAACACCTGATTATTTGTCCTTAATACTTCACATACCATCTCTAGTCACTGTTATGGATAATCAGAAAATAATCCTAATGTCTTTTACTAGTAACTCTCAGGGGCAAGAATAATGAGAATGAAATTCAGACATTATTTGCCAGCTAGCATTATTTACTTTCTCCCTTATGCCAAGGCAGAGGATATAGAATTTATCATTGGGAAGAGTTATTTAAATGGAAGGTGTATCCAGTGGGATGGGCACTCTTTGCAGAGTATATGGGAAGGAGCTGTCTTACTGGGGGTTGAGTATGCAGGGTCTCCCCTGCCACCGTGCCCAAATGCATGTATCAGTGGCAATGTCATTTGGAAACTTGTAAAAATAAAATTGTACTGTTTCTAATATTTAATAATATAGTAGATAATAGTATGTGGACTCCTATTTGAGTGGCAATAGAGTTAAGATTACATATTGCCAAGCTGTCATCCTAAATCAACAAAAGGTAATGGATCTGAATTTATGCTTTATTTAAGACCTAGGCTTAAAAGAAAACGGTGGGGAGAAATCAGAGAATTTTTGCAAGTTATCCCTGAAATGTATCAATTCTAGATACACTCTTTGTAGCCAAAGTCAAAAAGGATATAAGAAAGAGTTTCAGTGGTTCTTGATTGACAAAAAGCATTAAACATGCAAATAGGTAATATATTGATATCTCGGCCTGTCGAGCTGCTAACTTCTGAACCAATCTGTTTGCCCATTGTAAGTCATTTATGCTCTATTTCAAAAAGAGATTGAAACTATTAAAGACTTAAGGTGTAGGTTCTATAATAATGGTAAAAGATTTAGACCAGATGAGAAGAAGAAAAACACCACAGCTTGATATTAAGAATACAGATCTTCTCATAGTGGGCTACTTTTCAAAGAAGATTGGACACCAAAGGCCAAAAACCTAAAGAATTTAGGAAAACAGAAGGGTTATGGGCAGTTTTAAGAGTACATTTGAGACTACAGATCATGAATTTATGGTCATTAAAAATATGATACAGGTATATATGTGTTGATCTGGAAGAATGTTCATATATTGATAAGTGAAAACACAAGTTTAAAAACTATTATGTGTTTCTTATGTTTTAATCTGGAACCATTTCTCTTGTTTCTTCCTGGAGTGTTTTGGTGTAGTTACATACATGCAGGAAAGACTCAATCAATGTTTGCTATATTGACTAGAGACTAATAAAAACATTGAAACAGTAAAGATTGTGATGACAATGCTTAGTTAAAATAGGTACACTTTTCCTCCTCTCACCGCTTTTGACCACCTTTCTTTTACATAATAAGAAACACAGTTTAGGTGCATACCCATCTGTGTTTGTCATTTTCCATGTTGGTACAATATGAATAAAATATTTTACATTGTTGTCTGGAGTTATCATAACATGCTTTTAGAGCATATCTAAGACAAGTGCTTAGCTTGAAAGTATTTTTATATTCTAAATTGGTATTTATGATTATGGCTGAATGAAATTGTTTACTCTAGTGGAAGAGAGCATAAAAATAACACATTGAGAAATCAATTTTAAAACTTTAAAGGTAATCATTTTTTTTTCCCCTTCTTGGTAGGGCTTATTCCACTAGAAGCAAGATGGCTGAGCTCAATACTCATGTGAATGTCAAGGAAAAGGTAAGATATAGTTATATATTGGCTTGCAGTATCCAAACTGGATACTGTAGTCTCTAGCTAGTAAAAACTCAATTATAATGGAAGGAGGGAAAAATGGTTTGGGAGAATACATAGTAAGCTTGACACACGAGAAAACCATTCCACAGAATCATAAGTAGCATTTACTAAATGGGTGTTATGCATATTATATTCATTTTCTCATTTAGTCTTGACTATAACGCCATGTAGTTATTTTCATTTTACAGAGGATGGAATTGAGACACAGAGAAGGTAAGTACTTTGCCTGAGGTCACATAGCTAGGAGGGAACAGAGCTGGGATTTGAACCCAGCAGTGCCATTCTACAGTTCATACTCTTAACCACCATGCTGGGTTCCATCTAAGAGTGGGGGTATTATGCTACATCTCCAGAAACAGCCTCGTAGAGATATCCAAGGCGTTCCCTAGTGGTCGTGCTGGGTAGCCTTTACAGTTTCTTTCGACGCTGAGGGTTCATGACTCTGAAAATCCCCCCTCCTCATTATTTGTTGGAGGCTGATTGTACTTCAGAGCCCTTCCAAGTCTTGTCCTCCCCTGTGAATTTTCTCCACTTAGGGTCACAACCCCTCCCTTGCCGTATATGCTCCCTTGCACTGTGAGCTCTTAAATGATCATACACTGTAGATTCCATGAGACCAGGGAGTTAAATTTGTCCAAACCACTCGTCTGGCACCAGGGGAGCTGAGGCCCTAGAAGGGGTTTGTCCATGGTCGCACAGCAGAGCCTCACCTGGAACTCACTCCAGCCTTCCCCAGGGCCACCTCCCGCCTCCATTAGGCTAACTGCTTGAGGGCTGGAGTTTGTCTTTCATCTCTTTGTATCCCCACGGTGCCTAAAACCCTGAGTGAAGGATGAGAGAAGTAACATTACTGGAACCCTCAGTAATTTTTCCTTCCTTTAGCCAAGATGTATCAGACTCCTGTTTTGTCCCAAACACTGTTCTGGATGGTGACGATGCGGCACTGAGCGTGTAGATGAGTTTCCTGCTCCCGTGGAGCTTGTTTTTTAAGGCAGGGAAACAGAAAGTAAACACAAGAACGTATAAATGAACACGATCATTTCATATAGTGATGTCTACGATGAGGAAAATACAGCAGGGCGGCACGGGCAGGTGGCTACTTTAGATGGGGTTGGTCAGGGCAGCCCTCTCAGAGGAGGTGATATTTGAGCTGAGATAGAGAAAACAGGAAAGAAACACCATGCAGTGATCCAAGGACAGAGCATTCCAGGTAGATAAGCAGAAGCAGGTGCCTGAGGAAGACTAACGTTCATCGTGTTTGAAGAGCAAATGGTTGAGTGGCCGGTGTGGCCAGAGTGTGGTAGGCAGAGGGATGGTGATGGGAGATGAGGGCAGAGAGTACGCCAGCCACCAGAATTGGTAGAATACTGACTCTTCACCTGTTTCCTCAACCTCCACAGCATCCAGGGGTGGAAGCCAGGGTTTCACAAAGTTAGATGAAAAAAAAAATGAATTTTCATCTTTACTCATATCTAAATGAAATTTAGCATTTCCTTCCATCATGAATATAGGCAAGGGAGAAAAGCAATCCACAGGAGTAGTGGGAGTACCTGTGACTTTCACAACTAGAAATCACAGGTGTCTTCATATCAAATTACATTTGTTGCAGATATCCTGAAAAGCTGTTTGTTCATCACTACTTCAAAATTACTGTAATTACAGAACCTGCCGCTATATTGTGTTATTTGATGTTGACAGAGAAGCACGTACATTACTGTAGCATAAAATTTTTTATTAATATTTTAATGTTATTTCAATATGAGTGGTTTCCTCTGTAATCATGTATGTTTTATTTAAACATTATTCTGAGAGGGACCCCCGAGGCTTCACCAGACTGCCAAAGGGGGTCTGTGCCCCAAAAGGTTTAGAAGCTGAGACAGAAACATGTAGAGTTTTATTCAAAGGGCAAAAGAAGCCATTGAAAGGAATTAAGCAGGAACATGACTTGGTATGGTATATTTTTAAAACCTCCCCCAGCTTTGCCAGCTGCTGTACTACTTATTTTATAGATCTTCATATTAAATAACTTTTCTGTTTGATGAAGACACAGAGGCTTGAGATAAAGTGATTTGGTCAAAGTCAGACTCTCAGGGAATATGAAAGAGCAAGGATTCAAACTCAGCTCTGTCTGGTTCTAAAGCTCACGCTCTTTCCACTGTATTACTGCTTCCAGAGTTTTCCACCAAAATAACCCCAGGGCTCAGAAGAACAAACTTGCTACTTTGGGACATGGTCAAAACCAACTTCCACATATAATTTCTTTGGAGTCTTCTGTGTGATTTTAAAAATGGATGCAATTTTTTTTTTTTTTTTAACTTTGGGTTTATTTATTTAATTATTTATTTATCTATGGCTGTATTGGGTCTTCGCTTCTGTGCGAGGGCTTTCTCTAGTTGCGGCAAGTGGGGGCCACTCTTCATCGCGGTGCGCGGGCCTCTCATTATCGTGGCCTCTCTTGTTGCGGAGCACAGGCTCCAGACGCGCAGGCTCAGTAATTGTGGCTCACGGGCCTAGTTGCTCCATGGCATGTGGGATCTTCCCAGACCAGGGCTTGAACCCGCGTCCCCTGCATTGGCAGGCAGATTCTCAACCACTGCGCCACCAGGGAAGCCCTGGATGCAATTTTTTTATCCATTGTATTCCGTAATATATTCCATATATTATATTAATACAGAATTGTTTTCACTTATTGACCATTGAGCAAACAGTAGCAGAAGTCTGGGCCCTTTTACATTGTGGCTTCATATTCTCTGTGACTCACAGTCATACACTCGGGTGAGACCATGTGTTCCCAGTTTGAGAAGCTGGGTCTGGCACCACAGTGCTGACCAAATATTGGCCCCTTTCCAAATATCTGTTGATGGATGGGTTGAACAGCTGCTAAAGCTGGGTTATGGGAAGGAAAAGCACTTGAAAGAATCAGAGTCATAGTCATTGATTCCCTGCAAAACATGGCCAGTGGACAGACCAGTATGGTAGGCTCAGCAGATAAGAGTGTCTTATTCAAAACAGAGGTGGCCTCAAGCCAAAATGGGGAAGGAGGCCGATCAGTGATCTCACAGACCACAGAGGTTCAGGGTGAATGCTCCGTGCATGGGCTCAGGCAACACATTCATCCACTTGTCCTGACCAGTGTCACATACACGTAGGGAGAGTAACAGGAGATGGTGTTTCTGCCATTGCACTTCAGTAACTTATCAAAATGTTGGCATCGTTTTGAAAGAGGGTGATGTTTAAGTTGTAAATATTATCCATCTGCATGACAATGGAAGTAAAGCTCCTCTAACTCAGTTAGTAAATTCCATCTTCTCGTATCAAAAGGTTAATAGATTTCTCAGCTCAATAAAATAAATCATAATAAACAACGGAAAATTCTGATCATTTGTAATTTTACATTGATTTATTTTCGTACTTTTATTTCCTTTAGTGATTAGCTTTTATGGCCTTTTTATGATTAGTTTGTTTCCCAATCTGTCACACAGCAATGACATTTTAGTTCTGAAAATTAAGAATAATAACTGTTATGTCTTAAGTTATAAATTATAAGCTTTTAGAGATGTGAGAACAGATCCGTGTGGTGTTTTTATACACTAGCCAGTCAAGCACTGTGGGAAATTAAATACTTAGTAAAAGTCTTGCAGTGAAGTGAGTTCATCAGTTATCTCTAGTGGGTCCACTATTGGATGAATTGGAAAGGAAGAGGTGCTTTGGTGAGAGAATCATTTCTGTCCTCATGCAGCCTAACTTAAGGTCTCATATCCAAGACAACTGAAATTGACAGTTGATACTCTTTATGCCTCTTTTAAAGTATCTCTATATTATTGGACTATATAACTGAAAGGATTTAAATTGGAAATATACTTGAAGTCAAAGTTTGATCTCCTTAGGAGTGTGACATCCATCCTCTGTGTGAGCTCACCCTGTTTACATTTCCACCTTTATCAGTAGCCACTTCTCTACCCTCCCTTCAACACAGCCATCCTGACCATGAATGTTTCTGCTTCCAGGCCTTTGCAAAGGTAGTTTCCTCTCTCTGGGACATCCTCCACGGGGACCCGACCCTCACTCACCTCCCTTTTAGGAAGCCTTTCAGATGGCTCCTTTCTCTGCCCTCCTGCCCCTCCTGAATTATTGGCCCTTCTTCTGTTCTCCTTTGTGCTTCAGTGAGGCTCTCTGCCTTCTGCCTCCATACCATGATGGTTAGTGGTCTGTCTCCCCAAGGGATATTGTGTGCTCCTTGGGGGCAGGCACTGGGCCTTTCTCATCTTCGTACTCTTGGGTTTGACACCTAGTTGACCCCAGTTCGAGTTAGATAAATGAATGGATAACAAATGAATGAGCACGCCTGCTTGAATCGTTACGTTCTTTAGGGACAAATTTCCCATTCACGATATTTTGCAAAACCTCAAGCCTTCTTGAAAACTGAAATGTAGGTTAATGGAAGTGTCATCTCATTTTAGTACTCTCTTTGCTATTAAATAAAGTTTTAAATTGCTTCTAAAAACAAGCTTAGGTTACTTAGGTTGACTACCTGTGGTTCTGCAGAAAAGCAGCATCTTTATGAGATGGTTATCAAATACTGGTTGTCTCAGGTAGGTTTTGCCAATAACAGATGAGGTCCTTTGGTGAGTAACCAGTCATATCCCACTGTACCCCCTCCAAAAAAAAGAGAAAAAAATCTCCATATCTCATTTTATTAAGGAAAGATACCAGAACAAAATCTTCAGGCTAATCAGGGATCCTATATTTAGGGCCAGTTCAATTTCTACAGCTCTTTTCTAAGTAACGTGTTTTTTTTTTTAAAGAAATTTAACTCTAGAACCTCATAGATGAGTTAAGGATAGGGCTCAGTAGTGACTATTACATTATTCTCATGTGAAGCACTAGGGTACCAAGCTAAATTGACTTATAAAGTTTTAGATGTAATTCTCAACTGAGTAAGAAAGGATTATTGGAACTGGCATGCACAAAATAACATTTTCAGTCAGATATTTTCATGCATTATTATAAATCAGTTTAAATAGAGTACAATTTGGTGATGGAAAGCCAAGGGGATCCTTGTTTGTAAAACGGAATTACAAAGGAGTTACAAAATAATATTTGCTGAATGTCTAGTTATGGTCTGATAACTAATTCCAACAAAAAGTGATCCTTAAGCCACTGTAGGGAACCAAGTATGCTTGGGAAGTGATCTCCAGCAAGGTAAAGTCATGGAAAGAGCTTGGAGTTTGGAGACGGTAGCAGAGATAAGTAGCTCCCTGATTACTAGCTGAGCAGCCTAGAGCAAGTCACTTAACTTTTCTGGGCCTCAGTTTTCTAATCTGTAGATTGGACATGAAAACAAAACCTACCTGACAAAATCATCAAATACAGTAATAAAAGTAGAGCTGCTTTATGAGCTCTTAATCCTATAAACTATAAAGGATCTGGGGGAGCTCATCTGTGTATTTTACTATTAAAAAATGGAAAAGGAGCCCGAGTTAATGTTTTTGTTAGTAACTCAAAACATAAATTCACATAGAACTGAGATTAGAAAGAAAACACAATAAAAAGCCCACATGAGAAAAAGAACATAAAACTGGACTTGACTTTCTCAAACTTTTATAGCTATTGCTGAGCCTCACAAAAAATAAGTGGGATTAGAAAATATGATGATATGGAAATGGGGAATCACTTAGTCTATAATATCCTCGCGGCAATGTGCCACTTATTATGAATAGCTTTTTGAGCTGTTACAGTTATGGAGGTAAATTGGGTTGTAAACAATAATCATATAGACTCATTAAAATGGAGGAGGAGGACTAGACAGGGGCAGAGGAGCCTTTTGTCCACAGTGGGAGCAGGGAGGGGCCCTCTCAACGTTTGTGCAGGTGACTGACATAGACTCTGTGTCCTGGAGTCTGTCCTCAACAGGTGGACAGAGGTCCCATTTTATTTTATTTTTTCCTGTAACTGTCTTGACTTACGTTTTATAAAGTACCAAAATATGGTTCAAATCTTTGTGTGGGGGAGTACTGTCAGAAAAACCCAAGAGTTTGATGAAAGAGATTTTTAACAGGATCAGAGAAAGTACAAAAGAAACCCATCATCAAGCATCTTTAAAATATTAACTCCATTTAATAGTGAACTCATTTTACGGGATGTGGGACAAGTTTTAATGATATGCAGTTGTTTTTAAAGACCAAACCATGCAAGCTTTGGAGCGAATCTGAATTTCATAATTCTGTACGAGTGTTTAGGTCAGTTTAGCCCAGCCCTTGGATTCAAACAGCAAAAACACAAACCACACACACAGCTTTTAGGTTTCACCGTGAATAGGTTCTTGTCATCATTTTCTCATAGGAAAGGGCCATTAAATTTCCCTTTCAAAGAACGGAGAAACGTTGACAATAGTTATTGCCTAATGCTTATGTACAGAACTGCTGTTATTGTTGCTTGGCAACTAGAAGAGATCTGACAAGGAGTCTAAAGGAATTGAATGAATAAATGGAAATGTCAGCATCAGTTTCTGCAGATAAGAAGAAATTTACTATTGTAGGATTAGCATCACATTGTTTTTCTTCCCAAGCTACACAATCGGAATTCACAGTGTTTCTGTTCTGCTTCTCCTGCCCTCCCGCCCCCCCTGCTTCCAGCCTTTCATCACAGCCCCTTTTGCACTCTGGCTGAGAGTTACATACAAGGTAGAGGGTTAATGCTAAACAATACAAGAGCATGTCAAAATCAAAACCTTTGGCGACAGGAAAAAAGTTACCTCTGTTGGCAATTCCTTGGAATTTATGTGTACTTTACCAATATTCTAGCTATTTTTCACAATGATCCTTCACATTAAATTATCCAATTTTTACAAATTTTTAAAAAAATGATAAAGCTGCAATGGTTTCTTCTCTTCTGACCTTGAGCATTAAAAATCTGTCCAGATGGATTAGATAGGTAGTTAGGTAGATTGATTGAGTCACCACTTAACAGTATACTGCTTGTATTATTATTACTATTATTAAAACCACTTTTTCTCTGTGATTTATCCACAACTTGATTACAAGCTCCTTATAAGCACAAATAGATTTTTAATTTATTTGTGTACTCAATAGCTCCTATAATAGTAATATCATAGAATTTATGCCCCCAAAATACTTGTTAATCAATATTTAGTCAAATAACTGAGCCAAGATTCTATAACGGTGATTCTCAGCCAGTAGGAAGAAAGGAGAAGGAAGTGAGCGTGCCTCCCTGTGTCGGGACAAGCATTAGAATGTCAGTAGGGAAAAGACGGGAGTAATTAGAAAAAGCATATTTGTGTTCTTTTGAGTCTCCAAGAGCAGAGGCCAAGGTGGGATTAGATGATTAAGAGGTGCCTTGGGGGTGGGAAGCAGTGGAGGCAGGTGCTTGTAAAAGAGAAAGGGGAGGAAGGATGTGCAGGCAGGGAGAGTCTACAGACTGCCAAGCATGCAGGTCTGCCATAGTTGAAAGAAGAAGGAGAAGGAAAAAAAATTGGGTAAGAAGAGTCTCCCTGGGCAGTGCAGTTCTAAAAAGGTTTGTGCAGGTCAATGGGGAGTCTTCATTCCCCGGCTGGGGAACTCCCATATCCCTCAGAAATGAGCTTTCACTAGCACCCCCTACCTGAGCCATTGACTGGGTACATCCTGGGTGGAGTGTGGCTTGGGTGGACCCAGAGGGGCGGTAGCTAGGCTGTCAGTCAACTCTGTTTCCCACAGAGGGAGATTTCTGTGCCACCACAATATTTGAGAGTATAACAAAATTTTATGTTTAAAAAGGAAATTGAAATATCTATTTTGGAATTCAATCATATAAGAGAAAAGCATGAGATTTTTAAAATTTTTAATAAAAATTTCAAGAACCTCTGTTAATTAATAAATTAAAGTACAAACTCTAGAATTTCCCTTCCCTTAGCAAGATGAACCATACTGCCACTAGTATAGGGGGTCGTCTTAACTTCTAGGGCAAAGGATAATTTAGGAGTCTTATTTTCTATCAGAAGTGTACTCTATTTCTAACCACATTTAAGGAAACAAAGGGACGCATTAATTTTACTGAAAAACTGCGTGTCCTTTGGTACAATGTGGAACCTCACCGGGCTTCAGTTTCCTTATCTGCCAAATGAGGGGTCTCTTTTATGTAGAGGATCTCCAGAATCCTTTCCAGCTCTAATATTGGATGAATCCATGGTCTTTTCCACCTCACAGGCCCCATAAAAGACTGAAAAGGCGACTGTACCACGGATCAGAGAACCTGGGGGCAGCCTTAGTCCTGATACAAATCAACTGCCTCAATTTGAATGTGGTACACAACCTCTCCATACTCAGTTCCTTGTTTAAAAAAAAAAAATTTGATTAAACTATTTATAAGGTACATTTATGGTTCACTGGTATGTCATTTCTGATGCCTCCCTGTGTACAGACCCTTCAGAACTCTGCTGCTCAGTTCTTGAAGATAACTATCAACAAAAATGTACTGAAATGATGATTGAGGAGCAATGATATACTTTAAAGTTAACGTTTTTCTTTTTTTAATTGTGGTAAGAGTGTTTAACAGGAGATTATTCTCTTTAAGTGTTCACTGTGGTGTTGTTAACTCTAGCACAGTGTTGCCCAGCAGATGTCTAGAACTTAATTAAACTGCATAACTGAAACTTTATACCATTGAACAACAACTCCCCATTTCCTTTTACCCCAGCCCCTGACAACCACTGTTCTTACTCTCTGCTTCTGTGAGTTTGACTATGTTAGATACCTCCTATAAGTGGAATCATGCAGTATTTGTCCTGTGTCTGGCTTATTTCACTTAGCATAATGTCCTCAAGGTTTATCTGTGTTGTTGCATGTGAGAGGATTTCCTTCTTTTTAAGGCTGAATAGTATTCCATTGTATGTATATACCACATTTTCTTTACCTACTCATCCATCGATGGACATTTGTTCATGCTTGTTTGATGTTTTTATTGGCTCAAGTTGTAATTGTAGCTATTCAACTAAGGTTGAATCCACAAACTAGTTTTAACCCTTTTTACTGCCTTTAGAGTAAAAGCAAACAAGCTCATAAAATCATTGGGAAAACAAGATCCGGTCAAACAGATCATAATGTTTACTGATGTTTAAATCACCATGTTTTTTAAATTGGTCGGACCTGTTAAAATAAAAAAATGGTATGTAGGTGAACAACAACACTTCCCCTAAGGAGAGAGCATGTTCCTGGTTTCCATGGTGGTGAGATGGCCTCCTTCCTTCATGCCACAGTGAAGAAGTACCCAAGATTGGTATAATTTAGAGATTAACCAAACTCCTTTGTTCTGGTATTGACTAAGAGGTAACTAACTCCCTTATTTGGTATTGATTAAAGGGTAATAGTGACTTGTACCTTCATGGTACTCTTTATCTGAAGAGTTCTGTGAATGAGCAGGGGGGAAAAACCCACAGGGAGAGCAGATGTCAATAATTAGCTTCCCCCCTCAAGTGAAGACCTTAAGTTCCAAAGTAAGTGAGGAAATATTTTTACTGAATATTCTAAGTTAGAAGCAGAAGATAAATTAAAAATATCTTACTGTTCTGATTAAAATGCCAAAAACAAAATGCCTTGTAAAAATAAAATTCCCTTTTTCTTTTTGTCTTCACTAATAAATCCAGATATGGATTTCATCAGAGAAAATAGCTCAACAGAACATTTACCTAAGTCCTAATACTGTGTGGGTATAAAAGGCTGGCTGAAAATAGACTTCCAATGGATTCAGAGGCTCACCCTATTCTAAATTATGTGCAGGTCTAACTGGTAGTTCTGGGAAAATATGAAGAAGAATAAAGCACAGTTATGGAGAATGTGCAGGTATACACTGAATAATTTTCATTTAGTAGTGTAACTGTTACATTAATTTGCTTTTTTCCCCGCCCTCAAATGCTCAGTGACTTGAGAAAGTATAGACTCTGAATTGATGGAAAGAAGTCTGGGTTGTTGTTGCTTTAACCCTTTGAGCCAGATTGTATTCTTCAACGGCTATAAAATATCTCCCCCATTAAGAGGTGGGGTCTGAGCCCCTCCCCTTAACATTGGGTAGGCTTTTGGAACTGGTTGACCAGGATAGTGGAAGGAAGTGACTCTCTCTGGCTTTCATAGTGGGTGATTGAGCTTCCTCTTCACTAGTTGGGACACTTGTGTTGGAACTCTGGGCAGCCATGTAAACAATCTGACTGTTCTCAGGCCACCATGCTTTGAGGAAGCCCAGACTAGCCCATAAGGACCACATAGAGAAGACCTGAGAATAGTACATGAAGAGAGAGATGGCCAGCCAGACCTCAGCTGCACCTCCCCCCCGCTATACCAACTGCTCTCTCTGTCTGCATGAAAGACCCCAAGGTAAACCCACTCAGCCGAACTCCTCTTGAACTCCTGACCCGTAGAAACGTTGAAAAATTACAATTGATTGTTGTTTTAAGCCACAGAGTTTTGGGGTGACTTGTTATGCAGCAATAAATAACTGAAATACCCTCTCAAAAATTAAAACTGTTCAAACTAGAACTGATATTTTTAAAATGACGATGTTGCCTAAATAATACAGAGGCGTGGATGTTTACATGCAGGTAAATTAGTTAATAGGTGAGCAGTTATACCTAAAAAGAGGTCTGTCCTAGTAGCCACCTTCTTTTCTCTTCTTTCCACACTATCCCTTAGCTTCCAAGCCTTCCCTTATATCTCTCACTTGCGGTTTTCAATTCAGAGTGGACATTAGAACCACTAGGAAAACTTCAAAAAATAGTGAATGTCCAGGCCCATATTTAATTGTTTGAGGTGGGACCCGGATGTAGGTACATTTTAAAACTCACCAGGTGATTTCCAGTTTGCAGCCAGGGCTGAGAACCACTGTTAGATGCTGATAATGCCCAACTCTGTACCCCTGGCTCAGTTCTTCCTTGGAGCTGCAGATTCATAGATTCGACTGTTCTCTAGATGTCTGGACATGGATGCCTCCCAGCCCCCTCAAGCAGAAGGTTCCATTTTCACCACTACTTCTTTTCTCAGGAAATGACACCGCTATCGACAAAAATGCTCAAGCCAGACACCCGGGAGTCATCCAGATTCCTTCATCTTCCGTCTTCCTCATTCCTCGCAACACAAATCAGTCACTTCCCCCCAAGTAATTTGTGAGTCATTCTCTCCACTGCTCCATCTTGGTCTACTTTCTCTCCCCTCGATACTGTATTAGAATCCTACCTGGCATCCATTCGCTCTCCTCCAACTCATCCACATAGAAACCACAGTGACCTTCTTAAATACGCAAATACCGCACTCCTCCTCTGAGTAGGTCCCTCCAATGGCTACCTTTAGGATAAGGCACAGAATCATAAGATGGCTTGCAGAGCCTTGCACACTTTGCCTCATGCCTTTTTGATAGAGCTTCATCTGAAATCCCATTCCTTCTAACGTTTAATGCTCCAACAATCCTGGGTCTTCATTCCTTTGAACGTGCTTCCAGTCACTCAGTCCTGTCCGTGAGTAGATGCTGTATACTCTTCCTGGAATATTCCATCTCCTCTCCCCTTTCCCTCTCCTGGCTTGGTCTTATTACCCTTCATTCTCAGTGTAAACAAACTTCCGTCCTCAGATGGGGCTTCCCTGATTCTCTGGGTTAGGGTAGGTCCCCCTGTTACAGGTGCCCAACTCATCTTTACCTCCCCTTCTGTAACACTCATCAAACATCTGCCTTCTTAGACTATAAGCTCCAAAGCAGGTCAGGGAATGTATCTGTCACTGCTACACTCCAGCCTCTAGCATAGTCTGTTCATTGTGACTGAATGAATGAATGAATAAACAAGTGAATGTGGATTAAGAGAGCAGTATCAACTCTGAGGGAAGTTCTTGTGGTGATACTCTGGCCTCTGTACTTGGCTCTGGCCCATCTAAATTCAGATCAACAATTTGGATAAGATACCGATGATGGCAACTAATGTTTTAAATGATATAAAATTGGAAGGAATGGCTAATGCATTCCCTGTTTTTGATGGCAGAAAGCAAGGTTCTAAAAGCTAACAGCTGGCTGGAGTGATGGGTCAGAACTTACAGACTGAAATTTAATAAAGGTGAATGCAATATCCTACCATTGCATTCTAGTCACTATACAAGTATAGGATGGGGAACTCTTGTCACAGAAACAATCCAGGGTGTGTTACTAACATAGTAAGCTCTGTTTGAACCGGTAATTGATGAGGGCCCTGAAAGTGCTAATGCCATCTTAGATTCCTTTAATGGTAAGTAGGGCCCCACCAAGACAGGTGCAGGTCCCACAATCCTCTGCTCTGATCCAAACACCTCTGGAACAATGTACTTCATTTATAGGACCACATTTCACCAGGATGCACTCAGAGGAGCTCGACCAGGGTGGTGAAAGCTTGGGAAGCACAGCTTATGAAAAACAGAAGAGCATAACTTTACTCCGTAGGAGATGGAATTATGAGGAACACATTCGTTCCTTGAAAAAAACAAAAAATGAAGGGCTGGTCTTTAGGGAAAAGATTACACCAGAAGGCAGAACCAGGACCAAGGACTGGCAACATCTAACATCCCCTCTCTGGCCACATTCTTATCATTGACCTCTCTTATCCTCTCGTTCTGTTGAGCATCTGCTCTGTGTTCTCAACAGGATCTCTTGTCCCTTAGTCTCTCCCTAGTCTCCCAATTCATCATCCCCCTTCATTGCCCACAGATACCTTGATCATCTACCTTATGATTCTCAGCCGCCGTATCCCCGAGTCCTAGGATCTACCACAATGTTTCTTAGAGTTCATAACCTTGGATCATTCCTTTTGTCTGCTTCTACCTCTGGCTTGTTGAGGAAAGCCACACCAGTTGGCTCCATGACAAATCTGTGCCATCCGGCATTAGTGGCCCTTCAGTCCAGCTCGGCCCTCTTTCATTCATCTAGGCCATTTCCTATCACATTCCCATAAGGCAGCTCTAAACCTTTTCCCACATTTTAGCCCTAAGGCAAACTCTAAAACTCTCACTCAGAGGAAATACATTCCTTCAATTTTCCTCCTCACGATCTCAAATTTCTTCTCTATCTTCACTCTACCTTTCTCTCCTTTCTTCCTTCCTCAGAATTCTGAGAAAGAGAAAGAATCTGCCTTCCCTTCCAAAGCTTACCTTTCCACATGGATTTTGATACCATTTTCTTTCATTTCCTCTGGGACTTTGTTTCATAATTTATCTCCTGTCTTTCCTCTCTTCAAATTCTTTCTCACTGCCAGCTCCATTCTCCCGTCAGTCAACACACTCAGGCACTTTGTGGAGATGAATTGTGTGATGATTGTTTTAAGATGGATTGGAGAGAGCAGAAACCAAGCCAGAGAGTCCAATTAGAAGGCTTTTTCCAGAGTCCAGGTGAAAGGCAAAGGGAACCTGTCCAGGGTAGTGAAAGAAAAAATAGAGAACAGGTGAGACTCAGAGAGGATTTTGTTGTCAGAATGACCTTGAGTTAGTTGTTATTTATGACGTTGCCTTATTTTCCTATGGTTTTGTCAGCTCCTTGAGGGCAAATACTGTGTCAGATTCATCTCACAGATTCATCTCACTTTCTATCATGATATCTGGCTTTGAATGAATGGTTAGAATTCCCTCAAAATGTGTGTGTCAGGGGGAGTTTGGGGGAGGGAGAGCCGCACTCTGGAAGGTATATTTTTTTAAAAAGAGGATAGTTATTGAGACAGGGAAAGATGGCTCCATATTAGGAGGAAGAAAAAAGTAGACTTTGTTCCTCAATGTGTGGTCTGTTGTAGTATTTTCCCATTGCTGTGACAAATGGGATTTGCTATTACAAATCGCCACAAACGTAGTGGCTTAAAATACCACAAATTTACTATCTTACAGTTATGGAGATCAGAAGTCTGAATGGGTCTCATTGGGCTAAAACCAAGGTGTCAGCAGGGTTACATTCCTTTCTGGAGGCTCTAGGGGAGAATTCGTTTTCTTGCCTTTTTCAGCTTCTAGAAGCTGCCTGCATTTCTTGGCTCGTGGCCTCCTTTCATCTTCAAACCCAGCAATGGCTGGTCAGGTCTTTCTCACAGTGAGTCAGTCGGACACTCTCTTCTTCCTCCTTCTACTTATAAGGACCCTCATGATTATGTTGGGTCCACTGAGATAATCCAGATAATCTCCCCTTCTCAAGGTGATTTGATTAACAACCTTAATTCTATCTGCAGCCTTAATTTGCCAGTAGCCTAACATATTCACAGGTTCCTGGGGATTAGGGGGTGGTTGGCTTTGGGGGCTATTATTCTGTCACCACATCCTTGGACAAGCGACGTCTCCATCACCTGGTAACTTATTAGAAATGCACTCTCGGGCTCCACCCCAAGCCTCTGAATCAGAATCTGCATTCTAATCAGATCCCCAGGTGAATATACTTTAAAGTTTGAGGAGCCACTACTTGACTATCTGTAAGATTCTCTCAACTTTAAACTTCCCACGATTCTGTGAAAACTGCATTTTTTTTCCACTTTCAAATCTTCATTATTCCTTCTAATCCTGGTTTCCTGCCAAAAAAAAAAGTTAATTTTGATTTATATGCCTGGTGTTAATTCCCCAAAAGCCAGCCAAGTAGAACATGACAAGACTTCTTGCATATTTTTTACTGGCAGAAAGTAGATGTTAGAAAAGGCAATTAAATTATAGAATTATCCATGATGCAAAGGTACTGGTCTGCAAAGAATATTTTCTTCCCCAAGAAGATTCATAGGCGAACTGCCTTCATTAGAGTGTAGATAATATTAGTGGCCCAGCAAGCGAAGCGAAACGTACACACGTGAGCTGTTTTTAAGGCATCTCTGAACGGCTCAGCATTTGAGAAATGTGACCAAAGCTGATTATAAAATTCCTTTCAGAGCTGCAGGAACGGCAACCCATAAATAACTCTGGTTCTCACTGGTGCAAAAAGGAGGTTGCAGGCTGTTTGACTGCTGTCCTTCTTGTAGGGGATAAGATTAAGCTCACCTCCAAGATTACAAGGTCCTCAAGGCTGGGACCAGCAGTGCCTGGGACCTAGGTGGCACTTCATACATATTTGGGCTTGAATACTTTTTACTACCATATAATATGTTAAGCTGCATTACAGAGATGCACTGGAAAAAAACCCTGGATAAATAAAAGTAATATTTCAATGATCATCTTACTAGACTCCCTACTTCCTTTTGTTCATTCATCTATCTGAACATTTATGAATCATCTACTGAATGCCACCCATTGTTCTAGGCCCTGTAGATATACAGCTATGATCCCTGTCATTTACAAACTCACATTCCAGTGGGGCAGATAGTCATATAAGTAAATAATTAGGGCAACATGAGTGCTAGATGAGGTCTGTGAACAAGGCTCGTGGGCCTCTCTTCTCTGAAATGTCATTCCCATTCTATCGGGATTTATCTTTAAAATCGCCCATTTTTCCCCTTTGCCAGTTGGATTAGTAATCTGGCTTTATTACTTTTATTTTCAGCCTTAGTTACTAATGTTGCCTCTAGGCACTCGCTACTTGTTCTAGAAAATGAAACCTCTCCGACTAGTGCAAGTGAAAAAGAGGTTACTCTAAAGATGTGGTAAGGACTCATGGGACTTCAGGACAAGTTAAAGAAGCAGGAAAGCCAGGAAGTAAGGCAGCTCCAAATGGCCCCTCTTCATCTCCATTCTGTCTTCTCTCCCTTTGTGTGGAATAGTCCAGACGCCAAGGCAGAGAATCTGATTAGCCCACTTTGTCTTTTCAGACCTGACTGCTGCGTCATTGTCACTATACTCTGCTTCCTTCATATCACTCACTTAGCACGAGTTGCAATTGTATATTTTTTTCATTTGTGTATTTTACATCTGTTTTCCTCTCTAGGTTTGGTAGTGACTGTGTCTGTTTTATTACTGCTGTCTCCAGCCACTAGTGCAGTGCCTGACCATAGTAGGCATTTAGTAAATAAATAAATGAAAGAATGAGACTTGGGCAGGAGGTGGGGGTGGGGTGGGGGGAGTCTGGGAGCGTGTGCTGTTAACCACCCTAGTGACGGGCTTCCTTGTGGTGCCACTCAACTTGCAGGAGAGAAAGAGCCTTGGGTCCACTGACTGCTCAGCAAGGCTGAAGAGGAAGGTTCTAAAGAAGGGAAGTAAATGGGGGATCTCCCCCAAATAAGTCTTGGCCAACACTCTAGACATACATTCTTTCCATTTCAAAGACACACCAACCTTTATACCTAGAGAGACCCTTCTCCTTCATGGCCCAATGTAAATGCTCCCACCCTTTCCTTTTTAAAATTTATTGAGCAGCTAATATATGCCAAATTCTATATCAGACACTTTACATGCATCATCTCTTTTCATTTTTACTGAGACTCTAGCAGGTCATATCCTCATTTTACAGCTACAGAACCAAGTTTCAACAATTTAAGCAGCTCATCCTAGGTCAAAGAACTAGCATACAGCAGACCCAAGATTAGAAAATAGGTCTGTTTAATTCCAAAGCTTCTTCTGCGACATTTGGCTGTTTCCTCTATATTCTCCCCTCCTTGGGCAAACTTAACTGCTCCCTTCTCTGTGATACTACAGCCTTTTTCGTAGAGGCAGCACAGCGTTTTACATGCTTTCAGGTGTGGACGGTTCTGGATCCACTGCTACACTGTCCGTCTTAGGGCAGGGACTGCAGCTGGCTCCCTTTTGTGTCCTCAGTGCCTGTTACCTTGTGGAGGCTCAACCAATACCTGTCTGCTGGGCTGAGCTTTGGAAGGATAGGCAGTTACTATGCTATTTGTATTTTTAAAACTCCACAAAATACCATGAGTATCTTATTATACAGAAGTCTCATAAATATTCTTCCCATCTCTATTATTGAAAATTAAAGAACATATGTCTATTCTCCATAACCATATAATGTTTAGGTCATATCACAGTCTACAGAGACTCACCTGCCTGTTATTGTGGTTGGTAAATACAGAGTGATGGGATGGTCCAAACACTGGCAGAATATTCCTTTGACTCAAAAGAGCAGCCTGAATAAGGACCTACTGTATAGCACAGGGAACTCTACTCAATACTCTGTAATGGCATATATGGGAAAAGAATCTAAAAAAGAGTGGATATATGTATAACTGATTCACTTTGCTGTACACCTGAAACTAACACAACGTTATCAACTCAACTATACTCCAATGAAAAAAAAATGGTTTTAGAGGGTAGAGAATGAAGGAGAGCTTTATAGCGTATTTATATACAATTAGCAAAACCTCACTGTAGCACAATTTCACATATGAATTAATGGAAAAGTAATAAAAATATTAGCATGACATGTCAAAAAATAAAGAGCAGCCTGGTATAGGTACAAATTGGCATTCTCTCATTCAACAAATAGTTATTAAATACCTACTATGTGCACATTGTTAGTCACTCGGGGTGAGCATGGTGACAATGCAAAGATGACTGAGAGGAGGGTTTTGCCCACATGTTGCTCACCGTTTAGAAGACACACCTTACACAGACACTTAGGCTGTGACGTAGAAGATGCTAAGGTTAGGAGACACCCACTAATAAGGTCTGTGAGAACTGAAAGGAGACAGAGATGACTTACAGCAGGGATGGTTGAGACGGACTTCACGGAACACATGGCGTTTCAGCTGGAGTGTAAGATTTGGGCAAGTGCACACATCTCAGGTCAAGGGCAAAGCTCACACAGAAGTAGGGGGCCAACAATGGGCTTGCGCTTATGTATAAAGGGCAGAGCAAGAGGGGCACTTGGAAAAGCAAGTGGGTGCCCAGTTGTTGATGGCCTTGAATGCCAGGTTGTAGACATTTAACTTTACTCTTAAGGAAGGTGGGGAAATAGTCATGATTATACTTGAAGAAGAGTAGTCTGGCGACAGCCTTGGGGTGAATTTGCAGGGGAGAGACCAGAAGCAGAGGGAGCTGTTATTTTCTGTTTATTTGATAATACTGGGTCTTTACTGATCACACAGCTGTGTAGGTGGATTGAAAACTTCTGTCAGAACCATTTTTTGAAACTCAGACATAGTCTAAGTGACTCATCAGTAAGCCAAGAAGAATTTCTAAAGAGTCATCATAGACAGGCTCAAGAAATGTGCAGCGTGAATGAGGAAATCTAACAGCTCTTAAACCAGACAAGTCAGGTCCAGGGGAGGTAGGTTAATGTGGGAAGCTGAAATCAAACAGCGTCCGTGAAAGCCACACTGCCTTGCTGCTTAGTGCAGGCAAAATGCCAGCAGGGCGGGCCTGAGGCAGAATGGGGCAAAACCTGCCAAGCCAGATAGAAAGCCCCAGAGAGAGGAGAGAAAGGGAGATTAGAATGCTGACGTTAAATCAAAACAATTTTTTAAATGTTTATTTTTTATTGACGTATAGTTGATGTACAGTATAAGTTACAGGTGTAAAATACAGTGAGTCACAATTTTTAAAGGTTATACTGCATTTAGAATTATTAAAAAAATATTGGCTATATTCCCCACGTTGTACAGTATATCCTTGTAGCTTATTTTATACGTAATGGTTTGTAGCTCTTAATCCCCTACTCTTATCTTGCCCTTCCCTTCTTCCCTCTTCCCACTGGTAACCACTAGTTTGTTCTCTATATCTGTGTCCACTTCTTTTTTGTTATATTCACTAATTTGTTGTATTTTTTAGATTCCACATGTAAGTGACATCATATAGTATCTGTCTTTCTCTGTCTGACTTATTTCACTTGGCATTGTACCCTCCAAGTCCATGCATGTTGCTACAAATGGCAAAATCACATTCTTTTTTATGACTCAGTAGTATCCCATTATATATATATGTGTATGTGTATATATGTATATCTCACATCTTCCTTATCCATTCATCTGCTGATGGACACTTAGGTTGTATCCATATCTTGGCAATTGTAAATGCTTCTATGAACACTGGGGCACATGTTTTCTTTTCGAATTAGTGTTTTTGTTTTTTTCGGATATATACCCATGAGTGGAATTACTGGGTCATATTATAATTCTGTTTTTAGTTTTTTGAGAAACCTCCATACTGTTTTCCATAGTGGCTGCACCAATTTACATTCTCACCAACAGTGTACAAGGGTTCCCCTTTCTCCACATCCTTGCCAACATTTGTTGTTTGTGTTCTTTTTGATGATAGCCATTCTGACAAGTGTGAGGTGATATGTCATTGTGGTTTTGACTTGCATTTCCGTGATGATTAGGGATGTTAAGCATCTCTTCATGTGCCTGTTGGCCATCTGCATTTCCTCTTTGGAAAAATGTCTATTCAGTTCTTCTGCCCATTTTTTAATCAGGTTGTTTGTTTTTCTCTGGAGTTGTGTAAGCTGTTTATATATGTTGAATATTAACCCTTATTGGTCATATCATTTGCAGATATTTTCTCCCATTCAGTAGGTTGTCTTTTCATTTTATCAATGGTTTCCTTTGCTGTGCAAAAACTTTTAAAATCAAAACAACTTCTGATGTGCAAAAGGAAGATTTCTCAATAGCAAATTGAATTTGCCAAACTAGATTTAAATTAGTAAAAGCAAAACAGGGGAATGTGATTTGGGAAAGGTAAAGCAGTTGCTAAATGAACCACTAACTAGCGGGCCATATTGTCACCCGACATCCTGCGCCGCTGCCTGGTTGACCCCGCTGGAACGCACTGTTTATGGCATGAGAACCCTTGAGGGATGCACTCATGTGCAGCTGCAAACAGTGGGCTTCGGGGTGAAGCTGCAGCAACAGACTCACCAGCTTGGGCTGTGGCAGTGAAGTAAAGGCCTTGTGTCTGAAGCATCGCCACCAAAGACAGCCTCTGCAAAACAGCCACTGCAGGCGTGAATTTTATGAGTTCTCCGCGTGCAAACTACCATTAGTCACGCATTGATTGATCCATTGCTCCAGGAGCTTCATTTCCAAATGCAAAGGCAGCTTTTCAGCACAAACTCACTATAACACTGCCTTTGTCATCCACTCCTTATATTTTAAACCTCCTTCATAAGGAGGTTTTTTTTAGATTTAAATGCTTAGACCCCTGTGACTGCTACATCTTGAATAGTGACACTGTGAGGTTCCTGTATTTTTATGCATGCATATGATTGCCTGGGTTTCTCCATCTTTCTCAAACACATTTTCATAGAAGAATAAATGTAGTGAATTTATAAATAAAAAGGTGGAGAAACAATACTACTCCCTTCACATTAGCCAAGTACTGTGATCAAAGCGGAAACTTGGCCCAGAAATTCACTAGAATTCAACATTAGTATGGAATATCTAAGAATAGGCAGAAATTATTTTTTTCCTTTTTTTTTCTCTTTTCTTTAAAACTCGACATTCCTGTTTTAATTGTGTCTTCCTCCAGGAGTTATATGCAATATTCATAGTTATATTTGATATCAGAACTCAGTTATTGACAATTTTCTAAGGATATGTTCAGTGCTAGGGTATATAAAGTGACAAGGATAGATGTTTTCTATATCCTACCGTGGTTGATTTTTTTTTTTTTTTCTTTTAAAGAGGGACAGGCAAGAGTAGTATAAACATCTAAAGAAGAAGTATCTGTAAGCTCAGGTTTATATTATATTTTGCCTTAACATAATAAAATAAATTATGTTTTGCAGAGGAGAGACTGGAAACAGGGCAAACTATTTTATGTTTATTCCATACTTCTAGGTCTTTACTGATCACACAACTGTGTAGGTGGATCGAAAACTTTTTTTTTTTTAATTGAAGTATAGTTGATTTACAGCGTTATATTAGTTTCAGATATACAGCATAGTGTTCAGTATTTTTACATATTATACTCCATTAAAAGTTATTACAAGATAATGGCTATGATTCCCTGTGCTGTACAATATATCCTTGTTGCTTATCTATTTTTTTCATAGTAGTTTGTATCTCTTAACTCCATGCCCCAATCTTGCCCCTCCCTGCTTCCCTCTCTCCACCAGTAACCACTATTTTGTTTTCTATATCTGTGAGTCTGTTTCTGTTTTACTATATACATTCATTTGTTTTATTTTGTAGATTCCACATATAAGTGATATCATATGTGTTCTCTGTCTGACTTGTTTCACTAAGCATAATATTCTCTAGGTTCATCCATGTTGCTGTTAATTAATATTTAGAAGGGCATGACTGATGTGGTAATAATGATGGTAATTATTATTAAGAAATTTTATATAATACTAACCAATCATAGTGGCTTGAAATGCTAGAATTTTATTTAAAAGAACTACATTAGAAGGACAACACGTAATGTTTATACATAACTCCAGCGCACTGGTGCCTGCTAGGCCAATTGTATTTAGTTTTGGACATGCATTGTTAATGATTCTCCCGGGTCAATGCAGGTGTTTTTGTTCTTGTTTTTCTCCCCATCTTGGCTTCTCTTAAAAAAAAAAAAGATAAATGGGGAGATTTGGGTCAAAGGGTATAAACTTTCAGTTACAAGATTAATAAGTTCTGGGGATCTAATGCACAGTATGGTGATTGTATACTGAATCATATACTTGAGAGTAGATCTTAAATGTTCTCACCACAAAAAAGAAGTGGTAATTATCTAATGGGATGGAGGTATTAGCTAATGCTATGGTGGTAATCATTTTGCAGTATATAAATGTATCAAATCAACATACTGTACACCTTAACTTACATATAACTTAAATATAATGATATATAAATATACATTTATCGACATATAAAATGTGTATATGACAAGGATAAATTAGAGAGAGAGAGAGAAAAGAGAGAGAGCTATCTTTCTAACATGATGAATGAATAAGAAAGGACAACACAAAAGGATGGTTGAGGGATGCTCACAAGACCTAAGTCTTTTGCAAAGCCTTGTAGGCTGCGTGATCTGGTCCCTGCCCGCCTCTGGCCTCATCTTTGTATTTTGGAAGCCTCAGCCTCTGCCTCCCTCTATACTCCCTCACCTGTAACTTGCTCCTCATTCATGCTGTTCCTTCTGCCTAAGATGCATTTCCTCTTAACCTCCCACCCATCGCTTCTCCCCTGTCCTTCAGATGTCAGCATACCTATATAAAGTCGTCTCCCTGTCCTATGATTTATAGCATTTATCACAGCATATAAGTATGTATTTATTTGTGTGATCATTTGAACAATATGTGTATCCCCCTCTAGTCTATAAGTTACAGGAAGTTTGGTGCCTTGTCACACAATAGACATTCAAAAATTATTCACTGAAAGGATTTTTAAACAGAGCAAGAGAAGAAGTGAGAAAGAACTTAGATTTGAAGAAGTTAATAATATTTTTTAAAATAGAGGCTAGAAAAACTAAAAACCGTAGAGAACAAAATCAAAGGACTCTTGTCACATATATACAACTGTGTGTGTGTGTGTGTGTGTGTGTGTGTGTGTGGAGTCCTTGACAATACCTACATATGTAGCATTTCTGAATGTCAAGATTCAAAGCCAGCTTTCTATAATGTCAGAACCTCTCCAAGTTATAAACCCATATCTTGTGCTGTTTTCTCATTATAATCTAAATACTCTTACATGTAGATCGATATGGAGTAGGCTGTCTATTTTCTAACATAATTAGGAAATAGGCTATGCTGCTTAATTGAGTGTTCTGGGCAATAGAATCACATTACACATTATCGTACACATATATCCATAGTCCATGAATCTGATTACAATAAATTGCATGTAACTCTAAAACTCAATTTAACCATTGATGAAAACATGTAAGGATTGTGCAGTGCTTTTGTGGTCGTCATTATGGATGCTACTGACCTTGGCCCCATGTAGTACTCTCATGTTTGTCAGTAGTGGCTGCAGTAATCCCCTTGAGAAGAAGCTGGGTGAGCCAGGTTTTGCTGAAGTGGATAGAGCGTCCTGTAGTAATTGCAAGTTCTGTGAGATGAAGGTCAATTAATTCTATTAGGCAAGAAGAAAGAGTGCAAACATGTGCAAAATTTGATTAATTTGAATTTTATAGGTCATTAAAAATTGAATATCAACTTAACTTGTTGAAATCCTCAGCTCTCATATATGTATTTACTTTTACTGTTTTCAATGTTTGATTTTCAGAAGTGTGTTGGGGAACGTTTTCCGTATTATGGCTAAGATTGCTATTTCAAAAATACAATGCCCCACATTTTATATCTCTATAAAAATTAATGGAGTTTCACAACACGCTTCTGTGAACCTCACTATGACTGTCTCCACTGTGCAGATCAGAGAAGCTGAGGCATGAGGCTATTTCTGTAAATTTTCCAAAGATCCACCCTGAGCCCACGGAGAAGAGAGCCTGAGACAGAAAACTATCTGTGTCCTCACTGAAAGTACACCTTGGGTGCATTTGGAGTCTTGGGGGTAGGTTGGTGGGGGGAGTAGGTTGCAAAACCAGAGTTGGCTTTTCCCACGTGCTACTCCAGTCCTAACAAGGACGTCTCTGTAGAAATGTGTATTCAGGTAACGAGGCTATCAAGGTGATCACCAGCATTAATTTTTAGTGGTCTGAAATGCCTTGAGTATGCTTGATGGCAAGAAGGTAGATTAGCTGGCTTTTCAAGGCCTTTCTAACAGTTATTATTCTATCCAGTGAGAGAATAATATGGATGAAAAATATTCAAAATGTTTACCTTTCTCTTTCTTTTCCTCTCCTTTGCAGATCTATGCGGTTCGATCAGTTGTTCCCAACAAAAGCAATAATGAAATAGTTCTGGTGCTACAACAGTTTGATTTTAATGTAGATAAAGCAGTGCAGGCCTTCGTGGATGGTAAGTATACATGTCCCCTGAACCTGAAGATGTTAGAACTAGATATTCCATATATTCTGTATCTTTTTCCTTGAATGCATTGAATACCAATTATTCACTAATACTTTAATTTTCATTAAAATGTGCTAGGTTTTAAAAACACATCTACATATTAAGAGCAGAATTTGGAAGTTCTTTTTTCCTCATTGGGGAAAAAAAAAAGTCAGACTGTAGAGAGTTTGCAAAGGATACCTATTATAATGCTACTAATTCAATTGTCAACCAGTCTGTCCAATTTGTTACTAAACATGTCCTTTATTTGATGGTGCCCTTGTTAATGGAGGATTATGTACTTTACTCCTGATCTGGGAAGCCTTCTCAACTCTTCAACCAGCATAGTTCTACTTGGCCTTACGACTGGAATCCTTGAACTTGATGCTTATGTAGCCTGAGAGGACTGGTTTAGTCTTTAATATCCTTAGTTTATGATTTTGAGGTTACCTAATTAATCAGAATATCAGTTCATCTTATCTACCTCTAGAACTTTTTGCTGTCTAAAAAAGTTTGTTTTTTTGGACAGCCCATTGCCAGTGACGGTATAGAATCTAAAGTCTCAGAAATGTATTTATTCTATAAATGTATAACCTACTGCTTTAGGTTTCCTATAAATTATGGGAAATTCTTCTCTCCTACTCAAATTAAAGTTCCATTTATGTACAGAGATCTCATACCTTTCCTTAGTTATCATATGTCTTCTGTCCCAGCATTAGTTTCTGTTTTGTCAGTATGGACTAACTAAACATAATCTGACCGAAAGGTCAGGGAAGACCTATCAGCACATTCCTCGGGTTTACCCTAGTTACACTTTATTTGTTAAGGACAGTTTGATGTACTTCCTTTCCTAGGAGTAGAATAATCTTCCTAAGTTCCTACATATAGTACAGTTGCATCTCAGGCAAGGTCTTGGAACCAGTCAACAAACTCATATTCCGATATCTGCAGTCAGGGTTTAGGGTCCTAATTGAATTAAAAATGATTATCATTCAAAATAGACCTGCAAGCAGACCCACGGTGCATAACTTTTCTGACTGTTTTTCCTGCTTCATGTACCAGAATCTTTACTCACCAGATATAAATACAGAGAATGTGATTATTACTCCACCTTTGCAGCATTTAGTGCAGTTTGTCTCAAGAAAAAATTGGGGGAAACATGCATATCCTGGCTCAGATAAACTCTTTTCAGGTTTCACTTGCCAACATCACTCACATGGAAAAAAGCTTTAGGAAAGGAAAAAGGTTATTATCCCCATGCCTCCCCAGCCTCAGTTGGATTGAGGCCCCGACATTCTCCATCATGAAAGTTTTTATTACAGAGTGACCCCTGATGAGTTGCACAGACACTCAGTAACTGAGGGACTGTCATCAAATCCAATCATATTTAAATGGAGCACCATGCTTGTCCTTGACATTTTCACCTTGTTGGTATTGAGGTCTCGTTTTTAAAGACTCATCGATTGCTGAGAAACCTCATATCACTTTGGATGGGGACCACTCAGAAAACTTGTTTAAAAATCACTGAAAATCAGAAATAATTGTTAAGAATCATTTACGAGGCACACTAAAAGCACTCTTTCTGAGCGGCTTAAAAAACTTCAAGCAGTTTCAGTATAATTAAAGTTTAATAACAACGATTCCAAAACTGTCTGTAAACATGGTTATTTCTTCTTCAGAATTACCCTGTAAAAGCTTGTTGTGCAAATTGCAAATAGAATTTATGTCAAACTATGCAAATTAGAGGAATAATTGAATATTGCAGTTGAAAGCAGTAAGCAACTCACCTCCTTCCTCTGATTAAAAAGAACAGTATTTAACATTTTTTTAAATTTAATTTTATCTGGAAAACTGAAGTTGAGCTATAAGTAAGAACTACCCTAATGATTATTAGCCACCGGTGTGACTTACGAAGTAACCTAGTGAAAGTGACTTCCTAAAGTTCTTCAAAAGGAAAATACTGTGAAACGTTAATTCTCTGGGCAAATTAGAAAAAGACCAGCCCAGTTAATAAAAAGACTGAATTATAGCTTACTTTTAAGTGCAGTCTTATTATTTCAAGTACATGTAACGCAAAAGGCCTAAGAGGGGCATTGAACTGGAAATTCTGAATGGATAGGAATAATTAGCCTTTCTGAACGTTAGTCCAAACACTATGGCCTTCTACTTATCAAACAGTAACAGTAGACTCAATAATTGGGGCCCTACTAATTTGAAATTTGTTATAAAGACCGGCCTGAAGTTTATCTTTGTTTAGCCAACACACTCATTGTAGAGAACTATTAGTATAATGAGACTGTATGAGAATGCTTAAAATTGTTAAAAGGATGCATTTAAGAGCTACTCTTTTAGAAGCACCTATTTAAATGAGAACAACTGGTCTACTCATTACCAATAACTTATTGTTGAAATTACCCCCAGCGTAGTTGGAATGAGTGAAGAACTTACTTAGACTACATGAAGATACTCACTGTAGCTGACCAGTGGTTAAGCATTTCTTTTAAAATGTTTTCTAATTTAATCAAGTTAGGCTTGTCCTCTGCATCTGAGCAATGCCACGTATGCATGTGAATGGCATTGACAGAACCGAGGACTCAACTTATTTGATGAGCTTCTTTTGTTTCAAAGTGGAACCTTGCAAAGACTGCATCCCATCCCTATTCACAGTGACGAGAGCAAAGCTAACATCAGATCATCTGTCCTTCTTATCACCCTGCAAGTTGTGAACATAATGAGTAGAGGCAGAAAATGAGCAGGAATAGCCAAACAAAAAGTTAGGATTCACATGGTTAATAATATTCAAAATCTCATGTTTAGCCCGGAAGATTAGAGGTATTTTGATTCATATATCAAAAAGAACAATTTTAATTCTACCTATGGCAATGAAGCTATCAGAAAATTCTCAAGATATATTTCATTTTCTCTAAGACAACATAATGATAAAACAAAGTAAGCTTCATGTAGTGGGGCTTAATACTTTGATAAAACCAAGGTCATGCGGTGAATTTAATGAAAATCTGGAAATAAAAAATGAAACTGGCATTTTTATTAAGGTAGGATGTATCAAAACAAATGAAAAAGCTGAAAAAAAAATCGCTACCAAGATGGAAAGACAGAGATGAATTTTGTGTGGTGCTTTATTATGTGAATGCATGTTGAAGATTCTTTGTCTTTGTCTAGGCAGTGCAATTCAAGTTCTAAAAGAATGGAATATGACAGGAAAAAAGAAGGTAAGATTGATATTGATTGTACATTAGTAACATCTTCCATCAGAACCTTCATGGTTGTTATCATTTTAACAAGGCTGCCAATTTTGTGCTTCTTTCAAATATGTTAATATGTACACCCAGGAAGCTTCCAGATTCACGACTCTCTTACATTACCTGCCACCCTCCCTACTAATGCCCTTGTTTTCTGTTCAAGTGTTTTTAACCACCAGGTGTGCTTTAGAAATCCCAGAGTTTTCTTTTTAAGTATTAAGGCGAGCCCAACCGGAGAATTCAAAGGATTCTAGACATTAACTTGCCTGAACGTATCCTGTAGCACAAAGGAAAAAATTAAGGAGTGTTTTAAAGATACTTGAAAAGCCCTAAATATATTTTCACATGTTTTTCCAGCTGAGAGAATCTGTCCAGGGCTGCCCCGAGATACTTTTTTCCTGAGTTCTAATAAGCTAGATTTTTAATAAAGGAAGAAAAAAAGAAAGCGCCTTAAAGCCACAGTAAGTAAGGGACCTGTTTTCCCTTCTTTCGAACCCTGACAGACTGACTGCTCCTTGAGAACAGAGGGGAGATTTTACTCTGCCCCTCTCAAGTTATTTTGCTTTCTTGTCTAGTCACACAGTCTCGACTTCTGGGCACACGTGCGGTATGCAGCGCACACACTGGCCTCTGTCTCCAGAACATGCCTTTCTGGTCTTGTGAGTGTTTACAGGCACTCACTAGCTCCAGTGAGGTGCTGCTTCCTTCTTGTTCTTGGCCTGTAACCTGTTTCGTGACTTTCACAAAAAGTCTGCTTCTCTTTTCAAAGTAACTGCCCCGCCCATTCCCACTATTCCCAGAGAAGCCTTGTGTTTTGGGAATCCCAGGATACACCCTTCCCACTGAGGGAAGATCACAGGCCTGTGGCACAGGTTTTAAACAAACACAAAAAAGCAGTATTGCTTTCCTAAAATCCCAAGATTACTGAAATTACTGGAATGATCCTTTCCTCCTTTTTCTCCTCCTAGCTTAATGGAGAATAAGAAGAATTATGAAAAAATTTTTTAACCTTTGTATGCCACCATCTTTGACAATCTCTGCTTGTCTTTAATCATAGCTTCCCAGGCTTCTATGTGAGATGAAGACAATTTGCAGGTGATTGAAAGGCAGTATTTATACTTACCTGGAAGAATTTCAGATGAGTGGTTTGGGTATGAAATTTCTCTGATGTGAAAAATAGAGCAGACAGCAGCTGCAGACCCAACTCATTACTAAGCCTCCCTCTTAGAGGTTCAGTGGGAAGACTGTCTCCCCAGCCCAGGAGACGCAGGGCTTGTGTGGGAATAAGTGCCCCTGGGCCTTCCTTCACCCGGTCAGTGCACTTTTCTCCCCTGGAGGAGCCCTTACTCAGGGGCATGATCGTGGCTTCAAAGGAAAAGAAGGAGAGTGGGGAGGAGAATCAAGAGAAAACTGTTTCTTTTTACTTCTTTTCCGAATGCGTTGAAGAACAAAGCCGGGCTGATGTTTAGCTGGTGGGACACTGATGCAACAGGCGGGACAGAGTCTGCCCTGATGGGCCCCATGTCTGTTCTCATTGGCTGAGGCTTGCACCAAGGTCTAAACATTTTCAATTATCTAGAATGCAGGGTTGTGTTATTTTGAACTAAATGTAATTGAAGTCTTGTAATGCTGTTCAGGTAGCAGCCAAGAGATCCAGATACAGCTAGCTGCACGATGCGAATCCAGGTGGACCCACGTGGGTTCGGCGTTCCTTTGTAGCAGTTGTCCACTGCAGCTTAAGTATTCATGGGGATGATTCCCGGACAGTGACAGCAAGCCAGGGATCTCCTGGTTGGTTGGTGCCTTTTCCTAGACCCAACCTGGACTTTGGGGATCTGACTCTACTTCCTCCTTTTGCAGGGACTTGCCTGCCTCTTTTGTACCAGGCCTCCCCCTGCCTCTCTTCCCCCCCCCAAGAGGATCAGAACCTTAGTGTCTTCCCTGAGCCCCCCCCCCCACCACCACCGCATCGTCTCTTTAGGAAATCAGACCTCTTCTCCAATAGCACAATAGCTGAATTCAAGTTCTTCCAGGGCAGTTATCACAAAACTCTACTGTATGACCATTCAGATATGTAGCAACTCAAGGTGCTCAAATAATGTGTCAGCTATTGAAGCCATTTCCTGCTGCTGTTTTCCTTTTAAAGAAAACTTTTTGTTTACTATGCTTACGAGGTAAAAGTTTATACAGCTCATTGTAGGGAAGAAGATATTTACATTAACTTGGGTAGTTAATAAAGACATAGGTGTTGTCACCCATTCTATTAGAAGAGCCAGAAAACAAAAAAAGGGGTAACATATCTTATTTTGGTCTCTTGGGTTCACCTTCTATTTCAAGGGTGTGAGCTGAATAATCTTATCTTCTCATTTGTTTCTCATTCTAGAACAATAAGAGAAAAAGAAGCAAGTCCAAGCAGCATCAAGGCAACAAAGATGCTAAAGACAAGGCAGAGAGGCCCGAAGCAGGGCCAGTGCAGCCACCGCCGCCAGAGATACAGAATGGCCACGTGAACGGCTGTGAGAAGGACAGCTCGTCCACTGATTCTGCCAGTGAAAAACCAGCCCTCGCCCCCCGTGAGAAAAAGATCTCAATACTCGAGGAACCTTCAAAGGCACTCCGCGGGGTCACAGGTCAGTTATTCTTAAGTAAAGTTGCTTAGGAAGACATAGAAGAAAAGGATGCCAAGGGACCCACGGGGACAGTCATTGCTACTGTTGATGTTGTTGGAAGGGAGAGATTGTTCTTTTATGGTGTCCACAGATTCAAGCGGTCTTCTCGCAGGATGGTGGAGGCGGGGAGGAAGGTGACAAGGCTAAAGAAGAAGTGTGCAATCTAGCCCTGCACTAAGTCAGAGAGTTTTTTTTATCTAAAAAGTATAGTTCTAGTCTGTATTGGGATCATCAGGAAAAAGGAAATTCCAGTTTAAAGAAATTTTCTTTGTAGACACTTTTGCTGGGATAAGGGAGGGATAATTGGTGACCAAAGGAAATGTTATTAAAGTGTAGGCCAAGTTATTTTAACTCCTGGTATTTTGTATTATGTGATAGAATATATATCCCAGGGTGTTAGAATCTGGAATGTTAATTACTTGTGCTATAGCTGTATATTCATTACTCAACAAAAGACTACTTAATCAACTGTATGACCTTGGGGGCATCATTTCATCTCTAGTGTCCCACTTCTTTTCTGCAAAATGAGACAGCTGTACAGGAATCTACTAGATCAGTGGTCTTCAATACTGTCTGACCCAATGCTCCATTTTTATATCAAATACTAAAATAAAATTCATAGATAATATAATCTACCTAGAAACAAAATGTCAATAATATAAAAACATAAGAAGTTCAAGAACAGCTAAAATAGAAGGCCTAATAAAGTGGCCAGATGTTCACACCCAATTATAATGAATCACTTTGCACTTAAAAGAAGGGAAACAGTAGTCAACTGGGTAACATGAACACTGTTTCTTTATATGTGATATGTGAAGTAAGAACTAAATAAGTATATTTTTATGTAGACATGGGATCACTGTGAATTCAGCTGCTACAAATACAGACTGACAAGTGCTGATTGTCAACTCAAATAATGTGACTGCCCATGTGATTGGCCATGGGATTTTCCAAATGGTGAAAAACTCTTGGTAAAGTTCTGAACACCAAAGAGTACAATTTTCTCTTAATTTCCACAGTAGTTGAACCCTAGAAATCGAAGTAAACCCTGGAAGTCCATAGGAAAACTGTACAAAAAATACTTGGGTTTACATGTCATGTGTCTAGGAGGATGTGAGAAAGTTCAGGTCACAGGGCAGTTCTTCGTTGTGTGGGATTCCTGTGATTGTGAGTCATTTAGCATCCTGCCCCCAACACCCACCCATACACAATCATTTAGATAAATTTTAAAAGTGCCCTGTTTTTCAAAATGCCTCCTAAGAAAAACCAAGGATGAATAAGACAGGGACCCTACTTGAGAAGAGTTTAGTCTAGCAGAAAAGACAAGTGCAAACAGAAAAATCACATGGTAACCAGTATTGAATCAGGGATACCATGAGGAAGCATTAAATAACTGACACCATATGACACACAAGGAAGTTTTTTAATTGCTCACAAAGCTCTAATTTTCTTCCATAAACACATTACCTAACAACACTATTAATAGTGCTATAATTCAGATAATCCTTACTACACAATGATTTCTTAAAAACAAACAACGAAAATAACCTACTTCTATTTAGAATCTGGATTTTCCAGTAATCTTTTAATTCAGCTTTTCCTCTGCCTACAATTTTGAGAATGTTTTGATTTATAGTCAGGGCAGGAGAAAGAAATTAAATAATCGAGTGGCACATTCCCAACTTTGCTTGTGATTTGCCTTCACACCAATTATTTCAAAATCTAATTACTCAAGTTGCTGTTGTGATATCAATCATACACTAAAAGCCCAGCACATATAGTTGTTCATTTACTTATAATTTATATCTTCTTCCTAAAACAATTTCACTAACTCTATCAAGTATATGACCTTAGAGCAAATGCAGTATTGAACCGCTTCACTTCACAGTGGATAGCTGCCTTGAAAGTTAAGTACCCATCAGACGAGTTCTCTGTACCAGGGGGCTTTTGTGAACCCTATCATGAAACTTTTGGTGAAGAATACTTTATTGCACAAAGAGCCATCCCAATATCCCTTTGGTTTTATAAGCTTAGCATGAAGGCATCGAGGTATGTCAGTATTGTTTGTTAATAACTAATAATACAAATCTATCACTCATGTAAATTTTTCTGTTAAAGAATAAAATGATGATAATGGAAGGTTATTAGATGTTTTTGCAAAAGGAAGGGAATCCTCCTGGTTGACCATTCATCAGCAGCTCACTTATTGTGATCATAAATTTTAAAACGAATTTATAACTAGTTAAATTTTCCTTCCCAAAGATAATGAAGGTTCATCAGGAAGTTGATGCCACAACTGTCAAATGACTCTGAAATGCTTATTCAGTCTATCAGAAATCCTGAGACCTCTGCTAGACATTTCACAGATGAGTGTTGGGTCTGGGGCATTCCGCACCCCATTTTGAGTAGACCTTTGGAACTGGAAAGGATGGGAATGATTCCTTACTCCCTTCACTTTATAGCTGAGGAAACCAAGGCCCTTGCGTCGAGAAACTGAGAAGACCCACACCCGGGGGTAACTCTCTTTGGTTAGCAGAAGCCTGACTCAAATCGATGCAATTTTATGCACATGTTCGAGAGTTATTGCTAAAACCACAGGCTCCCTTACTCCTAAAAGATGTATAATTGAAAAATTAGGAAAAAGTAATCATAACAAAGCTAGATAATATTCTGTACTTGAGTGAGTTCGAAGTATGAGCCTAAAAGAAATCTCCAGTCTGCTAGTGGTAGAGCATTTATCAAGTTCTCCAATAATGAAACTGCCTCAGGAAAGCCTGCTCTGAATGCCCAGCTGGGCAGCAGGCTGTGAACATGTGGAATGCATGTTTTATCTTTTTATAACACCTTGACATTCAAGATCTCTCTTTTTAAAAGTTTTTAAAAGGATCATTTTCTGGTAGGAGAAAAGTTAGCTTTAAGATATATGCAGGTGGTTCCAGGGTGTTAGTGTGACTTCCCACATGAAAAATAACCACCCAAAGCATCATCGTTTCAGGCTGTAAATATAGTACTGTCGAGTGGGACAACACTGCATGTCAGCATGTAGCTTTGAAGTTGGGGAGTTTGATTTAAACTTAGTACAAAATTACTTTTTTAAGCCTTGGAGTAGTTTTTTCTGTATTTCAGAATTTTTAATAACAGCTCAAATTAGATCTTTTACATAATCCAATCAAGATCATCTGCGTCCAAGTACAAACTCAGACAAGGAGTAGATCAAGATTTACTTTTACCAAATGTAATGCCAAGGATCATTTTTATTTCTAAGGCTCCATCTAAATGACTAAAGCACGTTATAACCTTAGGGTTCGGTCATCTTAAATGTTGCCCCTGCTGTATTTTTCTTAAGGCTCAGATTGCTGAAATGTATAGGTGCTTATCACCGTATGGGCCAGAATAGGAATTCAGATCCCTGTGTTGTCTTTCTCCCTCTGGACACAATTCCCATCCAATAGGAAAGGAGCAGGATTATGGGCCACCAACTGGCTCCGTTGAGATAAACTTGGGGGCGGGGCTTTCCCTGTCTTCAGCTCCTCTTCCCAGCAGGCTTCCTTTATATCCTCTCATCTTGTCAAGCATCCTGGGAAGCCAGCTCTTCTGTTACCTGTTACTTGTCTCTAACAGAAGGCCCCAGGCAGTGTTCACTGACCTCCACAAACCAGACTTCGCCGTCTGCCCTGTAGTGGAGGACAAGAGCAGCTCCATCGTTTTACCTTTGCAGTGCAGATTCTGTGTTTGGCATGCCTCTGGCACAGACCTGCTTTCTCACTCTCTAGGTGAACTGAACCAAATGTGAGAGAAAAGGTCCTGTTATTTTAGAATGTTGGCTGCTTGTCCTTCATTTGTGCTTCTTATTAAAAAGCAACAACAACAACAGACTGTTTTACAATATTTTTATGGTGTGAGATTCCCTATAGGATTTCCAAGCAGATTTTTTAATGCTGTTGTTGGCCCTAGCTACAAGATTATCTCCGCTGCTTTTCTAAACCCTATATTGGACCAGAGGATTAGAAAAGATCAACAAGAAAGCAGCTTGCCGAGAACATTAATAGAAAAGCCAAACGTGTATATTCCAGGATTTCAGCCGTGCCAGCTCTCAGATGGAAGCAACATAATATCATAGCTAAGAACCAGGGCTTTAGCATTAAACATGTTTGGATTCAAATCTTGGCCTTGTCACTTACTAGGTGTGTGACCCTGGACAAGCTAACCACTCTGTGTTTCTATCTTCACCTACAAAATATTCTACTTTACAAGATTGTGGTGAGCAGTAAATGAGATACATAAAGTGATCAGCACAGCATCTGGCACAAAGTCAACCCTCAAATCATTTCTTTATCTATCCAGGAAATATTTTAAGCATCTAACATGCGCCAGGAATTCTTCTAGAGGAAGTAAACAAAATTAAAAAGTTTTTGCCCTCATGGAGAGATGCATAGTAAATCAGAATACAGCTGAATGATTATAGATTATAGTAGATGTTGTGAAGGCAGCAAGTAGGAGAAAGACTGGGGCAGGAAGGGAAGTGTGGGTAGCAACTTCAGATAAGGCCATACGTGACATGAGTGAATGAAGAGGAGATATGGACGCTGAGACACTGAGGCTGAGGACGCCCCCTGTTCACATTCTCTCACATCAAGCTATCTTGGTCTGAACAGCCAATGTTTTATTTAAACTTTAATTAAGGATTATTTTAGCTGAAGCCCTTGTAGAGTTATAACCATTGGTTTTTAATTAAAGATATAGTACTTTATTAGTATATATAGCTGACATTAAGTACTGTCATGTGAACAGGCGTTTTGAAGCTTATAGTTTAGAGCACATTTATCATTATTCTCGCTCTATTACTTTGGCATCAGATCCTTGGTGTTAACTCTCATTTGTAGTTGTGTGTTGTTCAGTCTCAACATCTGCTTCCAGCAGCACTGTGTCTGAACTGTTCAGGTAGTATTAGAGGTGGCCTTACATTGTGTTTTCAATGGCTTAGGCCTCTGCTTCCTTTCTGTGTGTGTGATAAAGCAGAAAGAGATGGAGACAGACATAGGATGTATCGACCCGAGGACACAGGATATTAAAACCCCTCAGGTGTTTTTCTGTTACCTGGGTACGGTGAAATCCAGAGCCCTCTCCCTTCTCTTTCTCAGTTGAAAACTACTTTTGCTGCATCCTTACAGCAAAACCACAAACCTACTCATCTCTGAATAGTTGATACCTTCGTAACTTCCCACTCAAACCTTGTTACGGCAGTTTCAGTTAAAAACAGACTTAATTAAATGGAATGCACTCCTTGCAAAGAATAAAAGGCCTTCCTTTTTCTTAATTTTGAACAAAGATCTAAATGGTTCTATCAAAATGCTATGAGAATTAAGCCTGTTTTTCAGAGAAATAAGTCTGCGAAACAAATCAAGTTAACATGCCTACCTTGTGTCATTGACAGCTTATTAATCCATCGACTTTGTTATCTATTATCTTTTAATGTAAATAAACCTGTAAAGGTATTAATGACGTATGGGACCTTGTAAAGACAATGTAAATTAAACTAAAAGATTGGTTTCCAATTAGAAAGTTTCCAGCTTTTATGCGCTCTGAGCTGATCAAGTCTTATAGAACGTGAATAAAATAATAAAGTCTATCTGTATTTGATAAAGAAGTTATGAAAAGGCAGAACTGACTGACATTATGTCTTCTGAATAAACCTGTTTTGGTCTCTGTTCCAAAGTTATTGGTTCCTCTGAATTTCTGTTAATTAGCCTGTCATGTAGAGATAGAAGGATGATGAAAAATGCAAATTAAGGTGTACAATAATTGTAATGTGAAAAGGGTTTTCTTGGGGGCCTCTGCTGCTCTAGGTGTCCACTCATTAATCTCCTGGCATTCACTCTGTTCCCCTCTAAATCATTCTCTATCCTGTAATCTTTTCAGATAACATATGTTTGAACTCTTAAGATAAAGACCAAAAATCTTACCCTCTCCTGCAAGCCCAGCATATTCTGGCCCCCGTGTCCCATTCCAGCCTCATTGCACAGCATGTTCATCCTTGCTCTCTGCTTCAGCCGTACTGGTCTCCTCTGAGTCCCATGTACTGGCCGTGTATAGCAGTCAGGTTCAAGTCAGGAGACAGAAGCCACACTGGTTATTTGGATGGGAGGAATGTAATAGGAAGAATTGCTAACTAAAACTGTAGGAGGTAGCTAACTACTAAAAGGGGTAAGTAAGGACCCTCAGGGGTCTAGATGTGTCAAGAGAGCAGTTACTATCTCCAGGAAGGCTGGACAATAAAGGAACTAGTGCTGGGAGAGTCCCCCAGTCTAAAACTGAGACTGACCTCATCAAACAAGGTGTGTGGCTACCCAGAGGAACGAACACACATGCCGCCTTGCGGTGGCAAGAAATCTTGGCATAGGGCCTGGCCCAAGCTGTTCTGTAGAAGAATCCCACCATTGCCATAGAGTGTAGATAGACTGGAACTGCGCAAAGCCACTATCAGGGCGGGGGAGCCAGGGAACATGGCATGAGAGTGCAGCTGGAGCTCCTCTGCATGGCTGCTGGCTCCTGTGGTGAATAATAATAACAATGAAGGACCAGAACCTAGATGGGAAGTGTATTTCTGTCTTCATCGCCTTGCGGGGCCCCTTTGTTGCCCTCTACTGACAAAGCTAACATTCTGCCAGTTGGCAAAAGAGAATTGTTTACAGGGTCCAGCTCCAGTATCACAAAGTAGGGCAAAGAAGAGTGGATTTGGAGTTGAGAGACAATAACTTGATAACTGCCTCAAATACTGTCTCTGCCTGGAATGTACTTGCCTGCCCTCTTCATCTGATTAGTTTTTCATGCAATTTCAGGTGAGCTTAGTTGTTACTTCCATGGAGAATTCATTCTTGATATCCCTAAGTCAAATACTCCAATTGAGGATTTCATATACTGTGTACTTTTCTTTCATAACACTTAACACAGCTGTAATTCTACATTTGTTTGTGTGGTGGTTTGATTTATATGTCTTCCTATGAGACTGCAAGTTCTATAAAGATGGGAACCACAAATGTCTTTCACCACTGTTGTGTTTTTGGCTTCTAGAACAATAACTGGACATGATAGGAACTCAAACAAGCCTTTTTCATGGTTGTGTTGAATTATTAATGATAAAATATGTGGATAAGTGTAGGTTAATTTAAAAGTTTAAGTTGCTGTGCTGCTTTTTAAAGATAATTATGGATTTTGTATTTCTGGTTTTAAAAGGCATTTATATTAATTGGAGAGATATGAAAAATGCAGTAAGGTTTAAGGGAAAAATATTCTACCTCCCAGAAAAAAACACTGTTAAATTCCATTTCAGAATGTTTTAAATGCACAGATATATAGGGGTTGTTTTTACAAATATTATATAGCGGGTGAACTTTTGTATTCTGCTTTTTACTTAACATGACATTATAAACATTACCTCATCATTGTATGTTCTTTAAAAACATGACCTTAATGGCTGCAATTTGCCATGTTTATTTTAATTATTCCCAAAATGTTGTCCATGTGCATTGTTTCCATTTGTTTGCTATTATAAATGATGCTGTAGCAAACATTTCTTGTATATAAATCCTTATGAACAATTATGATTTTTTCCTTGGCATATTTTCTTAGAAGTGGAATTATTGAGCTCAAAGGATATGGATACTTTTTAAGTGCTTAATATATTGCTGTCCAGAAAGATTGCACTAATCTCATTGTTTTTATTTGTAAAACTGATTAGTAGAAAGATGGAACATTTTTAAGATGTTTAATTTACATTTCTTCTTTCGTGAGTATTTAAGAACACTAAGATCAATGATTAAAGAACTACCAATTACTTTATTATTGGTTATCATAAAACACTATTGAATTCACTTAAGTATTGATACTTTTAAGAGAATGGTAATGCTTTAAGTAACACAGATATTAGCAATTTTAGGCATTATTTTATAACAACAAAATTAGTTTTTGTTTATCGGTTTTTTCTAGATAGAACTACTTTACAATACTAAGTTAATTGTCATCAAATGATGTGATTTACTGAAATTACATTTGTATAGGAGACTATGAAATCATCTTAACTCAATGGGTTAAAATAATTGTTTTAGAACTACTCTGTATTTAAGACATCCTTTAAATTTAGATTTGAATTCTGCATATACTTCCTTCAGTCTACTTTTAAGTACATGAGGCTTTCACTAAAAAGTAGAAGCTAAAGAGAAAAAGGAGTTTTCAGAAACTTTCAAATTGAACACATACATGGCTGTACATATATTATGAAAATCTTTGAATCTAAGTTCACGTATTTCTCCCAAAAGGAAGATTTGTTTTCTCTGGTGCTGTTAACAAAAAACAACCACCACAGTTCATGTTTTGCTCTGTAAAATAAATCAAGTCAAGGACAAGTCCAATATGTAAGTTGATACTGAGATTTAGTAACTGGAAAATTGATAGTTCTCAGTATTGGCAAGAGTTAAGTGTGAGAACAATTGCATGCATTACAGCTGAATGTCAGTGGGTCCAAGTGACTGGAAAATAATTTGGCAAAGCATATCAAGAATTTTTTAAGAAAAAGAAAGGCATGAATTTATATCTTCTTCATCATAAACCCCACTGAATTATAGTAAAGGATTTTTAAATATAGAAATCCACAATAATGAAGAAAAGGGAAAAGAGGGCCTCAATTTCTAGAGGAAGGAAAGAAGGTGGAAGAGGATTGACTGATGAAGCAGAGTATGGGAAGCTGCGGCATAGAATTTTCAGAGGGAGAGAGCTTTGGGAGGGAGGAGGCTGACTGCCTGTCAGAAAATGGGGAAACTCTGGATTTGGAGTCAGCAGATAGGATGTGGGGCAAACTTAAGAAAAGAAATATAAAACAGGGTAATTAAATAAAGGTATTTTAAGGAACAGTCTACTATCCCCTTACCTACTTCCATTCCAGCTTGTTTTATAAGATGCCTAACATTTGCCTTCAAGGCAAAAGGCAGGGTGGGGGGAGCAGAGAGTGATATGCTGGTATTTTAATGACTTATTAGAACAAAATACAAAACTCTTTAGAGGAAAATAACAAAATCCAATGTTTCTCAATGTGTCATCCACAATATTCAGTATCCAGTTTAAAAAATTACTAGACATGGGAAGAAGAAAATGTGACCTATAGTGAAGGAAAAGATTAGTCATAAGAAGCAGACCCATAGACAACCCAGATGTTGGAATCAGCAGATAAGGATTATAAATATGTTTTAAAATTTTACCAAAAAAAGGTGAAGAGAGGAGAATTTTAGGAGAGATAATAAGAATAAAATGGAAATCCTAGAACTAAAAAGTACAATAACTGAATTTTTTTGAAAGTCATCAGATGCCTTTGGCAGCAATTTGGACAGTAAAGACTAAAGGATCAGTGAACTTGAAGACAGGTCAGAAGAAATCATCCAAACTTAAGAACAGGGACTTCCTTGGAGGTCCAGTGGTTAAGACTCCATGCTTCCACTGCATGCGGCATGGGTTCGATCCCTGGTCGGGGAACTAAGATTAATTAATTAGTTAATTAAAAATAAAAATAAACAAACTGAAGAACAGAGAAAAAGATTAAAAGAAAAAACAAAACAGCAACAAAAAGCAGAGCCTCGGTGACTGAAGGGACAGTATCAAGCAGTCTCACAGATATGCAATAGGAATCTCAGAAGAAAGAAAGAAGAGAATGGAGGGAGGCCGCTTATGAAGAAACAATGGCCACAGTTTTTCCAAACTCAGCATAAAACAACAACCCACATATCCAAAAAGCTCAGCAAAATCCAAGCAGAGTAAACGATAGAAAATCACACCAAAGCATATCATAGTCAAACTGCTGAAAGTCAAAAGTGAAGACAAAAATCTTAAAAGCAGCCAGGGGAAAAAAAGACACATTGCAAACAGGAAACAACAAAAAGAATAAAGGTTGACTTCTCATCAGAAACAATATGGGCCAGAAAACTCTAGAATGAAATCTGTAATGTAATGGGAATACCTGCCAATACAGAATTGTATATCTAGTGAAAATATCCTTCAAAAAGGACGATAAAGCTAAGATAATTTCAGATAAACAAAAGCTGAAAGAATTCATCAACAGCAGACTTGCACTACAAAACAAGCTGAAAGATATTCTTTAAGCTGAAAGTAAATGATACCAAATTGAAATTTGGATCTGCTGGAAGAAATGAAAACTACTGAAAATGGTAAATATATGGATAAAAAGAAAAGGTTTTTTTCCTCTTATTTTTTTAAAAAAAACAATTGACTGTGTAAAGCAAAAACAGTAACAATGTATTGTGAGGTTTACAACAAATATAGAGGTAAAATATATGACTATAAATATACAATTGATAGGAGTGGGTAAGTGGAATTATACTATTGTATGGTTGTTACATTATATAAAAGGCAGTATAATATTGATTCAAAGGACACTGTAATAAATTAATGATACATACTGTAATCCTTGGAACAGTCTCCGAAGACAAAGAATGAAGAGGTACCACAAAAAAAGATAAGACTAACTATTACTTGAAAACAAATTCACCTAAAAGAAGTAAGGAAAAAGATCAAAGAAATAAAGAATAGACACAACTCAAAATGGTAAACATAACCCAGTAATACCAAAAATTACATTAAATGGAGATGGACTAAAAACTCGAATTAAAATGCAGAGATTGGCAGCCTGGATAAAGTAGCAAGACCCAACTATATGCTGATTACAAGAGATGCACTTTACATAGAAAGAGAGACAGGCCAAAAGTTAAAGGAGAAAGGAAAAGATATACTATCCAAAAGGTAAGCATAATAAAGTTGGTGAGGCTATATTAACACCAAAGAAGATTTCAATACAAGGAATATTACCAGAGATAATTAGTATCTTTTCATAATAATAAATTGATCAATTCCTTGTAAGACATAACAACCCTAACTTTACATGCACCTAACAACAAAGCTTCCAGACCCATGAAGCAGCAATTGATAGAACTAAAGAAAGGGAGAAATCCACAATAGTTATGGGTTTTATCACCATTTTCTACGCAACTGATAGAGCAAGTATATTAAAAATCAGTAAGAGTGTAAAAGATTTGAACAATATTATCAACCAACTTGACCTAATTGACATTTGTAGTACACTACACCCAACAACTTCAAGAGCACATGGCATTTTCACCAAAATAGACCAATCACTGGACCATAAAATAAGTTTCAAAGCAAAACTTAAGTATTGAAATCTTTAGAGTATGCTCTTTGACCAAAAATAGAAGTAAATTAACAATTAATAGCAATAAGATATCTAGAAAATTTCCAAAAATTCAGAAGTTAATCAGCCTTCTAAATAATTCATTGGTCAGGAATTCCCTGGCGGTCCAGTGCTTAGGACTCCCGCTTTCATTGCTGAGGGCCCAGGTTCAATCCCTGGTTAGGGAACTAAGATCCCTCAAGCTACACTGTGCGGCCAAAATAAATAAATAAAAATAAATAAATAATCCATTGGTCAAAGAAAAAAATTCACAAGAGATACTAGAAAATATTTTGAACTACATCATAATGAAAATACAATAACCCAATTACCAATATCGGTAATGAAATTGACACTGACCCCTCATTCATTTAAAGACTAACAACAAACAGGATATTATAAGCAACTTTATGCCAAAAAGTGAAATGGACAAATTTCTTAAAAAAATATGAATTACTAAAATGTACGTAAGAAATAGAAAATTTGAATAACCCAAAACCTATCAAAGCAATTGGTAATTAAAATTACAGGCCCAGATTGCTTCACCAGTGAACTCTTAAAAACATTTAAGAAAGAAATAATAGCAATCTTTTTTTTTTTTTTTTTTTAGTCTTTATTTATTTATTTATTTATGGCTGTGTTGGGTCTTCGTTTCTGTGCGAGGGCTTTCTCTAGTTGTGGCAAGTGGGGGCCACTCTTCATCGCAGTGCGCGGGCCTCTCACTATCGTGGCCTCTCTTGTTGCGGAGCACAGGCTCCAGACGCGCAGGCTCAGTAGTTGTGGCTCACGGGCCTAGTTGCTCCGCGGCATGTGGGATCTTCCCAGACCAGGACTCGAACCCGTGTCCCCTGCATTGGCAGGCAGATTCTCAACCACTGCGCCACCAGGGAAGCCCAATAATAGCAATCTTAAACATATTTTTATTTTCTGAAATAGTTTAGAAATAGAAGGAAGGGAGCACTTTTCAGCTCTTTTAATGAGGCCAGCATAACCTTATCAAAACCTGACAAAAATCATTACAAGAAAAATTTAGGAACCATATTGCTCATGAGTAAAAGAGCAAAATCCTCAACAAAATATTAGCAAACTGAAGTAAGCAATATATAAACCCAAGATAATACACCATGACCAGGGTACTTTTTTCCAGGAATGCAATATTGATTTAGCATTTAAAAACCAATCAATGTAATTTACTGCATTAACAAATCAAAGAGAACAACAGCATGATCATCTCAGATCACTTGACAAAATAAAAACTCCCAGAATATAAGAGAATTTACTGATAAACATATGAAAAATATACTATACAGCTAATATAATACTTGATAATAAAATATTGAGTGTAGTTTTCCTAAGATCAAGAACAATGCAAGGATGATTATTTGACAGTGTACTAGGATTCCTACCCAGCCCAATAAGGCAAGGAAAGATTGGAAAGGAAGAAATTAAACTTCATTTACAGATGTCATTATTGCCCATGTAGAAAATTTTAAGAAAGCTACAAAACAAAACAAAACAAAAAACGAATAAGGAAAGTAGCAAGGTGTTTTAGGGTCAAGTTCAAATATATAAAAAGTTAATTTGGGGCTTCCCTGGTGGCGCAGTGGTTGAGAATCTGCCTGCCAATGCAGGGGACGCGGGTTCGAGCCCTGGTCTGGGAAGATCCCACATGCCGCAGAGCAACTCGGCCCGTGAGCCACAACTACTGAGCCTGCGCGTCTTGAGCCTGTGCTCCGCAACGAGAGAGGCCGCGATAGTGAGAGACCCGTGCACCACGATGAAGAGTGGCCCCCGCTTGCCACAACTAGAGAAAGCCCTCGCACAGAAACGAAGACCCAACACAGCCATACATACATACATACATACATACATAAAAAGAATGTAAGCAGACAAGAATATCATTAAAAAAAAAATTTAAAAATAATAGTAGTTTAAAAAAAAAAAGTTAATTTGTATTTCTGCATTCTAGCAACCAGCAGTTGGGAAATGAAATTTAAAAAAAGTTATATGCAGTGACATTTTGCATGTCATCTAAAATACCTAGGAATAAATTTAACTAAAGATGTACAAGACACTACAAACTTTAAAACAATGCTGAGACAAATTAAAGAAAACCTAAAAAAATGGGAAGATATATCACGTTCAGTGATCAAAAGATGCAAGATTGTTAAGATACCAGTTACCTCTAAATTGATTTATAGATTCAATGCAAAATCTCATCAGATTTTTTTTGTAGAAATACACATATTGAAATGCAAAGGGCCTAAGATCTTGAAACAGTCTTGAAAAAGAAGAGCAAAGTTGGAGGACATTCATTACCTGATATTAAGACTCATTATATAGTAATTAGTAAATAAGGTGGTGTGGTATCGGGGTGAGGAGAAACAGATCAGTGGAATAGAATAGAGTTCAGAAATAGAATACATATATACAGTCAATTGATTTTCAACAAAGGTGCCAAGACAGTACAGTGGGGAAAGGTCAACTCAGATTTATCATGCTGGAGTCTTATATTACTTTTTCAATTTTATATACTAGTTGTTAAGGGCAGAGAGACTATGTCCCGTTTACCTCCTCCCGTTTACCTCCTGTGAATTAGCCAAGGCAAGCACATAGTGAGTGGGCACTCCATACAGGTCTGTTGAGTTAAATTGAATCAGAAACCAGAACCATACTCAAGAAGTTATATAAATATTGGGATTTGATAAGTATTTTTAATAAAAGGAAGGCTTAGGTAATAGATTCAAAAACACATAAGCTTCTAGGAGCAATTTTTTAAATACATGGACAAGAATTAAATTAGAATGTATACAATTTTTATTGAAATCTGGGCAGATTGGGTGTTTCCAGAGAGAACTTTTCTTTCCAAGATGTAGCTACTTTGGTTCAAGTATTTGATGACTATAGGATAAAGACACAGCCAGAGACTCATATCAAACTAGGCTCCCTACAATTGGAAAGGCCCCAGGCATGCACAGTACCAAAGTAATGCTGATTCAATCATTCATGCATCCATTCAGTATTCATCATATACTCACAAGGCACCAAGCATGTAATGATGAACAAGATAATACATCACTGTCTCCACTTTCTCATGTAGAAATTGCAGAGGATATTTTAAGGTTTCAGTAAAATCAATACTCTCTTAGTCTAGAGAGACCAACAATCTCGTGCTTCTTTTGGTGTATATTAGTGCTTTTCAATAGAAATATAATGTGAGCTATATATGTAATTTTAAATTTTCTAGTAGACACATTAAAGAAGTAAAAAAGAAGCAGGTGAATTAAATTGAGTAATATATCTTATCTAACAACATTCCCAAAATCATTTTGACATGTGATCAATATTTTTTTTAATTATCAAAGGAATATTTTTAATTCTTCTTTTTTTGTACTGAGTCTTCAAATTTCAGTGTGTAATTTACACTTACAGCCAACTTGATTCAGACAAGCCATATTTCGAGTGTTCAACAGCCACATGTGGCTAGTGGCTACCTTAATGCACGGTGATATGAATCAACTCCAAGTCAACTATAGTCTATTGAAGTTTACAAGTGGATTCCAGAAAGGTAGAAAACTGATGGTACTTCTAGCCCATAATGTTAGAGGAAAATCACTGTATCCAGGAAAGAACTCTGGTTTTTCTGTTGCTAGAAATATCTCTGAACTCTGGTTATTCTGTTGCTAGAAATATCCGGATTTGTGGTCAAGATGAACCTAATTCTATTATGGTTCTATAACTCTCCACCAATTTTCATCTGAAAGAGTCCTAGAGTTTTACTATATTTGGAGACCGATCTGTACAGCCAGTGTGCAAATATATCCAAGTAGTCTTTGAGAATTCAGATCTTTCCAGCATTCAATGACCTCACCAATGAGACAGCTTTTCAGGACCTAAAAAAATACTACTACTCAAATTTCTCAATAAATAGTTTTTGGATGAATGATGAAATGAACCAGTAACCCACATATCAGTTCTCTGATACACAAACAAAATATTTTCAGCTCTAGGTTAATGAGCCCAAGCTCATTTGCGTGCTTGTCTTCCATTTAAAATGTTTTTGCATTCAACAGAATAATATTTTCCTCTGTTCTAAGGTCATTATTTCCACTAGGCTATAATAGAAATCCCCTTATTTTCAAGAATAACAGTAATTTACTATACTATGTACAATGAGCTGTATTTTAGATTCTCAATTTATAATATTTCATCAAGCCTGAATCTCAGCTATGATTTAGAGAGGGAGTGAGGTTGAACCAGCCTATAGTTAATTACTTTTAACAAAACATTTATAGATTCATCAAAAAATTAGTTTTTCGAGACTTCCCTGGTGGTCCAGTGGTTAAGACTGCATGCTTCCACTGCAGGGGGGGCACAGCTTCAATGCCTGGTCAGGGAACTAAGATCCCACATGCCACGGGGCACGGACAAAAAAAAAAAAATTACTTTTTCATCTTTCACAGTAGAGTTTCTCCTGGTGGGTGGTAGTACCTAGGTACCACCCATCTCCACCCCAACAGAAATACCTAGGAAGTTGAATCCTGGATCTACTTCTGAAACGAAATCTCTGGAGGAGGTGTTGGGGAATTTGCATTTGCAGTAAGTACTAGGGGAAAACTCATGCACACTAAAGTTTGACAACTACTGCTCTACAGGGAAGTTCCAAACTTTAGTATAACTAAAGATAAAATTGTATACTACCATTTAAATGTTTTATTACTGGAGGAAATGATGTTTTCAGTACTTATTTACTTTGTTCACCACCTGGGCTGAACATTTCATTGGATGCTGTAACTTCCCTTTAAGTAAATTTTAAAGGGCACTCTTTGTTCAGCCCATAAAAACATATGCTGTGCCTTTTTGATATATAGGTAGTAAATGATGGGTTCAACTAAAGTCAAATTTACCCATCATAAATGGGCAAATGTCTAAAATCAAATTGAAGAGGACCAGATCGTATTCTTTTGTACTTTCCAAGTGTAGTCTCTGTAATGTTTGTGACAGTGTCAGGAAAGGTATTCTTTGTTTCTTGTTTTTTACCTATGAAATCATTTTAAGAGTACTTTAATTCAGTCACAATTCTACAGATAGCTATTGAGCTAGACACAAGTACTGGAGCTTCAAAAACGAATATGATTTTAGCACCTGCCTTCAAGCGCGTCATAGCCTCTGCAAGGAAGGGACAGACATGGAAACCCTGTGTTAGAGTATAATGCACTAAGTTTTTACGAGGCATCACGGAGTAGAGAGAAGTGAGGCAGGGTGACTATCTGAAAGGGGGCTGGGCGTCACAGAGATGACGTTGTGCTCTGTTTTGATATAAGCTGCAGTTGGCCAGAGAAGTGCAGTCATTCCTACAGGGTCATCCAGACATCGGGAAGATCATAATGTGCCAAACCTGCACTCTTTCCACTACACCCAGCTTTCTCTAAGAACCTGACCTGCAAAAGCATGCCGGCTTCCCCTTTTCTCACACCCAAAGCTCTCTCTGGTTGTGAGTAAGATGTTAATGGTGATACATTTCCTTTTCAGGCCACTAAGGTGCCATTTAATTCACTCCAGCAATAACTAAATAGGAACCTACCTTTAAAAGACGCCGAAAGCAATGCGCTGCTTAATTTATTGCCACATCTGTTAAAGCTCCAGAGAGAATCTGACTCCCTAGATTTTAAATATAGTTGAGTTACTGTGATGATGTTTCCTGATTTAATCCTTCCATAAATTAGATGAAATGATCATAGAACCTGTTGTCACTACATTCTTGCCCTATCTCCAGTCACTCTTCTGCCTTCATTAATTCTGAATAAAATACCACAAGACATTGATGTAGCACTTGGAGATGGGAGGGCTATGTTTTTATAGCCTCAATATGAAATCATACTTAAAGACGCCTAAGCCTTTACTGAATGGGGGAAAACAAACTGTTCACCTCATGTAAGGCTCCTAATGACCTTCCTGGGTGGTTATGGGTGAGGAAACTAAGGCTCAGAGATAAGTGGCTCGCCTGGGGTCACTCTGCAAGTAATTACTGGAGCCAAAACACCCACCCAGCTCTTGTAACTCCAAGTACAAGGTTCTTTCCAGTATATCCTTTCATCTCCTGGGGCATCTATTAAAACAGTTTCTTGACTTTGCAGTGAAAGGCACTATTGCCAACATGTAAACAAAAACAAAAATCGCGGCATCCCCCATCACTTTATCATCAGTGTTTTTAGTTTATCACTTCACAGTCATTATTTGGTGTTTTCTTACAGAAGGCAACAGACCACTGCAACAGAAACTATCCTTAGATGGGAACCCCAAACCTATACATGGAACACCAGAGGGGTCAGATGGCCTACACTGGTCAGCTGAGCAGCCTTGTAACCCAAGCAAGCCTAAGGCAAAAACTTCTCCTGTTAAGTCCAATGCCCCTGCAGCTCATCTTGAAATAAAGCCAGATGAGTTGGCAAAGAAAAGAGGTAAAGTGATTTCTTTTGCACAAATGATTCAACATATTTTGTACACACAGAGGAGTACCCGAATGACAGAACTTTCCAAAAGATGCTGCTTAGTGAAGAGAGATACACATGAAATTGCATTTCTTTCTGTGAGCCACGTAGATTGAAAGCCAGATGTGATTCCTTCATTGTTAATTAAAGGTCTTGAATGTTTAAGCGGAATTATATCCCCTTTTTCTGCCCCTCTGTGGCCGTTCTTCTCTTTGTAGGCATGGATAAATTTGCACCACAAATACTTTCTCCCCTTACATCCTGTAAAGCAAATGTTAATGCAGGAACTCTTTTAGCAATGTGAAGGCTGAATGTTTCCCCAATATGTGAGTTTGTAAGTGCTGAACTTGCACTGAATGAAGATGAGTTTAGAGGCTGCTGTGTCTTCTTCTGATATGACCTTCCTCACGTAAATTCAGTTCTGTATTAGGACTTGCAGACATTATACACTGAAAGCGGGTTTTATATTTGACACATTATATTTTTATCACTTTCTGAGCTTTGATATACTTTACACATAACTGGTATTAAAAATGAAAGGGGCTAAATCACTTCCTTTCTGATTGCCAGAAGATTAAATAATACTCTTCTCGTTCAGCCTCAGTTGCATCTGATTTCCTTGGCTTGGGTTTGATTATACCTTCTCACTTTTCTTGAGAGAGATTTCTTTCTTCTAAGAAACATGCCCTTGTTGGGATAAGTACAATTTGCCTGTTTGCTCTGCACTGTCTGTAAACCCTAGCGACAGTTTCAGGAAATCAGGCAAGATTGGCACCCACAGAGCTGCTTTAAGTGCTGCTGCTATAATTACAGGCCTGGCTCAGGACTGATGGGGCCAGAGCCAGGTACCTGGCAGCGATGCTCTGTCCTCTCTCTAGCTCATTTGTACCTCTCTCAACCTCTCTGTCATTTTCCTCTTCCAAAAGCCCTGCTGGCTTTAAACCACGCAGAGTGGTGTCTATAGAGAGAGCCAGCAGCACAAATGGTCTTTAGACATATCAGATTCTAAGAAACTACAGTTTGCAATAGAACATAATGCCCTTTCCAAAGGGCAGAGGAGACACATGTGCCCCAAATGGCCCATCCAGAGAGCCCACTGGTGAGATCCCAGCTGTCTCAGGGGCCACACAACCACCCAGTCTGGGTTATAAACATTCTCTTAAAGGAACTTTTTTTTCCATTGAAAAACAAAAGACAAATCTCTCTCTTTTTATTGGAAGGGGGTGAGTTAGTTGCTTTTGTTGTTGTTGTTTAGCTCAAAAATAAAAAAATAAAGTGCTCGCTTTAACATGCTTTCTCTTGACGTTAATTTTAGGCCCAAATATTGAGAAATCGGTGAAGGATTTGCAACGCTGCACTGTGTCTCTAACTAGATATCGCGTCATGATCAAGGAGGAAGTGGATAGTTCAGTGAAGAAGATCAAAGCTGCCTTTGCTGAATTACACAACTGGTGAGTAATTTGACTTAGAAACTATAAATTTATGGCACTTCAGCTATTCCTATAGGTAGAGACATCAGATGGAAAATGTTGTTTATTTAATCCATAAACATCACAGAACAACACTTCAGCAGATTTTCTTAAGCCCTGCAGACAGATGCATATATCTTGGGAATAAAAAAGATGAGAAAATGTTGGAATAAAGAGAAACCCGATAGACATAATTCATTGGAGTTTGAAGTTGGCCCAAAAGTATATGAATGATGTAGAACACAACCTCAACAAAGAACAAAACGTCAAAAATGATATTTTTGACAAATCTTTGGAAGGTTAACATCATGAATGCTACTCAGAAGAAAATACTTTCCAGCCTGATATCATCATAAAATAAGAAAAACTCCCTTAACAAAACTGAGAAACGTCTTACGTAAGCTTAGTGATAGAACCCCATTCTTGGGTATCTTTAAGACTGGAATTAAGAAATGGTACACCAGTGTGGTTTTGGTCCTGCCCTGCCCTGCTCTGCAACGGATTTTGATGGAAGACATTTCTTTCAGCCCTATGCTTTTGCTCATGTCCACAACTGGAATGAAATACCTCTTAGTAAAAAGGTTAAGTTATTATCAGCAGAAAAATGTTACCAGTGTATCCATCAGGACGCTTTCACTATCAAGTGACAGAAATTCAAGTCACACTAGTTAATGAGAAAAGAGGATTTATTGACTGATGTACATGAAAATTCCAAGAGATTCCTTTAGGCAAATTTGGTTCTAAGCCCAATATGTTATCAGGATTCAATTTTTCTGTCTCTGCCTCCTTTCCTCTTGCAATGTCTCCCACAATCTCCTGGTTCTTCTTATTCTTGGCTTCATTCTTAGGTACTGTCTCCATGTAGCAGCCAAGATGACACGCTGGCAGCTCCAAGCTTTCATAATCTTTAGCCCCTGTGATCTGAGAGAGGGCTTCGTTTCCAGTAGTTCCAACAAAAAGTCCAAAAGGCCTAATTCCCATTAGCTGGGTTGGGTCATGTATCTGTCAGTAAACCAGTCCCTGTGGCTAGAGCAACAGAGGTTTCCCACTAGCCAGGCTGGAGTCATGTGCCTACCACAGAGTTAGTTAGTTCATGAACTCCATGAACTGAGACTTGAAGAGCCATGGTTCCCAGGAGAAAACATGGTGTTAAAGAAGAAAATATAGAACAAAGAAAACACATGTCCACAATGCCCAGGCTCACATAACACGTTCCCTATATTGGCGTCCTGTGATTCTAGAATTTGATCACATCTTCCGCATATTCTTCCCATTCTAAGTCCTTTCCTTGACACTGATGTGCTTTTTTGCTGATTGTAGAGTTGCGTAAAACTAAGGATTACGCCGAGCGCTAACCTAATCTAAAATTCTTGAACTTTAAACCATCTGCTACATATAATGTGAGATTCCAAGAGTGCATAAGACACCAGGGACTTGAAAGAAAGCCATCTCCTTCAGCTATTCAGTGAGGAATCATTTACCCTCCACCCAGTCACACCATCTCAACCTTCGCGGAACACTTCTCTGTTTGATCAGATTATAACCTCACTAATTGTTCAAAGCAAACTCCGAGAATGCGTTTGAAAGTACTTGGAGACGGTAAAGATGCTATCCAAATAAAAGGTGTTATTATTATCATCATCATCATTGGTTTTTAAATTTTACAGTTACATGACTTTTACAATTTATCCTTAAGCTACCGGAATATATAAAAGCACACTCAACATCCAGGCCTGTTCTCGAGAGCCGGAGTCAGCCCACTTCACCTGTAAAGGGCCAGCTAGTAAAAATCTTGAGCTTTACGGGGTAAGGTCTGAGTGCACCTACTCAGGCCTGCTGTGGTGGCGTGGAAGCAGCCAGAGATCGTGCAGAGAGGCAGTGGGCCATCTCTGGCTCATGGGGGTCGTAGTTTGCCAGCCTCTGTCTGGAGGCATTAGTGAGCTGCTCACAGAAGACCACTCTGTCTTGTCCTTTTGTGTGGCGTTTTAGAATAAACTCTTCCTCTGAGGCCCCTGTATGATACCTTCCAACTGAGTGACTCACACACTAATTGACAAAGTGTAGCAATGACCTCAAATTACCTCTCTCCTCCAGCTGCTCTGAATACTTTTATTTTTTATTTTATTTTATTTCCTTAGTAAAATGAACATCACATGGCTCACGAGACATCTTGAGATTTAGAACAGATTCTTTGAGTGCTTTACTCCTCAAGAGCTGGAAGTGTGAGGCCAGGAAGGTCAGCACCCAGGGAAGTTGTGTATCTTGTCTCTGCTTGTAATTCATTTTGTGTTTTAAACTGATGTGAAGGATCACTTCTGAATGAGCCCTGCCAAGCAATACGGCTGTTTAAAAGTCACCTACTTGACAGAATGGAACTTTTCCTCCGAACTGAAGAAGAAAAAATTTAGATCAGCTATATTCTATTGCTGCAAAATGAGAAAACACCACCACTTGTTTTCTGACCTAACCCTCCATTAAAATGATCCCAAAATAATTACATAAATGCTAACTTAAAAATAAAACTATTTTTTATCAACCATTTACATGCATTTATGCCAGAGGGAAAAACTTTGCCTCTGTTCCAATTAAGTCTGCAGCCCAGGCAACAGCGTGATGTACTTGAATTAAGCCTCTCTCTAATTTTCTGAGGAGCAAAGGATGGATTTTAGGGATTGTGGTGCTCTTGAAAAAGAGCGGGTCACAGAATCGAAGAAGGCAGCTTAAATGCTTAAAAAATGAAGCTTTCCCAGTGGTGGTGAAATCACAAACTCTAGGCACTAGAGAGGATTTTGAATACAGCCCTATTCATTTAATAGAATGGAAACCTCAGGGTAACATCGTAAAGTATATCCAGATTTGGAGGATGTGGAGTCCTCTGGAAATTTCCAGAAAGAGTGCTGGTTCTGAGGCAGATGTTGACTCATCTGGTGCACAGGCGACAGGGAGGTGGCATACATCCCCCTGCAGGTTCTCCTCCCTTTCCTCGGGGCCACCCCATTCTCTCACCTAAGCACTCAATAGGCGGTGCGTGTAGTTTAGATATATAGACACTCTTGGTAAAAAAATTCTCCAGATTCACTTTGCTACCAAAGCACCAACTTCAGGAGGTGAATCCTGCGTGACTAAATTCCCCCCAGATCCCGCTGGAATTCATGGGAATGATGATCGTGTGAGGTTGGGAGAAAGCCCTTGTTTGCATATGCTCAGTACTGAGTGAGCGGATATCTGAGTGAAATGAAGGAAATGCTTGTCCTTCCTAATCTGGCTGTGAAGAATATTTTGCTCAATATGTTACTGAAGAAAACCATTAAGTAGCTAAATTATAATATCAGAGTTGGCACTTAACCAGGACACAGTTACACAGGGCCAAATGACCATTAGATGACTCCTTCTCATTTTTCCAGAAAGAATTGGGGATTTAAGAGGGGAACAAAGATGACACAATGCCCTCACAGTATGTCTTCACAGAAAATAAATTTTGCAACATGAGCGTCTATGTGAAAAGTCACATCAGGAACTAACATGAAACAGCTGGTTTCTTTCCTATATGATTGGCCCCTACCACAACTGGAAAATATTCATCCTTTCGAATCATAGCTGCCAGGTTTAATTGCTTTGTGTGCAAACTAGTCTAGCTTCTCACCACAAATCTGTGTGTGTGCATGGCCAAGTTGATGTTGACGGCTTCAAATGAGCAATAAAACATTAAATTCAAAAAACATTGAGGAAGGAGAGTAATACTTGATAGTTTTTCCATATGCTGGGGGAGAAAGGATTCCAAAATAGAGCTGTAAAAATTGTTAGGTGCTATTGTCAATTTAACGTCTAATTAAAAGCACTCCTAAAGAAGACAGAAGATGGTAACAAGTCAGAGGGTTAGGGTGTGTGCTGGGGTAATGGGGGCTGGAGGAGATAATATTTTTAGGCTGCTTTGCTTTCAAAAAGGAAAGGGACATCAGTCAAAGCATGCCTTCTGTAAAAAAGGGGCCAGAAGTGTTCCTGGACCCTGTCGGTGTTTATTTTCTCTTGAAGCAGTGCCAGGAAATTGGAAGTGGGTCAGGAGTTTCCCAGCTCTCCCGACCCGAAGCCCTCCCCCACCTCCCCTTTCTCTGCCGACCTACCCTCCATCTTGGAGTTTCCTCCCTTCCAGCAAAGGCAGGTGAGCCTCCTACTGCCCCCTACAGGCTAGGGGCTCCTCCCCGTGACCCCACTCACTACGCCATAGGACCTTGTAGCAGACTCCCTGTATCCTTTTCCTTTCCTTCCTTTTAACGACTGAAACTCGTTTTCGTGTAATGGTAACCTCATCCTTTTGATGACCATGTGTCATTCCATCCCAAAGTGACAGATTTGCATGTTAACCAAAGTTGACAGTCTGTTGAGACTCTCCACCAGCCAAAAGAATAACTCTAAAAGTGAGAATTGCAGGTTCAAGAAAAAGCAATTTTGAGATAAGTATTATCTTCTTCTGCATCCCTCAAATCCCACTCCAGAGGAGGGCTCTTTATCTGCTACTAAAGCCCTGTTGGTATCCAAGCAGAATCACACACAGACCACCAGGTGGTCAGCAGGGTGGCGCCACACACAGACCAGATATCATTGCTGTGACATTTTAAATATTGTGTCTTTTTCTGGAATATAAACTCGAGAAGACCTCCCGAAGAAGAAATTGCCAGTGGGGCTCTTGCATTTCAGAACAAGCCAAGCAACAATCTGTCCCATATTCCCACTTTACTGTTCCTTGGGTACCCAAATAATATCAAATTCTTGGAGCGTGCAGCCTTGGAACTACTTCAGTTTGAGTCCAAATAAGACCATTTTTCTTCACTTTCGCAGATTGATCACATAGCAGGATTCTTTCTTTGTTGGTTGTTTCCTCCCTCCCCCCAAAATTCCCTAAACTTTTAGCTGCTTTTTTTTTAATACCTGGCTTTCCATACAATGCTAAAAGCCTGGTTTTTCTGTGCTCTTTGGGTTTTTTGTTTGTTCTCTTTATGAGTAACTGAACGTTGACTGAAAGATGATGTCTGTAAATTAATATGTACTTCTCTCCATACCAAAGTGTATATGTCTGCACTGTAATTACACACTCTCAGAGCTCTGTGGTCATCCTTTGCCTCGGTACCACCCGGAGAGATGCTGATTTCACTGGGCATAAGTGAACCCAGAAAGAGGGTTTTTTTGTTTTTAAAGAACCCCAGGTGATTCTCTTGTGCATCTGCGGTTGAAAACCATGGATTGAGAATCCTGCAGAGGAGGTGATATGTCTGGAGCTAGAGCAGTGTTTGCAGCCAGCTGAATTTGCCCCCCAGGAGACAGTTGGCATGTCTGGAAATATTTTGGGTTATCACAGCTGTGGAGAGGTAGTGCTACTGGCATATAGTAGGCAGAGGCCAGGGACGCCACTCCTTATCCTCGTATGCACAGGACGGCATCCCCCGCTCCACCACCACCCCCAACAAAGAATGATCTGGTCCAAGGTATCGGTAAGGCTGAGAAAGCCTGGGTGAGAGGAAAGGGAGAGGAAGATTGCACAGCCCTTCTGCATGGTCTGCTGTAGCTCGTGAGCGGGGGATGGAGAGCCCTCCCTTTGCAACACACCTGAGTGCCTCTCTGCCCCTCCCCCAGCCGCCCTCCTACGCACCACTGCAGACCCGAGGGGGGAGATTTCCTTTACATGCCCAGATCAGGTACGTACCCCAGAACACAGCCATAGTGTCTTCTCTTTTCACATCAGTGCAGTCGCAAGATATTTTTTCCCATACTTCCTGAAACATAAACCTTCTAGCTACACATTTTAAAGGTCAAATTACATTTTTGTTTCCTTAAGACCAGCAAAAACAATTACACTGAAGTGTAGAAAATTGAGGGCTTTGCTTCTTTGTCTATTTTTCATTGCGGAATTCAAGTCAGTCCTTAGGAGAAAATGGAAAAATTAAGAACGGAAGGCTGTAGCTGGTGACAGGCCATCACTTTCCTTCACCATTCTGTCTCTACCTGAGTCTTTTTTCTCATTTTGCAATAAAACCAAATATCACAGTGGGGACTGGGATTAGGTTGAAGATCTGAGGCACGTGAAGATAAATACAGAGGGGAATTGTTCCATTAAGTGTCTCTTTGGGGGATTATTATTTTCCTCGGGCTTTAGTCAAGCAGCAGTATTACTTGGTGTTCCTGGCTATACATGGTATATATCCACCTACTCTGATGCCAGTGACATCTTCAGGTGCGCCTGCTCTTGTGCTATTTAAATTGAATGACAACAGAAGGTTTTTGTTTTTGTTTCTGTTTTTGATTTTGTTTTGGCCGTACTGTGCCACTTGCAGGATCTTAGTTCCCCGACCAGAGATAGAACCCAGGCCCCCTGCAGTGGAAGTGTGGAGTCCTAACCACTGAACCGCCAGGGAGTTCCCAGCAGAAGGTCTTTTTGCAATCTTATGGGGCCGTAGGGGTTGGGCAAATACTTGTCGACCATTGAATTACCCTCTCATAATTAGGAGAATATTGAAATTATGACGGTCTGTCTACTCTGATAGGTAAGTACCGGGAATATGTGCATTAGGCGAAACAGGTCCTAGAATCAGATCTGTGTCACAGAGTAGGTGCTGTGAAAACAAGCAAACTGGGTTTTTGAGTTCAGTCATGTGTGTGTAGGGTGTGGGTGTAAGCGTGAGTGATGAGTTGAGCCTCCTTTGTAAAACCACGTGGCTGAAACAGTAAGCATTCTGAGCATGCCCACGAGCATCGAGTGTCTGGAGCAGTGTGTTGGCCAGTAATAAAGTGATGCTTTTCTCTGTGCCATTCAACAAGGGATGTTTACCACGGGATTACCAGTAGGAGAGCTGATGTTAGGAACCTTTGCAGCCACTTAGTATTGTCATGTGATAACTTCACCAAGACTTCGGTTCCCTATTACAGTATCAACAACGTGTTAAATGATTGCTAGATTTTGCCAGCTCCTTAGCCTATACACGAGACGCAGGCAAAATCAAGAGTTTAACGTTACACTTTTTTATGGTTTTTAAAAGAAATTTAATACAAGGTCTCTACGTCCTTCTGCTCTGGAAAGGAATACATACTTCCCATTGATCAAAACCTATTGCAAACAGAACTTTCTGACTAATCTCTTTTCTTCTCAACAGATGGTTTTTCTAAGTGCCCACCTGCTAGTGACTTGTACTGTACAGTAGAAATTAAACAAACCCATTCCTTCTCCCAACACCCAATATTGGAGATTATGCCAGCATATTAAAAGAACACACATTATTGAGATGAACGTATACCTGCAAAGGATATCAAGAGACAATAATAGAAGAGGCTAATAAATATATTTATGCCTCAAGAGAGCCATATGTATGGGCTTTGGTCCCTGTCCTAGCTGACAAACTGCCCAAAATGGCTCTTTTTCCTTACTCTGCGCCAGTCCAATAAACAGAAATCAGCTCCAGGTCCCATTCTGAAATCATGAAAAGGGTAAATACCTTATGCCAGGGAGGAACTCAAGGTCCCTGTGACTCTGGGTCTATGGCAAGTCCCCATGGTACAGGGCATTTCAAATCTTGCCTTGTTTGTGACTATGTGTCATTCTAAATAAGGGTAACTCGCTCTTTGGAGGTGAAAGCTTCTCTTTTCCTATTTTCTTTCCTCCCCAAGGTTTTTCTCTGCATTAGATGTTTCCCCAGGGCCACTGCAAGGACCTAGTGAATCAGTCGACATGAAGGAAGAGCAGGCTGATAAATACAGAAAGTACAGAACTGGCCTTTTCAGTTTGGTGTAGTCCCCAGGAAACTAGCATAAATAGCGCCTTGTATTAATAGCTTTTCTGAGCTCCATGTGTGATTACCTCTATACGTCATGTCAGTGGTACACTTAGCGTTGGGAGACAGCTTTCCTTCACTGTAGCCTTCTTGCAGAGTAATAAACCCACAAGAAGAGCTGGAGGATAAGAAGTTGATTCTGATTTCAGCTTGAAATCTGAAAAGATCTCTGAATCTTTTCAGCAAATGAAGGCTACCTGTCAAACCAGCTTCGTAACATGCTCCTGAATAGGAATTGTTAGTTTTCATCATAGAACAGAAATATAAAAAGGAATTAACCAAATTGTTCTAACTACACAATCCCAGAAGGAAAGTATGTATCATTTGTGTGTGTGTGTTTTGAATTTACAGTATAATCCATTTTCACTGAGAAAATAAGACAAATTTGTTCCTATATATCAGTAGAAATATAAATACATTATAGTTTGAGAAGTAGAATATCCTAGATCACAATTTCAGAATGGATCTTGGAGCTTATTTCTATTTATTAGACTAGTGCAGTGTGAGATTCTGTAGTCTCTTAGAGTGAGACCAAGGAGAAATTTTGGACAATTTGTCAGCTAGGACAGAAACCAAGTGTACAAAAACTGTACCTGAGGCCAATATAATAGAATAGCCAATTCCATATATGTATGTTACACTATCCTTCCAGTGACTGTGACCTTTGATTCTTAGTAGGCCATATTCAGACAAAAGTGACATTTTCCAAGGTTTATTAACAACATAATTAGGAGGCATGGGGTGTAGATTTAGACAGAATAGGGTTTAAATCTCATCTCTATGTATTCTAGCTCTGAATATGGTTGAGTTTCTTAACTTCTACTCAGCTACAAAACAGGTGTACTGTTGTCACTTTCTAGGGGTTTTGTGAAGATTCATGGACAAGATATGCACTTCTCAGATTGTTCTAGAAAATCTCTTGCCTGACCCATGATAGAAGTTCAATCTAGGCTGGTTCTCTTCTCTTCCAGATAAGCATTTAGTAAATGTCTTTCCCTCTCTACCAAGACCCTGGGAGGAAGTTAATCTGTTCCACCTTTCTGTTTATTTAGTTATGCAGTAGATGCCAGCTGTAAGATATGGATATTTCATCACAGCTTTTTACTGTTTACTGCCTGATGAAGAGAGAAGTAAGGCAAAGGGACCCCTGATTCTGAATGGCCACAGTTGTCACCACGTCAGCCCTCTTTCCCCTTTCCCGTCTTGCCATGCCTTCTCTCTACCTTCCCTTCCCCTCTCTTCATTCATCCACCCAATAGAGCCCAGGGGCTAATGGGTGAAGACAGAAGCAAGTGTGTAATGCACGATGGCAAATACTGCAGTGGAGCTGGGCGTGGAGGAGGGGAAATCAACACTGGCTGGCTGGTTAGGGAAGGGTCCACCGCAGAGGTGACATTTGAGCTGGTCTTTGAGGGGAGACTAGGAATTTGTCAGCCTGAGACAGAAGAAAGGATTCCATGCAGAAGAAACAACACAAGGAACCAGAAATAAGACGGACCACAGCGTGCTCTAGGAGGAGTGCATTCCCTTGGTCTCACTCCATCAATAAATGAATTTTGAGCACATCCCTCTCAAACCAGAAAATTTATTTATAAATCATATATGTGTGCTGTGGTTAATCTGTATACTAAAGATTAGGAAAGTCTACTTTTTAGAATAAACAGTAAGTACATGGGACTTTCCTAGTGGTCCAGTGATTTAAGACTCCACGCTCCCAATGCAGGGGGCACGGGTTCGATCCCTGGTCGGGGAACTAAGATCCCCCATGCCGCATGGCACAGCCAAAAGAAAAAAAAAAGTAAGTACATACAGTTTACTGTTTTCTTTGTTCCCCCCATTTGGGAAGCCACTGGCTAGGTCAGGTCCTAAAGAGGAGGGGTAGCAAGTGAGCCTGGAGATGCTGGCTGATGAGAGCCTTTTGGCCCAAACCAAGAAGTCCACATTCTCTCCCCTCCCCTCTTCACAGGAGAGCTAAGGAATTCAGGAGACCCCAGGATGCCAGAGCAGTGGAGGCTAGGCCTGGCTGCCTTGGGTTGGAAGTGGGCCGGCATTTCTATGACTTTTTGTGCCACATCAGTCTTCTCTAGTTTCTGTTCCTAAGTTATTCAGGTTCAGTCACGATGATGGCTTCTGCATAGACGCCCCCCATCACCCAAAATTGGAGGGAAAGGCAACAGTGTTCAGAGTGGTTGTCTCTATTTTGGGTATGAAACAAAGAGAGATTTTGCCTTGTTTTATTTTGAAATTTGTTTTATTTTATCCTGATTTCTACATTTCCCAGTTTTTTTAATGAGGTAAATGGAGAAGAATGTTACTTCCTTCATTGGTACCCTTGTGCTATAAGACAGTCAATACCCACAGGTAGAAGTTTGCTTTCTTTTCCGTACATGTAGTTTGGTGGTTTTTTATTTTTTTAAAAAGGAGATGGTGGTAAGTCATATCACTTTTATACCTATAGAAACTGAAATACAGGTAAGTTACTTTCCCTGAATAGTGATCTCCATGGAAAGAAACAAAACTAAAAAGTAATCAGCAAAGATAAGAAATTACATTATTAAGCAAAATATATGTAAAATTCTAAATAGAGGTATGCAAGGAATACAGATTTATCAGGTGAACATGTGATGTTGTGGGATTTGTAGAATTTGCAGGATTTTGTAACTGTGATGTCATTTTTTAAATTCCAAGAAGAAAAAGGACTCCCTGTCTGTGTTTGTTTGTTTTTTCAATTAACTGTGTCGTCCGTGAGGAAATCCAGGATTTTACAAGTGTTGGGAGTTAGTCCTTATGCTACATTTGTTCGTGTCTCATTCCAGAAACACACCTCGGACAGTGTGATGACATATTCATTAACTGTAATTTAAATCATTGTCGAATTCCAATATAAAATATGCAGACTAAGAGATATTAACATTAACAAGTTATATTACCTCTGATTAAAGAAATAGACAGAAAATGGGCTCAACCTGATTGGCAAATTGAGTGCACTTGCCACATTCACTGGCAGCCAGAGGGGTGTAACTCTGCTGTATATGTTAACAGTGATTCATGCTTAGAGACGCTCTGTTACCCTGAGAGTCATGATTACTAGGCAGCTTCAAAGAGTTGTGTCCCAACCCCAGCTGACAGGCTGTAGACATGTATGTTGGGTTTTATATGTTTATCACGTAACGCTATGGAATTCAAGAAATCTTTAGATCAATTTGTCAATCACTGCTGCATTCAGAAAAAGAATTCCAATTATAAGAAGAACGCAAGTTGTTGTGAAACCGAAATGCAAAAGTGTACAGAGTAGAAGGTAACGGACCAAGGAATCCCAACAAAAAAAAAAAAAATAAATGAGCATAGCCAGCTACTTGATAATGAGCCTGAGGTAAATTGGCAAGTGGAGTTGGGTAGGAGAGAGATTTCTGGGGTAGACTCGGGAGGACGTGATCACGTGGGAAGTGAAGGAAGAGGAGTGGTGGAAACTGGTGGGTAGTGAGAGCAGTAACCAGCAGACAGGCGTAGGAGTGGGGACGGGATGGACGTGCGGGGGAGGAAGAATAGTTCCCTCTGCCCTTCTGGGTTCTTGGCTGAGACCCTGTAATAAAAGACAGGTTAACAAGAGAGAAACAAACAGAAGTTGATTAACATGTACGCCTCATGTACACATGGGAGAGACCCAGGGAAAAATGAAGAACTCCCCAAGGTGGCCTGGAACTCAGGATTAAATACCATCTTCATAGGGAAAGGGGAGAGGGGGTGTAGGCCTCTGAGGGGAGAGTAAATGACTTTTAGGAAAGATGAATGGGTCCTTAGAAGAACAGGTGGAGGTATGATAGCTTGTGACAGAGTCGGCTGAGTGTGGTGTCCATTCTCTAGTCTCCCCTCCTGTGACGAAAGTCAACATCCTCCCTGGTTGGTGAAACTTCTGGAGAAGGAATTTATGACAACTGAGTTCCTTTTAGACAATCTGTCTTTAAGCAGAAAAGGGGAGTTCGGAGAAAGCCTGTCCCTGCATTTGCTGTTTTTCACGTGCCCACAGCTCACAATGATCAGTATACCAAAGTGCCATATTTGGGGTGGCATATTCTGCTAGTCTTCAGGGAGCAGAACAGAGAAAGGAGGAACGGGGCATTGACAGCCATGCAAGAGCATGGGCGCCATTTGTAGGCACCTGTCATGTTAGGGCTGCCCGTCCTTCTGACCCTAAGAATAGAGAACCAGACACAGTCTTGATGTATTTGTGCCCGTCATGCCAGGGACACCTTTGTTGACAGCAACAATAGTTGAGAAATGGGTGGGTCGAAACCCCTGACTAGTTTTGCCCTGGGCCCAAGAATTCCTGGTAATACTTGGGAGATTAGACTAGAAATGGTACCCATGGTAACAGTAGAGTACACCCTAAGTATATAAAGGGAGTTTTTCTGCCCTCCACCTGGTGGGCACAGTCCTCTCAGCCAGGGCAAGGGATGTAGATGCCTAAACTCCTGGGCAGTACCGGTGGCCTCTTCCTTCAGTACCCGCTCCCAGCTCAGGATCCACATAGCGGCCCCTGGGTGCTACTAGGCTGCCAGGCGTTCAGCTGGCATTCCTCCCATGGTCACAGTTCTTAGTCCTGATGCAGTAGTAAGGAGCAGAGCCCTCAGTGGGGAGAAATGTTTGTACATTACCCTTTCTCTTTAGTGAAAGAAATAGAAATTCTTTAAACAGGAAGTCTGGCTTTATGGCTTATCACTCATTCGCATGCTTTTTTTTTTAAATTTTTTTTATTTTTGGCTGTGTTGGGTCTTCGTTGCTGTGCGCAGGCTTTCTCTAGTTGCAACGAGTGGGGGCTACTCTTTGTTGCCGTGCGCAGGCTTCTCATTGCGGTGGCTTCTCTTGTTGCAGAGCACGGGCTCTAGGCATGCAGGCTTCAGTAGTTGTGGCTCGCAGGCTCAGTAGTTGTGGCTCACGGGCTCTAGAGCGCAGGCTCCGTAGTTGTGACGCAAGGGCTTAGTTGCTCTGCGGCATGTGGGATCTTCCCGGACCAGGGCTCGAACCCGTGTCCCCTGCATTGGCAGGCGGCTTCTTAACCACTGCGCCACCAGGGAAGCCCTCATTCGCATGCTTTAAGCTGTTTGTTACAGGCCAGGAGGGGTGAAACATCCCCTTGGCATTCGGTAGAATCCTTCCTCCCCAGCAATCTCCACATTCTCTTTCTCTCTAATGGACCGGCGGTCTGGAGGCTCTGCCCTGTGATCGTCCTGCCAGCAAGCGCGGGGCTCTGTCTGTTTCCTGAGGCTTTCCACCTGCTTTGTTCTGCTTGGCAGCCGAGGAGTTAAGGAAGCTCCGCACCGAAGCACTTCGTCCACCAGAAGGTCCTGAAGCAAAATCGTCTGGGATCAGATAGTCGCAGGCCGTTTCTCTCACTATGGCCTCCCTGAGGCCAGCTCAGGAAGATGAAATGTAGCCTAGTTTTAACTCTCTAACGTCTGACTCTGGCTGCTGTTGCAGATTGATCTCGTTCAGCTCCTATTGAAATCCTACTTTCATTCCTCAGTATCCGCCAGAAGCTTCTGCTCTCCAGCTTCTCACCCACTGACAGTCCTGTGGCCGCTCCCCATCACGGCATCTTTATTTATGAAGCACACCAGACTCGACGTGGCTCCTTCGAGCTGCCAAATGAAGCCGTTTTGTCTCTCAGTGTCTTGTCTCCACATTTAAAGAAGAGTCTTTCACAGAGCAGAAAATGATAAATCTATTCCTGCTAAAGTGCCTTTCTGATTCTTTTTATTATTGTTATTATTAGTCCTCTATAGAAAGGAATCAAGACAGTGGAAACATTTTTATAAAATGACACTTTATCTCTGTGATTAACAATATAATAAACCATAAAGGCTCTGCCATGGTCATCTCCCTCTCCTTACACCTTATTGCTTTAATAATAAAAGCTTTTTTATGGCAAGAGAATAAAATTTTACTATCCAGGCAGTTTAGATAAAATGAAAAGATGTGTTTTTGGAAGGATAAAGGGCACATCTGAAACATGTGAGGTCAGCATGGGTTTTATGTGAGCTCAGTTTATGTAGAACACGTTTGATGTGTCTTCAGTCTGATGCCCTCCTGAGGACTTTATCCAGCCATTTAGAGAACTTTCAGTGGTCAGCGAAAAGCCGATTAAAGAGTTCTGTGTTTCTATCAAGTACAGAGGATCACCGTTGAAAAGCAAAAATGCCCCAAACCTGAATTGCAGATGATTAGTGGGGGAAAGTACAAATTTCAGTAATTTATTACCATCCCAATTTGCAAACAGAATCGTTAACTACGTGTCTTGATTCTGAGCCAAACCCTGTGTGGTTTAGTGAATATCGTTGTACTTTTATTCATAAGCTTATGTCTCAAATGATTAGATTCTGTCAGTGACAAAAGTTATATAAATTTTTGCATAAAGATGATTTATATGCAAGCACTACAGTTTACCAATTAAGGAGTTTCATTATTGTTATGCCACAGGAAAATAAATATGCTGTCTTCCCTTCCATTCATCACTGTCAAGCAGTTTTTGTCGAGCAGCCCACCATAGTTGAAGAGCGTAACGTTGAACAGAAGTTTTCTAAAACTCTGTCAGAGCTTCTCTGAAGAAGGGATGATTAAGCAGAGACCTGAAGGAAGCCTCAAAGTGAAGGAGATGAAGAAAGGCAGGGCTGGGGAGGAGAGCTGCCCTCTAGCAGTGGGAAGGGCACGTGCCAAGGCCCTGTGGTGAGGGGGAATTAGAGCTCATACCTCCTGGGGTGTTGGGAAACTTCAATGAGATCGTTCCAGTGAGGCACTGGTGCTCTCCCTGATGGCGTCGCACAGTAAGCACTCAGGAGATGTTAGTTACGAGCAGCTCTCATTTTGAGGCTGTCTACACAGTGCTATCTCAAAAGCCTGCATGTGACCTTTCTGCTTCTCCAGTCGAAATGGGGACAGTGACACTGCCTGTGATTTTTCTGTGACTCGTCTCCTCCCTCTGTGCCATTCCTCCCTCCTGCCCTCCATATCTGCTAACTCCCTACTGGGTTTTGCCCAGCACCCTCCTCTTTTATCCAGCCTGCAGAGTTGTTCTGCATCAGGCAGCACTTCAGTGCGTATCTCTGTCCTGGGGTCTCTTAAGAAGATTCAGTGGGACCTGTAAATGGCACTGATGAAGTTACTCAGGAAGCTGGGTGTGACCCCCGGCACCGCGGGCATTTAGAAGGTGTGAGACACAGGGAATTCCCTGGCGGTACAGTGGTTAGGACTCTCTCTGCTCTCACTGCCGAGGGCACACGTTCGATCCTTGGTCAGGGAACTAAGATCTCGCAAGCCACGCGGTGCGGCCCAAAAAGGTGTTAGACGCGGCCTTTCCTCTTGGACCTTTCTTTGGTCTGGCTCTCAGCTTGCTGTGATGCTGGTTCCTCACTGTCTGACAGCCCGCCAGAGGACCGGCCGGCCTCCGCTACTTCATCCTCTTCATCTTCCACATCCTCTTCCCTTAGTATTCCCTTCCACAAGCCTGCTGCCTTGAAAGGAAAAAAAAAAAAAATCCAGCGAAACTCGGAGGTGCACCTTATTGAGATTCTCACGGGAGGTCCTGGGGCGCTGCCTCGAGCTACCACCTTGACGCTGGTTTGCATCCAGTTCATGAGTTCTGAGCAAGGTCCTGACTCAGCAGAGATCCCTTGGATTGCTTTTATGCATGAGTTTTGAAAGCAGTCATACATAGCAGTGCTTGAATTACTAAGATGCTTGAGGACAGTCTTTTGCTGAAATACCCAGAGGACTGGAAGCATGGTTTGATGCCAACTTCAGAGGCTTTTCACATCCTCCAGTGGGCATTAAGCAGATTAACAATTTATTGTGTATAGCCTTCATCCCTCCTGTTGCTAGCCCAGGAGGCCGAAACTAACCATTGTGTGAATAGCCACAGTGTTTAATGTGTTAGACCTGGGGATACGGATTGCACCCCAAATGTCCATCTTGTAAACTCTCTGGGCACATAATTATATTAACAAGTTTAATCAACAAAAATGCACTATAATCTTGTAGCTGGTAAAGAAATGAGCAAAGGCCCCTTCCTACACCATCCTCCTCATCCAGCACACACAGAGGCTGCAGGGTCCGTGGCCTTGTTTGGGGACTGAGGGCGTGGGAACTACATGAGGCTGTCTTGGCACTCTCACTGCGGTCTGCCCCCTCCTGCCCCCTGAAGTCTAAAGATACCCCATCTTGTATCACGTGCATGTGTTTGCTTTGGTTGTGCACCTTGCATGCTCTCAAATCCTGGAGACTCTAATTACAGCCTTCTGGTTGATGGAGGGTGGGGAATCCTAATTTCTTCCTCCTGCCGTCATCATTTTCTTCCCTCTCCATCTGTTTTACACTATTTCCCCAGCAAGTTCGGCAGGTCCTCTCACCCTCTTCCTCTCAGCTCACCCAAAAGAATGGAGGCTCCAATGGCAGGAATCTTTTTTTTTTTTTTTTTTTTTTTTTATCCACAGCTGTATTCCCAGCTCCACCCTCACCTGGCACGTGGCAGGCACTCAGCAAATATTTGTCCAGTGGATGAATGTTTTGTCAGTCTCTCCAGAGACTGGAGTCTTCTAGTGCTCTTCGTGACATGTTCTGTACCGTCACCCCACACTTGTGCAACCTGGCTTCACTCCGTTGATTAAGAGAATGGAGCAAGTCTCACCTGACCTGTAGCCCATAAGTCAGCGGAGTCCCAGCCCCTTGGACTCCCGTTTCATGTCCGCTGGAAGTCAAAAGACCTCTCTAAGATTTGTGCCAGTTCAGGGAGGCAGGTGACGCCCAGCATTCTCATGCTCACTCTGCCTTCAGACCGTTGCTCTTCCCATTCCTCAGCCCTGCACTGACCCAGACGTGAAACCCAGCCACTCCCTGTGTGTGTGTGTATGTGTGTGCACCCACACACATTCAGACCGTCCACACCAAGCGTGGTGAGGGTCTGGACGTCCCAAGCAAGGCTCACATCACACGCCTGACAGCGGACACCTCACAGTAGCATATGTGGTCCTCCTGCTTCTGGAAGCTCCTTTGGTCACCCCACTACTGGTGATTTCTCCCAGCCTCTTCACCCTACACAGCTCCCAGCCTTCTGGCTGACTCTCTCTCTTTTCACCTCCTTTTCTATAGGGAATAAAAATTCAAAACATTTTCTCAGGCAGAATAGCTTAGCCGTGTTGTTATAATTTGGGCTCCTGACTCCAAATCTCTAGGTTCTCACCTTATCTCCCCACCAGCTTATCCATTAGCCTTGTTTTTCTAAACTAACATAGATCTGCCCTCTCCAATCGCTTGTGGCTACGTTTGTGAACTTGACAGGAAAGCTAAGTATACCTCATAATCACAGGAGCACAAGCCTATTGACTTAACTCAGCATTTTGTACAATTAACGAATATATGCTGGTTTATGAATAGATGATCTCCGGAAAGAAACGCAAGAAGCTGGTGACAGTGGAGACCTCCAGGGAGGGGGACTGAGTAAACTGGGACAGAGTTTGGATAGAGACTTCCTTCTCGCTGTACACCTTTCTGTATCGTGTATTTCCTGTGTTTAAAACACACTGACATCATATGTGTTTAATGTCAATAAATAAGGTACAATTCTCTTGATGTGCCAGTTACACCAAAGTGGTTATAGCCAGTGACCTAAAGCCACATGCGTCATGGGCAGAGCTGATGTCTCTGCTTGATGGATTAGGCTTCGAGCCCAATTCTGGAGAATTTGCCGTCCCTTGTTCACGTCAGCTCTTTCCATTAGGATTTCCTGGTTGGAAAGAGCCAAGCTCTTCAGCACATAGTCCTTACTCTCCAAGCATTTAGGTTACATCATTTGGATGAGGAGGCCCAAACTCCTAGAGATACACCCAGGAGCCACTTCGTACCTTGACAAATACTACAAAATATTTCCTCTTAAGGGGAAATAGATTTTCAACACACTTTAAATTTTAAGAATACATCTGATGGAGAAAAAAATGTACATCTGTTGGAACAATCTGAGTAGTAATAAATAAGGATGTTTTAAGGATAATAATTGCAGTGTATTGAAGCACATTAAATATGAGTTCACAATTAAACTATACAAACAAGCAAAAATAAAATTCTCATTGGTTACTTTTGGAGGAACCAACTATCGTTTTGAAAACTGATAAATAAAAAGAGAGAACCAAGCATTTACCCTGCCTATGCAAACTGTACTTCATGATAACCAAATAGTTGATAAAGGAAAATTTCTTTTTATGGAAGTTTTCAGTAAATAAACCAAGGAGTGAGAGAATCTGAATATCCTCATTTCTCAAACCCTCTTGATCTAGGCAGTGATCACCATAGCTGCTAATATCATGAAAAATAGAGATGTTCTTTGTATTTCCTGTACATGTATTTTGAGATGTATAAAGTTGAGTACCTTCAGGTTTAATTTTTTTTCAGGAGGAGTATTTATAAGTGTGTCCTGTCATGTGTCTGCTGATGGAAGTACATAACATAATTTCTCCTGAAATAAAAAACAAATCTGAATTTAATCAAATTTCTGTATCTCATAACAAATTTATAGAAAATATAAAGGAATGGGTTAAATAATACCATGGCCGTGGAGTCGCAAAATTCAGACCTTGGACAACTCTACAGGACCTGGTTTCTTTAACAAAGGAATTGCAAGGGAGGAAAAAGAAGAAAGAGAGATGGGAGGGAATGTATAGATTAAAACAGATTTAAGAGACAGTCAACAAATTGTCACGAACAGACCTTATTTAGATCCTGGTTCAAACAAACTGTTTAAAAAAAATGTATGGGGCAATTAGGAAATTTTGAATATTGAGTAGATATCTGATAACATTAAATTATTGTTCATGTTTTTAGGTATTATAGTAATACTATGGTTATATTCCCCAAAAGTCCTTATCTTTGAGATACCTATATTGAAATACTATGGTTGAAATGAAAATTTTAAAAATCTGGCATCTGTGCTTATTTACACATAAAAATCTGTGAAAGGATACATAAGGGATTTGTGATGATGTGTTGATTCTGGAAGGGGAGCAAGGAGTCAGGATGGGAGAGAAATGAACTTTTGGACAGAAAATTATTACTTTTGCAGGTAATACCTTTTCAAAGGACTAACAAAAAATATATTAAATATAATGGGAAAAAAGTTAACCTTGAAAGGCTTATTTGGGGGAATGAGAAGGCATAGACTCATTATAGAGCATGTGGATGGATTGAGCCAGAACCATATTTCTCAAAGTGGGTCCTAGGACCCTCTGCATCAGCATTGGGCCCACCTCTCTCCCTCCCAGCCCAAATCTGGGAGAGTGAAGCACAGAGACATTTGAGAATTACAGGCCTTGATAACCTGGGTGCCACCTTTTAAATACTTATTATATTGTTTTGGAACTTCAAAAATTCATAGGGCAAAAATACTCCCAAATTGAAATTCAAAGCAGTGCAATTCTGAAAGTCTGAAAAGGCTTTTTTTTTTAGATTTGCTGACAATGATTTAATCAGCAGATGTCACTATGTAACACTGAGAGCATCCCTTCCATGTTGCCTCGTTTTTGGAAAGGCAGAGTCTGCTGCTGGCAATGTAACATAGAAATATTTATGGTAATCTTGTATTTTGTTTAATGAAAATAATTTTTCTTTTACTTCCAGTGCTTATTAAAAGTTTATCTTTGATTAAGCATTCTTTGCTTTTGTTTCTGTTTTTTTCCCCCAGCATCATTGACAAAGAAGTTTCATTAATGGCAGAAATGGATAAAGTTAAAGAAGAAGCCAGTAAGTAGACACATGGTTGTTTGATTAGGAGCCTCCCAATCAGAAGTAACCCATAGGTCAGATTGACAATGATATAGATTCTGAGTGGGGTCCAAAAGGATGGAGTAGTAGCACCCACTGAGCGGAGGGCAGAATAGGCATGCAGCAAAGAATAGGTGCCAGTTGAGTTTATTTAAAGTCCAGGGAGACTTTCGTGCCTATAGAGGACTACTTATAGTTAATTGGGTTTAAAATGACATTGAATGTAGTATTAAATTTTAAAACATAAGTTTTTATGCCTTCGCAACTTACAAATCTTGCTATACTACTTATACAATCCTTTTCACTTGTTCTTTCAACTAACTCAAGTTTACCAAATTAAGTTCCCCGAAAAAAATGTGTTCTATTTGAAAGTTACTTCAATTCCCCTTAACATTTTGAATTACATTTGTAAATTTAACATATCTTATTTTTTTCAAGCACTTCGGATACCTGACAAGGCAAACTCACAAACCTAACCAGCAAAGTATTCCAAGCTCTTAAGCAACTCTTATAAGATTAATAATTCAAACTTAGAGATGTACTAAATGAAGTTCTCTTAAAACACTCCAATTCTGTTTACAAACTCAGCCAAATTCGCTAACACCTGCCAACTTAACACCTCAGAAGAAAACCAGTTACGTGTTTGAAATCACAAGTGAGCTTGCGTAATATACAGAATACTCTCTATTTAAATAATGAACACACGCAGACAATCTTGATCATTGCAAAACTTTTTCTGAATTTAACACAAAATATTAGTACTCTGGGTTTGATTTATTTTACTATTTTTATACCTATTTCTAAACCTTTCCACTGCTGTAAAGTTACCCAACAGCCATTAGGGTGGATTTGCCATCTCAAATAGGCTGAGGTTCATGGGTTGGAAATTTCAACTGAGACAAGATTGCTCAGTCAGATTCAACGCAAGTGTACATGCTGATCCCTATTTTATTTTTAAATTCATTTGCTATGTTACTGGGAGCCCTGAGACCTTTTTTTTTTTTTTTTTTTTTTCCTAAGAGCATATTTTTCAGCTGGGATTTAGTTTTACAATCCGTATCTCCTAGTTATTTTAAGTTCTTCATCCTTACCCAAATCTTATCTCATAAATTGGATAAATGGCAGTCTGCACCCCTAGCCAGGTTTCAGCTAAATTCCTTTACTTTTGACTTCAGTGCTTTCCTTTTTATCGGTGAAGGATCAGACCAGATTCTTCATTCTTTTAATATTGTTCTTGCCTGGCCCTTGGCCATAAATTCAGTAGTTATTTTATGGAAAATAGCTATCATTATTTTTTTTTTTAATTTTTATTTTTTAGCACCTTTAATTATTATTTATTTATTTATTTATTTTTGGGCTGTGTTGGGTCTTCGTTTCTGTGCGAGGGCTTCCTCTAGCTGCGGCAAGCGGGGGCCACTCTTCATCGCGGTGCGCGGGCCTCTCATTATCGTGGCCTCTCTTGTTGTGGAGCACAGGCTCCAGACGCGCAGGCTCAGCAGTTGTGGCTCACGGGCCAAGTTGCTCCGCGGCATGTGGGATCTTCCCAGACCAGGGCTCGAACCCGTGTCCCCTGCATTAGCAGGCAGATTCTCAACCACTGCACCACCAGGGAAGCCCTATCATTATTTTTGTTACACAGTTTTTCCAAATAATTTTAAACAACGTTTTAGAATCTAAAATACAGTAGGTTTTATTAAATAAAACTAAATGTGATCCAGGGTTAAGCTGTGGAATATTTAGATGGTTAACACAATCCCTTTGACTGTGAAATTATTTTATTTTATTGAAATTTGTTGATTTCTTCAGTAGCAGTAGATTACCCCATGACTTGGGATCTTCCCTGTTTCTCAGGTACAGCTTATTTTCCCTTTTCAGTTTCATATCCTAATGATAAAAATGTAACAGCCAACACAAACACAAATGTTTCTTTAGCACCAAATAGAAAGTTACTAGCACATCACTTTCTCAGAGGTTAACAGAGTGCCTCAGATTTCAAGTGCTCATTCTTCCTTCTTGGGACAGTAGTATTCAGTCCCAAGACCTGTGGAATTTGGGCATCTCTGGAGAGCATCCCCATTTTTAAAACTCATTCAATCCGTAAACATTGACTGTGTGCTTCCTTATGTGCTAAGCACTGGCAGAGAGAGGGACAAACCAGCAAACAGATAAATCTGGGACCTGCACTCATGGAGCTTTCAGGCTAGCTGAAACGGCTAGCTTGGTTGACAGAGTTCCCCTAACTTCAGGAATCGGTCCTGGTTTAGAAATGCCCAGCGCCCTGGGGAAACCAATTTGCTTACCTTGGAGGTGAACAGAAATGAAATCAAATCCAGGTTCCACCCATTTACTGGCTGTGTGACATTGAACTATTTTGTGAATTTCTCAAAGTCAGGTTCCTAATCAGCAAAGAGGGCATAAGAAGAGTGTCTATATCAAATACTTATTAGCACAGTGCCTGACACGGTGTGTATAAAAAGGGAAAAGCTCATCTTAGTAGAGAGGTTAGTCCAACCCCTCAGAAAACAGAGGTCAGAGGGGTTATGCAGCCTCTCTCAGGTGACACGCCTATGTCAACCATAAGTCTTCTCCATCGATAGAAAGAACCATTGAATTTCTCCCCACAAAGTGCTGAACTGTCTTTACAACCACCATTTTGAGCTTCCTTATCTATGGTCTCAATAGTATTTTCCACGTTTTCCATTTCCTGCACATGATATAAACCATATATCCCCAATTATAACATAAGCTCCTATATCCCTCATGGTACCTAACACAAAGCTGAGAAGACTGTGGGTACTTCATTGTATTTCTTAAAAGAATTATTGTAATTAATTCAGTATCTACAGGCTGTGGGATCCAATATTAGTGAACGTGAACGTAATTGCAACAAGAGGGAGGTATATTCTAGATAAATATATCTCACTTTAATAATAGTATTTGTGGGCTTCCCTGGTGGTGCAGTGGTTAAGAATCCACCTGCCAATGCAGGGGGACATGGGTTCGAGCCCTGGTCTGGGAAGATCCCACCTGCCGCGGAGCAACTAAGTCTGTGTGCCACAACTACTGAGCCTGCGCTCTAGAGCCCGGGAGCCACAACTACTGAGCCGACGTGCCACAACTACTGAAGCCCACGCACCTAGAGCCCGTGCTCCACAACGAGAGAAGCCACCACGATGAGAAGCCCGCGCAGTGCAAGGAAGAGTAGCCCCCGCTCGTCGCAACTAGAGAAGGCCCGCGCGCAGCAACGAAGACCCAGTGCAGCCAAAAATAAAATAAATAAAATATATAAATTTTTTTTTTTTAATTTTAAAAAAATAATAGTATTTGTAGTTAGGGTTTTTTAGGGTACTATTCGAAACAGTTCACATAGGTTATTTCATTCCGTTCCACAATAACCCTGTGAGGGGTATATGATTATTACATTTTATAGATGAAGAAAGTAAGGATGCTGTCGTGCTATGATCTCAAACTTTGCCTGCCCAGGGAATTGGAGGCCTAGACAGGTGTGTTCTCAGAGTGTCAAATTTACTAGAGGTGGGAAGAAAACATTACTTTATACTAACAGGAACATAGATCTATTATGAAGTAAAATGCAAAATTCACAAGAATTTTTAAGGAATTAAAAGGATTTTAAAGAACCTTTGTGCTTGAAGAGCTACTTGGGCCCCAGCTCCTGGCCCCCCACCCCCCAGGATTTCAGGTATACCCTCTGCTAAGACATATTATTCGAGAAGCCCTAAAATTTTCCATGGTTCAAGTAATAAGAGCAAGCTTCTAATGTGTTCCAGAAACTTGAAGGAAATTATAAATCCTACTGAGCGAATGGATTTCAGCATACCAGATACTGTTTATAAAACTACATAAATAATACTAATCGAGGGTTGAATGCAGTGAAAATCTAAAGCCATATGGGACTGTCTCCCTCTACAAATTTCCAAAAGGATGGTGCTTTCAAAACATACTTACTATTCTATTTTAAATTATAGGATCAATGAATTTTAGGAACTGATCTGTTTTGGTTTTGCTTTCTGTTTCTGTGATTGATGTTTTTGAGGTGAAAATGTTGGCTTCCCCCCAGAGAATATTGGCTTTTGATCTCAAGTTTTAGGACTTTTTCATAATGAAAGTCTTTGAAATGTTAATGAGACTATATGTAAAACTCATCCCAACACTTGCTGATGCAAAGTATTCATTCCCATGCACATTTGCATGATTGTAAACTCAGAATTTATTGGTGATCTTGCACCTGCATTTCTATTTTAGGGCCCATTTATATCTGTTTCTACAAAATCTTTTGTTTGGTATGAATGCCCAAGTTCTACTTAATCAAAAAGAACAATTACCCCTAATTGTCATCAGTCCCACAAATGATCTGTTAAGAAAAGTCAGATCTGTTTATCCATGTATCACTCAGGGTCTGTTGACCCCTTTACTAGCTGCTCATCAAAGCTGGGCCCTCAGAATTCTTATTTATCTTACTTTGCAAGAGGAAAGTACCTCATTTCATCTTCCTACTCAAGAATCATGTTCTCATTCTCCAGGCTTTAGTCCCATCCATATGTTGAATTATAATGGGAAATAAATAATCAGTCAAAGGTATGAGTCCTAGATATTCTCAAGTGGCCCCTGTAGAAAAGGAACTTCTGCCTTTCTTTGCATATTCCTTTTAAGTAATGCATTGATTCATTCTTTGCATATTCCTTTTAAGTAATGCGTTGATCCATTCGCTGGAATCCTTCATTCAGCAAACATATTGGGCACCCACTGTGTACCAGGCCCTAGGTATCCTGGACACAAAGAACTAAATGTGCAGTTTTTGCCAGGACTAGAGATGCCTGCTGTAGCCAGAAGTAACAATATTTTAAGAGCAACCAGAAACCCAGCTTTTGAATGGAATCACTTAACTTTCAAGTGTGGGTGATTTATTTGTAAAAGTAATGTGTGGACCAAACAAAAATATATGTACCCTGTCACTGAAAGTGATAGCTGGCCACCTTTATGTGACCTCTGGTCTGACTGGGTAACCTGGGACATCACTCAGTAATACATTTTCTACGTTCAGATGAAAATTCCTTTCGCTCCCATCATCAGGACAAGTTTTTCACTAGCTTCTCTGTACTCTGAAATGCTACCAGGCACAATTCAGTCTCTGCCCAGCTACCTGGAATTGTAAATGGGAGGCAGGGGGCGTCCCGGTAAATAATCAAAGCATGATTAGAGTAGTTTGGCAGATGGTTAGGCTTTATGAGTTATAGATTAGTTATTTTATTGACATCTCAACATTGGTATCAGCACAGAAAGATATTTCTCATCCTGTCTGAGGAATGGCTTATGGTTTTCAGGAAATCTTAACTCTTGATTGATTCTGAACTTCTTTTGGGGCTTTTGAAGCGACTATTTTTGACATTTATAAATTAAGAACTCTTAAAATCAGAAAGCACCTTGTTTGGGCATTGTGCTGTGAATCTGGTCTAATAAAGCAGTTGACCCTTGTTCAGCCTAGAATGGAATGTGAATTCCATGTGCATATCGTATTAGTTAGATGGACTTTTCTTTTGTTATAACTCAAAATCTTTGTCCAAAAGAAATGAAGGCAATTCATATGTGACTGGAATGAGAGAACTACAAATCTTATCTATTATGAAATCAAACTTCTTGTTTAAATCTCACCCAATGTATTTGTATTCATTGCCTTTGAGCTCCATGGTCTTTTGGGAAACACACACACACACACACACACACACAAATTAACCTGTGGGCTCCTACATCTACCTGAACCTTTAGTAGTTCATCTGACAGGTGTGTGAAATGTGATGCCGAGAATTCCCTTGTGACTTCGTTGCATGTGCAGATGCTAAAGAGTGCACGTGAATTCAGCTTAAGCAAGCTTTGACTCACCCTTGAAATTTTTCCATTGTAGACACTTATAACAAAAACTCTGGTCTACAACTTCTCTCTGGTTGCAAAATGGAAACATATCTGCAGAGTAGCAAAAGCAGAGGCATTTTTTAGCTCACAAAAAGCTAATAAAGGAAAACTTTTATGTCATCTTTCAATAACACAGCTAGTTGCCCTAAATGAATATGTGTTAAAGTTCAGAGGGTCTGATGTTGTCAGAATTTAATAGTACAGCACATACAGAATAATGGTTTTTGCTTAGTGGACTCAGTGTCTTTGCAATATCATTCAGATAGGATTTTAATGTTTTTTTTTTCTTCTTGGAGATAGTTGCTCTGAGTAATGCACAAATCTAAAAGTCCAAACTAAGTGAGTGAGATCAGATGCCAGTGGGGAAAATGAAGAAGATTGTGGGTGTACAGTGAATCAGAAAGGACCGTGTTTGGTTTGGGGCTTGGTGGATAAAGACATAAGGAAATGAGTGGTTGGTGATGAGCGCCAAGAGCCAACCCACCTCAGTGACCAACTCAGAAAACAGCCACGGCCCAACGAAGCGATCAGTCTGCGGAGAGAGAACTGATCCAAGAAATTAGGTCGTTTAATATGTTTACATCTTTGGCCTTAATGTATTATTCCTTCTTATCTGGCAGTGGAAATCCTGACTGCTCGTCAAAAGAAAGCAGAAGAACTAAAGAGACTTACTGATCTAGCCAGTCAGATGGCAGAGATGCAGCTGGCCGAACTCAGGGCAGAAATTAAGGTCAGTTCTAAAATACCACAGCCTGAACCCTGAGCCAGAGTTCCGATCCCCTTTATGTTTGTTCTGCATCCATAGAGCGCTGCTCTCTGAGGACCTAACATCAGACACCCAGCTGTCTTTCACAGGGTTGAAATCGAGAATACAGAAGGGTTAAAGAACCACCTAATCACTGTATTTAAGTATACTATGTGTTGAAGGGCTATATCATTACAGAGGAGAAGGACAAGCTATTTTTTTAGCCAGTGGAACTGACCCAAATAAAATGTATTCAACCGTAAATTATAGCTGGGAAGGGGGACATTATTTTCACCATATGTAATTTATGCATATGTATATAAACACACACACATGTGAACACACACTAAGTATGAACTTAGTATAACAGTAGGGATTCTAAAGAATGTACAATATGTGGAGACTTCGTTCCTATATCCTTTTCTAGCTTACTTGCCCTTTTATTAAGAATACCACATACAAATACGTATTTAGTGGATTTCTTCAGTTGCACGCAACAGAAGCTGACCCTGGCTAACCTCAAGAACAAGGAGAACTGGAAAGGATATGAGGGTAGCTCACCAAAGCAGAGTGTGCTCTGAAGATGCCAGGTTATAATTGGGCAGAAATGTTGGCAGCAGTAATTACCAGACACTCTTCAGGGCACCATCAGAGTGAGTGACCTCCAGATGCCATCACCCCTTGGGCCACCCCACTGGATTCAAATCCCAAACAGAGAGATTCTGATTGGCCTCCACTTGGGTCACATCCACCATTTGACCAAGACAGGTCTTGATTGAAAGACCCACCAACGCTGTGAATCTTGGAAACTGCATTGGGGTACAGTTACCAGAAGGAGAAATTGTTACCAAAAAGGCAAAAACAAGTATCTACAACAAAATAGGAAGTTACAGTTTATAAATTTTCCCTTATCCTCATTTCCCCAATACACTAAACATACACACATGCACACGCACTTCAGCTTCTGACCGACTTCTAGGGAACTAGCGTACTTTGAAGTCATATTTGTTGCTAGCTTTATAAGTAGGATTGTCTGCTCATCCCAGCATAACACTGGTTGGGTATGGTAGAAAGTGGCAAGTGACTTTGGTCCCCTCCATCGTGGTTAGGCATAAAAGAGAGCCCCGTGGGGATGAGGACTTCCCCTGAAGGTCCTGAGACGTTCTAGAGGTCTTTCCCTTCTCACCTGCTCTCCTGGTCTTTGTTGCCTCCAGCCAGTCAATTGCAGTGGCCTCCTGACTAGTCTTTCTGCATCCACTGTCTCCCTCCAGCCTGGTCATTCACCCTGAGACCAGAGTTATTAGAGCAGGTCTGGTCTCCCCCACTATGGTCTCCTCTTCCCTTCAAACTAAAATCCACCACTGGACTCCAGTATATATTTATTATGGCCAGTGCTAATTAGTTTCAGTAGAACAAAACCCTTCGTCTTGTGGACACAGATGCACTTCTGATGTCACAGATGTTCCCTGGTCCCAAAGGAGATTAGAATGGAGAATGGGGCTGGTTGGCAGAACCCATCTTGATACCCAGAAAAACATCCTAGAAAGCAAAACAGACAAACACACACTTGTTTTGATAAATATGAAGTTGCCAGCTTCCTGGTCTACTGAAATCCACTCATCTTCCAAGTTTCACTTCTACCTATCAAAATCCCACTCTTCGTAAAATGGTTGATAGCACAGGCTTTGGAGTGCAACAGTCCTGCTCTTGCAACCTTGGATAAATTACATATTCTCTTAGATTCTTAGAACCTCCATTCCCCCTCTGTAAATTACAGTTAATGATAGTACTGACTTCATAATAATGTGATCAGATGAAAGTGAGATTATCTGTTAAGAATTTGGCCCATGTCTGGTAAGTGTTCAATATTTTTTTAATGTTCCAGCTCAAATGCTTCCTCTTACATAACTCGTTACCCATTCCCCTCAGTAGGAAATAATTTCTTCCTCTTTCACATTCCTAAAGCACCTACTACATTCTACGTTATATTGTATTTTGTGGTATCTGTCTCTCTTGCCATGTGGTAAACTCCCTGGTAGATCACAGAGGGACTGACTCATAGTTATTTCTGTATTGCTCACTCTGTCATCTACCCATAGATCTTAATTTTAAATGAACTGAAAAATAATCTCTTTCCCACTTCCTTTAACAGCACTTGAAATTCTACCATTCAAGATAATGGTTTCTAGTTATCGATACTGAAGGCTTTTTGGACTTCCTGGTACCCTATTAAAATGGAGACGGACGTCTAGGAAGGATGACATGCTTCTCATGAGGAATGATACCTTAGGAGGCCATTGGCCAGATTAGGAAGACTGCCAGAAGGCAATCCCGTAACTTACAATAGGACAGAAAGTGCTAGAAGGAGGGCGTGGGCTGCTAAAAGGTTTAAGTAGATGAATCCAGACACACATTTTGCCTGTACAGACAGGACCCACACGTGTTTCCCAGAAGAAGGTGATCGTGCTCCAGGCAGGTCAAAACCAAGCCTGCTTTAACAGAGCCTCCCAGTGACAGAACAGAGCTGGCATGCTTCCCCACCTGGGGATGCTTTCACATCATCAGTGGTGGCGGGAGAGCAGAGAATGGGTCAGCAGCATGCCTCAGTCATTTCTGTAATCATGGGGCTCCTGTCTCTTCCCTACAGCACTTTGTCAGCGAGCGTAAATATGATGAAGAGCTTGGGAAAGCTGCCCGGTTCTCCTGTGACATTGAACAGCTAAAGGCCCAAATCATGCTCTGTGGAGAAAGTGAGTTTTGCATACTTGCTAAATAATTCTGTGTGCATAAGCCTGGTGCTATTTGGAGTTGATATCAGAAATGTCAGGTGTGCGGTCCCCCAGGGGGGCTGAAGTGAGGTCTAAAGAGATTTAATGATCTAAGGTCATGACACAAGTCGCTAAAAATGTCAAGATCTGAACTTCGAGTCTTCAAATGCCACTGCCCATCAGTAAATCCCCAGGATTTATTAAGCGGAACAGAACAGGTCAACTAGTTTATACCTTTTGCACACTTTTCTTAAGCACTGCCAGATCAACTGCCTCTCTGATTTCAAACAGCCTGGTTCTATAGAGACCTGTTACAGGGAGAGAGAGTCTCCCTAACGAGTCTGAGAACAATGGGCTACTGTCGTGAAGGGCCCAGCTGTCGTGTGTGTGTGTGTGTGTGTGTGTGTGTGCACGCACGCGTGTGTGTGTGCGCGTGTGTGTGTGTGTGTCACACACGCTGCCCAGCAGTGCCTGACTGAGCCTCTCCCTTAATTAGAGCAGTTAACATGCAACAAAATTGGCTGGTCCTTTTTCCCCTGCTCCAGCCCACCCACCAGGGGAGGTGGGAATGAGCACTAAAGTGGCTTCAAGGACGCCACAAGGAGGAAGGAACGACTGGTGAAGGACATGGAATATCTACCGCCTCGTAGTGAGCTGAAAAATTGAGATTTGGCTTCACTTTTTTTTTTTTCAAAGTGGAAATTGCATTTTTTTCTGAGTGTAAAAAATATAAGCTTGGTCTAAAAATTACAAACTATATAAAATAGAACATGACATTACTTTTGTGGCTCCATCACACTTTTTATGCACATATAATCTACTGTGTAAATTATATAGTATACTTAATTATACTACATCATTTACTATACTATACCATATACATATATAGTAAGAGAATTTGCTTTTATCATTTCACAATATATGGCTGACATTTTTCCATGTCAATATATTTAACCCGTAATTTATTTAAATATAATTGGCATAATCAGTCCCTTGATTGTGGACATTTAGGTTGCTTCCAGTTTTTCACCATTAAAATAACACTGCTGTGAGCATCCTTGCTCACATATCTTTGGCAATTATCTGAATTTTTGACTGCATTTCTTTTAAATTATTTTTTTTCTATACACTCCCTCCCTTATGAATCTACCCCACTTGCCATTCTCCATCCCCAGATTTTGCCTCATCTCTAAAAACCCAGACTATCTGATTCACAGTTGGAAATTTAACTGCCCATCCTAGTTTCCACTCCAGCCTGATAATGGGCAAGACCCTGATGCCAAGTGATTCTGCCACCATCTGAGGAGGGGAGGGCGGTGCAGCGTCACCTGCTCTCCTCCAGAGCACTCCAGTGCCATCTAGTGGGAGGAACCATCCCTTACCAAATCCCAGGTGTCCACATGGGAAGCCAGCCTCCCTTGTTGGAGACAAGAGTCCTTGAAAGGCCCTTTTCTTCTCAGCTTTGTTGAGAGCACATGGAAAGCCCACAGCTACTGAACCGGAAATAGTAATGACCCCTATGAAAGTGAATCTAGTTAGCAAAGAGCCACTAAAATCCCCTCGTCATGTTTGGACAGTCCCCGACGTGCCATCACACCTTACCTGTAAAATGAAGGGACTAGAGATACATCCCTGTCCTTTCCATTTCTAATGTTCTGTGATCCCTACTCACACTCCAAACCCTCAGGAAGAATGCTAGGATTAAGTCTGATCCAACACAGGTAGCAGAGAAAATTGCTTTTAAAAACTGGTGACAATTTTTTAAGATTCAGAGGTCTTGCTGTCCAGACTGGCAGTCAAATTCTGGTGAACTATGAGAGGAAAGTCATGATTATATCCTTCAGTTGATTCCCTCTGGCCCTGATTCAGCATAATCACACAGAAACATCCCATCAAAAACCACCCCTTTCAAAACCAGCGGGAAGGGTGATAATAAAAATTGAACAGACCTGTCCGAGCCCTGCCGGGGATCTGTCTGATTAGCCTGTGTGGACTTTAGCACTGGAATTGTTGCAGATTTGCAGTGGGGCTGTAGAAAATGGAGTTGATAAAAGGCCAGATAATGTAACTCTAATGGAATATAGAAGATGCTTTGGGACATCTTTTGGGCCGGCAGGCCTGGCCGTAAGGTCAGGGGATATATACCACCCCGGGGTGACAAAATTCCTGACACTTGGCATCACCCCATTCTGAAGCTCTCAAAATATTGTGGCTCTGACTGGCCAAGTGTCCGTGTACCTCTAGGTTTTTCTGCATCTCTGCAACACCAGCTGGTCTAGGGATATGACAAGAACGGCAAGAACAGGTTTGGTAATGGGCAACCCAAGAGGCAGAGTACCTTTGTGGACAGGGCTGAGAGGGCACTTCGGGGTTTCATTATCCCTCTTCCCTTGGTGGTTCTTGACCTAAGGCATAATATTAGAGGTGCTCAGATCTGTCTCATTCCCTACAAATGTCTCCCAACCTGAATGATTACGCTATTCAGTGATTCTCACAGAAGACATGTGGTGGTCTCCAAGCACCTAGGTGCTTTTTCAAACGATACCTTTCCAAAAAAAAAAAAACCAAAAACTTAATGTTTTTATGACGCTCCTGCCAACTTCTCCATCTCCTAATGGGTTACTGAGGCACAGCCCCTAACACCAAGTGCTTTCTTGTTGCAGTTACACATCCAAAGAACAACTATTCCTCAAGAACTCCCTGCAGCTCCCTGCTGCCACTGCTCAACGCTCACGCGACCACCTCTGGGAAACAGAGTAACTTTACCAGAAAATCATCCAATCACAACAAGCCCTCCGAGGGTAAAGCAGCAAACCCCAAAATGGCGAGCAACCTTCCCAGCACCGCTGACAGCTCTCACCAGGCTGTGCCGGCTAATAAGCAGGTAAACTGCTCCAGGGAGGCCACCTTGCCCTGCTTCCAGGAGTCCCGCAGACCCTAGTGCATTGCCTGGGCAAGAAACCACTCGCTTGCAGAGGAAGAAAACAGCCACCACTGGTCACACCCAGGCTCCGCCCACCCCCAGCAGCACCCCGACCTCCAGAGCCTCCATCTATCTGCCTGTCCGGCCTCCCAGGGCTCCCCCGGTCCATCCGGTCCCCATTTCATAGGCGCTGTCCCCTGTGGAGGAAGTGGTCTTCACACACCTGACAGCATCAGCAAAAAGTCCACCTAAATGAGCCGGTGCTTCTCATGCCTTGAGTGCCACCCAGGTCCTCGTAACTGGCCCGCATGTGGAAGGGACTCACACAGACATGGGAACAAGATTCAGAACCTGGCCACTGACACCATTAGTGAGAAGAAATCCAGCTTGTTTTTTGTTTTTAATTTTTATTTATTTATTTATTTATGGCTGTGTTGGGTCTTCGTTTCTGTGCGAGGGCTTTCTCTAGTTGCGGCAAGTGGGGGCCACTCTTCATCGCGGTGCGCGGGCCTCTCACTATCGCGGCCTCTCTCGTTGCGGAGCACAGGCTCCAGACGCGCAGGCTCAGTAGTTGTGGCTCACGGGCCTCGTTGCTCCGCGGCATGTGGGATCTTCCCAGACCAGGGCTCGAACCCGTGTCCCCTGCATTGGCAGGCAGACTCTCAACCACTGCGCCACCAGGGAAGCCCCAGCATGTTTTTTATGATCCTTTAACTCCCATTTATGTCTAGTTTTTCTGTAAGAGGCCAAAGTTAGTTCAAACTGCTCTTTCTTCTCTTGGGCTTTCAGTAAAGAGAATACATTTCAAAATGACATTATTAATTCTTATCTACTATGACCCTTTAAAATAGAAGTATCCAAAGGACAGTCTTCTCTCCTTCTGCTTCTCCACTATATCCTTGAGAAGTGATTTCCTCCTTATCATTAGAGAATGACCAAGAAATGGGATTTGGTGATTCAGAAGCTGGGAATGCTATAAAGACATTTTTCATGAGCTCTCAGAAAGAGAGCTTGAATAAAGAGACTTTTTTTTTTAAGCATTCCAAAATGCTGGTTTTCTAACAAGTGCCCTGTTGGATTTTGTGGTCTTGGTCTTTTAGAATTCTCATTAGTGACTCTGACAGGCATTTCTCTGGCCCCAAATGTCTTCATGAACTTTAAAATAGCACTTGGACAAGGAGTATTTCATACAGTCATAGATTCAAAATCATAATCAAATCTGTTTCACTTGTCTAAATACAGCTTCATAGCTTTTTTCTTTGCTTGTTATTAAACCCCCTGCTAAAATTAAGTCTGAATTTCTCTGTCACAATTTTTTTAAAAGCAAAGGGGGCCAGATTAAATGCTGTCCACATAGATACTTCTTCAGTTCACTGTTTCATCATTTTCAGCAAAGCATTTCAGGTGATGGCCTGTTTAACCTTAAACATATATCTGAGCCTGAGAAGGGCCCTTGTGCTGGGTCCTGTGCTTTAGCATAAACCCTCGTGGCCCTCCCCCAGCCGTGGCTGGGGCCCACGGCCCTCCCTACCAAGATGTGACTACCCAGAATCTACACTCTCCCTTCTGGAAAGTGCTCCAAATACTCGAGATCCTGGAATTTTATTCCCAGATAGCCCCAAGCCTACTCCCAGGGTCTGTTTGGACTACTTCCCTGGATGCGTCACCTTGAGGGCCGAGCTGACCACACTACCAGTTTGCACACCCCTAGGTCCAAAGGGCGATTATTTGTGGAGGTGGAGACGCCGCTTAGGTGAGCAGGCTGGAGTGTCCACATTCCTGTGGGCACGGCCCCTCACAATGTGGGATGGAGCCAGAGGTAGGAAGAGACAATATTCAGACACATGGTACGTGGGCCTCTGCCTTTGTACTCTTGCCCTGGGCCCTGAGTTACTAGGGGCGCTTCTGCCCTAAACCAATACCATCCAGTCACAATGCACAAATTAAGAACTTGATATATTTGTAACTCAAAAAATTACACATTTTAGTAATAGAGGTTTGATTTTCAAAAAAAGGTCTGTGTTCATGTAACAACCTGCTTATGAATCTTATCTGGAGGGAATATGTGAAGTGGGAATGGCTCCACCACTTTCTAACTGTAGACCTTGGGCAAGTCCCTTAAACTCCTTATATTCATTGATAAAATGAAGCGCATCATAGAAGCTCTCTTAAAAGGTGATGGCAATGACAGATGAGGTGGCACAAGGTCAAGTGCCTCGTTTGGTGCCTGGCACACTTAAGCACTACATTACCTGTTGGCTGTTATTGACCTCAAGGAGTTCAGAAATCTTTCCCTTGTATGAAGACACACAGGCTAACCCACTGCTTCCTTTTTACTTATCCATTTATGTTCTTGGTTGCTGATTTGTTGAGGGTTGCCAGTTTTTCAGTCTGATGCTTCAAAATTCATTAGCTGAGAACTGCAAAAAGTTTAGAAAAAGAATTAATTATCTCTTTGAAAATACACATCACCTCTACATCTCACCAAGATCTACCAGAGACACCCCATCCCTGTATTTACCCAAGATAAGATTTCTGAACTATGGTATTTGTTTTGAAATAGAAAAGCTGCTTCAGAGACAAAAAATGACAAACAGAATTTTATGTTTTTCTTTATATATGTCATGAGAATTCATATACATAGTCTATAGAGAATGTCCCAGAAATGTTTATGGTAGAGAATCATCGTTTCCCTGCTTCTGTGTTACATTTCATTCTGTTTTATTTCAGGCATACTTTATGGGGCTTATTTGGCCTGGTTCTGGAATTGTCTCTCTTACACTTCTGTAACCTCTCTTTCAACATCAGAAATTTTATTTTCTTGGAGTTCCATTTACAAGACAGTCCGCTGTTCTTTTAAGCTCGAGGATTCTAGCAGCTTGACCTCATTTGCATGTTGTCACATTCTTCTGGGGTGTAAAAAAGCTTACCTGTGACCTAGAGATTTGGTTTCCCTGATGTCTACTGATGTCATCTGAGGTTTGTTGGCATCTAATACTTACCTCTTTTTTTTTTTTTTTTTTTTTTTTTTTGGTAGAATGGGTCTTCTAGCCAAAGACGAAGATTTAATCCGCAGTATCACAACAACAGGTTAAATGGGTCTGCGAAGCCCCAGGGCAGTGGTAACGAAGCCGATCCGATGGGGAAGGGCAACAACCGCCATGAACACAGAAGACAGCCACACAACGGCTTCCGTCCCAAAAACAAAGGCGGCGCCAAAAACCAAGAGGCCTCTTTGGGAACCAAGACCCCCGAGGCCGCAGCCCATCCGGAAAAGCCCCGACGAAGGCAGCACGCTGCAGACAACTCAGAAGCCAGGCCTTTCCGGGGAAACGTCTCCAGGGTTTCACAGTGCAATCTCTGCCCCACGAGAATAGAAGTTTCCACAGATGCCGCGGTTCTCTCCGTCCCAGCTGTGACGTTGGTGGCCTGAGCTAGGAGAGAAGAAAAAAAAAAAAAGCTGTTTTCATTCAGTTTTGGTTCCCTGCCCGAGGTGCTGACCCAATTCGCTGCCAAAAGAGAGTCAATCCGAATATACAAACCCTGTACGGCTGTGTCATCCTCTCTTAATCATTTTTACTAATTCTAGTAATCAGCTCTAGCTTGCTTCATAACTTTCATGGCTTTGCTTGATCTGTTGGCGCTTTTTCTCATCCAGACATTGCAGCATTTTAGCCAGGCGGTATTTACTCATTTGTTAGGAAAATCAAGATGTGGCTAAAGATCAGAGGCTCAGTAGCAACCTATGTTGTAGCAGTGATGTCAGTCCATTGATCGTCTTTAGAGAGTTAATGTCGAAAACAAAGTTCTTATTGATCAGACAAACATGATCTGCTGAAGACACATGCGCTTTTCTAGAGTTTAACATCTGGTGTTTTTCTGAAAAAAATATATATACATATATTGCTTTATTTGAAACAAATTAAAATATGCTGCATTTGACACCTGGCTTGTTTTTCTTCTTTTTAATTTATGCCCACTTTATCATCCAGTGTACTAGGTAGTACTTTCAAGAAAACTTTAGAGACTAGAAGTTGTGGCACAGAGCTCTGTACAATACTGTTTTTCTCGGGACGGGTAACCTTTTGGAAAAAACAATGGCCCTGCCAGTACGTTACACACATATAGATGGATGTGCACCCCGATCATCTTAGACACAACATGGTAGTTTGGAAACCTTCGTTGCAAGTAATATAAACCTTAGCCTCGTTTAAACAATAAAGCAAATGTATTGGTTTAGTGGCTGAAAAGCCCAGTATCAAAGTATGCCTTGGGTCCAAATGCATCAGGACTCTAGCTCCTTCCTCCTGGTTATCTCAGCTCTCCCTTCCTCCTTAGGCTGACACTGTGTTCAGAATGGTGGCAAATAGCTGCCTCCTAAGAGTCATGTCCATCCCCACACTGTCCGGAAGAAAAGAGAAGCTCTCCAGGTAGCGTCCACGTGGAGCAAGGGTCTTTCTCAAAAGTCCCAGCGGGGGCTTCCCTGGTGGCGCAGTGGTTGAGAATCTGCCTGCCAATGCAGGGTACACGGGTTCGAGCCCTGGTCTGGGAAGATCCCACATGCCACGGAGCAAATGGGCCCGTGAGCCACAATTACTGAGCCTGCGCGCCTGGAGCCTGTGCTCCATAATGAGAGAGGCCGCGACAGTGAAAGGCCCGCGCACCGCGATGAAGAGTGGCCCCCGCTTGCCGCAACTAGAGAAAGCCCTCGCACAGAAACGAAGACCCAACACAGCCAAAAATAAATAAATAAATAAATAAATAAATAAATAAATAAATAAAGTCCCAGCGAGGGTCTTGCATATCATTGGCCCAGACTGCTGGTAGGCTTGTCCCTCAACCAATCAGCAAATGACATGTGCTAATTAGCATAGACTAATCAGAGCCCACCCCCAAGCTGGCTTGTGGCCAGCTGCCCAGAAGCAAAGGGGCTGTGTGGAGCCGGGCTCCTGTTACCTGAGGAAGGGAGAAGGGATACCGGGGGCCCACACCCCGAGTAGCCCCAAGTCCCCTGTCTTGGAGGGCAAGGCAGCTCAGTCTGGCCACTGCTTCCATCGAAATTCCATGTGTCCTACAGATTTGTTGGCCTCTTTCAAGTTCAAATGCTTATTTTCAACTCAAAGTTAACATTTTTTTCTGGCAGCTCAGGTTCAGTGGTTCTCTGCCACAGAGCAGCCCCGAGCACCTGAGCCTGCCCACCACGCAAGCGTCCGTTTCTTCTTTTGCCAAGTGCAGGGAGGATGTTTGCTGTCTCTGGAGAGAACCTTCTGAGGTCTCTGGGTGTACCCAGAGATTTAATAGGAATTCTATTTTATTTTTGAATTTATTTTTTTTATACAGCATGTTCTTATTAGTTATCTATTTTATACATATTAGTGTATATCTGTCAATCCCAATCTCCCAATTCATCACACCACCACCCCCCGGCCACTTTCCCCCCTTGGTGTCCATATCTTTGTTCTCTACTTCTGTGTCTCTATTTCTGCCCTGCAAACCGGTTCATCTGTACCATTTTTCTAGGTTTAATAGGAATTTTAAATGTTAAGTCACATTCCAGGAAGGAAGGAAGGTTTGTTCGTTCAAATAAGAAAGATAAATGTTCAGGACTGCAATCTCCGTTTATTCCATCTGAGGCCCTGGATTTATATTTTATAAGACAGGAGGACTTTGCACAAATTTTGTGTACCAAGATTTGGCTCACCACGGAAAAATGTCAGTTTAAATGTAACAGCTTTAAAGATGAGTCAAATGATTCTTGCAACAGGAAAATGACGGGTTTGCCAGGTCAGGAGCACACCTGCCTTTGTCAGGGTGGACACTCCACCCTCAGCCTTGACGCACCCATCATGCTGTTTTTGGGGTTAAGAAAGCTCAGCCACATTCCTAAGCATGTAGCAAACACTCCGGGTCAGTGAAAAGAAACAAAAAAGAACGCTAAGAAATATTCAGACCTGTTTACATTTTTTTCCTAGATTTTTGCCTTTCTTGTAGACCCTGGGCGTGTAAGCATTCACAATGTGCATCTTTGAAAAGGTAATTTCAATGTTTTAGTGCCAGCGTCAGTCCATTGAAATACTATATTACATATCTTCATCTGTTCTGGTGGAATCATTGGTGTGATCCTAGAAATCTGGGTTGAATTCTGCCATTCTTTTAAGATATTTTAAACTTCTTCAAAAAAAAAATCCACGGGCTATGGGCACTCTAATCTCTCTACTTAATGCACAGTAGCCAGAAGAATAGACTCTTTTCTCTTAAACACTTCTCTAGTAGAGGTTAAACCATTTTGAGACCTGTGAAGACTGAATAACTTCAAAACTCACCTACATTGTACCACCAAGACTCCATCCATTAAAGGCAAACCTCCCTGTTGGGTTCCCAATTACATTCCAAATTTACATTTCGTTTGAGAATCTCTACATACTCCAGCTCTGTGCCGTTGAGCCTATTCTAGGGGTGCTGAGTACAGCAAAGATCAGAAGGTTAAACACAAGTTGGTGCAAAATTCACCCACAATAAAGGCCATACAAGAGTTTGTGGGGAAGAAATAAGAAACCCATACTATATCCAATTTAGAGCTCAGTTCAATTCTGCTGGCATCAGAAAACGAGATTTTAATTTAACATTATCAGGGAAGCAACATCAAATGAGGTTAGTGGGGAAAGTTAGCAGAGGAAAGCTAACTCTGCTTTGCAGAATAGCTGTAGATTTTTAGACATGCAGATTAGACATGAAGATTTTTACTGAAGTCAGAGATTTGGGAATTCTGACTCTGAAAGCCTCCATCTCGATTTAACCATGAGAAAAGGGAATCCAAGGCCTGGACAGTTCTTTTCCTAGGGCAAGGCGGGGGTGGGGTGAGGTGAGGGGCAGGGAGAAGGGAGAACAACGGAGACAGCTAGGGAGATACCTGAATTCAACAGTACCTCTGACTAAGCTTCCTCCTTCCCTGCATCCCTCCCTTTTGATGCTGTATCCTACGCTCTGTTTAGAGTGCCCTCTTGTGGCTGGAGATGGTAACATTTTCATTTCTCAGCAGACATTCTCGTGGCAGCATCCATAAAATATGTAATGGCACCTTTTTTTAACCACACTTGCTTCAGAGCCTATACCTAAAATTCAGGCACAGGTGGGCTAGGATTCCAGATTGCCCCCAGGTGCCAAAAAAATGAAGCGAAGGAGAAAGAGTCACTCCCAAATTTCCTAAACAAACCATAAAATAGCAAAAGATAATAATAATAAATAATAATTATTCAACTGATTAATACATTGCTCTTGCATTTTCCTGAAAGCACTGAGCCATCTTAACTGATCTAATTTGGTGAGAAAAAATATTAAGAGTGGCTAGGTCCCAGGATTTCCCTTGTTAGCTCAAGAATTTGAGGCACAATTTTAATACTATTCATTGCAAACTGTTAAAAGGATTTTTTTCATCCTATTCCCAACAAACCTTTATAACTCCTAAAGGAGTTTTCTGTCTGTTCTTTGTTTCCAAGAACCAAGTCCCCAAGCCTTGGAGGCAGATCAGCCCAAACCAGAGTTTAATCTCATTACAGCAGCCCCTCAGGCAAAGGAACTCCCATCTGTACCCAGTCATGCTATCTGAGAAACACACAAGTTTCTCACAAATTGTTTTTGGTGATGGATTTTCAGAAGCCCTCTTGTTTGTGAACTCTACAGCTCAGAAGAGTTTTCAGTGCTACCACTAAGTTCAAGTTTCACAGGAGAAATTACCGCACACAGTTTTTAGAGAATACATAAATTCAATGGCAAATTTATTTGCCTGAGATAGTATGTAGATTCTGGCAAAAAAAAAAATGTATTTCAGAACCATAACTGGAACCAGGACAAAAGACTCTGTACAGAAAATAAGTGTAAAAAAGCACTTCCTGGAGTGGTCACACCCCCTGCGCCCAGAATGGAGCCCGCGTTTCTGCAGAGCTGGAATTCCTGGCTCGGGGTCTCTTCCCTCCACCGTCACTGAACTGCCCCGGAGCCCGAGGGGAGGGCAGCCTCACTGAGGCTGCAGGCTCTGGAGGGGCCTCAGCAGCCGAAGCTGCAACAGCCCAGGAGACCACAGGCCAGGCAGACAGCAGAAGCAAGAACTACAATCCTGCAGCCTGTGGAACAAAAACCATATTCACAGAAAGATAGACAAGATGAAAAGGCAGAGGGCTATGTACCAGATGAAGGAACAAGATAAAACCCCAGAAAAACAGCTAAATGAAGTGGAGATAGGCAACCTTCCAGAAAAATAATTCAGAATAATGATAGTGAAGATGATGCAGGACCTCGGAAAAAGAATGGAGGAAAAGATCGAGAAGATGCAAGAAATGTTTAACAAAGACCTAGAAGAATTAGAGAACAAACAAACAGAGATGAACAATACAATAACTGAAATGAAAACTACACTAGAAGGAATCAATAGCAGAATAACTGAGGCAGAAGAATGAATAAGTGACCTGGAAGACAGAATGGTGGACCTCACTGCTGTGAAACAGAATAAAGAAAAAAGAATGAAAAGAAATGAAGACAGCCTAAGAGACCTCTGGGACAACATTAAACACAACAACATTCACATTATAGGGGTCCCAGAAGGAGAAGAGAGAGAGAAAGGACCCGAGAAAATATTTGAAGAGATTATAGTCCAAAACTTCCCTAACATGGGAAAGGAAGTAGCCACCCAAATCAAGGAAGCGCAGAGAGTCCCATACAGGATAAACCCAAGGAGAAACACGCCGAGACACATAGAACTCAAATTGACAAAAATTAAACACAAAGAAAAATTATTGAAAGCAGCCAGGGAAAAATGACAAATAACATACAAGGGAACTCCCATAAGGTTAACAGCTGATTTCTCAGCAGAAACTCTACAAGCCAGAAGGCACTGGAATTATATACTTAAAGTGATGAAAGGGAAGAACCTACAACCAAGATTACTCTACCCAGCAAGGATCTCATTCAGATTCGATGGAGAAATCAAAAGCTTTACAAACAAGCAAAAGCTAAGAGAATTCAGCACCACCAAACCAGCTCTACAACCAATGCTAAAGGAACTTCTCTAGGCAGGAAACACAAAAGAAGAAAAGGACCTACAAAAACAAACCCAAAACAATTAAGAAAATGGTCATAGGAACATACATATTGATAATTACCTTAAATGTGAATGGATTAAATGCTCCAACAAAAAGACACAGACTTGCTGAATGGGTACAAAAACAAGACCCATATATATGCTGTCTAAAAGAGACTCACTTCAGACCTAGGGACACATACAGACTGAAAGTGAGGGGATGGAGAAAGATATTCCATGCAAATGGAAATCAAAAGAAAGCTGGAGTAGCAATACTCATATCAGATAAAATAGACTTTAAAATAAAGAATGTTGCAAGAGACAAGGAGGGCACTACATAATGATCAAGGGATCAATCCAAGAAGAAGATATAACAATTAAAAATATATATGCACTCAACATAGGAGCACCTCAATATATAAGGCAACTGCTAACAGCTATAAAAGAGGAAATCGACAGTAACACAATAATAGTGGGGGACTTTAACACCTCACTTACACCAATTGACAGATCATCCAGACAAAAAATTAATAAGGAAACAGAAGCTTTAAATGACACAATAGACCAGATAAATTTAATTGATATTTATAGGACTAGCCATCCAAAAAGAGCAGATTACACTTTCTTCTCAAGTGCACACGAAACATTCTCCAGGATAGATCACATCTTGGGTCACAAATCAAGCCTCAGTAAATTTAAGAAAATTGAAATCATATCAAGCATCTTTTCTGACCACGATGCTATGAGATTAGAAATGAACTACAGGTAAAAAAACGTAAAGAACACAAACACATGGAGCTAAACAATACGTTACTAAATAACCAAGAGATCACTGAAGAAATCAAAGAGGAAATCAAAAAATACCTAGAGACAAATGACAATGAAAACATGACGATCCAAAACCTATGGGATGCAGCAAAAGCAGTTCTAAGAGGGAAGTTTATAGCAATACAAGCCTACCTCAAGAAACAAGAAAAATCTCAAATAAACAATCTAACCTTACACCTAAATGAACTAGAGAAAGAAGAAAAAACAAAACCCAAAATTAGGAGAAGGAAAGAAATCATAAAGATCAGAGCAGAAATAAATGAAATAGAAACAAAGAAAACAATAGCAAAGATCAATAAAACTAAAAGCTGGTTCTTTGAGAAGATAAAAAAAATTGATAAACCATTAGCCAGACTCATCAAGAAAAAGAGGGAGAGGACTCAAATCAATAAAATTAGAAATGAAAAAGGAGAAGTTACAACAGACACTGCAGAAATACAGAGAATCCTAAGAGACTACTACAAGCAACTCTATGCCAATAAAATGGATAACCTGGAAGAAATGGACAAATTCTTAGAAAGGTATAACCTTCCAAGACTGAACCAGGAAGAAATAGAAAATATGAACAGACCAATCAAAGTCATGAAATTGAAACTGTGATTAAAAATCTTCCAACAAACAAAAGTCCAGGACCAGATGGCTTCACAGATGAATTCTATCAAACATTTAGAAAAGAGCTAACACCCATCCGTCTCAAACTCTTCCAAAAAATTGCGGAGGAAGGAACACTCCCAAACTCATTCTATGAGACCACCATCACCCTGATACCAAAACCAGACAAAGATACTGTAAAAAAAGAAAATTACAGACCAATATCACTGATGAATATAGATGCAAAAATCCTCAACAAAATACTAGCAAATAGAATCCAACAACACATTAAAAGGATCATACAACATGATCAAGTGGAATTGATCCCAGGGATGCAAGGATTCTTCAATATACGTAAATCAATTAATGTGATACACCATATTAACAAATTGAAGAATAAAAACCATATGATCATCTCAATAGATGCAGAAAAAGCTTCTGAGAAAATATAACACACATTTATGATAAAAACTCTCCAGGGCGTGGGCATAGAGGGAAGCTACCTCAACATAATAAAGGCCATATACGACAAACCCACAGCAAACATCATTTTCAATGGTGAAAAACTGAAAGCATTTCCTCTAAGATCAGGAACAAGACAAGGATGTCCACGCTCACCACTATTATTCAACATAGATTTGGAAGTCCTAGCCACAGCAATCAGAGAAGAAAAAGAAATAAAAGGAATACAAATTGGAAAAGAAGAAGTAAAACTGTCACTGTTTGCAGATGACATGATACTATACATAGAGAATCCTAAAGATGCCACCTTAACTACTAGAGCTAATCAATGAATTTGGTAAAGTTGCAGGATACAAAATCAATGCACAGAAATCTCTTGCATTCCTATACACTAATGATGAAAAATCTGAAAGAGAAATTAAGGAAACACTCCCATTTACCATTGCAACAGAAAGAATAAAATACCTAGGAATAAACCTACCTATGGAGACAAAAGACCTGTATGCAGAAAACTATAAGACACTGATAAAAGAAATCAAAGATGACACAAACAGAGGGAGAGATATACCATGTTCTTGGATTGGAAGAATCAATATTGTGGAAATGACTATACTACCCAAAGCAATCTACAGATTCAAGGCAATCCCTATCAAATTACCAATGGCATTTTTTACAGAACTAGAACAAAAATCTTAAAATTTGTATGGAGACACAAAAGACCCCGAATAGCCAAAGCGGTCTTGAGGGAAAAAAACGGAGCTGGAGGAATCAGACTCCGTGACTTCAGACTATACTACAAAGCTACAGTCATCAAGACAATATGGTACTGGCACAAAAACAGAAATATAGATCAATGGAACAGGATAGAAAGCCCAGAGATAAACCCACGCACCTATGGTCAACTCATCTATGACAAAGGAGGCAAAGATATACAGTGGAGAAAAGACAGTCTCTTCAATAATTGGTGCTGGGAAAACTGGACAGCTACATGTAAAAGAATGCAATTAGAACACTCCCTAACACCATACACAAAAATAAACTCAAAATGGATTTGAGACCTAAATGTAAGACTGGACACTATAAAACTCTTAGAGGAAAACATAGGAAGAACACTCTTTGACATAAATCACAGCAAGATCTTTTTTGATCCACCTCCTAGAGTAATGGAAATAAAAACAAAAATAAACAAATGGGACCTAGTGAAACTTAAAAGCTTTTGCACAACAGAGGAAACTACAAACAAGACGAAAAGACAACCCTCAGAATGGGAGAAAGTATTTGCAAACGAATCAACGAACAAAGGATTAATCTCCAAAATATATAAACAGCTCGTGCAGCTCAATATTAAAAAAACAAACAACCCAATCCAAAAATGGCAGAAGACCTAAATAGACATTTCTCCAGAGAAGACATACAGATGGCCAAGAAGCACATGAAAAGCTGCTCAACATCACTAATTATTAGAGAAATGAAAATCAAAACTACAATAAGCGTATCACCTCACACCAGTTAGAATGGGCATCATCAGAAAATCTACAGACAACAAATGCTGGAGAGGGTGTGGAGAAAAGGGAACCCTCTTGCACTGTTGGTGGGAATGTAAATTGATACAGCCACTATGGAGAACAGTATGGAGGTTCCTTAAAAAACTAAAAATAGAATTGCCAATATGATCCAGCAATCCCACTACTGAGCATATACCCAGAGAAAACCATAATTCAAAAAGACACATGCACCCCAATGTTCATTGCAGCACTATTTACAATAGCTAGGTCATGGAAGCAACCTAAATGCCCATCGACAGACGAATGGATAAAGAAGATGTGGTACATATATATAATAGAATATTACTCAGCTATAAAAAGGAACGAAATTGGGTCATTTGTTGAGACATGGATGGATCTAGAGACTGTCATACGGAGTGAAGTAAGTCAGAAAGAGAAAAACAAATATCATATATTAACGCATATATGTGGAACCTAGAAAAATGGTACAGATGAACTGGTGTGCAGGGCAGAAATTGAGACACAGATGTAGAGAACAAACATATGGACACCAAGGGGGTAAAGCGGCGGGGGGGTGGAGGTGGTGGTGTGATGAATTGGGCGATTGGGATTGACATGTATTCACTGATGTGTATAAAATTGATGACTAATAAGAACCTGCTGTATAAAAAAAAATTTGTTTTGCCAATAAATAAATAAATAAATTCTTTTTCAACTTCAAAAAAAAAAAGCACTTCCTGTCAAAAACAGAAAACTATTCTATTTTTTTAACTTAAGTTTGAGTTAGATTTACGTATTCCTAGCCTTTTGAGAGAACACCCACTTTTTGTAAATTATTGTCATCAAGCTGGCCAATAATGTCATTACCCCTCTGCTAATGCCTGACACACAGTAGGTACTCAGTAAATACAAGGAAGAGAGAGCAGCTATGAAAGAATGACCCCTAGTATTTCTCTAATACCCCTAGAAAACTCTGGACTCTAAGTGGCTCGTACAAAATAATCCAGTACGTCAATTCTAGAGAAGGTGGGAAGAGAGCAGCAGCTAAAGTTCCGACCCTGGTGCAGACTGCCTGGATTCACATTGGGCCTCACCACCTGCTGGCTGTGTAAACGCGTTTCTAAACATCTCAATACCTCCGTTTCTCCACGGGTAAATGGGACAAATAACCATACCTACCTCGAAGGATTGTTACAAGGATTGAATAAGTTAATCTTTGCAAAGCACTTGGAGTAATGCCTGGTACTTTGTAGGGAGACAGTAACCACAGAGTAATGTGAGTGGAGACACTTTATAAATTTATACGGGGAAGCTTTATAGAGAGAGAAATGTAAGTATATATGAAGTAATAATTAGTAAGGGGATTAGCTACTAAAGAAAACAGGAATACAGGTACTGGGATGGCTATTACTAGAGCTTGAGGCAGAGGAAAGAACAAGTTTGGGAGAACTCCCTGCCCCCACCCACCCCTGCCCCCAAGGCTGAGACTCTGACCTTGTGAGGGAGGGTGTCCCTGTGGCCCCAGTAGAGGCCAAGAAGCCCCCTGAAGTACTGGCAAGGGAGAAGCCCCGCCCCCCAGGGCACTGGAGAACCGAGGAGCTTTCCCCGGAGGAGCTGGCCGACTCACCAGGGGGCCGCCTGCAGGGGTGCCACGGAACCCACTGGGAATACTGCTGGGGCGCCAGCAAAACTTGCCAGGAAGCTTCCTGCAGGAGTGTTGTTGAATTATCTGGGGAGCCAGCCAGGAGACCCACGGGACGGGGAGCTGCTGCTGCTGAAACTTGGGCCCGCTGGGGTTCCCACACCCCAGCCGAGCACTCGTTGCGGGAGCAAGACCACAGGGACACTCACGGAACCAGGAAGAAGCCGCCTCCTGCTGCAGTGTCCCTCCAGTGACAAAGCCAGCTGGCTAAAGGGAAGTGCTTAGGGAGTCCAGCTCCAGGATCCCAGCAGGGCAGTGAAGAGTAGATTTGGAGCCAAGAGGCAAAGAGTTGATACCTGGCATACCCTTAGAACAGTATTTGATAAATAAGTCATAGCTATGAGGCACACAACTGCTCTAAGTCCTGGCTAGCTCATCTCTGGGAGGAATGTCAAGCTCCTATAAGAAGGGGCCTAAAATAGTGCTTAAAGGCCTGGACTCGAGGAAGATGACATACACGTGAATCCTGCCCTTGCCTCGTACTAGATGCAAGGCAGCTTACCAAACCCCTCTGTGCTTCAGGTTGTCCATCTGAAAAATGGGGATAATAATAATATACCTACATTATAGGGTTGCTGGATTAAATAAGTTAACATATAAAGGGCTTAGAAGGGTACATCTTAGTTTTTATTAGATAGTTGCTTGGTTAGAACAGCAAACAAAAATGTTTCTAATATTACACCAAAACCAGAAATGTAAGTGAGAGCTAATAGGGTCGAATTCTTTAATTGGCAGGCCTGGGACATCCTTCCTTTAGTACCATCCTCCCCCTCAGTTCCCAGGGTTCCACTCCTACCTGTGATTGACAGCTCTAATGTTCTCTTACTCATCCACACCCCCCAGTTAGGAGAAATAGTTACCAGTATTTTGCTCAGGTTAAGTCACCCAGCTAGTGCAATGGTTCTCAACTGGGGGTAATCGATTTTGTGTCCACCCCACAACCCCAGGAGACATTTGGAAAAGTCTGGAGACATTTTGATTGTCACAACTGGGGCAGGGATGTTGCTCAATATCCTACAGTGCACAGTACGGTCGTCCTCAGTAAAGAATTATCCAGTCCAAACTGCCAATAGTGTCACAGTTGAAAAACCCTGATCTGGAGGGTCCAGGGGCTTTGGAGAAAGAAAACAGAAACAGGGGATGAGCAGAGACATTGTGCCTTGTTCCTCCAGCTATGCTGGGTTCCTGGTTGGTTCAGCCTATGTCATCAAATCCAGACTGTCTGGCCCACAGCTGGAGTCTAAATGTACAATTTCTGATGTCCTTGGGCTATTCATGTCATCTACATAGAAGCTGGGTTCCCACATCTTCCAAACCAAGAAATTAGGGCATAAGTTCTTGAAAGAGCTGCTATTGAAGCAGAATGTCCAAATTTTTAAGAAATCTTGGCAGAAGGAAGCAATATTTGTCTTTTTCCAACTTTAGCCAACCTTTCCAACTTTTTCCAATCTCTTTCTTTCCATAAAGTGCTGTTTAAAACAAGTTTCTCTTCTAAGCTTCAGGCCCTTAGATTCATTCCTGTAGCTGAGCACAATTTTACTAAGGTAATGAAGGTTTTAGGGTAAAAGAAAGGAAAGTATGAGAAGCACCATTATAAAATGAAAAGTTGCTAAATAAACGAGTAGGACAGAATATTGATTGACAGTTACTGTAAAATTCTGTTTGTCTCAGCCACAGCTTACATCAGGAAGTGTCTAGCCAGCAAATATGAAATGTGTATGGGCTGTCTGAGGCAACACATGTGAACAAAGAAAAATTAGCTTTTCTGTAACAATATAAACCATGTGTAGCTCATGAGGCTGACAGGACTATAAGTGAAAACGGTTCTTTGGCTGCTCCACCAACCAAATTCCGTGGATATGAAATTCTGAAAACAGCTGGAAACCAATCTTTTTTTCTGTTAGTTATTCATGATGTTTCCTTTTCTGGCTGTACTACATGCTTGAAATCCTGCATTTGATTTCATCTGAGTGAAAACTGCAGCCCTCGACAGAGAATCACTCATCCACTCCTCACTGGCTGAGGAATTCAGCAACTTGTTGACAGTTTCCAAGGGAGAGTTTCAGCATATGGGAAAATGACAGTATTTTCCATAATTAAAAAGTTCCTGGTTAACTTAGGAATACACATATGTAAATCATTTAAAAATATTTTTCATTTGCTATAGTAAAAGCTCTTTCCCTTCATTTTATTAAGTTCATATTTTCTACTTAGTTTCTAACCAACATCCTACCAAACGTAGATTAAAGCTGTTCAAAGGGATTGCAGGTATAAATAAGGCAATCCTTTATAAGGCACCTCATATTCATATAAATGTTAGCATTTTTCCCTTTACTGAACAATTTACTACCACAAATTTTTGTGCACATTCAAAATGCTATTTAAATAAAAATTCTTCTATGAACAATTTCTCAGGGAAAGCCAAATATGCTTGTACATTAATTCCTTCTTTAGAAATCAAAGTATAGTTGATAATAATTACACTGTATTTAACCATAGATTGGGAAGTGAATCAACAATTTTTTCAATGTTAGCACTCGCTAAGGAAGCAATAGGATTCAGTCTGTGAATGAAAAAGAAATTGCATCAGCAAGTCTAGTAGGGGCAGTAAAGCAGGAGGAGAGGGGCCAGACTGCTTTTTTCCTTTCTCAGAAGTCAGGCAGTATCTGTCTGACCTCTCTGGGGTCTCATGAGCCATGTCTCTGAATTACTTTAAACAACTTGACAAGTTATATAACTGTTACGGTCATTACTAATGGTAATTGTGGTCATTAGCAACAATCACCAAATTAAGGGATTTCCGCCAGCATCTCCTTTGTTCTGACAGGATAAGTTTTGCAAGGTTGGAAATCAGTTTCTGCGCCCCCGAAGACCACTACCAGATACAGTTTATAAAATAATTGGGGGAGGGGGCATTGCCCTGTCAGCAATTTACTGGAGGCCTACTGTGTACCAGGCATTGCAAGTACAGAGGTGGCAGAGTCGCTCTCTAGTAGAAGACAGACATGTGATCTAATACCATAATACCTTCCTGTTCAAAAACTTTAAATATTAAACAAATCCACAGTTTGACATCTACTTCCTCCCTCTGGCTTTTCCTTTGATCAGTGCTGCTGTGGCATTCTGTGAAATTAGATTACGTGGCTAAAGTGTGTGTGTGGAGGAGCGGTCATTACTGTACAGCCTTTACATTACTGAACCTCATTTTCTCGATCTCTAAAGGACTGGAAAAGACTACCTTCATTATGTTGTTCTGAAACTAAAAAGCAAACTGAACACAGTGAAATAAAATATATGAAAATACTTCATAAACTAACATAAAGCAATATTGAAACAAAAACTTATTATTTAAAAATACAAATGAAACAAATCCTTCAGTAGATTCCTACTGCCAGCCTTAGCCTCTCCACCTTATAATTAACCAGTTTTAACCAGGGCAAACCAGTTTTCAACACAGATTGCCTGGAAGGGCATAGTCAATTATCTTTTTTTTATATGAGCAATACCTAAATACTCTACTCACCATTCAGAATTTCTGTTGCGTCCTCTGATCCAACAACTGCACAAACCTACTTTTCCAAAGTAATGACACTGAATCACTGTTTATAAAGCATGCTTTCCTTTAAAAAATTTTTTATTTTCCAGGAAGACCAATGGGTTATGATGAGTTACCAACTCTTAATGTTCACAGAGTCTGGTATTAGGAAAAATGTGTCTTCATGCGAAATGAACCTAATCCCCAGGGAACCACACCCAAATAAAGTAATGTTCAAGTTACTGGAGCATTCTGAAATTGATTTTGACTCCTGATACCCATAAGGGATGGTTTGTGCCTTTCCACGTCAGCTGAACCATGGCCCAATAGTTATTCCAAAAACTCTCCTCTTATAAAGGCCAAATGTGCTCAACAGACGTCCCTTAAACTACTTGATGCAAAGAAATGCAGGCTGTTGACTGAATCAACCATGATTAACCTTCAACATGTTTCTTTTCCAGACAAATGTTTATTATGTGTAAAATACACATTAGTATAAAATTTTCTTACATGAATCAGCAATTCAAAATGTTGTAGATCAAGCAATGCCAATAATATCCTAAATGGAAGTTCTCAAACTCACTATGGTCTTTAATTTTCAGAAGACCTGGATTCTGTGTAATAGTATTTTTCAAGGTGACTGAATATCTTATATATTCCCCAGGGGAATATCATTCATGAATCTTTAGTTTTAAATATTCACTTTTTCTAGCCAAATAAACCACTTATTTAAAAAAGGCTGCTGGTATTTGGATAGCTATCCAAAATTGGTTTAACGATTTCATACGTTAACTAGACAAGAAAGCAATTTTGTGAGCAGAAATAGATAACCTATATAAACGAACAAGCTTTCAAACTACTAAAGGGCTCCAAGGCTTAAAAATAAGTACAGTCACAGAAAAATGTCACTTTTTACGGAAAGGTTTTTTTTATTTTGTAAAAAGTAATGTTTTGAGTATATTTACTTTACTCTTTTAAACCAGTACAAGTACAATGATAAGCACTGAGTAAAAAGTACCCTGCTTTATGAACTTATTTTTAACACACTGACGGCATACTGCTCACTGAAGACAGAAATATGTGATCCAATTATAAAACATAACATGTACGTGTAAACACATACAACTGAATAGTTGTGAAAAAATAGATTAATCAAAATACTCTGTTTTAAAATATTAAATTCAAGTTATGTGGAAATTTTATGCATAAAAAATCATATTGTATAATCAGAATAACTCTTTAATGGTCATTTCTGAAAAAAATATTAACTTTAGTTAAAAAGTTAATACATTTCTCTTCAAAGTACTTTCAAAACTTCACTACTCAAATGAAAAATAAAATATTTTAACAATTCATTCCATGACATGTTATATAGTTCTTATTCCAAGAAATCTTCTGGCAAGGTATAAATAAATCTGTTAACGGAAAAGAGTAAGAAAAGCCAATCTAGGAAAGAAAATTGTTCCATTAAGTGAGAGTCAAAGTGTGATCTCAAATTACTGTCTTTTTTTTTCCCCTCCCCATCATTTCTTTTCATGCTACCTTTTGAGACTGAGAGTGCCCTGCAGGGAGTTCACCTTGATCTACATTTCTCTCAAATCTCCCCCCATCGGGGACATAGCACAGGGAAGCACTAATATCACCCTCTCTATTTCACCAGACTGAAAGCTAAGCCCAAACCTCACTCCTACCCCTGGGCTGCTGTGAGTAACATTAAATAAGTGCCTAAAATCTATAATTATTTCAGCAACAAAGTGGACTTGCTAGGGATGATTTTGCTCTACTGTTTTGTTGCCTTAATACCAATTAAACATTTTAAAAAAAAAAGCCCCCACACATTAAAAAACCTGAAATTAAAACCGTCCCTAGACAAATAATTTAAACGTTGGGAAAATGAGAAGTAAATATAGGCCCAACCACTTACAGTCTCCCTCCTCCATTCCTACTTCACACAATTCACCCTAAATAGAAAGAAACAAGCTTTCATCCCGACTGCATCGGGAAAGAGTGCCGCTTATTTGTATTAAACTGGCTGTAAGCTCGGAGAGGCAAACGGGACACCCTGAGGCCCCGTTTCCATCAATCGGTCTGGCCCTGCCCGTTCTCAGTCCTCGCGCCCAGGGCGCTGGGGGCGTCGGGGGTCGGCTCTGGGGACCCCGCCGGCCTGGCCGCGGGGCAGGCGGGCGGGGAAGGCCCCGCAGCGCACAAGGGAGTCCGCTTCAGTTTTATCACTCGGTGCGGGGTGGCCTTTTTGTTGGAGAGCAGAACCTTAGCTGGAGGTGGGTGCGTGGCCCCGTTCTCAGCACCCCCGGTCCCGTGGGCAGCCTGGGGATGCCCGGGCAGCCCTGTGCCCACCGGGGACGGGGCTTTCGACGGTGCAGAGCGCTGAGCTGCCCTTCCTCCTGCAGCCGGGTTCACGGATGCCCGGGACCAGGGCTGCGGGGCACTGGCTGGAGGCACCCTGACGGAAGCCGAGTTCTTGACTTTAATTTGGGTGCTGGTGGAAGGCCCCAAAAATCGTACTGGCTTAGGACCAGTCTTACAGTTCACGCCTTCTTCTTCCTCTTCATTGGGCGCTATCAGTCGCCTGTAAATAGAGAAGCAGGTTCTTGTCAACCAGCTGGTCCTGTAAACCAGCATCTACAGGTTTAATAACTAATGAAAACGTCTCCAAAGTTTACCTTCAGGGTGAATAAAAAGGTTTTCGTCAAGAATTTGAGCCAAGAGGTATCAACCTACCTCATCTCTCATCTCCCACCAAGGTCAATAAGTAAATTAGCAAGTTTACAAAAGATTGTTTCAACTGGAATACACTCTTTCAAACTCACACATAATGTTAATACCAGCAAGTTAAAATTTGGAGCGTTACACTGGAATTACACAACACATTACTCAGTTCTCACAAATTCTGATGTGATCCAGAGGACAACCAGGAGTATCCCAAGTTGTTTTTCCCAGGATAGCAGTTTCAAGAGATTTACTGAGGAAAAAAGGGTTTCACAAATAAACTTGAGAAATGCTACTGCATATTTTATTCTCCACCTAAAGCTTTAAACTCTATATTAACAAATTAAAGATTCTATAGTAAAGACGTCTGTTTAGCTTTGTTGAATCCATATTTCCCAATCATTCTGTAATGCACCCTTTGGCACCCAGTAAAATTAGCATGCTATGGAACACATTTTGGGAACTGCTAGAATAGTCGAACTCATGGTACAGTTAGATGTTTTTTGAATTTGAGAAGTATTGGACAAACCTTCAAAGATTCCTCAGCTGAGTTGCCATTCACTATAAAAAGCCTGAAGTGGGAACACTGTTTTACCTTATTTAATTTATTTTTAATTCATTTTGTTTAAACTAAAACAAACAAACAAAAAACAGTTCACCCATTTCTCCCACTGCCCCCCCCACCCCCGCCACCTCTGGCAACTACCAATCAGTTCCCTGTTTTTTTGCTTTGGATTTTTTGTTTGTTTGTTGTTTGTTTGCTTTTAAGATTCCACATAAAAGCTCATATGGTATTTGTCTTCCTCTCTCTGACTTACTTCACTTAGCATAATATCCTCAAGGTCCATTTGTTGCAAATATATATATATATATATATATATACACACACACACACACATACCACAATTTCTTTATACCATCATCCATCAATGGACACTTAGGTTGTTTTTATATCTTGGCTATTGTAAATAATGCTTCAATGAACATGGGGGTACATATATCTTTATGAGTTAGTGTTTTTGCTTTCTTTGGATAGACACCCAGAATTAGAATTGCTGGATCATATGTTAGTCCTACTTAGAATTTTTTGAAGAACTTTCATATTGTTTTCCATAGTGGCTGCACCAATTTACATTCCCACTAACAGCGCACAACGGTTCCTTTTTTTCCACATCCTTGCCAACATTTATTTCCTGTCTTTTTGATGACAGCCATTCTAACAAGCATGAGGTGATATCTCATTGTGGTTTTGATTTGCATTTCCCTGATGATTAATGATGTTGAGCATCTTTTCATGTACCCATTGGTCATCTATATGTCTTCTTTGGAAAAATGTTTATTCAGATCTTCTGTCCATTTTTGAATCAGATTGTTTGTTTTTCTGCTATTGAGCTGTATGAGTTCTTTATATATTTTGGATATTAGCCCCTTATCAGATATATGATTTGCAAATATTTTCTACCATCCAGTAGTTTGCCTTTTCATTTTGTTGATGGTTTCCTTTGCTGTGCAGAAGCTTTTTTAGTTTGACGTAGTCCCACTTGTTTATTTTTGCTTCTGTTGCTTTTCATGTCAGATTAAAAGATCATCACTAAGACCTATGTCAAGGAGCTTACCACCTATTTTTTCTTCTAGGAGTTTTATGGTTTACATTCAAGTCTTTAATCCATTTTGAGTTAATTTTTGTGTAGTATGGTGTAAGATAGTGGTCCAGTTTCATTCTTTTGCATGTGGATATCCAATTTTCCCAACACTGTTTATTGAAGACACCTTTCCCCATCGTATATTTTTGGCTCCTTTGTTGTAAATCAGTTGGCCTATATGTATGGGTTTATTTCTGGTCTCTCTCTTCTGTTCCACTCATCTGTGTGTCTGTTTTTATGCCAATACCATACCATTTAAATTACTATAGCTTTGTAATATAGTTTGAAATCAGGGAGCATGATGCCTTCAGCTTTGTTCTTCTTTCTCAAGATTGCTTTGGCTATTTAGGGTCTTTTGTGGTTCCATACATATTTTAGGATTGTTCGTCCTACTTCTGTGAACAATGTCATTGGAATTTTGATAGGGATCACACTGAATCTGTATATTGCTTTGGGTAATACAGGCATTTTAATAATATTAATTCTTCCAATTCATGAATAGGGACTATCTTTCCATTTATTTGTGTCTTCTTCAATTGCTTTCATTAACGACTTACAGTTTTCAACATACAGGTTTTTTATTATCTCCTTGGTTAAATTTATTCCTAGGCATTTTATTCTTTTTGATGCAACCATAAACTGGATTTCCTTAATTTCTCTTTCTGATAGTTCATTATTAGCATATAAAAATGTAACAGATTTTTGTGTATTGATTTTGTTTATTAGTTCTAACAGTTTTTTGATGGAGTATTTAGGGTTTTCTATATATAATATCATGTCATCTGCAAATAGTGACAGTTTTACTTCTTCCTTTCCAATATGGATATTTTAAATTTATTTTTCTTGCCTAATTGCTCTGGCTGGGACTTCCAATACTATGTTTAGTAAAAGTAGTGAGAGTGGGGGTCCTTATCTTGTTCCTGATCTTAGAGGAAATGCTTTGAGCTTCTCACCACTGAGTATGTTTGCTGTAGGCTTGTCATATAAGGCTTTATTATGTTGAGGTACATCCTCACTATACCTGCTCTGTTGAGAATTTTTATCATAAATGGATGCTGAATTTTGTCAAATACCTCTTCTGTGTCTATTGAGATGATCATATGATTTTTGATATGATATAAAAACCATTGGATAGATTGTTTCCAGTTCAAGATGACAACATAGGAAGATACTGAACTCACCTCCTCCCATGGACACACTGAGTCTATAGCTACATATGGAACAATTTCCTCTTAAATAAAACCTAAAGGCCAGCTGAGTGACAACTACATATTGGGCAAATGAGAAGAAAACAACATTTAAGCAGGTAGGAGAAGCTGGAACACAATCTTGCCATAAACCCGTCCCCCAATGCAGTAATCCGCAACCAGGAAGAAAGTCAAAACCTGCATCTTCTCCCTGAGGAAGGAAAGATTCAAACCCCACATCGGGCTCCCCAGTTTTTAAGACATGCACTTGAGAGATGAGCCCCCAAAACATTTAACTTTGAAAATCAACAGGGTTCAAGTCCCGAGGCCCACAAACTATAGCAATCTGATAAACAGCTCTTCCAGGGTCCACATGCTCAGATTCACCCACCCTAGGGCCCAGTTCAAAGGTGGCCAATTGCACCCAGACTTAAATAGTAAAGTAGCTCGCTTGCTGAGAGAAAAGTGCTGGCCTGAGGGGCAGCCGTCTAATTTAACACACACATCTAGAAGCCTGCTGGAACACTCTCTGGGAATGAAGACTAGCAGGTACCATCTTCATGCTCTCCCTTTGCTGTGCTCCAGAGCACCAGTATTTCCTGGAAGAGAGCTTTTATACTCGTCTGGAACCCTCATTTTTTATGGCTCTTAGCCAGGGGACACCCCCTGATTGCCTGGCTCTGGAGGCCAGTGGAGCTTGCATTCCTGGCCCTGTAACAATTGGTGTTACCCAGAAAGGAGAAAGGAGCTCATAGCCTTGTCTGGTACCCCAATTTTTGCAAATGCTGCCAAGAGACACCTCTACATTGCATGGCTCTGGTGGCCAGTAGGGCTTATGCTTGTGGGTCCCACAGGACTGTAACCAATGGAGAAAGAGTACTTAAACAGCTACCACCCCAGGATGCAGCAAGAGGCAACAGACCCAGAAGCTCAGTCTTTCCGTGACGGAGGTCTGTTAGCTGATCATCATGACTGCAGCCTGAGTGGCAGACTTCTAATTAAACACGCATCTAGGGGCTGACTATAATCTTTCCCAGAGACCTCATAGGGTGGGTGCTATCTTCACACCCACCTTCTGCCACACTCCAAAGTGCCAGTGTCTCCTGAAGGGGAAATTTACATGCATCTGGTCCCCTGTTTTTTGTATTTGCCACCCACAGCATGCCCCTTGATCCCTTGATCCCCTGGCTCTGGTGGCTGGTGGGACTTGCATTCCTGAGTCCCATGGGACTGTGGCAATCAGAGAGATGGTTCCTGGCGGGCTAACATCTACAGGACACTGCACAGACAACAGACTGAGGAACATCCCCCAGTCTTTCTGCAAAGGAGGCCTCTTTGCTTGTCCTAGTGCTTCGGCCTGAGGGGCAGGCCTCAGGTATGGCACACATGTATTGCCAAACAGAGCTGCTCTCAAGGAACATAGGCTGTGAATGCCATCTTGGTGCTCTCTCTCTCTGCCTTGCTCCAGCTCCTCAGAATCTTTCTGAAAAGAGCTTATACACTCAGCTGGAGCCCCGATTTTTGCAGCTGCCGCCAAGGGGACACCTTCAGATTGCCTGGCTCTGTTGGCCAGCAGAGCTTACACTTGCAGTCCCACAGGACTGTATATATTTGTATAGCTCTAAAAGCTGCCGCCTGAGGGTCTGGCTTCCAAGCAGCCTCAATCTAGGTGATGAGATCCTCCCCTTTGGGACACTGACAGGTCTTGGCTCATCCTCAACTACTGGGAGTTATTAAAAATATAATAGGCTGCTTGGACAATCGCAAAGGTTTGAGAGTCAACTAAGAGCTGGGGCAGGGCCAAACAATAAGGTTCATCCTCTGCACAAGGCTACTCTTTCAAAACTGAGTGAGGTGGTTGTTTCATCTACTGTAATAGAAACCAACACAGAGAGTCAAGTAAAATGAAGAAACTGAGGAATATGTTCCAAATGAAAGAACAAGATAAAACCTCAGGAAAAAACCTTAATTAAACATAGATAAGTAATTTAGCTGAGAAGGAGTTCAATAATGGTCATAAAAATGCTCACCAAACTGGGGAGAAGAATGAATGAACACAGTGAGAACTTCAACAAAGAGATGAAAAATATAAGAAAGTACCAAATAGAAGTCACAGAGCTGTAGAATACAATAACTGAACTGATAAACACACTAGAGGGGTTCAACAGCAGACCAGATGAAGCAGAAGAAAGGATCAGTCAACTCAAAGGCAGGGCAGTGGAATTCACCCAATCAGAGCAGGGAAAAAGAAGAAGAATGGAAAAAAAGTGAAGATAATTTAAGGGACTTATGGGACAACATCAAATGGACTAACATTCACATTATAGGGCTCCCAGAAGAAGAGAGAGAGAAAGGAGAAGAAATCTTATTTGAATAAATAATAGCTGAAAACTATATAGCCGAGAAAGGAAAGAGACATCCAGATCCAGGAAGTCCAGAGAATTCCAAAAAAGATGAATCCAAAGAGACCCACACTAAGACACATTATAATTAAAATGTCAAAAGTGAAAGACAAGGAGAAAATCTTAAATACAGCAAGAGAAAAATAACTTGTTATATACAAAGGAACCCCCATAAGACTATCAGGAGATTTTCAGCAGAAATTTTGCAGGCCAGAAAGGAGTGGCATGATATATTCAAAGTAGTAAAAGAAAAAAATCCAACCAAGAATACTCTACCCAGCAAAATTACCATTCAGAATTGAAGGAATAATAAAGAGTTTCCCAGACAAACAAAAGCTAAAGGAGTTCATCACCACTAAACTGGCCTTACAAGAAATGTTAAAGGGACTTCTTTAAGCTGAAAAGAAAGGGCACTAATTAGTAACAACACATATGAAAGAATAAATCTCACTGGAAAGGTAAATATATAGTAAAGGTAGTATATTAATCACTTATAAAGCTAGTATAAAGGTTAAAAGAAAAAAGTAATAAAAATAACTATGATTACAATAATTAGTTATGGAATACACAATATAAAATGATGTAAAATATGACACCAAAAACCTAAAACGTGGCAGGGGATAGTATAATGTTGAGCTTTACAATGGAATCAAACTTAAGTTGTTATCAACTTAAAACAGACTGTTATAGATATAAGTTGTTATATGTAAGCCTCATGGTAACCACAAAGCAAAAACTTATAGTAAATACACAAAAGATAAAGAGAAAGGAATATAATCATACCACTAAAAAAAGTCATCAAACCATAAAGGAAGAGAGCAGGAGAAGAAAGGAACAGGGAGGAACTATAAAAACAATCAGAAAACAATCAACAAAATGGAAATAAGTACATACCTATCAATAATTACCTTAAATGCAAATGGACTAAATTTACAGAGTGGCTGAATAGATCAAAAAATAAGACCCATCTATATGCTGCCCACAAAAGACTCACTTAAGTGTAAGGACACACACAGACTGAAAGTGAAGGGATGGGAAAAGATATTCCATGCAAACCAAAAGAAACCAAAAGAAAGCTGGAGTAGCTAAACTTTTATCAGATAAAATAGACTTTAAAACAAAGACTGTAATAAGAGACAAAAAAGGGCATTACATAATCTTAAAAAGGTCAATCGAACAAGAGGATATAACATTTGTAAATATTAATGCACCCAAAATAGGAGCATCTAAAAAATAAAGCAAATATTAACAGAACTAAAGGAAGAAACAGAGAGCAATACGATAATAGTGGGGAGCTTCAATACCCCACTTACATCAATGGATAGATCCTACAGATAGAAAATCAATCAGGAAACATTGGCCTTAAATGACATGTTAGGCCAGATGGAATTAACAGATATTTACAGAACATTCCATCCAAAAATAACAGAGTACACAATCTTCTCAGGTGTACAGGGAACATTTTCCATGATAGATCATGTGTTAGGCCACAATACGAGTCTCAGTAAGTTTAAGACAACTGAAATCATATCAAGCTCCCTTTCTGACCACGATGGTATGAAACTAGAAATTAATTACACAAAGAAAACTGGAAAATTCACAAATACATAGAGATTAAACAACATGTTACTGTACAACCAATGGGTCAAAGAAGAAATCAAAAGAGAAATCAAAAAATACCTTGAGACAAATAAAAATGGAAATGTAACATACCAAAATTTGTGGGATGCAGTGAAAGCAGTTCTAAGAGAGTTCATAGCAATGTTTACCTCAAGAAATAGGATAAATCTCAAATAAACAACCTGACTTTACACCTCAAGGAACTAGAAAAAGATCAAACAAAAGTTAGTAGAAGGAAGGAAATAACAAAGATTAGAATAGAAATGAATGAAATAGAGACTAAAAAGACAATAGGAAAGATCAATAAAACTAACAGCTGATTTTTTGAAAAGATAAACAAAACTGACAAACCTTTAGCTAGATTCACCAAGAAAAAAAGAGAGTACTCAAAATCAGAAATGAAAGAGGAGATGTTGAAACTGATACCATAGACATACAAAGGATCATAAGAGGCTACTATGAACAATTATATGCCAACAAATTGGACAACCTAGAAGAAATGGATTAATTCCTAGAAACATACAACCTACCAAGACTAAATCATGATGAAATAGAAAATCTGAACAGACCAATGACTACTAAGGAGATTGAAATCTCCTAACAAACAAAAGTTCAGGACCAGACAGCTTCACTGGTGAATTCTACCAAACCAATTCTTCAAAGAATTAATACCAGTCCCTCTTAAACACTTCCAAAAAATAAAAGAGGAGGGAACTCTTTCAAATTCATTAAGGCCAGTAGTACCATGATACCAAAACCAGACAAGGATGCCACAGGAAAATTTCACACCAATATCCCTGATGAACATAAATGCAAAAAATCCTCAAAAAAAATACTAGCAAACTGAATTCAACAATACATTAAAAGGAACACACATGATGATTTACTCCAGGGATGAAAAGATGGTTCAACATCCACAAATCAGTCAATATGATACACTACACCAACAAAATGAAGGAAAAAAATCACAGGGGACATTACTTTAAATGACCTTAAAACTGTCAAACTGTCAAGCAACCACTGTCAAAAGCCTGCCTGCTCCTTCCACTGCTTCCATCAGTTTCACTTCATGAAGATCACCTTCTGAACATGTGTAATGGCAATCCTCCAAGTCTTCTCCCTCTGACTCAGCACTGTTGTGTCTTCAGAGGCAAATATAAGATACTGAACTCTGATTTTTGGAAATGGGATCATAATAGCATAGTGATTTGAAATATAATATAATATATTCAACCTCAAAACTCTACTGAACATAACTAAAATTTTGTAGGTGAGAAATGGTTCTTTGGAATCTCACAAGTACTTCTAAGTCATCGTTACCTGGTCCATGAATCAAAAATGATGCTTAATAAAATCCCAGAGGAAAAAGACAACTAACACAGAGGAGAGTTTCCATGAAACCATTTCTGCTTGCTTTATATTTTGTACACATCTTCCACTGGACTCTAGTCCAAGGTTGCTCCACCTGAGCACTATTGCCATTTGGGGTTCAACAATTCTTTGTCATGGGGGGCTGCCCTCTGCATTCTAGGACGTTTAGAAGCAACCCTGGCCTCTACCCTCTGGATGCCAGCAACATCCCCCACCCGACAGTGTCCCCAAACGTTACCAAATATATCCCCTGGGGAACAAAACCGCCCCCAATGGAGAACTACTGCTCTAGACCCAAATAATATTTGCTAACTATAAGTTCGAACACCAAAATAAATAATGATAATAAAATGAGAGCCTTTAAGCAAAAAGATCTGTTTTAACATATGATTTACTACTAAAAACTGAATAAAATTCTCTGCACCTCTGTGAAAGATCCAGAGGGCAAAAGTAAGAAAGCAGTCTGAAATTTCATACAGGCACTGAATCAAATGCTAGAATAGATGATCAAGAAATCAGAATGTCTGAAAGTCATGAATACTACCCAAGATAATGAAAAGGAAATATAACTTTAAATGTATTTAAACCACAGTGAAAGACACAGATGTGGAGTGAATTCAGTGCTAATGATTTCATAGAACACAAGATAATACTACTAAATAAAAATGTTATTTGTGGTAACAGGAAGGAGAAAGGGATTCAGAATAAGTCACAGGAAATTTCAAATATTAAGTCTAATAGATTTCTTGACTATTGCCAATAAAGTCTGGAATTTCACTTTAGTGGGGAAAAATACTTACCACAGCATTACCACTGTGTCCAGTAGTATTTTTAAAATCATACTCTCCCAAAAAGAACATACCATATAACTCAGTTTTAAAGAATTACTTCCACTTTTTACATAGTTCTGGTAACTTTGCATTTAATTTTTTTTTTTTTTGGCCACGCCACACGGCTTGTGGGATTTTAGTTCCCCCACCAGGGATTGAACCCGGGCCCTTGGCAGTGAGAGCGCAGAGTCCTAACCACTGACTGCCAGGGTATTCCCTCAAGATTTACGTTTTGGGGCTTCCCTGGTGATGCAGTGGTTGAGAATCCACCTGCCAATGCAGGGGACACAGGTTCGAGCCCTGGTCCGGGAAGATCCCACATGCTGCAGAGCAACTAGGCCCATGTGCCACAACTACTGAGCCTGTGCTCTAGAGCCCGCAAGCCACAGCTACTGAGCCCGTGTGCCACAACTACTGAAGCCCGCACGCCTATAGCCCGTGCTCCGCAACAAGAGAAGCCACCGCAGAGAAGCCTGTGCACCACAACGAAGAGTAGCCCCCACTCACTGCAACTAGAGAAAGCCCGCACTCAGCAACGAAGACCCAATGCAGCCAAAAATAAATAAATAAATAAAGATTTATACTTTGATGGTAAGGCAGAATATTCACCTAGGTAATTAATAAGCTCAATGAGGTCAAGAACCATTATTCACTCCCCCAGTAAAGGCAGTAAAAATATAGGTCATAGATTAATTTTTTAAAAAATCAACAAAGGACAGATAACCTCTTTCGAATTGGGGCCATGTGACGCAGGCTTCCATGTAAAGGCCGCTCTTCCAGAGTCCAACATTCTATCAGCTCATGAGGCACCCGCCAGTAGCTAACACCTGGAAGATAAAAAGACAATTTAGAGAACCACTGTCCACTGGCAAAGGCTCAGCAACACTTTTGTATAAGACCGGCCAGAAACAGTTTAAGGTTCATGCCTCCCATTTGATGAAGAGAAGTATAAGCAGGAAGTGCTCCCAAGAAGAGCCAGGGCAACAGTGGCACAGCTCATGACCCGGGTCCAGAAAGAGCTGGCTACCAGCCGCCCCAGCTCTGCCACTGATAACCAGCAGGTCATTATACAGACCTTGGGCAACTGAGTGTGTGCTGGTTAAGGGCACAGGCACTGCAGCCAAAACTGCCTGGGCCCGGATCCCATTTCTGTCATTCACTAATCATATCACCTTGGGAAATTGTTCTCATCTGTGAAATGATGACAATAATAGTACATAATACATAATACATACATAATAGTACATAATACAATAATAGTACCTTGCTCCGATGATTAAATGAGAAAATAAAAACAAAATGCCTAGAACAGGGCCTGGCACAGACTTAGCACTCAAGAGATGTTAGGTGCCTTTATTATAAGTCATAGTGTTGGTAGTAATGTGAAAGGATTGGACAGTAGGGGTTCTAACACTTGCCCTGTCTACCTCACTAGGTTGCTGCAATCATCAAATCAGATAAATTTTGTGAACCACTCTGTAAGAGGCAACCACTATATGAATATGAGGTATCAATACATTATAGGCATCTTTTCAAACGAGAATAATCTGTGTTAATACGGCAGGCCAAGATTCCAGTCAAATTCACTTAATTTTTAAATCTGATGTTTCTTTTTTTAAATTTATTCTATTGAAGTATAGTTGATTCACAATGTTGTGTTAATTTCTGCTGTACAGCAAAGTGATTCAGTTATACATACATACATATGTGTATGTGTATATAAATATTTTTTCATATTCTTTTCCATTATGGTTTATCACAGGATATTGAATACAGTTTCCTGTGCTATACAATAGGACATTGTTGTTTATCCATTCTATATATAATAGTTTGATATGTTTCTGATTGAAAGCTGAAAATGTATTCCTTTTTTTAAAAAATTTATTTATTTTTGACTGTGTTGGGTCTTCATTGCTGTGTGCAGGCTTTCTGTGGTTGCAGCAAGCGGGGGCTACTCTTCATTGTGCTGCGCAGTCTTCTCAGTGTGGTGGTTTCTCTTGTTGTGGAGCACGGGCTCTAGGCGCGCGGGCTGCAGTAGCTGGGGCACGCGGGCTCAGTAGTTGTGGCTCGCGGGCTCTAGAGCGCATGCTCAGTAGTTGTGGCGCACGGGCTTAGCTGCTCCGCGGCGTGTCAGATCTTCCCGGACCAGGGAACGAACCTGTGTCCCCTGCATTGGCAGGCGGATTCTTAACCACTGCGCCACCAGGGAAGTCCCTGAAAATGTATTCTTATGAAGCTTAAAAACCTTATGCTAAGTGAAAGAAGCCAGACACAAAAGGTTATATATTGTATGATTCCATTTATATAAATATCCAGAATACACAAATCCACTGAGACAGAGAGCAGACTGGTAGTTGCCAGGGGCTGAGGGGAGAGGGGAATGCAGAGTAACTGCTTAATGGATACTGGGTTTCCTTTTGGGGTGACAGAAATGTTTTGGAACTAAATAGAGGTGCTGGTTACACACACTGTTAATGTAGCAAATGTCACTGAAATGTATACTGTAATTAATTCTATGTTATGTGAATTTCACCTCATTTTAAAAAAAAAGAACCATAAAAATTATACATAGACACGTTAAAAAAGGCTTAAAGAATGATGCTGAATAAAAACTGCTTGGTATTAAAAACAACAGTAACCTTTAAGTCCCAAGAAGGAACTTGGTGTCTTCTTTTTTAATCATTAAAGGGCTAGTAATAACAACCAACTTAGCAAGCTGGGCACATAAATTATTATATATAATAGACATGTCCAAATACTCGAAGTCTATGGACCTCATTTTAAGACAACAACTTTCTAGAACTGCTTGATCATACTCCCAAACCTACTTATGCTACAAAAACATCACCAGATCTCATCCATTAAGTTTTTATTTTTAAGTCAGGTTTATTGAGATATAATTTACATAAAATAAAATTCACTCTTTTTAAGTACACTGAGTTTTGACAGATGTATACAGTCATGTAACTATGGCCACAATCAAGATACAGAACATTTCTATCATCCCCAAAAAGTTCCCTCCTACCCTTCTACAGTTGATGCCCTGCCCTCCATTCCTTAGTTTTGCCTTTTCCAAAGTATCATATAAATGGAATCATACACCACGTAGCCTTTTGTGTCTGGCTTCTTTACCATCATGTTTTGAAGATTCATCCATGTTGATATATGTATCAATAATCATCTCTTTTTATTTCTGAGTAGTATTCCATTAAATGGATATAATGCAATTTGTTTTTAAGACTTTCATTTTTTTCCTGCCTATAATTCACATACAAAACTTGAAAAATATAGAAAAGTATATATATAAAAAAAAATCACTTCTAATCCTAAAACTAGGAATCATGGCTCATGACATTTTAATGTATCTCATTCCAGTCTTTTTTCTATTCGTATGATATGCACATAATTGAAAACACATATTTAATTTTGTTTCCTGCTTTTGACCATTTCTTACTTTATCATGGGCACTCATCAACGTAAAAAGTTATTCAAAATAATTTTATTTTATTTTATTTTATCATTATTATTTTTTTAGCCACGCAGCATGTGGGATCTTAGTTCCCCAACCAGGGATCGAACCCGTGTCCCCTGCAGTGGCTGCGTGGAGTCCTAACCAACAGACTGCCCAGGAATTCCCTCAAAATAATTTTAATAGCTATATCTCATCTATAACCTGTGGATGTGCCAATATGTATTTAACCCTGTATTATAGACATTTATATTGCTTTTATTTTTTCCCTATTATGAATAATGTTTAGTTGAACATCTCTGTTCATAAGCCTTTGTCTGCATTTGATTATGTCTTTAAGGTAGATTTCTAGAAGTAGAATTATTGGCTCAAAGAATATGAACAATTTTGATGCTATTGATACATACTGATAAATTGTTTCCAAGAAAAGTAATATGAATTTTATTCCTGCCAAGAATGCATGAGATCTTTACTAATGTGGTATATAAAAAAATAGTTCTCATTTAATGTATAGTTCATTGATAATGAGTTTGAACCTCTGCCACGTTTATTTCCTTTTCTGGGAATTTTATGGTCATGAACCTTATACATTTATTTGTAGGAGGGTTGAGCTGGTTTTCTAATCAATTTAAATAAACCCTCTCTATTGTAAGGATAATCTTTGTCCAGTTAATGCAACACTTTTATCCAAGTTTTTTATTAGTTTTTAAATTTTATTTATGTTTTATGTTTTAAAGTTAATACACTAAATATTATGTAATCAAATTTATCTTTGTCTTTATGTTTTATTTAAGCTTATAATTTCTTTCCCTATTAAGAAATCAGTTGTTTGCTTACATTTCATTATAGTCTATAATAGTTTCATTTTTCATTCATAAATCTACCTGGGATTATTTTCATAAATGATGTGAGGTTCAAGTTCTGTTTTTCTCCCAAGCATATTTCTCAAATAATCTATTTTTATTGGTATTTAATGCTTTCTTATCACATAGTAATTTTATTCCTATAAATTTAACGGATTTTACTCCTGATCTCTGCATCTATTCTTGTACCAGAAAGACACGGTTTTATTAGTATAGAGCTACATATAGTATTTTTACCATCAAACAGAGTTAAATTCATCCCTCTAATGACTTCTACTTCCCAAAATGTTTTTGGGTATTTCACCTGTTTATTCTTTCAAAGGAATTTTAGAATCATTTCCTCAAGATTCTCAAAGAGGTCCATTTATATTTTGGTAGGAATTGTGTTAAACCTATAATTTAATCTGAGAAACACTGACATCTTTATAATATTCAGATTTCAGGATCACGGTATGTCTCACAGTAATCTTCATCTCTTCTTTTTTATAGATGGATGGATGGATGGATGGACAGATAAATACATTTTAGCAGTTTTCTTCATAAAGGACCCAAGCATTTCTTGGTGGGGCAGCCTAGTTATTTCGTTTTGTTTATTGCTATTGTGAATGGGATTTTCTCCTATAATTTCTAATTAATTTACCATAAGTAAGCTGCTAATCTTTTTTTATATTGTATCTAGCTAGTTTAGTGTACTAAACTCATCCTTTGAAATACCTTTAGTTGATTCTTTTCGGGTTTTCTACAAAGACATATTGTCCACAAATAACAAGAACTGTCTTCTTCCTTTCAATAGTTTTTTTTTTTTTTTTTTTTTTTTTTGACTGTGTTGGGTCTTCGTTTCTGTGCGAGGGCTTTCTCCAGTTGCGGTGAGCGGGGGCCACTCTTCATCGCAGTGCGCGGGCCTCTCACTATCGCAGCCTCTCTTGTTGCGGAGCACAGGCTCCAGACACGCAGGCTCAGTAGTTGTGGCTCACGGGCCCAGTCGCTCCGCGACATGTAGGATCTTCCCAGACCAGGGCTCGAACCCGTGTCCCCTGCATTGGCAGGCAGATTCTCAACCACTGCGCCACCAGGGAAGCCCAATAGTTCTTTCTCTTACTTCTGTTTCCTGTATTATGGCTTTCCACAGGCCTTCCAGAACTTTGTTAGATAACAATGATACTCTATTACATGCTTTCTAAAAAGTTAAAATCAGTCACACACTTTGTTAAAGTCAGTGATCCCCGCTCTCTGCTCCAGCTTCCTGAGTCAGTGGAGGAAGAATCCCAGCCTAGGCCCTCCCAAAGCCTCCCAGGCAGCCTGCTAGTCCAGCGGCACAGAAGGAGACAAGAACACCACGGGCGTTGTTCTTCAACTTAAGCCCAAGTGTCTCAAAGTCAATTAAATCTGAAGTAATAAGCTTAAAGAGAATAGAATTTTGTTCAACACACTTCATCCTATCTGTTTGAGGGGCATGATATGAAAAGAAAAAGGAGGAAAAGTGAGTGAGGCAAAGTGGAGGGAAAAAAGGATTGGTCCTAGCATCCTGCCTGAAAGAGGAACAGCTGATAGAGAGTTTTAAAAAGCTTCTTCCTTTCCTTATTCAATCTTACGTGACTTGCAATGTCTCTCTCTACCAGCTTTTAAGATCATTTGAGGACTGAGATGTGTCTTATTTATCTTTGGACAATTTTAGGACTTAATTATAGTGCTTGCACCTAATTGACACTCAATATATGTTAATTAAGAAAAAAATACTTAGGCATAGAACAGTTAACCCTCTGTGATCTTTAAGCAAGTGGCATGTCTCTCTGAGACTTCTTTTCCTCATCAATAAAATCGTAAACAGCATACAGGGTTGTTTTAGGACTAAGAGATACTGAATGTAAACTACATATCACACTGAATATCAAGCAGCATTACTATTATCAACTCACATAAGCAGCTTGGTAAAGATAGTCAAATTTCAAAGTGTGCATTTAAAGAATATTTGTTTTCTAAGGGCTCTTTAGATATCTTCCCGGCATTATTTTCATTTTCTCTCTCTCTTGTTTTTTTGATTACACATTTTATGCTTAATTTAGAGGTATACTTCCTAGGACAATGCTAGGTACACAGTAGGTGCTACAGAAACTCTTTTTATTATTTTTTTTGTAATAAATTTATTGTATTTATTTATTATTTTTGGCTGCATCGGGTCTTCGTTGCTGCACGCAGGTTTTCTCTAGTTGCAGCGAGCGGGGGCTACTCTTCGTTGTAGTACGCGGGCTTCTCATTGTAGTGGCTTCTCTTGTTGCAGAGCACGGGCTCTAGGCGCGTGGGCGTCAGTAGTTGTGGCACACGGGCTCTAGAGCGCAGGCTCAGTAGTTGCAGTGCACGGGCTTAGTTGCTCTGTGGTATGTGGGATCTTCCTGGACCAGGGCTCGAACCCGTGTCCCCTGCATTGGCAGGCGGATTCTTAACCACTGCACCACCAGGGAAGCCCCAGAAACTCTTTTTAAATTGAACTAAATAAGCGTAACAAAAGTGTATTTTAGGTTACTGTATTATAGATTATTAATAATATCTAGCAACTCATGGGGTTTAAAAATTTGTAAGTAAACTGCCTCAGTGTTACTATAAGGTGACAACTACCTGGACCCACACCAAAAACATTTTCTCAAAAAAAGAAATGCTGTATTTGAACTTGCTTTGTCTTATTAAGGAAAAGTCTACCTTCCGCCATGAAATGAAAGAATTGTACTGTACCTTTTCCTTCCCAGGCATCAAAGGCATCCATCATTTTCTTCAATTCTGCTACTGAATAATAGCTCCAAATATACTGAACATTATTTCCTGCCTCCCTAGAAATATTACAAAAGGTAATGAAAATATACTACCTAGGTATGAATGTGTATACATATACACAGCTAACAGATACTCAATAAGTGCTTGTTAACTAAGGAAAAAAAATATGTAGGTAATGAGTAGTTGTTCCTCTGTGATCCTTAAGCATATACATATGTATATATATGTATATATATATTCTATATACGACATACTAGATGAGCGTAATATACTATACTTACGTACTAACCTACATTTGATCTCTTTTTTACTGCAGTAAAGTATTTGTTAATTCCACAATATAAACTGTGCAGACAAATCAACAAATCTTTAAAATAAGTTTTCTTTAAAAAAATCACCTAACTCCAGTAAAGTTAGAAAAGGTTCAACTTTGACTAAAACTTTCCTAGCACTATGTCAGGCACTTATATATCATATAAAAACATCCCTGCCTGTAAAGAATTCAGAAAATGATAACATATTAATTATCTAAACAGCAAGCTCATGTGGTCATGCATTAGTCACTGACATGTGACCCAATCCAATCTCCCAGAGAATTAAAAAACAAATTTTGCTAAGTGAATTGACTAGTATAAATGAGATTACAGGGAAAATATTAACAGAATAACCCTTAAGAATTTAACATGTTCAAGGCATAGAATTTTAAAGTTGGGAGGGACCAGATGAAAAGTCTTTCAGCATTTCTCAAACCAGGACACCAAGACACAGGCCAGTCCTGGGTCCCTCAGCGGGCCTGCTGACTTCTAGGCCAGGCTTCTGTCCCTGGACTACAGTGGAGGGGAGATACCCAGGCATGTGGCTTTTCTTTTCTTTCTTTCTTTTCTCTTTTTATAATGCCTCTCAAGGGATTCTGATGACCACTCCCAGTTGAGAACCACTGTACTAGACCAAGTAGATGGCCTATTGCTTATACAGATGTGAAATGGTCTGAATTACAACCTCCTCATGAAACAGGCCTATCTCGACATCTATGAGATTCACTCTGTCTGTTGAGAGGTACTGGCTTCTTTCCTAGTCAACCACATATTCCATTCAATAACACCTCTTAGAAGAGACCAAAACTTTATGTTGTTCCTTTTCATACTTAAACACAGACATACCTTTTAAAAATGCTTTTACTGTGAATTCTTCCTCCCAGCTGCTTATCAATTGCATCTGTTCCATCAGTTTTTGTAGAATATACACCAATAATTCTACTCTCACAGCTTGCACCAGATGTGTTAAGATAGTGGAGAACCCAAACTGTTGGTTTATTGCAAACTAAACCATACGAATCACAGAAGTCTGTTAAAGCCTGGGGCAAAAAAATATATAAAATTTGAATTTAATTCTGGAGTAAAGTAAAAATGAATTTGCTCTATTACTTTCACGTAAAGCTGTAATTTCAGTTGGTCATAAGGGAAATAAAAAGATTATATATCTCAGCCTACTGTTTATGCCTTTAAAAACCAAACCATTTGTTGAATTTGGGGTATTGGGGGAGGTGGGGCAAATCACCACCCAAAAACCCAAAACCTTTTCAGCTAGAGAATCTTTTTCCACATGGAAATTATATTTTACTTCCTCTTCCTTTAGACTCACTACCAACATCATTTTAAAATCTTCATATAATAAGTAAAAGTTAAAATTCTTTCTTTTCCCCCTGATTTTCCATTTGACTCAATCTTCCTTTTACCTCCTACTGACTTGCCCCATGGTTGATGCTTATTCTTAACTCCAAATCCAATCATGGATTAACCAGATTAACTTGTTCTTTTACACTGAAAGATATGAATATATGAACTCAATATATACTGTCTGAACTCATTTGGCATTTATCCACCTTTTCACTCAATCACTTGAATACTAAGTACCTATGTGTGAATACTAAGCACTGTCTGAGGCCTTGGAGACATAATGGTGAGCAGGAGACAGAGTCCCTCCTTGAGTTTATAGCTGATGCAGAAGACAGACATTAAATAAGCCATCAGCACACAGTGTAAGAAGTGCTACCAGGTAAGCCTACGAGGTGCTAAGGGGCACAGAGGAAGAGGGCTTCACCCAGTGGAGTGGTACAGGCCTTCCCTGGGAGAAATGGCATTATTGCTGTGAGCTCTCTGAGGCTAGGCACTCTTTTCTGTTTTGTTTTGTATCGCAAGTGCCTAGAAAAGTACCTGATACAAAGGAGATGCTTAATATTTACTGACTCAGTGAAGGAAAAGAGGACCCTAACATGTGTTGCATTTTCATTTAATATTGCCATCTAACTCCTGTATTGGCTTTTATCTTCACTTGCACATCTATGAAAATCACCAACAACATTATAAACCATTCAAGGGCAAAAACTGCATGTCATATTTCTTTGTGTCCCACACAGTCCCTAGAACAGGGTCTTATATGTCAAAAACATTTGAAATAAATAGGAGTTGGCTGGCAGAATGAATGTTTGCATGCTATGTCTGTCGTGCATACAAACCAAGAATGAAAGACTATAAAGGTGAATGTTAATCTGTCCCAACTTTCCAGTTCGGCTTTTTTAGCCCCACTCTGCAGATATGGCAAACAGCACCAAAAGACTGTTCGACAACTCAGTTTATAAATAATTCCAATAGCAGAACCCATACAACCATGCGAATTCCCGAAGGGAATCTGGAACCAAATCAACTTTCTCTTCATGCTGCACTCCTAATAACCATACTGTCAGCTTGCTCTCCTAAACACTGACATCCAACTCAAAGAATTCAAACCAATTCAGACCACTTTTCACTATGAACAATTACCTAGGAAAAATATTTTTCTTAGATGATCAAAAGTGCTAATTAATAGCAAATATAATACTTATCAATAAGACAAAAACAGATGAAGCTGTTCAAGTCATGTACAGACATTTCAAATGTGATTTAAAACAGAAGCATCTTAAAAAAGATTTACTGATCTCAAGGTGAACTAATCAAACTGATGTTTTAACTTAGTAACAAACTGCTACACTCACTAAATCAGGTAAGGGATTTTATACAATTTTTATTTATCATGACCATCCTTTTAAAATATCACTTCAGTAAATGAATTAATCCCACTATACCCTCACATACTACAGTACTACTCTTAATTTAAGAAGAACTTCAAGAGCCGAAGAGTTCTATTTAAAAAAGCCATGAAAAAATATTAAACCAAAAAAAAAAAAAGTATTAAACCTTCAATGAGGAATAAAAACTTCATAAACTTTTGAGTGGCATGGTAATACACTTTCCTAGAATAGAATTTTGGCCTTAAAAAATGAGTAGTGGTAATTAAGAAACATGTCTTCAAAAACTGTAAGAAGTAACAATACATTACTAAATAACCAAGAGATCACTGAAGAAATCAAAGAGGAAATCAGAAAATACCTAGAGAAAAGTGACAATGAAAACATGATGATCCAAAACCTATGGGATGCAGCAAAAGCAGTTCTAAGAGGGAAGTTTATAGCAGTACAATCCTACATCAAGAAACAACAAACATCTCAAATAAACAATCTAACATTGCACCTAAAGGAACTAGAGAAAGAAGAACAAACAAAACCCAAAGTTAGTAGAAGGAAAGAAATCATAAAGATCAGAGCAGAAATAAATGAAATAGAAACAAAGAAAACAATAGCAAAGATGAATAAAACTAAAAGCTGGTTCTTTAAAAAGATAAACAAAATTGATAAACCTTTAGCCAGACTCATCAAGAAAAAGAGGGAGAGGACTCAAATCAATAAAATTAGAAATGAAAAAGGAGAAGTTACAACAGACACTGCAGAAATACAAAGCATCCTAAGAGACTACTACAAGCAACTTTATGCCAATAAAATGGATAACCTGGAAGAAATGGACAAATTCTTAGAAAGGTATAACCTTCCAAGACTGAACCAGGAAGAAATAGAAAATATGAACAGACCAATCAAAGTCATGAAATTGAAACTGTGATTAAAAATCTTCCAACAAACAAAAGTCCAGGACCAGATGGCTTCACAGGTGATTCTATAAAACATTTAGAGAAGAGCTAACACCCATCCTTCTCAAACTCTTCCAAAAAATTGCAGAGGAAGGAACACTCCCAAACTCATTCTATGATGCCACCATCACCCTGATACCAAAACCAGACAAAGATACTACAAAAAAAGAAAACTACAGACCAACATCACTGACGAATATAGATGCAAAAATCCTGAACAAAATACTAGCAAACAGAATCCAACAACACATTAAAAGGATCATACACCATGATCAAGTGGGATTGATCCCAGGGATGCAAGGATTCTTCAATATACGTAAATCAATCAATGTGATACACTATATTAACAAACTGAAGAATAAAAACCATATGATCATCTCAAAAGATACAGAAAAAGCTTTTGACAAAATTCAACACCCATTTACGATAAAAACTCTCCAGAAAGTGGGCATAGAGGGAACCTACCTCAACATAATAAAGGCCATATACGACAAACCCACAGCAAACATCATTCTCAATGGTGAAAAACTGAAAGCATCTCCTCTAAGATCAGGAACAAGACAAGGATGTCCACGCTCACCACTATTATTCAACATAGTTTTGGAAGTCCTACCCATGGCAATCAGAGAAGAAAAAGAAATAAAAGGAATACAAGTTGGAAAAGAAGAAGTAAAACTGTCACTGTTTGCAGATGGCATGATACTATACATAGAGGATCCTAAAGATGCCACCAGAAAACTACTAGAGCTAATCAATGAATTTGGTAATGTTGCAGGATACGAAATTAATGCACAGAAATCTCTTGCATTCCTATACACTAATGATGAAAAATCTGAAAGAGAAATTAAGGAAACACTCCCATTTACCACTGCAACAAAAATAATAAAATACCTAGGAATAAACCTACGTATGGAGCCGAAGACCTGTATGCAGAAAACTATGGGACACTGATAAAAGAAATTAAAGATGATATAAACAGATGGAGAGATATACCATGTTCTTGGATTGGAAGAATCAATATTGTGGAAATGACTACACTACCCAAAGCAATCTACAGACTCAAGGCATTCCCTATCAAATTACCAATGGCATCTTTTACAGAACTAGAACAAAAAATCTTAAAATTTGTATGGAGACACAAAAGACCCCGAATAGCCAAAGCGGTCTTGAGGGAAAAAAACGGAGCTGGAGGAATCAGACTCCCTGACTTCAGACTATACTACAAAGCTACAGTCATCAAGACAATATGGTACTGGCACAAAAACAGAAATATAGATCAATGGAACAGGATAGAAAGCCCAGAGATAAATCCACGCACCTATGGTCAACTCATCTATGACAAAGGAGGCGAGGATATACAATGGAGAAAAGACAGTCTCTTCAATAAGTGGTGCTGGGAAAACTGGACAGCTATACGTAAAAGAATGAAATTAGAACACTCCCTAACACCATACACAAACATAAACTCAAAATGGATTAGAGACCTAAATGTAAGACTATAAAACCCTTAGAGGAAAACATAGGAAGAACACTCTTTGACATAAATCACAGCAAGATCTTTTTTGATCCACCTCCTAGAGTAATGGAAATAAAAACAAAAATAAACATATGGGACCTAGTGAAACTTAAAAGCTTTTGCACAACAGAGGAAACTACAAACAAGACGAAAAGACAACCCTCAGAAAGGGAGAGTATTTGCAAACGAATCAACGGACAAAGGATTAATCTCCAAAATATACAAACAGCTCGTGCAGCTCAATATTAAAAAAACAAACAACCCAATCCAAAAACGGCAGAAGACCTAAATAGACATTTCTCCAGAGAAGACATACAGATGGCCAAGAAGCACATGAAAAGCTGCTCAACGTCACTAATTATTAGAGAAATGCAAATCAAAAATACAATGAGGTATCACCTCACACCAGTTAGAATGGGCATCATCAGAAAATCTACAGACAACAGATGCTGGAGAGGGTGTGGAGAAAAGGGAACCCTCTTGCACTGTTGGTGGGAATGTAAATTGACACAGGCACAATGGAGAGCAGTATAGAGGTTCCTTAAAGAACTAAAAATAGAACTACCATACGACCCAGCAATCCACTACTGGGCATATACCCAGAGAAAACCATAATTCAAAAAGACACATGCACCCCAATGTTCATTGCAGCACTATTTACAATAGCCAGGACATGGAAGCAACCTAAATGCCCATCGACAGACGAATGGATAAAGAAGATGTGGTACTTATATACAATGGAATATTACTCAGCCATAAAAAGGAACGAAACTGAGTCATTTGTAGAGACGTGGATGGATCTAGAGACTGTCATACAGAGTGAAGTAAGTCAGAAAGAGAAAAACAAATATCATATATTAACGCATATACGTGGAACCTAGAAAAATGGTACAGATGAACTGGTCTGCAGGGCAGAAATAGAGACACAGATGTAGAGAACAAACGTATGGACACCAAGGGGGGAAAGTGGCAGGGGGTGGTGGTGGTGGTGGGATGAATTGGGAGATTGGGATTGACATATATACACTAATATGTATAAAATGAATAATAAGAACCTGCTGTATAAAAAAATAAAATAAAATAAAATTCAAAAATTCAAAACAAACAAAACAAAACAAATAAAGGTATATAATACAGTTAAAAAAAATTGTAAGAAGTAAAACAGTCTCATTTTGGTTTATGTTACAACATGGGCTATACAAAATAACATACATTGCTTTGTGCATAATAAATGTATAATAAATGAATATTAGATAAACATTCATACATATATTGTAAAACTTAAGAAAATGCCAAGACCTTTTTAAGTTCTATATTTGACCTTAAAGAATATGTCTCCATTTCATTGGCCAAGTGGTCAGACAGGCTGTACGGATAAGGGATGCCAAAGTAATCAGCCTCTTCCTGCAGAGCAATGAGGGTTTGCTCCTCTGTGGGAATGTGAACTTCTCCATGAAGATAATCCAAAAGGTATTTAAATAGATGTCCATCACGGTCAATAACACAAGCCCCTAGAAAATATTCAGTTCAAAAATGATTGAATAGATACACATGACCACGGTAAAATTTCAACATGTCAAACTAGAATTAGACTGAAGATCTCTACAATTAGAAATGTTTCTTTCTCAAAAGAAAGTTAATATCTGGTGTTCAAATAGGTTTAGTCAAATTTGGGGAGCCTCTGTATTCTCACCTACAAGGAAAACATATTCTGAGTTCCATTAGAAATCTTGGATGCAAGGACTATATTCCCACTATGGCCTCTGCAAAAGCCATGGACACCTTAGACTGCTGGTAGAAACAGAAGCTTACCCCTAATCTCAACCCAGCTGGGCCAGGAAAGGTGTATGGAGTTCCTCCCTAATGAGGGTATAATGGGGTCCAGCATTTGTATGTCAGTGACCCTACAAGTCGACCTGTAGTGTTGCCAACAAATAAACCCTGGGTTCCTAGCTCTGCATGCCATTTGTTCAGACATATTAGGTTAGTTCCTTTGTATGAAACTTTAGAAAAGAAATGCTATACTGGTACTACTTTATGATAAAAGACTTTTTGTAGACAATTCAGCAGAATTAAAAAAACAAAAAAAACACTTCTGTGTGAGGTTACTCAATGATTTCCTTCCTCCCTTGATTAGTTTAAGAAGGGATTAAGAAGGTGAAAACTTAGGGGCAGAGGAAACAACTCAGTCCCTGCTTACCACCTTTACACCAACAAACTTTCTGTCCGGATAGACATCAAGTCCTGGGCACCAGACATCAGTGAGTTTTCCATTCTTCCAACTGCCATTCATCTGGCAAAGCAATCTCTCCAGACCCAGGGTTACTAACAGCCCCTCGTGCTCTGAGCTCCTCAATCCCTTTTTTCTAACACAGAAGCAAGAGTGGGTTCTACGAGCCCCAGAACGCCTAAGATGTACAAAAAGCCTTACTTGCCCTGCTGAAGTTTCTTTACCACCAGTAGTAGGTTCAGTGAACCCCAGAGCACTCAAAGCAGAGAGTGGCCCCAGGACCCTAACCCTTGTATTTTACAGTTTCTTCTGAAACACCAATTTTCAGTCCTGGGTGACTGACGGTATCACTCAACTGATGTTTTCTTAGGCATACACATCTGCCCACACAAGGCTCTGCAGCTGGACTAGGTGTGAGTTTAACACTAATTCTACACTGACAGTACCTGCCCTGTCAGCTATGAATGAGGGCAGCTCCTTTCTCCAGAGAAATACATTTTTTAACTTGAAGAACACAGAGAGAAGCTAATGTATTTAATCAGGCTCAATACCTTTACCCATTGAGTTGTATGAATGGGACAACTTTCGAAATATGATTAATCCCCATAATTAGGTGATGGTTGGCCTTTACACACATTCACTTTTTTGTCAACTTTTAGCGACAGCATCACAGATTCTAGAAACTGGTATTTAATTTCTCCATGTACTTAATGAATCTCCGTACAGTCCCAATGATCTCAGTAATTAACATACTAAGCTAATACATTCTGTTGTAATTAGAAAAATGAAAGGGAATTTAAACTAGACTCCTATTTTAATGAATATTCATGATAATGCTTACAGACTTTAGATATTTACCTGATTCATCTGTTTTTAGAGGAAAACGACCACTGAACATGGATGCCAGCATTGAGTCCTTAAAGCGGCACAAGGACTCCCGCCTGGCTGCGTAAATACAGCCACCCACGTTCAGTCGAAGAATATCCAACACCTCTTCTTCTGCCTTGTGACCTTCCATTGTTCTCTCCAACACCTGAAGTTTTGCCTCGAAACACTTTCAGAAACTGCAAAACAACGGTGGTCACAGTACCCCTCTGTAAAAACAAAGGACAATCACCATTGACATTTCCAACAATACATGAAATAGGTAATAAAAATAAATACATTCTAAAGTGGTTTAAAACAAATTCCTCAGCACTGGCAATACTGAATCGAAGGATTTAATGTAACACAAAAGAAGTTTGAGATATGCTGAGAAGCTGGAAAACTCTGGCTCAGAGGATTTGTAAATGATAATGAAGTATTACCAACCAAATCAGAGCTGTTGAAATGACTGTTTAAAGAATTAAACAAGATAATGCATTGTCTGTTACCTATAAAGCAAAGGTGAGGTGTGCTTATGATCTTCAGTATTCACATATCTTTTTAAACTACAGTAAGTCTGAGGGAGCTGTGTAGACTTGCAGAGGGGATCAGCATGTAGCATGGTATCAGGCTATTAGGCTCTACCACTTACTAGCCTGGGACCTTGGGCAAATACTTATCCTCCTCTGCCTGTTTCCCCATCTCTAAATTGGAGGGAAGGATGATGCCTACCTCAAAGGACTATCAGAGGAGTAATTGACAGAAAATATTAAAAGCATATAGAACAGTCTCTGGCTCAGAGTAAGTACTCAATAAATGATAAATATTACCTATAATAATATAAAAATTTACAAGAGGGTATATACTGAAGGACTTTATATTGGCTCTGGAGAGTTAAGGAAACATAAGAGCAGAAATTATTAACAACGGTAATTGTAATTCTTAAGTTAGGTAACTAAGGAATATATAATTTATCAACTGAGATCAGAATTCCATGTATACCCAAAGCCAAACTGGTCCAGAAGAACAACAAATGACATCTCTAAATCATCTGGCTTCTTCCCTCTGAAACAGCTGAACCTTTAGAGACATTTTAAGGATCTTATTTCTTAATCCATTCTGGAGATAGATGAACCACAGCTGACTGTGGCACTCCTACAGAACCTAAAACAATACCCTGAGGAAAAATGTACTCCCAGTGTATCTTCACGTTTCATGGCTACCAATAGGCTCAACTACATCCATGGCCGTTCACTTTGCCATCAACTTTGAGCATCCTTTCACAGACGCTTCAATTTAGCCAGTTTCCAATAAGAGAAGGAGACCATTAGAGTCTGAGGAACACCATGTGTGTGGAACACAGTAGACAGAAACTATTATGGGCCAACAGTCCAGCCTTCAAAATCCACTTATCAATGTGACTTCCTACACTGCCTAAAAGTCCAAGGAGCAATCCAACAATGAACCATGTGAAAGAACCACTTCTGAGGCCTGGAATGGAACTGGTTCATGCTGTCCCTGTTGCCAGCTCCCTGGAATCCTATCTATTCTTCAAAGCTGCAGGCAAACCTCACTGCTTACATGACCTTCCCAAGCACCCCCAGTTAGAATCCTTGCACAGTTCTCCCAGATATACTTTGTACCCCTGTCCACATATTATTCCACTTGACTCATCCCTAGTTTGGGGGACTATAAGTTGCATCCCCCTTAACAATTCCCATTTACTGAATGCTACGTGCCAGCCACTGCAGGAGACACTTGACAGACATCACCTCATTCACACAAAAGCCCTACTGGGTAGGAGTTACTGACAGGTGAGGACACTGGAGAAAGAAATAGTAACGTGTGCAGGGTCTACACTAGGGCTGCCCTGCCGTAAGTGGTGGAGTCAGCCCCAATCCAGGTCAGCAGGACCAACTCCAAGTTCTTCCAGCTGCACCCCACACCGACTCCTTCAGCACTGTTTCTCTCCTAAGGCTCCCGACCTGGGCCCTTCACTCACTAAGCGTCTGTCCGTCTGAAGACTCCTGTGGATGGCAATAGGAACACAGCAGCACCCTGGGCGCAAGGATTCAAGAGATACCCCTAAGGCAGAGGACCATCACCATTTCAAGGCCCGTCACAGGGCCCCACCTTCAAATGCACCCACTTGCACTCCCTGCTGGGTCGAAAGTGCCCAGCCCTCTGAGGTAGCGTGCCCAGACTGCGGTTCCGTGACCACCCGCATCAAAACCATCAGGGACACTTGCTGAAAATGCAGATTCCCGGACCACGACATAGACTCCGATTCAGAAAGTCTTAGGTGGGGTCGGGAGTCCCCCCCGCGGGCCCTACTTTGAGAAACGCTCAAGGGACTCGAACTCCTCCCACGACGCGGGACGAAAGGGGAGGGGCTGGGACACCACAAAGCCCCGCGGGGGTCTCCCCGCGGTCCGGGGATCCCGAATCGGCCCGAAGCCCGAGCCTGCAGCCCCGGGCGCCCGTGTTATCAGCGCGGCCCGGGCCCTTCATCAGGGCGCCCTGCCGCCTCCCGGGCCCGCGGCCCACCCGGCGCCCAACTCCTCCGCACGGGATGGGCGGGGTAGGCGGCCTCCCCGACTGACCTGCGGCCCGCCCGGCCCTTGGCGAGGCCGCCGGACGCCACGGGGCCCGACACGGAAGTGAGCGCTTCCCCGGCTGCTCGGCAACTCGTGTAGCAGCGCGGCCCCAGTACCGCCCCCGTGCGTCTCAGGCTGGCGGCGACAGCCGGGAGAGCAAGGCCCCACCCCGGACATGCCTCGGACACGCCCCTCCAGAGCCCCGCCCACGGGCTGGTTCCCCCACCTCCGGCCGCCGCCGCCTGCTTCGGGGAGGGCGCGAGGTCTGGCAGTCTCGGTACCATGCCGGGAAAGGAGACGTCACGCAGAGAGACGCAGGCTGAGTCCCCGAGGGACGGTCTTGTCCGTTCAGAGGCGGCTTTTACACATGAAGAAAACAACACCGAAGTTGCGATCGTCCAGGGTCAGTTAATAAGCGGTAAGTGTTAGGATCAGTTAGGTCTTTTCACTTCTAGATGAGGGAGGGCCCTTCCCTCCAAACTGGGTTGCTCAATGCCAAGAGTCATTCATATATTGCACTTGAATGTTTGTGCATTTGGATAGTGTTTGTGGCTTACAAAGCTGTTTCACACAGAGCATTCTCGTTTTATTTAGTCTGTGTGACAGCCCTATATTTTCATTCCTGTTACAGCAGGGAAAATTGAGGCAGGAGCAAACATTTATTGAATACTTCTGTACCCCTGAGATTCTGCTAAATGCTTTGCGTGCACTAATTTCCTCTTAACAGTAACCCCAAGAGTTCTTTTGGTTTCCAGCTGCAGCCTACCTTGTGCAAGAGACTTTGCTCGGTATTTCAAAATGAATGAAACACAGTCCTATTCTCAAGGTACTCTCCCAGACTCAATAATAATTGGTTCCCAATTTTTCTCACTGTGTCTTAGAAGGGAATAAGCCAATGAGAGGTAAGCCCACCTACCCCCTCAGATATTGATAGTACCCAGGAGAGGAGGAAGGTTTATTCAACCTACAATTATTGAGCACTAGCTATGGACCAGACACTGGGAGTGGAGGACTGAACAAGACAATCAATGTCCCTGACCTAATGTCCCATGGCATTTCCATTCTAGTGCAGCAGTCAGAAGACTTTGTCTGTAAATATTTTAGGCTTTGTGGGCCATACATAACTACTTAACTTTGCTGTTGTAGTGTTAAAGCAGCCATAGATAATACATAAACGAATGAGAGTGACTACGTTCTAACTTTATTTATGGATACTGAAATTTGAATTTCATATAATTTTCATGTGTCATGAAATATTCTTAAATATTTCAAACACTTAAATATGTAAAAACCATTCTTAGAGCGTGGGCCACCCGTGGATCATAATCTGCCTACTCCTGTTCAAGTGGGAGAAACAGACACTAAGCAAAATAGTTACAGACAGTGATAACCACTTGGGAGGAAATAGGATAATGTTGGATGGAGATGATGGCTTGGGAGAAGTTCTCACTGATGAGGGGACATTTAAGTGGAGCACTAAGGATGAGAATGAGCCTATCCTCCGAAGAGATGGGGGAAGCATATTTTAGGAAGAAGGGAGACCAAGTGGAAAGGCCCTGAGGCAGGAAAGGACTTGACAGTTTGTAGGAAGGGAAAGGACACTAGTATATCTGGAGCTTGGTGAGCATGGGGACCAGGGGGAAGGTGATAAGAGATGAAGCTGAGAAGAGAGGCAGGAACCAGCTTTTAAAGCACCTTGTGGCATAAGTAGTTTAAATTTTACTCTAAGCATATGGGAAACCATTAAAAGGTTTTAAGCAGTGAAATGGCATGATCGATTTAATATTTTTAAAAACTCACTCTGGCTACTGTGATGAGAATGGATTGAAAAGGCATAAAATGAATGTAGGCAGCTGTTGCAGGAATCCAGGGGACAAATGGCATAGCTTCTACTCAAGTGGTGATGGTGATAGAGAGAAGTGGATGAGTGCAAGAAATGTATTTAGGAAATAGAAACGACATTAAATTTGCTGATGATCAACTATGATGTGTTAGTTCAGGTTCTTTGTGAAGTGGACAGGAAGATCAGATTAAACCTGCAAAAAGTTTATTGGGGGAGACACCTGTGAGGAAAAAATAGGGAAGGATCTGAAGGGGACTGAGAGAGCCTTTAGACTAGATGCAGATTAGGAAAAGTGGATATGATGCAGTTCAAGAAAGTTTCAGGAAAGCCAATGAGGAGTTTTCAAGCCAATGTCCTCATCAAAGGAGTCTTATGTCTCCTAGGAATAGGCCTGCCTTAGTATCCCTGCCATACTGAGTCACTGGCTGGGAGCAGTCAGTGGGAAGTGCAGCCTGGAACACGGTGATAGATTTCAGAGCACAGTATGTGGAGTACATCAGTCAATAATGCTCCCGGTAATCAGACATCTGAGAGGTACGTTTTCGTGGCTGCCACATATGAAGGAAAGGGGAAATGCAGGATTACGTGTAAATTGTTGGCTGAACAGCTGAATGATGGTGCCATTTACTGAAATGGTGAATTATGGGAGAGATCAGAAGCTGTATTTTAGACTATTAAGACTGAGATGTTAAACAGGCCTACAAAGAGATCAAATAGCCATTGAATGAATCTGGAGCACAGGAGTGAAGTACGGTGGTGCTGAAGGTGTGAATTTGGAAGGCATCAGCATTTAAAGCCATGGAACTGGATGAAATCACCCACATAAAGGGCAGGTAATTAAGAAGAAATAGGATGGAACACTGACTCCAATACTTAGATTTCAGGCTTAGAAGAAAGAGCCAGAGAGCAGGAGAGTATGAAGCTACAGGAACCAAGAAAGTAAAGTGTCATTTATGTCAAATGCTGCTAGGAGATCAAGAGTCCACCAGATATGATAATATAGGAGTTCTTGGTGACCTTGACAAGAGCAGTTTCAGTGCGGTGATAAGGATGCAAGCCCAGAGGAAAGTGGGTTGAAGCGTGAATGTGAGATGGCAGACTGGATATAACTCTGTAGAGAAGAAAGAGAAGGAGAGAAATAGGGCTGTGGTTGAGGTGGGAGACAAAGTCAAGGGATGGAGTTTTAGGATGAGAGTCACTAGAGCAGGCTATGCTGATGGAAATGATCCAATAGGTAGGTAGAGATTGGTGACGCAGTGGAAAAGGGGGGACAACTGAGGGAATGAAATGCTTGAGAAGGCAAAAGCGTCCTGGAGCCAGAGCATGAGGAATTTCTGTTTGACAAGAGCAGGGATAGGAGGTAAAACAGACAAGATAGATTTCAGTTCAGGTAAAGTGGTAGATTTCACAGTGGGAAAATGAGGAAATTCTGATTGAAAGGCTTCTACTTCCTCAATTAAGTCTAAAGCAAGGTCAGAGGCTAAGAGTAAAGGTGATGAGGGGTGGAAGAGGTTTGAGGAAGGAGGATAATGTATGAATTACTTTTCTTGAGAAATTGAAAGGGCAGACTTTCTATAGAAACATGACAGGATTGCTCGGAGAGAACGAGAGCCTGTTTGAAGATTGTAATCATTATACATGGATGGCAAACTAGTCATCCCATTTATGTGACTTTTACCCAGCAACACTCAACAGCTTCAGTGTAGGTGCTGCTGAGGAAGTAGATCATTGGACTCAGCTAAGGTTGAGATTTAATCAAGTGATGTGATACAAGGAGAGAGGGGTGAGAGTTGAGGATGTTTGTAAGTGATTGAGTCCCATGGAGGACCATGGACTCTAAGCTGGATAAGGAGGGAAATAACTATATAACAGTGGTGATGGATAGTGAAAAAGTAGTGAAGTTTATGGATTGGAGATACTCAGAGAAATTGAGGAATTATTTAAATAGGAGTACAAGAGTAAGTGAGGTGGAAGAATTGGAGGCAGTACTCAAAGAATATCACACTTGAATTCAAGATTTTGGAGGTCATTCAATGACCATAATGCCAAGGTTCCAGGCTGAGATGGGGTGGAAGAAAAGTTAATGGAGGTGAGAAGTTTAAGGAATGATTATTATTAGATGAGTTTCCCCATAAATAGCAATGTTCACAAGAGTGGAGCAGGTGTAGAGAGAAAGATGATGAAACAGAAGCTAATGTCATCAATAATGGATGATTAGAAGAATCTTAGCAGACTACATTGCGGAGACAAAGAGAGATACTGTGTCCAGATGGCTACAGTTCAGATCAGCTAGGGCTTAGACAAAGGAAGGAGGAAAAATTGTTTGTTAACAGTGATGGGAGAAGAGAGGACACCAACCCTGGCCCTGAAGTATGTGGGGAGTGGAAGGAAAAGTAGTCACTTCCTGAGGGGGCTACAGACTACAGAGGAAGTAAGTAGGTCCTCTAGGAGCAGAGAACGCGCATTAAAAAAAAAGATGGGGCGTTTAAAAAAGGGAATTTTAAAGGGCTCAGTGGAAGTGTTCGAGAGGAATAGGAAGAATGGGGGATTGGCTCAGAGGGGCAGACATACTGGCAATATGGGACTAGGACCCAGATAACAGTGGACAACTTGAGGGTTTGGAACTATTGGGGTGATTAAGGTAAACAGGGATCTGAGCCATGATGAGAACAGTCCTAGTGTTCTATTAGTGCAAAGTTGAAGCCAAAACCCAGGTATTTAGCTCAGTAGTATTGGGTCACCTCACCCTCTGGCTGCTCCCAATTCTATGGTAAACTGAGTGAATGCACAGGTCTTATAAGGAACCCAAGCATTAAGAAAGCCTTTGGGTGACTATTCCCTCCACCAGCTCTCGCAGAAGTAAAGATAATCCTAACTCTGATGCATAGGAGCTTGAGGGGAAGGGAGATAGGAAGCACCAGATAAATCAGAGCCTGAGTCATAGACCTGATCAGACTCAAGACTACCCTCCTCTTCTGGTTCTTCCTGGAATGGGAAAGATAGAGACTTGTCATGATTGAGGAGGAGTAAATAACTTTATGTTCATCCTTTAGGAAAAGATTCCCAAACCATAAGCAGCCCCCTCCTTCCAACCGAGGACAAGGTATTGGAAAGAGAATGAGGTGTCTGGTTGCGCCTTTACTCACAAAACCTGGATGAGCTGCATTGTTTTTCTTTTAAAAATTCCTTCTGCAGAGTGTTATTTTCCATCAAAATAACACTAGGGGTGGAATTCCTGAGTAGCTAACATAATAGCAGCCATCACAGTGTAAATCTGAATCTCCCAAATCATTCTCCAAAAAGCTGAATACAGAATAGATAACAAATAAAACTGCACAAAACCCATGCCATCTGCATAACTAAGAGAGAATGCCCAAACTTCAAATTATCTGGAAGAAGAAAAATAAAAACCAAATCTTGGCAAGCTGTGTCCCATTCTCCTGCCACAAAAAAAGAAGAAGGCTCTTGGTGGACCTGTGATTGATCTAAGATAACCACGAAAAAGAGAAAGTCTGCTTTTGTGCTAAAATACTGGTAAAGAACCCTCGTAGATCAAAGCACTTACTATGTGTTTTTAAAAATTAAAGCTGCACATAATTCAAGGTGACAGTGTGTGAAAACCATTGCTTCTGGTATCGAAGGGAAAAAAAGGAATGGAGAGGCACCTTTTGGAACTTGGTGAAGAGGAAAAGAAGTAAAAGGAAATTTAGGGTCAAGTAAGAAGAACGAGATCCAAAGCTGTGAAAATATGCAATCTTTAGCCCATATCACTCACACACACACATACATACATACACATAAACACACAAGAATCATCCATTAAGAAAGTATTTCACTGCAGAAGAGGACACCCTTGAACCTGAAATCTTATAAACCATTCAAAAATCTTTGAAATGAATAGATGAAAACAGAGTAAATATACACAAAGCTATTATAAGGAGAAAACAGAAAACAAGACAACTTCAGCTGATAAAAAGTGCTTCCCCCCCAAAAAACTAACCCAAAGCAGAAAAACAAACAAACAAACAAACAAACAAAAAGCTACAGCACAAACTCCAAAGTGAATTAAATATCCACTTTGGGAATATGAAAAACCACCTTGAACCAGAAATTCAAAAATTAAAAAATAGAAACAAACAAAAAAAGAAACAGGAAGAAATGAGAAGGGAATAGGTTGAATCCAGGAAAGAAAATAGGAGAAAAAGACAAAAATTATCACAGAAGTGAAGAATAAATTGCAAAGATTCTGGGGGGAAATAAGATCAAGTGAAAATTTAATAAGGGAAATTGAAAAAAGGCAGAAAAAAACCAAGATAATGAAAATGAGATACAAAGTTAAAAGTAATTAGGATCAGAGAGAAGTGGTAGAAATGAAAGAGAAAGAAGAAAAAACATACAAATAATGGCAGTCCCTAAACTGCCTAAACAAAATGATGAAACAGGACTAATATTTAAAATCCAAAAAATGTTCAGAATGTGAAAGAAGATATATTGATAATTCTATATACCTGTAAATTACATGGGGAAATTAAACCAGAATTGTCAGCTCCCAAACATATGCAAGTAAAGCTATTGGACTTCAAAGATAAAGAAAAAATACCTAAGCCTTCAAACAAAAAAGATAAGAAATTACAAGGACAAGGGAATTAAACTGGGACCAGCCTGCTCAAAAATAACATACAAGAAAGGCAGCAGTGGAATAGCATTTTTTTAAGAACACAAAGAAAAAAAAGTGTAAATCAAGGATATTCAGTCAACCTGTCCTTCAAGTATCAAGGCAATAGAAAATGAGTTTTTAACATGAAAAATTCAGGGAATTTTGTATACATGAGCCTTTCTTGAAGAATCTTTGAAAAAGTGATTTCCATTCAACCAAGTAGCAAAACTTCGTCAAAAGACGTGATGGGGCTTCCCTGGTGGCGCAGTGGTTGGGAGTCTGCCTGCCGGTGCAGGGGACGCGGGTTCGAGCTCTGGTCTGGGAGGATCCCGCATGCCGCAGAGCGGCTGGGCCCGTGAGCCACAGCTGCTGGGCCTGCGCGTCTGGAGCCTGTGCTCCGCAACAAGAGAGGCCGCGACAGTGAGAGGCCCGCGCACCGCGATGAAGAGTGGCCCCCGCTTGCCGCAACTGGAGAAAGCCCTCGTGCAGAGGCGAGGACCCAACACAGCCATAAATAAATTAATTAATTAATTACAAAAAAAAAAAAAAAGACGTGATGGCAATCATTCACTATATTTAATGTAGACCTAAAACTAAAACCAGGTGAGAACAAAGCTCAAAGAATAATGTTATATATAATGCGTAACTGGTTCTAACATAGCAGAAATAATGCAAGTAAAAATGGGAAGAGAGAGAGAGAAAGAGGAAAGTAGAATAAGTTCATTGATTGTGATATAGCAATAGGTGGGGGTTAAAGGATAATATTAAAATTGACAAATCAGATAATAAAAGGTTAAGTTAGAAAGACAACTAAGGGCTTTATAAAAGGTATGAGGACAAAGATAACCACTAGAATAACACTACAAACTTTCCTAAATACAAAAAGAAACTTTAAAAATCAAAAGAACAAGGAAAAAGCATTATGTACAGAAAGAAATGTAACAACTATAGCAATATTAATGTCATTAATATTAGATAAAATAATTTAAACATAAAATGATATGACAGTGGGACTAAATATATGCCATATTAATAAATATGGATAGGTTTAACTTATTAAAAGAAAAAAGATTTTCAATTTGATTCACAAAGAAAGCTGCTGAAAATGAGACATGCCTAAATCAGAATGTCAGAAAGTCAAAAACTAAAAGAATGGGCAAGGTTTACTAGGCAACTGGAAATGGTAAGTAAGTGGAGGTTATGATCCTGATATCAAAGTAGAATTTAAGCCAAAATGCATTAAATTAGACAAAGAAGGACATGTTTTAATGTCCCAATTCACAATGAATATATAACAGTTATAAATTCTATTCACCAAATAACTCAGCAACACATTTATAAAGCAAAAATCATAGGACATGCAAAGAAACATGGAGAGAAATACATTAGTAGCAGGAAACTTTTAATATGCCACTTTCAGTACATGTAGACCAAGTAAACAAAAAATAAGTGAGGGAAAGAAATATAGATGTAAATAGCATAATTAATAAGGTAGATCTTATGGATATTTTTACTTTGGACCCTGAAAGTAGAGAATACAGTAGTAACAGAAGATAAAATGTTTTAGAATTAAGTTATAAAGAAATGTGCAAATCTTATATGAGAAAAATTTTAAAGCACTCCTGAAAGATACAAAAATGGACTTCAAACAAATGAAAGACATTCCTTAATGTCATAAAGATACCAGTTTTATCTAAGTTATTTTATAAATTTAACAAGTACCAATAAGATTTTTATGGAGTTAGACAAGTTGTTATTAAAATTTATATGGAAAAATAAGCATGCAAAAATAGCCAGGAAAACACTGAAAAAGAAAAGTTTATGAGAGATACTAGCCCTACCAGTTGTTAAAATACACTATAAATCTGGTTTGTTTATCTACTCATGGTACTGGTGCATAAATTGACAAATAGACCAGTGTAATAAAATAGGAAGTCCCAGAAATCGATTCAAATACATATGGAAATTTAGTATGTGACAAACATGGTATCTCAAATCACTTGGGAAAAGATGGACATTTTAATAAATACTGGTGGGACAACTGGTTTGCTATTTGGAGAAAGATAAAATTAGAACCAAGTATCACATTATAATCAAGAATAAACTCCAAATGGACCAGGGATATAAATGTCAAAGATGAAACCTTGTAAGTACTAGAAGAAACCATGTATGATTTTCCCTATAGCCTGGATGTAGGAAAAGACTTTCTAACTATGACTTGAAATTCAGATGCAATAAAAAATAAAATTGATACATTTGACTATGTTAAAAAAAAACTTTTGAACAACAAAAAATAAACAATGACAAGAGATAAATTACTAACAGGGAGACAGACAATTTGCACACACCCATTTCTCAAAAATATGAAAATATCTTCAAAAATCACTCATTATAAGTGAAATGCAAATTAAATCTACCCCGATGCTACAACTCCAACAGTATGAAAATTCTATACACAAAGTTAGTCATTGTAGTATTATTTGTAATTGCAAAATATCAGAAAAAAACCTAAATCCCTATACATAGGAGAGTGTGTGAATAAACTGTGGTACATCCATACAGCAGAGTACTCTGAAGGTGTAAAAAGAATGAGGTCATTTTCTGTGAACTAATGTAGAGTGATTTCCAGGATATTTTGTTAAGTGAAAAAGACAAAATGCAAGCGTTTTTATACTATGTCACCTTTTGTGTAAGAAAGAATGGGAAATGAGAAAACATACATTTATCTAATCATTTGTACAAATAGAAACACAAGAAGCATAAACAAGAAACTATTAAGATTAGATACCTATAGCTGGCTAAGTAATGGCCACCAAAAATATCCAGGTCCTAGTCCCTGGAAACTGTGAATGTTACCTTATATGGAAAAAGGATCTTTGTAGATATCATTAAATTAGGTACCTTGAGGGAATTCCCTGGCAGTCCAGTGGTTAAGACTCCACACTTCCACTGCAGGGTGCAAGGGTTCAATCCCTGGTAAGGGAAATAAGGTCCCGCATGCCGTGCTCGGCATGGCCAAAAAATAAATAAATAAACAAATAAATAAGGTATCTTGAGTTGGAGAGATTATCTGGGATTATCAAGGTAGGTCCTAAATGTAATCACAAGTATCCTTATAAGAGGCAGGCAGAGGGAGATTTGACTACAGGCAGATGAGAAAGTCTTGTGATGGAAACAGAGGGAAGCAGAGTCAGAAGATGTTATGCTGTTGGTTCTGAAAATGGAGTTGAGGAATGTAAGGAATGCAGCTCTAGACACTGGAAAAGGCAAGGAAACAGATTCTCCTCTAGAGCTTCCATGGGAGCTTGCTCCTGCTGTCACCTTGATTTTAGCCCCATAAGACTCCTTTCAGACTTCTGGCCTCCAAAACTATCAAAGAATAAATTTCAGTTGTTTTAACTACTAAGTTTGTGGTAATTTGTTACAGCAGCAATAGGAAACTAACACAGGTGGTAAGGAATTAGGAGCGAGAAACAGAAAGAAGAAAGGGAGTGACACTTTTGAATACACCTATTTATAAAGTTCTGGCTTTTGAAACTAGTTAATGTTTCGCATACTAAAACATAAGAAAATAAACATACATGCACATAAAGATAAGGAAAAACTCTAAAACTATATACAAGTAGACCTAAGTAAACCTAACCGTAATTCAAATGAATAGCGTAGTCACGCTGAAGCGAGGGGGAAAACTAATGAATCCAAGTAACTTTAGATCACTGTATTTGATGACATACCCTTAAACTTAAGATTTTAAAAAGAACAGTAGGGCTTCCCTGGTGGCGCAGTGGTTGAGAATCTGCCTGCCAATGCAGGGGACACGGGTTCGAGCCCTGGTCTGGGAGGATCCCACATGCCACGGAGCAGCTGGGCCCATGAGCCACAACTACTGAGCCTGCGCGTCTGGAGCCTGTGCTCCGCAACAGGAGAGGCCATGATAGTGAGAGGCCCGCGCATGGCGATGAAGAGTGGCCCCCGCTTGCCGCAACTAGAGAAAGCCCTCACAGAAACGAAGACCCAACACAGCCAAAAATAAATAAATAAATAAATTTAAAAAGAACAATAAACAAATTTTCAAGTCTAGTTAAGTTTTCACAGAGGTATGGGGTAGCAACTCTGAAGTTACTTTCTATGTATTCTAGGACTGGGCAAAAAGTAAATATATTGTAAATAATAGGAACCAAATTTCTCACTGTTAGAAAAGTAGTTATATACATTAAAAAGGAAAATGCTAGAATGAACCCTATGGTTTTTATTTGGAATGGAAAGTATTGGTGTGAATGTGTGGGTTTTAAAATAGATAATGGATAGACTAGATAGATGGATAGGTGGATAGATAGATAGGAAGAAAGAAATGTGGATATGTTTATAGTCATGCATGTACGTATATACAAATGTATATAGATTTTCAAGCTCTGTCCCCTAAGTGAACCTAGAACCAATGACACCCCAGTAGCAATGGGCATATCAAGTGCCTAGATTTTGGTTTCTAAGCTCATTCTACCCCATTCTCCAGTAAAAGGAAACAGAGCTTCTTGGTGAAATGGTTGGTTGACTGAGGCTGGGACTGAGAAAGTACAAAATGAGGCAGAAATATCCTGCTGTTTCAGAAAGTAAGAGTGTTCAGTGAATGATGGGGACTGTCAAAGGGACACAGGAATCATCTTGAAGGGCTACTGGCCAAATATGGGACCATTGGCTTGTGAAAATTAATTATGATAGTAATAGATTATAATCTATTGAATAAAATAAGAATCCATGAGTCCATACTGATAAATAGTGATAGGTGGTGATAAATACTGATAGATGAGCCCATATTGATGGATGGATAGGTATACAGACAGATAGCGGTGGAAAGGAAATCTCTTGCCAATCAGTAAAAGAAATAATAAAATTAGAAAAATCACCATTTGGCAACTATCACAGAAATACTTGATTCAGGCAAGATACATCAGTAGATGTTAAAACTAGTGAGTGAAAATTTTGATTAGTAGCAGAATAGTTATATACACTCAACACGTCTCCCTACCAGATTCTTATTAATCATAAAGGAAATAATAGCAAGTCTACAGTGGAGAAACCTGGCAGACAGTACTTAAATCAAGTGATCAAGGTAACGTTGCAAACCAACATTATGTGCTCTTGATATATACTGAGAACTCAACATCACTTTCATGGTACTTTTGCCCAATAAGAACCTGAATTTAATCCTGAGGAAATATCAGACAATCCCAAATAGAATGACATTATAATTTAGTTGGCCTGTACTCTTAAAAATGTCAAGGTCATGAAAGACAAAATAAGAATTTGTAACTCTTCCAGATTAAAGGAGTCTATAGAGTGAAATTGTCAGAATAAAATGTATTATAATAAAAATACAAGTTTATTTCAAAATAAAAGGTTAAAAAATGTAAATATAATTCCATGTTATATAGACTGTCTGTAAATTATTCTAACAAGTCTAGAAACCTTTCTGCAAGCTGATAGAAGTATATCTTCTGCATAGCGCTGATTATGTCCTTTTCCTGCTCAAAAATGTACCTGTGTCCTTATTGCAAAATAACTGCCCCATCTTTCTTTCCCTACCTAGCCCTCTATATTTACATCATACCTGAGCTGAACTATTCGTTAGAAAATTTACTCATTTTTATCCATATTACTGCCTTTATCATACCCTTCTCTCAAAATAAACTGCTCCTTCCCACACGCTGTAGTTCTCATCTGGTGAAACCCTCCTCATTCTTCAAGACCCCCGTATTAGATTCCTGTGGCTACTATAACAGATTCCCTCAAACGGGGTGGCTTAGAGCAACAGAAATTTATTCTCTCACAATTATGACAGCCAAGAGTCCAAAATCAAGGGGTCAGCATATCTGCACTCCCTCTGAAGGCTCCAGGGGAATCTGTTTCTTGCCTCTTCCAGCTTCTGGTGACTGTTGGCATTGCTGAGATTGTGACTGCAGCTCTTTCTGTTCCATCCTTCTCTGCATGTGAGTTTGTGTGTCAAATTTCTCTCTGCCTGTCTCTCATAAGGACACTTGTGGTGAGATTTAGGCCTCATCTGATAATCCAGGATAATCTCCTCATCTCAAAATCCTTAAATCTTCAAGGACTCTTGCAAAATAAGGTAACATCCATGATTTTGCCTTATAAGGTAACATTCACAAGTTCCAGGGATTAGGAAGTCAATATATCTTTGGGGGGGCATTTTTTCAACCTACCACAACCCCCAGGTCACATGAACTGTCCCCTGTGTGGCTTCCTGGATCTACAACCAAATAGGAATCATTCTTTCCTTTGCTACTGTCGTGGCAATGAACCTGGACCACCTTGTGTTGTTATCATTGTATGTGTCAGATCTGGTTGTCTCTAAAATTCTTTGACAGCTCAAACTTTCCTTCATTATAACCTCATAGGACCTAGCACCTATTAGCTGTTTATCCTTTTTTCTAACTTCTACCACTGTCTATATAGTGCATTACTTACACATTAAAATGGCAAATATGATCTTAAGAAAACCACCTATGTCATTAACCCTAATAAAATTAGGATGATAGAGAAGATACATGATGTTTTGTGAGTTTAAAAAATTATGAGTTGTCCTTTAATTGAGAAAAGTACTTCATATTTGCTTTAACGGTGAATGTAGCAAAGTTTTCTACAGCCAACTGTTACGATAAATATTTAGCTACTTATAGGCTCCTGCCTTGGCTGAGAAAAATTTGCTTTGATGACCCTATTTGTTTGAGTTTATTTATACTCATTGTCTAAATTTTTACTTTGGGAGAAATCTGCAATCTAGTGTATTTATCTTTTCCCTCTCAAATTCCACAGTGTTTTAGTCAGCAGGCAACCGAGTTTGAACCCAGTGCTTTTTATATTTCTTTCCATGACTAACTGTATCTTAAGAGATCCTAACCTTGTATAGTGGTTGATATGATAGCAGCTGAGAGTTTTAGGCACAAACTAATTATTTCCTTTCATTCTGTTAGAGAAACTGTTTACAGAGATGGGGAAGTTTTGGTTCTTGTCTAAATAATGTCCCTGACCTTAGTTTTTACTAAAGCATCAAAATGTTTTAAATGTAGAGATGGCTTTTTAAGGAAGCAACTGTTTTAAATAAAATGATAGATAATAGTCTTACATTCGTATGACTTTGAAAGCTTACAAAGCACTTTTCTTTTTAAACTCATCTATGTCTATATCTGGTCTTTCATCTTTTCTTCCTGCCTCAGAGGAAGAGGCAACCCTTCAGCCCATGGCTTAGCCCTTGTTCCAACCTCTGCATCCATGGAACTCTGCTGCACCATCCTGTGTCATCCATTCTCCTTTTCTACCAACCCTTCCTCCAGCCTATGCAAAGAATACAAACCCTCCTTCCACCTGGATGCCCCGGAGCTATTGTCACTTCTTTTTTCATCTTCAACGAATTGTCTGCTGTCTCATCTTTGCATGCTCTCTGCTGCATCCTAACTGTTAACCCCGGAGCTGTTTGGGCTCACACCTCCAGCTGCATAAGACAAAGTTGGCTGTCTCCTCATTGAAATGAGCTCCTCTCTTGGCCTCTGTGAAGCCTATGTCTCCTCTTCCCTCTCACTGCCTTTCTTGCTGCCCTTTCATCTTTCCTCCCTGCACTGATGCTTACCAGGGTTCTACCTTCTACTCTCCTTGTGCTTCTAAACACTCTCCCTCCTTAACTTAATCGATTCCACTGATTTCTGTTACTGTTCACTGCTGACTCCCAAGTCCAGACATCTCTTTTGAGCTCCACGTTTTAAACCTGTGTGTCTGCTGGATGTTACCTCCTACACATCCCAAAGGGACTTCAAAACAGCAGAATTCATTATTATCCACGGCTGCTATTCCTTCGCATTTGCAGTGAGGAGTAGAAGGGAGACGGGATATGTGATAAGGAAGGGTGTGGACGGAGACCACTTGGGACCCTCTCCAACAGCCAGGGGAATGTCCTCGTGGAGAGAACTCTGGAGATGTGGGCTTCAGGGCCCTGCGTTGTTGGATGGTGCATGTAAATGTAAGCCCCTTAGTAAAGCTAGTGAGCACAACAGCTGACTTTGCAATCCCTCCCCAAGCTTCCAGCTTGTATGGTTTGAAGTTTATCACTGGAAATCTTGAAGAAAGAAATGCTTAAGTCTTTTTGGAATTCCCTGTGGAGGCACAGAGTAGAGGTTGGGAAGTAGACGCTGCTCCCACCCCTCCCTCTCTCTCAATATAGTCCAGCACGTGGACTAGTGTCGTGTAGGTGAAAGAGCTGCAGTGAGAACTACTGCTAGAGGTTATGCAGCCAGACAAGTGATAGACCAAGACCCCTGATGATTTTATCCTTCCCCAGAGAAGCCTCCTTCCACACATACATATACCTAGAGCAGAGAGAAGAATGCTTGGTGTCCCTATTACATCTTCCCTATCCTTGCCTAAATCAAAGAAACAGTCTCAAATCACCTCCAGTCTCTACTTATAGAAATGTATGGGAATGGATAGTTTGCCCATCAGCCTCATTGATCTTCACCTCTAGCATAATGCCAAAAGGGACTCCCCAAAAATGTATACTGAAGAAAAAGAGGAGGCTGGCAAGCAGGCAGCCTGATGAAATTCACATGATGGACGCCGTGCCTCGAAACCGAAGTGGCAGATGACAAGTCACTTATCCTCTTTCAAAGAGGCCCAGGCCAGACTGCCTGGGTTTAAATCCCAGCTATGCTGCTTACTAAACTTTGCAGAAGTTACTCAAATATTCTGTGCCTCAGTTTCCTCAACCATAAAAAGGAAATAATAGTACCTACCACATAGGATCGTTGTGACAACTTAGAAGGCATATAAAGGGCCTGACACGGGGCTTAGGAAATGGTAAGCACTTGACAAATGTTATCTGTTGCAATTATAATTATTACCTGTCCCTCACCGGGCATAGCAGGAAGTCTTCTCATTAATGAGAATAGAAATAATGGTTGTAGTAAGGTAGCATCAAATACTGAAACAAACCTTTGTCATTCTTTTGGTTGCCCAGCTCAAAATGCCCTTCCTGAGTCTAGGTGGGAGGCAGAGATGGCCTCTCACTAAGAATCTGATAAAGCCAGATACAGGCTGAATGTTCAGGACTCCCTTGCAGCTAGGGTTTGTAGCCTGTCATCCAGGCTTGACCAGTCAGGCACATCCAACCCAGGCCTAGCAATAGGAGCTAGTGATGCCAAGTGGCAGGGGTGGGGAGCACTGCCATACAGTATGCCCACTCTTCCCAGAGGTAGCAGCAGTGACAGTGATGGTCCCCACAGCAGCATTCAAAGCCACTGCTGGCTGTGCAGGATCAGCAGCATCTTCACAGGCTGTGACTGTGGCTGGGTCCTTGTCCGCTGCCAGAGCCCCTGTTCCTGCCTGTTTTCCAAGCCTGTATCTCTATACTCTCCAGAAATGCTTTAAATAACCCAGTGTCCTTTTCTGCTTCTATCAGATTAGGTTAATTTTTCTTGGGCTAATTTTCAACCTGCCAGACTGATATGGGTTATGAGATCAGATGGTTTAATAAAATATATGTACACTATTTCTACTTTGTTTTATTGGCTTATTGATTTGCAGTGTGCTTCTACGTGGCTCCTGTTCAGGGACTGTTTTTCTTGGATGATTTTTGTTTTAGTAGTGCTGAGATGGTAAAGAGGATTGTTCATTCTTATTGTTGTTTGGCAGGAAGCTTTCCTCTTCTCCCTTTCCCTCCTTCCTCTTTTTTGGTGTGTGTTTGGGGTATGGGTCAGGACAATCAAATTTTAATTGACTGGAATCTACTCTTAGGTAGAGAAAATCAGGTGACTAATGAGTACGAAAATTAAGGAGATTGAGAGGAGCAAAATCAGTGCCCTGTGCAGGAGAGTATCCCAACACAACTGTGAACTCATTTAATTTATAGATAAGGAGCTTGGAACAAAGAACCCAAAGGTAATGTGTGTTCAGTACAGCTAACTGTATCTTCACACTCCTAGCCCAGGGCTTCTGGCTCTATACATTTGCCTCCACCTAAGAGGCAAATGACCTAAAAGCAAGTTGAGGTCAGGTTAAATTCAGCCCAGTCAATTACACTTTTTAGGTTTATGATTTTGTATGATAAGAATTTACATTTTCAAGAGCTTTTTATAATTTACAGGCATTTGGTTCATTAAATTCTCTGAACTGCTCTGACATAAGGTACATATAATATATATTGAGCATTTAATGTGTCAGGCTGGGTACACAGGATATAGAGCTAGTTAACCCCTTGATAACCAGAAATTTCTATAATCAATATATTTCATTTTAAACCACTATTATTGAAGTTTTTACTGTAGTATAGACTGTTATTTTAGCAGGCAGCCAATCAATAAAAACTGTTCTACTTACACAAGACTCACATGGCTAGATCTCAATGGAGACCAATCTTGAAATATATTTAAGATCTAACTCAAAACCATGTTTTGCATCATTTGTCTAGATTCTCTAAAGTAAAATGGAAAGTTGTGATTCTCAAATGTCCCCAAATGAACAAAATATTGACAAGAATATGAAGTTGACTGCATCACTGTATAATTAATTATTAAAACCTAGATTTAACAAGCTATTTTCGTTTTCAATCTAATGGCATACAAAGAGGAAATTTTATTCTCTGTATAGTTTTTCTAAATTCTTTGTATGGATTATGAAAGTCACTTGTGAAAGGAAACTAAGCTAATTGACCTGTAACATAAAGTGAGTAATATATATTTTTGTGTAGCTCTGAATCACAGAAAATGCCATTCTTGTATATTTAGCTAAAACAAACCATTAATATAAGACCTAAGTATTAATGAGATCCAGGATTTTCAACGAAATTTCATTGCCGCTTTCCCCTCGAAAAGTTAAAAGAAAAATGGAGAGGGCTTTTAAGTGGAAACTAAATGACGCTGCTGGCATCATAGTGCAAAGATGCAGAAGAACTGGTAAAATGTGGGCGGGCAGCCTCACAGTAACGTCAGAAACAACAAAAACTTTCCAACAGGCTTCAGGTGGCTGTCAAGCCTTTTAAACATCTGACTCACAAAGGTAGCTTTATCAAAGGAGCGTTTTCTTTTTCAAAAACATTAGGAAACAGCGCAACAGAACCTGCTCAAAGCCTTCCACCCAGGCTGAGTCGCCCCTGGCTTGCCTGGACACGCCCCCTTCCATCGCCCGCGGCGAGGTCCCTCCCCTTCCACCTCCCACTTCCTGGTAACCAAGCTGCTTTGCGCCGCCTTCTCGGGACCTGATTGGCTGACGAGGCAACCGTTAACGGCTACGGAGTTTAAACCCAAGCCTTGGCCCCGAGCGCTGGGCTCCGGGAGCTGAGTGGTGGTCCCACCACGCTGAAAAAGCGGTAAGTCGGTGACCTGTGACATTTGGCGTGGCCTTGCCCTGTCTGGCGGGACCCATGCCTTTCCTGAGCTGAACCTCCCGGCGCTGCCCTCCCGGGTCTCTGGCCCGCCGAGCCGCGCGCGGCCCGCGGCCCCGCCCACTCAGCCTCGGGTCTCCCGGCCCCCGGGCCCAGTGCTGGCTCGGAGGGGCTTCTTGAGGAAGGCCCTGGTTTGGATCTGAGTCGCTGCTTCTTGCCCCTGGGATTTGAGCTCTCGGCTCCATGAGGGGGGCCAGCCGCCAGGCAGAAACCCAGCTCCTGTAGGAAGGGATTTCTGTCTATATGACTGCTCTACTGCTTTTAGAACAGTATCTGGCTCACTGTGAGCGCTCAGTAAATAGGCTGAATGAATGTTAGAGACTGCTTACTCAAGTTCTTGGAGGAGCCCTTTCCTTTGGAGAGCTCGATTAAAAGGGAGGCTGACTGAAGGCGAAGCGGTGATAGACGACTGGGAAGAACTTAGAACCAGAACTGGGTCTTGACGCACAGGTAGGATTTCGGTAGGCAAATAGGGACTGTGATTTTTCTAGATGAGGAATCCAACTCAGGAGAATTGGATGTGGGATTGAGTAGTTCTGCTTTAGCCGAGATGCTAGCCAGACAAGAGCTACAGAGTAATAATATATAGGTAATGTTAGTGAACGCTCTGTGCTACGTCCAGTACTAGGCACTGTATATGCGTTGGCTCATTAAGTCCCTACAGTGAGATGCTCTGACTTTTTATAATTTTCTAAGTCTGGAAATTGAGACTTGGAGATGCTAGGATCACATAGCTATTAAATATTAGAACTGGGGCACCAACACAGTCTAACCACTATTTATAATACAGTCGGCTCTCCTGTCCGACTCTCGGGTTCCGAATCATCTCCTTCAACCAACCGAATCACTGATGGAAAAAATTGGGGAAAATTCCAGAAAGTTCCAAAAAGCAAAGTTTGATTTGGTAATTGCCGAGCAACTATTTACATAACATTTATATTGCATCTACAACTATTCACATTGTATTAGGTACTATAAGTAATCTAAACTATGCAGAAGGATGTGCCCAGGTTATATGTAAATACTATGCCATTTTATATAACGGACCTGAGCATGGTGGATTTGGGTATCTGTGGGAGTCCTGCAACTAGTACCCTGCAGATACCAAGGAATGACTGTACCTCAATCTCTGTATGGTAAGTCACCCTGGAATGGGTACTCCAATACAAGGGACCTGAAGCTGAAGAATGCCTGGCATATGTCAGGAGCAGTTAGATCTTGGTGGCCACTGTGGCTTGAGAGGAATGGACTAGGGGGAGAGAAGGAGGAATTTAAAGTTACAGAAATGGGAAGAAGAGCAGGTGGTGGAGAGTTTTAGAAAGTATAGATTAATACACGGTAGTGAGGGCAGGAGTGGAAGTAGGGAGGTAAGAGGCTATTGAAATAATTCAGGTGAGACATGTTAGTGCTTTAGTCTAGGTTGGTAGCAGTGGAGATACTGAGAAGTCGTCAGATTCTAAATGCATTGTGAAGGTAAATTGGGATGTGAGAGATTTTTGACTAGAGCAACTGGAAGGATGGAGTTGCCATTAACTGAAGTGGGGAAGGCTCTGAGTGAAGCAGGTTTGGGCAGGTTAAGTTTGATATGCTATTTTAGTTATCCAAGTGGAATTGTGGAGTAGACAACTATATGAATCCAGGGAAGTTCAGGAAAGAGATCCAGACAGAGGACATAAATTTTGGGGTTCTTGATATCTAGGTAGTATTTTAAGCCATGACTTAAATACATAAAATACACCAAAAGATTGAGGGTAGATAAAGAGAAGAAATCCAAGGAGAGAACTTATTATAGGTTGGAAGAATCTGTAAAAGAGACTGGAAAGAAGCAGCTAGATAGCTAGGGAAAAAAAAAAACAACCCAGGAGTTTGGTGTTCTGGTAGCTGAGGAAATATCGTTTTTGAGGAGGAAAGAGAAATTAACCACATTAAATGCTGCTCTTAGATCAAGTTAGATGCGGACTGAGAACTGACCATTAGATTAGCGGTCTGGAGGTCATTAGAAACCTTTGCAAAAGCAGTTTTGTTGGAATTGAGTGAAAGCCTGAGTGAAATAGGGTTACAAGAAGATTGGAAACTGAGTATAGGCAATTTTTTTAAGGAGTTTTGCTGTAAAGGCTGCAGAGAAATGAAGTGTATGTCCGAGGATGAAGTGGGAACAGTCCCCATAGGATTAGGTATATTTCTTCTTTGCATGTCTCTAAGGTTACACTTCTTACTTTGTATCACAATAGAGTCTGTGCCCACACTGGACTGTGCATTCCATGACTATGCCTTCCTATGCAGCTGTATCCTGTTTTTTGTCCCCAGTGTCTAGCCTAGCTCCTGGCAGGCAGATATAATGATATAGGTTTGAACAAAAAAACAAAGTCATTTACCTTTTTAGGATTCTACTTTTAAACCACTTTTGATTATATTCATACTTTCAGATTTTATATGAAGCGTTCTGCAAATACTTATGTATAAAGTATATTATTTAAGTCATGATTTACTTCTTAGAATGTATTTATCAGTTATCCTTTTTCCATTTATTAATAGTACGATTTCCTGCTTGCTTGCTTTCTTTTTTTACTTCAGTGATGGAGTACCCAGTGATGGAAACTGGTTCACTTTTTACCTCAGGAATTAAAAGACATGTGAAAGAGAAAAGAATTTCAAAGGCTGCTAAGTTGAATGTTTCTCTTGCTTCAAAAATCAAAACAAAAATAATAAGTAAGTGTTATTAGTCTTAAAGTATACTCACATTTTTACTTTTTTCTGGAGAATTGATATAGTATTTGATACTTTTTCAAGTATAGAAAATGACTAAAATGACTATTTTGTTAAATGAGACTTTCTCTATTCAGTTCTTCCTCTCTCCTTCAACTCCTGTTAGTTGGATGGTTATGATGATTTACTGTCAGTGGTGACAGCTGAATTTTCAGCAGTGAGGCTGGGGTGGCCCAAGGCAGCTACCTCCTACACTGTAAAGAAAATACCAACGTGACATTTCTGAAAAAGAGCTGAAAAAAAAGTGACGGATTGTCCTTCTGACATATTGCAGCATTTGGATGATGGGTAATCTAGAGGTGGTTTTCCCAGATAGTGTGCTGTAGTGGGTGATTTTATGTAACCAAAGCTCATCCTGAGGGCACTGAGCTCTTTGGAGATGGTGTTTCATGGATTCTGGAGCTAAGATGTCAGAAGGCAAAAAAAAAAAAAAAAAGGGAAACGCCCCAAGATAAATTTTCATTACTTCTGAAAATTATCTCAATGATTCATTTCCATCTTAGCAGGATTGGGGGAGGTTTCCAGTTGATCAACACGTGTGAAAAAATAGCCCAGCCTCCTGAGTATCTTTAAATCGTAATGTTGCTCCTACCCAGGTCTCTAGGACCATCTTTTGTATTAGATCACTTTCTATAGTGGCAGTTTCCTATTCTCTTTGGCAGGACCATTGCACGCCCACTGCTATGAAGGAATACACTGAGTCTGAGGAGTGCAACAGGAAAATGTTATTAACCTTTAGCTTCTGGAAGTCCTAAACTGGTTCTAGTCTATTTCCACTTGATATGTCAAAGGTGGCTGTCTGAATCTACTTTCTTTGTGCCAAAAATAAAGTACTTTTTGGACTCTGTTTTTTTTAGACGCCCAAGCTTTCCCTGAGTATTTTAAAAAATAGTATTATAAACTATTATTACCATTACTATTACTATAGCTATTAATACTATTACATAAAAAATATATATTACTATTATAAAACATATTACATATACTATAACTTTAAATCCACGGGATGTGTTATTGAATAGTGGCATGTAAATCAAAATTATGAAAATATAATTATGCTTTAGGTGTACTAAGGGAACACTATATGTAAGGTGAGCGTTACCAAGGAATTCACAATTAAATTTCTTTTGCTAACAACGGGAAAGCATTCTGATTTAAATTATATTTACATAGTACTTGTAAAGAGAAGGGGTCAAGTTTAGATTGCAATAGATGCCTAGAAATAAGAGGTAGGATATCTAAGGTGGAGGTAGAAGATCCCACAGGGTTTAGATGATCTGTCCAACATTACAGTAAGTATGCTGCCTTTCTACTTGAGGTTTTGAAAAATGGACTTTGGGAGCATTAATTTGTTCAGTTCTGGAGCCACAGAAACTGGCTCTAAAGTTTTCACAGATTGGCTACCCTAATTTCTCTAGGACATCTTTAGTTAGAGCTGTGGGATCAGCTTCTGCATTCTACCTCCTAGTCAAAAGTAGGAAGGAAGGCAGAGCAACAAGTGTCAAGATTTAGTTTTTGTGACTGATCTAATTATCTAGAATACTGTGTCTATATTAGAGTCCTCTTATTCCTAACTCTGTATTCACAAACATTCTGCATTTCTCACAACTCTTATTCACCTTCTATCTAGCTTTTATTTCTTCAGCTCCAAACTCTGGGTACATTTTTTTCAAAATTCCATCTGTGTTTTCATGCTCTTCTTTTCTAACTTCAGCTAAAACTTACAAAGTGAAATATGTTTTGTCCAAAGTAGTTTTATTAAGGAATATGAAAATGTATTAAGATGTTCAACATTAACTCTTACAATTTTTTTACAGACAATTCTTCTATTTTCAAAATTTCTTTAAAGCACAACAACAGGGCATTAGCTCAGGCTCTTAGCAGAGAGAAAGAGAATTCTCGAAGAATTACAACTGAAAAGATGCTATTGCAAAAAGAAGTGGAGAAACTGAATTTTGAGAACACATTTCTTCGTCTAAAGCTAAATAATTTGGTATGGAAACTATATTGTGTTTGAATTCTAAAACTGTATTATTTTAGAAGCTCTAAATGTTTTTCAAACCTGTAATTAATGTAAAAAAATTATTGAAAGAGTGTGCCATGTTAATGGACAAACTGTTAATGGGTAATAAAATAGGTGTCTTGAATCTACATTCTAAGTGTGTACTTGTGGCTCTGCAAACTAATATAATACCTTGATCAACATTTGATTGCTTATCATAAGCAAAACTTGATACATTAATATATTTTAAGAAGATGGGCATAATTCCTCCAGTGAGTTGAAAGGAGGGAAGTTCCCTGAGTGTTTGTATTCTCTGTTAATGGCAACATTCCACTGGCTACAAGCCAAGTAGAATGAAGATTGTAGTCCTTGCTTTTCCTTCCAACTTCCAACTCTGTCCACAGCAGGGCAGTAAGAGCCAGTGCTTAGCTAGGTTATAGCTACAGCTATAGCTCTAACTCCAAAATGAGTAGAAATTAATTTAAAATGGAAAAATGACTTACTATACTTCTTGGAGGTTAAATTCCTGTGGCTGACAAACTGTGTTCAGTTGCCACATGATGTATTATTATTATGAGAAGATTAAAAATGTAGGAAGGGACTTCCCTGGCGGTTCAGTGGCTAAGACATTGTGCTTCCAATGCAGGGAGCTCGAGTTCGATCCCTGGTCAGGGAACTAAGATTCCCACATGCCGCGTGGTGCTGCCAAAAAAAAAAAGTAGGAAAATTTATGATTGATAGCTCAAAAGCATTCAAAACGTGTGCGTATGTGTCTGTGTCTGTGTCTGTTTGAACTATGCAGTGTAGCACCTTTTTAGCCTAATGTGATCTGTTATTTTTTAAGTCTTCTCAGCTGATGGTATTTGTAAATGTATGGTATAATAAACTCCAAATCTTAGTTGATTAGAAGGCTCTTTATTTCAGAATAAGAAGCTTATAGAAATAGAAGCACTCATGAACAATAACTTGATAACTGCAATTGAAATGAGCACTCTTTCTGAGGTAAGTAGAATTTGTGTCTAAATAGTGTAATATTTTTAGCATTATTGAGGATAATTGAGATAAGTTAAGTAGCATCAAGGTTAGAGATGCATATCTTAAACTTTATACCAAGGAATGGAGATAATATTAATTTTAATTGGCTAACAGCACATTATTATTTGATACAATTGGTTATTGAAATTTTTATATAAAAATTAGCTTTTGATTAAAAGTAACACAGGATTAGACAGCTCATGGAACACAAGACAAAACAGACTCAAAAACATAAAAGATATTAGTAGAAAAGTCGTATTTCAAATTAGGGAAGAATTTGTATTATTTTTAAAAACATGGACACAATCGAAAAACTATTAGGGGAAAAAATAGAGGTAGATCCTAGATCCCCATGTTCTTCAATGGTCAAATGTATATGTAGAAATATTGTATATGCATGAGTATAGACGTGTGTATTTATTCATAGGCATAGAATAAAGTTTGGGAGGTTATATACCAAAATATTAGTAGTGATTATCTTTGTATGGCATGATTAAGGATGAACTGTGTTTAACCTTATCATCACATTATTCTCATTAAACTATTGAAGGCTAAATGCAAGAATTGTTCTATTACTGTTAATATCCTTGTATAATTTGGTACTTTAATGACAAACATGATCTAATGAGATTAGAAATTTCATTCATTTTCATTTTCTTTGTTCTTTTCAAAAATAGTTCCATCAGAGTCCCTTTCTTCTGCCAAGTAGCAAGAAGAAACGGGTTAGTAAACAGTGCAAATTGATGCGTCTTCCATTTGCAAGGTAATTGCTTCAAAACTTGGTTAAATACTGACTGGTGCACTTTTACCTGAATTGGACTTCGAAAAGTTTTTATTTGGTTTGCTTCCTCGACACAGAAAAACATTTAAAAATAAATAATGAAATACTTGTCAATATTGTATCAGTGAAAGAAATTGAAGATATAATCTAATAGAATTCAGCTTTAAACTTTGAAATAATATTCAGTTTTCCCGTAGTTTCTAGAGAAGAAAGAGGCACAGGTAGACCTTGAGTTACATAGGTTTGAATTACACTGGTTCAGAATACTTAGATTTTCATACAACATAATCTGTGTGTGTTATGCAATGTTCAGGTTTCATCAACCTGTAGTTGCCTGTTAAGGTAGAAATGAGATGGTTGTGGTATCTTGCTACAGGTTGTATTTCCAGGGCTCCAAGGAAACTTACCCATCAATTCAATAACCAAGGTCATCTATAGAATCCTGCTACTCTTCAGTTCTTTCTTTTCCTCCAGGTCACCACTGGCCTCATGTTTTCTGCTGGGTAAATCTGATAACTATTTCTACCTTTATTATCTTGCATACTACTCAGACTTTAAAATTAACTTTCATCATTACTATTCTCCTGACCAAAATTCCCATTTCTTGATTAATTTGATTATAATCTTAGTAAATACCCTATTTCAAACCTATCACTTTTAAAGACAGTTACTGAGGTCCAGAGAGGTAAAATGACTCAGTGAATTAATAGCATTGATCAGAATTGTCTTGTCTCTTTTAGACAATGATCTTTCTGTTACATAAATTATAGGTTTAATGCATTTTTTTAAGTGTACAAAGTGCACTTATGTATTGAAGTGGTATCTGTACTATAGTAAAAAAAAAATTCTTTTATCCACTGTGTCATTTTCTATTCATTCCAGTTTGTTCCATTGTTTTGTCTTTTCTGTACTGGCACCACATTGCACCTGTACATTTTAATTAATATAGTTTTAAAATAGTACATTTTGTTGTCTTGTAGGTGCTCAGTTCTTTTTCAAGAAAATCTTGGCTGTCATTATGCATGCATTATTTCATGTAAATGTATGAATCAAGTGTTAACTTGCCCTCCAGAAAATTTTCTTGTGTTTTTTTAAGTAAACTTTTGTTTGAAGTATAATGTACATTTTAGAAAAGTGCCAAAATCTTTAGAGAATGATGAATTTTCACAGTGAACACTATATGGTATAGCCAATATCCAGACCAAGAAACAGATTATTACCAGTACCTCAGATATCCTGTGCCCCTTGCCAGTCACTACTCATCACCCACCCAAGGATAAATATTATCCTGACTACTAACATTGTAGATTAATTAATTTTGCCTAGTTTTGAATTTCCTATAATGAAATCATATAGGATGTATGATTTTGGTCTCTGGCTCCTGTAACTCAACATTGTGTTCATGAGATTTCATCCATATTGTCCTATGTAGTTGTAGATCAGTCATTCTCATTGCTGTGTAGTATTCCATTGTATGATTATTCCATAATTTATCTATCCTTCTGTTTTTAGTTTTTTTGCTAGGTTTGGTCTATTATAAATAATTCTACCTTGTATCTGCCTTTTGATTAATATATATAAACATTTCTGTTGGGTATATACTTAGGAGTAGAATTGCTGGGTTTACCTGTATTTGGCTTTGCAAGGAACTGCTAAACAGTTTTCTAAAGGGATTATGCCAGTTTACATTTCTAACAGCAATATATGAGAATTCCTGTTGTTATGTATCTCCAACAACACTTGTTATTGTCTGTCTTTTTCATTTTAGCCATATGGGGTGTAGAGGTAGTACGCTGAAGTTTTAATTTCCCGATACTTAATGAAGTTAGGCATCTGTTTATATGTTTATTTTCTTTCTATCAGGTTATCTTTTTTTTTTTTCTTTGCAGATTTGTAGGAGTTCTTTCTATACAATGTGTATAAATTCTTTGTGCATACAAATGTCTGTTACTCTGTGGCTTGCCTCTTTGCTCTCTTAATGGTATCTTTGGATGAACCCAATTTATATATCTATATCTGTTTGTCCCCCTCCCTCTTACGGTTATGCTTTCTGTGTCTTTTAAGAAAGCCTTTACCAATTGCAAGGTCATGACGTGTTCTCCTATGTATGTTTTCTTTTAAAACCTTTATTATTTTCTCTTTCATGTTTAGATCTTCAGTCTACCTAGAATTTTGGGTATGATGTGAGAGAAAAGTCATTTATTTTTTTAGTGTGAAAATCCTGTTGACCTTGAACCATTTATTGAAAAGACCATCCTTTCCCCACCTCATTGCACTGTCATCTGTATAAAAAATCAAGTGACTGGATATGTATGGGTCTATTTCTGAACTCACTATTCTATTACATGAGTCTTTTTGTCAAAACCACACTATCTTAATTACTAGCTTTATAATAAGTCTCGATATTTGATAGTTTGAATCTCTATTTTAGTTATTTATGCTTTAAAAATATATATTTCTTGGCCTTTTGCATTTCCATGTGAATTTTAGAATCAGCTTGTCAGTTTACATACACACACACACACACACACACACACACACCCCCCTGGAATTTTGATTGGGATTATGTAGAATATAGTTCAGTTTGGGGAAAATTGACACTTTATAAAAGTGAGTGTTTCATCCATTACCATGGTATATCACTCTGTTTTTTAGATATTATGTATGTAGTTTTAGAATACAGTTATTGCACATCTTACATTTATTCCTACTTATTTGATGTTTTTAGTGCTATTCTTTTTATTTATTTATTTATTTATTTTTTCTTTTTTTAGTACTATTCTTGATAGTTTTCAAATTGTCTTTTTCTTTTTGATGATAGTATATAGAAATACAACTAATTTTTGAATATTGACCTTGTTTATATTGACGTTGCTATTAATTTTAATAGTTTATCCATAGTTTTTTTAAAATTTTCTATTAATAGAATTTTTTTATTTGTAAATAAGAACAGTTTTCCCTTCACCCGCCTCTCCAGTTTATAGGCCTTTTATCTTTTGTTTCTTACCTTGTTGGACTGATTATTTCTTGTTCAGTAATGAATAAAAGTACTAACAGTGGGTATTCTTATTGTAGTCCCATTATTTAATATGTTTGCTCTTAGGTTCTTATAGATTCTCCTTATCAGATTAAAGTAGTTCCATTGTACTCCTAGTTTGCTGAGAGTTTTTTCATCAATGGCTGTTGGATTTTATCAAATGCTTTTTCTGTCACTATTGAGAAGATAATATTTTTCTCTTTTTTTTCTATTAATGTAATGAATTTTTAATATTTTTTCTACTAAGGTAATGAATTATAATTGATATTTTTAATGTTAAGTCACTTACAATCTTGAAATGAATCGCTCCTGATGATATATCCCTTTGATACATATCACTAAATTTATTTTGCTAATCCTTTAAAGGATTTTTGCATGTATTTTAATAATGAAGATGATGTATAATTTTCCTTTATTATAATATATTTTGTCAAGTTTTGATATTTATATTATGCTGGTCACAGTAAGTGAATTGATAAATACCCCTCTTTCTATTTTCTGGAAGTATTTGTGTAAAAAAATATTTTTTCTTTAAATATTTGGGAGAAGTTATCTGGACCTGAAGTTTTTTTGTGGAAGCATTTTTGATAACATCCCATTTTAATAGATGTAAGAATATTCAGCTTTTCTATTTCTTCTTTTGTCAGGTTTGTTAATTTTTAAAAAGATTTGTCCATTTCATTTAAAATATCAAATTTTTGGCATATAATTGTTCAGAATAGCTTTAGTCACACGTTTAATGTCTGCTGTAGGGTACATAATGATGTTCTCTTTTTCTTTCTCAATATTGGCTATTTGTTTTTTCTCACTTTTTTCTTGATTAGTTTTGCCCTAGAGATTTATCAATGTTATCATCTTTGCAAAGATGAATCATCTTTGGGGTTATGTTGATCCTTCTTTTAGTATATTTATTTCCTATTGCATTTATTCTGCTTCTTATTACCTTTTCTTTTTTAAATTTTATTGAAGTATAGTTGATTTACAGTGTTGTGTTTATCTTTTCAATTTAAAAGTTTTATTATTACTGTAATTATTTGTTTCTTAAAATGGTTTAGATTATTGTTTTTAAGCCTTTTCAAAAATATGAAGTTGTTGGGGCATAGCTGCCTACATTTAAGGCTATTTTTCTCCTTTAGCTGCATCCCACATTTTTTGATAAGCTGTATCCTTATTATCATTTATTTCAAAGTATTTATTACCTTCGGTTCAGATACATTGTTTGACTCATGGATCATTTACAAGCTTATTTAATCTCCAAGCAGCTGGGTGTTTTCTTCTAATTACTTTTTGTTGGTTTCTAATTTAATTCCTTTGTGATTACAGAATATAGTTCAAGTGATTTTAGTCGTTTTAAATTTATTGAGACTTGCATTAGAACACAGCTTGGTCTAATTTGGTAAATATTTTTGGTACACATGGAAAGAATGTGTATTTTGTGGCTGTTGGATGCAGTATTTTATATATGTCAATTATGTCAGGTTTGCTGATTATATTGTTCAGACTTTCCATATCTTTCCTGCTTCTCTTGTCTGTTTATCAGCTTTTGAGAGAAGTGCATTAAAGTCTACCACTGTGATTATGGATTTATCTATTTCTCCTTTTAGTTCTGTCAGTTTTTTGCTTATATATTTTAAAGTTGTTACTAGATGCATATAAATTTAGGATTGATTTGTTTTCCTGATAAATCGTTTTATCAATATGAAATAATTCTGGAAATGATACTGCTTTAAAGTCTACTTGTCTGATATAACATTGCCATGGTGTGTCCTTTTCTATACTTTCAAACTCTCTGTTATATTTAAAATGCATGTAGGTTTACCTTTTTTAAAAAATGAATTTAATGTAATATCATCTCTTTTATTTAGAATAGCTGTTATGTTTACATTTAATATAATTCCTGAGAGAGTTGGATTTATATCTGCCATCTAGTTATTTTCTATTTGAGCCACCTGTTTTATGTTCCTTTTTCTTTCCTTTATTTCATTTGAAATAAAATATTTTTCATAATTTAATTTTCCTTGTCTGTTAACTTCTATTCCTTTATGATGACCCTAATGATAGCAACACTCATCCTTGATTTATTATACTCTAATACTGATTATTGTATTAACATTCCTCAGTAATGCTAGCACCTTCGAACACTTCGACTCGACATTCCTGTGTCCTGCCTTTATGTTATTATTATGTATTTTCATTCTGCATATATTTTAATCCCTCAAATTAACTACTTTCACTGTTTTGTGTAGTCAATATTCATTTCCAATTTCTTCATATTGCTTCCTGCATTTTTTAATTGTATGCTCCTTTTTAATTGTATTTTATTTTTTGTTTTTCCAGCTTTATTGAGGTAAAATTCACAAATAAGCTTCTTGTGTTTTATTTCCTTCTGAGATAATTTTCCTTCTGCCTGAAGAAATCCTTTGTTATTTAGTGCAGGTACTAGCAATGCATCCACTCAGCTTTTATTTTTCTGGAAACATATTTATATCACCTTCATTTTTAAAGATTATGTTTGCAATTATAAAACTTTAGGTTATTAAATTTTAGCAATTTAAAGGTATCATTTCATTGTCTTCTGGCTTCTGTCTTTACTGTTGAAAAGTTGGCACCGTTCCTGCAAGTTGAGGAAGTTCCTTTTTATTCTGGTTTGCTGAGAGTTTTAATAATGAATTTGTATTGAATTTTGTCAAATTTGTTTTTTCTGAATCTGTGGAGAGAATCATAACTTTTCTCCTTTGTTCTATTAATGTGACTTTGATTTTTTTAATGTTAAACCAACCTTACATTCCTAGAATAAATTCCACTTGGTCATGGTGTATAATAATGATGTATTATTCTTTCTATGTGTTGATGGATTTGATTTGCTAATAATTACTTAAAGAATTTTGTACTTATTTTCATAAGGAATATTGGTCTATAATTTTCTTATTATATATTTGATAGGTTTTGATAATGGTTATGCTGGCTTTGTAAAATGAGATAAGAAGCATTCCCTCTTCCTCCATTTTCTGAAAAAAATTGTACAATTGGTATTTCTCCCTTAAGTATTTGAGAGAATTCATAAGAGAAGTGGGTCTGGAGTTTTTAATTATTAATTTCATTTCTTAGATAGATATGGAGGGCTTTTCAGATTTTCTGTTCTTTTCAGGTCAACTTAGAAAATATTTGTCTTTTTAGAAAATTATCCATTTCATCTAGACAGTAAAGTTTGATCAAACTAGTTAGAGTTATGTCAATTTTACAGATCTCTTAAAAAAACTCAGCTTTTGGTTTCATTGATTTTTGTTTTTTCTCAATTTTTTTTCAGTTTCATATTTCTTTGGTGTCTGTACCTTATTATTTCCTTTTTTCTACTTATTTTTTAAAAATTGAGATATAGTTCACATAACATAAAATTTCTCATAATATGAAGTTTATTTTTTAAAGTATACAATGCAGTGGTTTTTAATATATTCACAAAGTTGTGCAACATTCACCACTCTCCAATTCCAGAATATTTTCATCACTCCAAAAAGAAAATCTATATCCATTAGTAGTCATTTCTCATCTCTTCTTCCCCAACCCCCAGCAACCACTAATCCACTTTCTGTCTCTATGGATTGCCTATTTTGGACATTTCATATGAATGGAATCACACAATATGTCGCCTTTTGTGTCTGGCTTCTTTCACTTGGCATAACATTTTCAAGTTTCATCCATATTATAGCACGTATTAGTATTTCATTCCTTTTAATGGCTGGTTAATAATACTCAGACTCGTTATTACTTCCCTGTGATGAACAACATATGAAATCTCATTTCAGTTCTATAATCCTTAGCTGGGCCGCTTGGAATCTTTCTCATATATGTGATTCAGGAATGAGCTAGAGATTTGGAGAGAGGTTATGCACAAAATTTGGGGCTCCCCTGTCTACTTTTCCTGTTATTTCTCCCATCACACACACTTTACAGCAGTTGTAGTTGCCCCGAATTCTGACCTTGAACTAATAAGACTGGATTTCTAACTTCTAGAAAATGTGGCACTGACTGAGGTTTGTAAACAGTGAGAAGCTCACCCTTTTTCTAAGTGCCAATCCCTCTTCTGTATCTAGTTGCTTTTTATTCACTCTCCAGTGACTTCAGGTAGTTGTTTTTTTTATATTTTGTCCAGAATTTATAGTCATTATGTTTGATTCAATAGTAGCTGTTTGGCCATTACCTGAAGCAGAACCTCTCCTCTGTAAAATAAACAATTTTTGCTAACCTGTTTCTTCAAGTGGTATAGACATTTCCTCCCAATGACTATTCTACTAATAGGTGCCTTTAAATTTTTAACAAATATTTTCTAGTATTTATTTTTATCATTATCAGTAATTTTTAAATATCTATGATATGTTTGGCATACAAAGCAAAATCCTTATCATTGGAGCATATTACTCTTTCTTCTCTGAATTCAAAAAGGTCATTTTGTCTATTTCCATAGATTTCTTTTTCCCCCCATAGATTTAACTACTCTAGGAATATGGCTTTAGTTTACATGGATACCTTTTGGAAACACAGCAGACTTTATTACACACAAAACTTTACATACAAGTTGTACTTGTTTGAAACCAGAGGAAGAGTTTTGGCTTTTCCATAGAATTAATTACAGGAAAATTATAAATATTATACATGAATATTTATAAGTATGTTTGAACTTTATTCATTTCATTAATATTATTGTCCTAATAGCTCAACCAGTGATTATATCATTTATCTCCTTTTGGAGTCACTGGAGATAAGGGGATAAGAAGCATTCCTGTTTTACTCCTCCGTACTATTAGAAACTACCTATTTCCTACCTATAATTGCCTTCATTGAACACAAAATGGTATCAGGGTGGGTTTGTGGTTGGATCTTAAATAAATGGAATATAGAAAGAACTATCCATGTAATTTTCTAAATAATTTTTGTAAAATACAAAATTCCTCATTCATTCTTACTTGCTTTTAGGGTTCCATTAACTTCAAATGATGATGATGATGACGATAAAGAGAAAATGCAGTGTGGCAATATCATGTCAAAGACATCACCTGATAGCCCCTCTTTGGTATCAACTCAGCATAACTTGGAATTGTTATTTCTTAAAGAAAATGATCAGAATGTTTGTGGTGTAAATGATTCAAAACACATTTCTTCTATTGTTGATATACTTCCCAAAGGTGAGATTTTTTTTTTTTTAATTCATTTTGAGTGTCAGTATTAAATAGTTAACATTCATTGGATCTTATTCTTGGGGGCCATCATGTATAAACAGTTAATAAGTTAGACTTCTTATGTTACAGATTTCCTAACTTCTACTATTTAAAATTTCTGGTGAAAAAATTAGTTTAAAAGTAAATATGCCAGGACTTCCCTGGTGGTGCAGTGGTTAAGAATCTGCCTGCCAATGCAGGGGACACAGCTTCAGTCCCTGTTCCAGGAAGATCCCACATGCCATGGAGCAACTAAGCCCATGCGCCACAACTACTGAGCCTGCGCTCTAGAGCCCGTGAGCCACAACTACTGAGCCCGTGTGCCACAGCTGCTGAAACCTGTGCACCTAGAGCCTGTGCTCCACAACAAGAGAAGCCACTGCAATGAGAAACCCATGCACCACAACGAAGAGTAGCCCCGGCTCACCGCAACTAGAGAAAGCCCACGCGCAGCAACGAAGACCCAATGCAGCCAAAAAAAAGTAAATATGCCAACAAATGTCAGGTCTACAGTGGCCTAATACTACTACTCTGGAAACAGTATTTAGAAGTGAGCTGGCCTAAAGAGCTTTTCTTGGTATCTTAGCTTATGAATTGAAAGACATGATATATTATTTAGTTATATCTTCTCTTTTTCATAGATATAAAAATTGAGGTTCTAGATAAGTGTAGTGACTTTTTCAAGATCATAACCAATTGGTGATAAAGCAAGAGCTTGAGCCTAGGTGATGGTTGAGCAAGAAAAAATGATGACACTTACATTTTAATTATATGGTATTTTAAAATAATAATCCTGTGGTGTAGTCTGGCTTATATATTTGACATAGAATTTCAGATTGGGATATGGAACCATAACTATATTGAATTTGGAGTTTGAATTATTTTTCCTTTCTAAAAGGTATATGACTCTGTATATATAATTTTTATAAACTTTAGGTACCTGCTGATAACATTTTGATAGTAATCCTTATCAGAGTTATCACTGTTACTTGGGTTCATTTCCCAGACTCCTCTCACTTAGAAACATATGTTAATGTTAATGGCTCTATTGTTGGCTATTCTCCACTCTACTGCTGAGGCCAAGGCAGAGTGAATTCCCAGTATATATTTTCTGTAGATAGAAATGTAAAATGTGACTTATGACTACTCCATTCAGTTCTACTTTATTTATTTGTTAAATATTTATTTATTTTTTATTTTTGGCTGTGTCGGGCCTTAGTTGTGGCGCGCGGGATCTTCATTGTGACATGTGGGATCCTCTGCTGTGGCATGCGGGCTTCTCTCTAGTTGTGGCACACAGGCTCCAGAGCACGTAGGCTGTGTAGTTGTGGCGTGTGGGCTCTGTAGTTGCAGCACGTGGGCTCTCTAGTTGTGGTCCACTTGCTCAGTAGTTGCAGCGCGCGGGGTTAGTTGCCCCACGGCATGTGGGATCTTAGTTCTCTGACCAGGGATTGAACTCTCATCCCCTGCATTGAAAGGCAGATTCTTAACCACTGGACCACAGGGAAGTCCCCTACTTTATTTTTTATCGGCATAGATTCTTCATAATATTAGTATCTGAACAGAACACATTGTCAGAAATCCTTTCCCTGAAACAGTTTGATTCCTAATCTCATTTGTTTAAAATAATAAATTCCTTGTTACTACTTATTTCTGAATTTTGTTTCCCTTTATTTTATAGAAAGCCATTCCCACTCAGACCAAAGTTCCAGGAGTTCTCTAATGAGTGAGATGAAAAATGCCCAGTCGATGAGCCACAGAAAGAAGTCATCTCCTAGTAATGTGACTAAAAGGAAAAAACGTGTATCATCTTGGGAATCAAATAATCCTGCAGACACTCCCTGTGTAACAGATTTGGATCAACAACAGATTTCAAGTCCAATATTAAATTGGAATAATGAAATAAAAGATTGTACTAACGAAGCAAATATTAAAATGCAAAGAAACATAATGTGCCTTCCTGCCTCATCTGAGTCTACAAGTGAACCTACTGCAGAGGGCATGAATCCAGTTCAGGTTAATGATGACTTTCAATTGCAAAAAACTGTGTATGATGATGACATGGATTTAACTGCTAGTGAAGTAAGCAAAATTGTTACAGTTTCAACAGGCACTAAAAATAAAAGAGATAATAAAAAACCAAATGATTGTGGAATGACAACTTTCAGAAAAGTGAAAGATCCAAGCTCTGAAAAAAAGAGAGAAAGATCAAAGAGACAATTTAAAAATAGTTCAGATGTGAATATTGAGGAAAAGATCAAAAATGGACCGGAAAGAAGATCTGTTGTCCTGGATGGCAAAGGGGATTCAGAAGAACCAAATTTTATTTTCAGTACTGAACAGCTGACTCAGTTGAACATGCTGAAGAAAATAACCCTTCATAATGGCTTTGATCAGGATGACAGACAAAGTACACAGTATAACAAAAAGAAGAAAAGAATTCATGTAACAGATGATCAAGAGGAAACATACTCTTTCTCCCAAAGTTCAGATAAATTCCAGCAGGACAGTAAATTTGATATGGGTCCTAGTTCTCTAGCTTATAAGAAAAGTAAAACTTCTAGACAGACATTTGTGATTCATATATTAGAAAAAGATAACTTATTCCCAAACCAAAAGGTTAAGGAAACCACCTCTGAAAACCTAGGAGTCACAAGTGAATTTCAAACAGCTTATCTTTCCAACAAAGATAATGGAAAGTTATGTGATTATGAGACCCAAAATATGTTAGATTTGAAAAAGCATGTCACTGATATGCAACCCACTCAGCAAAATGAATCAAAAATAAATAAGAAGCTTAGGCAGAAAATAAATCGGAAGACAGAAATAATTTCTGAAATGAACCAAATACTTGGGGATAATGCCAAAGATGTGCAAGGCCCAGGAAAAGGTAACTTTTCCTTCCAAACCCGAGAGGATAAAGAAATCATCTCTGGAAACCTAGAAGTTTCAAATGACTTTCAAAAATCTGGTATTTCCACTGGCAATAATGGAAACCTGTGTGATTGTGAGACCCAGAATGTATTGGGTCTGCAAAAGCAGATCACCGACGTGTACCCTGTTCAGCAAAATGAATCAAAAATTAATAAGAATCTTAGGCAGAAAGTAAATCGGAAGACAGAAATAATTTCCGAAGTGAATCTTTTAGCTAATAACAAAAGTGGGTATTGCCCAGAAAAGGGTAACTCTTTCTTTCTAACCCAGGATAAAGAAATTATCTCTGAAAACCTAGAAGGCACAAGTGAGTTTCAAACACCTCCTCTTGCTTCCAAAGATAGTAGAAACCTATATGATTATGACACTCAAAATGTTTTGGGGGTGAAAAAGCATGTTTATGATATACAACCTGCTTGTCAAAATGAATCAAAACTAGATAAGAAGCTTAGGCAAAAGGTATGTCAGAAGACAGAAATCATTTCTGAAATCAACCAAATATATAAGAATGATGACAAAGGAATGCATGACCCAGAAAAAGGTAACTTACTTTCTCTAACCCAAAAAGATAAAGAAATCATCCCTGAAAACCTAGAAGATGCAAATGAGTTTCAGATAGCTGATCCTTCCCTCAGAGGTAATAGGAATCCATGTGATTATGAGACTCAAAACCTTTTAGGGGTGAAAAAGCATGCTACTGATACTGGGAAGCAAAATGAATCAAAAATAAATAAGAGTCTCAGGCAGAAAGTAAGTCGGAAGACAGAAATAATTTTGGAAATGAACCAAAAAAATGAATTGAACGACAAAAGTGTACATGACACAGTAAAAGGTGCCTTCTTTTCCCTAACCCCAAAGGATAAAGAAACCATTTCTGAAAACCTAGAAGTCACAAATGAATTTCAAACGATTTATCTTCCCACCAAAAATAACGGAAATTTGTATACCCAGAGTATGTTGGATTTGAAAAAGCATGTCACTGATAAGCAACCCGCTCAGCAGAATGAATCAAAAATAAATAAGAAGCTTAGGCAGAAAGTAAATCGGAAGACAGAAATAATTTCTGAAATGTACCAGATATATGAAGATAATGATAAAGATGAGCATGGCCAAGAAAGCTATACAAAAGATCTTAATTTAAAAATAAATAAATCTAAACAAAGACTTGAAGGCCAAGGTATTATCAGTGGATACTGTATGGAAATCAACAGTAATGAAAAAGAAAATGGTGGTCAAATTTCAAATCCTTATAAACCAGTTAAAAAGCGTGGGAAAGAACCGTCAGGCAAGGCAAAGAACATTTTGGCAAAAGGTAACAACAAACCTATTTTGCACTTAACAGGTTCTTCACAGACGTCTGTCTCCTTAGAACCAGGTTTACAACACACTACTGATGAGACAGATTCTGACCCTGGAAACCAAATGGAACTACATAAGAATCCAAAGCAAAGCACTACGACTCTGAATAAAAAGAGAGATATCCCCTTTGTGGAAGTGACAAAGGAAGGAGAGTGCCAGGTCAAAAAAATAAATAAAATGACATCCAAATCAAAGAAAAGGAAGACCTTCGTAGATCCTTCTCCAGATAGTCATGAACTAATGGAGATAATATCTGACACCGTTGAGGGAATATCAGTTGAATCTGAATATGCTGTTAAGGAAAAAAATTTGGAAAATGAGGAAATTGTCAAAATTAAGCCAGACTTTTACACAAAAATGTTGAAATCTTTATCTCAGATATATTCACCTAACAGACAAGATTCTTCCTTTAACAGTGTTCCTGAGGGTTCAAAACCTTTGAGTATTTCTTCTAGTAAAAATCTGAAAGAAAATTTTGCTCTGGAGAGCTCACCCATCTTTCAAATAAGTGATGATGTGCATGAGAAGATGAAAAAGATGAAATTTAAAGTCAACCAAAGAACACAAAGATCAGAAATAGGTATGTCCATACCTGAAGTGATCAAGTTTTAAAATTATATATATTTTTTCATTTAACCAGTAAAGCATTTCCTGTTATAACTGTTTTTTATGGAATTTTAAAACAATGTATAATTGTGTAGCCCGATCTGTAGAAGCAATATGGAGGAATTTAAAGAAAGTTTAATACTTTGAGAAGATAACAATGAGAGTGGCTTGGACATTTATACACTAAAAAATGTATTTGGCCTTTAGCACAAAGTTGTCTGATAATGGCATTAGGCAGATAATTTCCTTTTTCATATTTTTGAAGGAAATTGGGTGTTTTAAATGGATATAATAATGAATTGCCCTGGTTTGATTTTACCAAAGACAATTGCAAATTTCTTAAGGTTGGGACTCTCTCCAATAGCATATATTTAATATGATCAAAACTTATTCTAGGTATTTTAGAAGATTAAAAAATAAAAAATACCAACTCCCTTTCCTCAGAGTACATGTATGGAAAAGTAACAGGTACAGTGTTTAAATATGGCAAATGCTTTAATAAAACCACACATGTTAAGGGATGTAATGACAGGGAATAATTTTGGCTAGAGGAATCTGCAGAGGCATCATCAAATAGATAGCATTTTAAGCCCTAAAGGATAGGTAGGATTTTTACCTTTAGTGTTTATTTCTTATTTTCCCCAGTTATTAAAATCATACTCACTCATTGCAGAAAATTGAAAGTAGAGAATCAGAAAATAGTAGAAAAAACAATCACCCAGAAGAACTGCAGTCAACATTTTGGCATATGCATGCAGGCTTGAATCTATGCATTTTAAAATATATACTTGAAATCATACTATATATAACATTACTTACCTCACTTTTTCCCCTTAACATTGACGTTCTTTTGTTATTAGCAATTTTGCAACATTAGACATTCCCATATCAATTAAAGTTTTCTACTGGGAGCCTAACATTTCAATATATGTATGTAGAGCACTAGGATTTTTATGGATAAGACTTCAGGTAAAAGGAATACTGACGCAAAAGAAGTGCCAAGGTCTAGAGTTGCAGGACATTTTAGAGACTGGTGAGCCGTCTTTCATCTCTGTTCCTCATGGTGCCTTTCATAGCGTGAGCAGTCGGCGACAAATGTTGAATGAATGTGCAGTAATTTGTGTGATTCTGTGACTAGAGTTGAATTCATGAAGAATTTCTGTCAGCCTAAATGTGATTTCAGAATAAAAATATTGCAGGCTACTACTTTGATAGTTTGTCTTAAATGGTAGGTCTGTTTTCCTCTCATTATTGCTAGAAAAAAACTGATTTACAGATAATTTCAGTGCTACTTTTGTAAAATTTAAAGTTATAACTTAATTATTAAGTTTAAAAATTTGCTACCAATAATTTACAAACCAGTAAATATCCTATATGTAGTTCCATATTTCTATATATACTGTTAAAAATATTTTGAAAACAATACTCTTTTCAGGTGTTAGAATGCTACAGGACTTGACAAATACCAGTTTTGTTTCAAATAACACTGCTAAATCTGAAAACAAGTTAGAAGATCTATCTTCGGAGCTGTCAAGCCGAAGAAGAAGGTGTACTCCTCTCTCTTTAAAAGAGCCAAGTCTCAAAGGGTGAGTATTTTAATGACATAAAAGCGATTTCAGTGCGGTACTATAAAATACGTGCTTTCAAAAAGATTCCTGCCTGAATTAGTATTTGAAAACTTTTGAGTATCAGTGAAGCATGTATTGTTGACATGTAACAACCACAGTATGATCTGGGTAAAATTTGAAGAAATGTCTTCTTTTATTCTTTGAACAGGCTTAAAAATTTTTTTTTGTTGCCTATAATTTGCAAACCTCATTATTTGTTACCCCCATTTATTGATTTTCTACCTTGTCCTTAGGAGAATTCAGAGTGTTTATATGTCCTTTGGTCTCAAAGAATAATAGTCCTTTTTCTTTTTTTTTAAAACCTCAAACATGCACCCCAAAAGAGGGAATAGTACTCCCCCCACCATTCATACATCCCTCAACTTTGAGAGTTATCAATATTTTGCCATATTTACTTCTGCCATCCGTTTTTTGTTGTTGTATCTTTAAAGCAAATCCCTAATACTGAGTCATTTAATTCCTAAAACACTTCTGTATATATCTCTAGAAAATAAAAACTTAACAAAACTGGACAACAGTGATCACAACTAACAAAATTATCAATAATTCCTCACTGTCGTCTAATAGCAAATTCCAATTCACATTTCCTTGATTATCTAAAAAATGTCCAAATGCCTTTTATATATGTTTTATTCAGAATCTTATTTTTCCAAGGATAAATGAAGTTGCTATTTCAGAGAACCTGATCATATTTGGGATGGTATTTCCAAAAGGATAGAGAGAAATATCCTCAAATTTTCTCTTTGCATTTGTTTCAGTGTTTGCTTTTATAAAATTAGACATTGATCGTTTTTGACAGGTATTTTAAAACAATAACCAGCAGGTGGCAGCAATGCAAGAGAGGGTGCAAGACAAGCCAGTTAACCAAGGGCTTTTTTAAAAAGCAGCTTTATTGAGCTATAGTTCACATGTCGTATGTTTCACCCATTTAAATTGTACAATTCAGTGGGTTTTAGTAGATTCACAGATACGCACACCATCACCACAGTCAATTTAAGAACGTTTCTTCATTTCAAAAAGAAACCCCATGCCCTTTAGCTGTCATTGCTGTACCCTCAGCCCTAGACAACCAACCGATCACCTACTTTCTGTCTCTATAGACATCCTCTTCAGACATTTCATATGAATGAAATCATATAATATGTGGTCTTTGTGACTGGCTTCTTTCACTTAGCGTAATGTTTTCAAGGTTCATCCCTGTTGTAACATGTATGAGTAGTATTTCATTCCTTTTTATGACTAAATAAAATATTCTATTGTATATATACACCACATTTTGTTTATCCATTTGTCTTTTGATGATCATTTAGTTGTTTCCACCTTTTGGCTATTATAAATAATGCTCCTATAAACATTTGTGAGTTTTTTTGTGTACATATGTTTTCATTTCTCTTGGGTATTTGCCTAGTTGTGGAGCTGCTGAGTCATATGTTAGCTATGTTTAATCGTTTGAGGAACTGCTAGACAGTTTTCCAAAGCTGCCGTACCATCTTATAGCCCCACCAACAGTGGGACTCTGTTGGGTTCTGATTTCTCTATAACCTCACCAGCACACTTGTTATTATTTGACTTTTTGATGATTCTAGCCATACTAGTGAGTGTGAAGTGGTATCTTATTATGGTTTTGATTTTCAGTTCCCTAATGACTAATGATGTTGAGCATCTTTTCATGTGCTTATTGGCCATTTTTATATCTTCTTTGAAGAAATGTCTATTCAGATCCTTTGCCCTTTTTTCAGTTGGGTTATCTTTTTCCTATTGAGTTGTAAGTTAAACTTTTTATTTTGAACTAATTTTATACTTAGCAGAAAGTTGTAAAAATAGTAAGAGGTTTCTCATATGTTCCTTACCTAGCTTTTCCCAATTCTGACATCTTACATACCTATAGTACAATTATCAAAGCTAGAAAATTAGCATTGGTACAATACAAGATCTGGGCACTAGGTATTCTCACTGCTTATGTTGTGTTGTATTATCTGTTGTTGCATAACAATATTATCGTAAACCTGGTGGCTTAAAACAACACACATTTATTTTCTTTTGGTTTCTGTGGACCAGGAATCTGCACTTAGCTAAGTTGGGTGCTTTGCTTAGTGTCTCACAAACCTGCAATCATGGTGTCATCCAGGCTGATTCTCGTCCGGAGGCTCTCCTGGGGGAAAATCCACCTCCAAGGTCACACAGATTGTTGGCAGAATTCATTTCCTTGTGGTTTGGGCCCCAGCTTTTTTGCTGTTGGCTGGAGGCTATCCTCAGCTCCTAGAGGCCACCATTAGCTCCTTGCCCCATGGGCCTCCCAACATGGCCACTTACTTCAAAACCAGAGAGAGTCTCTAGAGCAAATCCTCTGGCAAGATGGAGTGCTATATAATGAAACATATACTCAAAAGGGAGACACCCCATCACCGTTGCCATTTCTGTTGGTCAGATGCAAGCCACAGCTCCTGTCCATATTCAAGGAAAGGGTATTATACAAGGGCATGAACACCAGTAGGCAGGGATCGTGGCGGGTCCTCCACAGAGTCTGTCTACCACAGGGACAATTGATATTAGGCCCCATCAGCAGACAGAGCTAGGAAATGTATGTATTATACTAATCCATGAATATGCATACTTTTATATTTATCTATCTATGTGTATAGTGAAAACCTTGAGTTTAGACTGATACCTCTGATTCCTGTTCAACATCACAGGGTTCATTTTAGCTTTGCTTATTTTTAATTTCTTTCTCTATTGGTAAGTAGCCTGGCTCTCATTATCTATGATATATTTATTTGTTTGTTTGTTTGTTCAATTCTAGCATACACATAAAGTAGTTTCAGAATTGCTGACCCATATCCCTATGAGAAACATACTAACTAGATCATAACATTTAGGTACAGTTCTTTTTGTCTTAGGTTAGTTCTTTTCTTACCACCCACCTTCAACATAATTATGTTATTCATTTGTTATTGTTTGTATTCCATTTTCTTCTCCCACATCTTGGTAGGTTTAGTTGTTTACTTTTGGAGTATGTGAATCATTTCTTGGGTTGTACAAGTCAGAGCTATACAAAGTGGTATATGCAGAGAAGTGTCAACTACTTTCATTCCTGCTACCCTATTCCCATTACCCCTCCTTTCTATCCTATTTTCACCACCTCCTGTGGATAATCAGTTCCTTTAGTTTCTGGTTTATTGTCCCTGTGTTTCTTTTGCACAAATAAGCAGATATATGTATATCACCCTTTTTCTTACATAAAGGTAGCATACTTAACTACTTTTTTGGGCTTTGCTTCTTATCATTTAACAGTATGTTCTGGAAATCACTCCATATCAATTTGTAGAGATTTTTCTCATTCCTTTTTACTGCTGAATAATACTTAATTTAATTAATTCTCTTAAAAGAGCTACCTATTCTAAACTAAATATAGCAAAATGCTGTAATGAAATAGTATTCTATTTTAGTTTAGATCTTCTGGGCATGCAGATTATCTGGTAATCAGTTTAGTTGGCAAATTTTTTAAAAGCAAATATCACAATGTACATTAGTATAAATACTAAGAGTAATAACAATCCAGCTGCTGTTTTTTTCCTTTTGGATTGGGAATGGCATGCAGCAGGTATATCACAGCTTTTGATAGGCCCCCACTGAGAATAAATTCTGATGGAAACTGGTTACAGTATATTATGGAGTGGTCATCATAGGCATTGAGAATAGGAGCAGCAGGAGTTATCAGGAAGGTAATACAAATATATTTTTTAAAGTCTTTATCTCTTAAGTCCCAAAGTACTGAACATAACAAAAGGGGACATTTTAAATAGTAAAAGCCCTAATCCACAAAGAATATGTAATAGTTATGATATTTATGTACCAAATAGCAGAACAACTACTTTTTTGAAGCAAAAACTACAGGAGATACATGGAGACAGACACACTAATAGATTTTAATATACTCAGTATGAAACAAATAAAGTGGGCAAAAAATAAGTAAGGAGATGGAAGATCTAAACAACATAATGAATAGGGTAAATCTTATGTATACATATCAAACTCCACACTCTGATAAGAGAGAATACATATTCCTCTCAAGTGTTCATGGCACAGTTACAAAAGCATATCCATACCATGCTATGAAAAACATACACCATGACCGAGTAAGGTTTATTCCAGGAATGCAAGGTTGGTTCAATATTAGAAAACCTGTCATCATATACCATATTAATAAACCTAAGAAACTAAAGCATATGATTTTTTCATAGATGCTGAAAAAAGCCTTTGACGAAATTCAACAGTCACTCATGATTAAAACACTCGATAGACATTCAGGGATACTTTCTTATAATGATAAATTGTATATACGTACCTTAATCCTAAAGGCAGTATCTTGTTTAATGAGGAGACAATGGAGGTATTTCCACTTAAATTAGGAACAAGGCAAGAATGCCCACTGTTTCTGCTACTATTCAACAAGGGATTGATGAACTCAGTTCAAAATGGTGGTTACTTCTTGGGAGATGAGAGAACTGTGATCTCGTCTCGCAAAAAGGAGCACGCTGGAAAGGGGCACACTGGAGGCTTGTGAGGTGTGCTAAGAGTTTATTTCTTAACCTGGGTGTAGGTGTATCAGCATTTATTTGAGTTTTTAAATTGTACATTTTTATATATTCTTATATGTATGCTAAAGTTCATAATAAAAAGGAAATATATAGTAAATCATGAAATGTGTAAAATCTATGTTAATTTCTCTTAAACCTTATTTATAATTCCCACTATCATAGAGTATTTTAAGTATATGACAAAGCTTTGGGGTTTGAGGAAACTGCTTTCTACTGGTATGATGCAGCAATTTTCCTTTCCATACTTTGCAGCAAAAGCATTAGCTTTAGGTTGTTATTATTGTTAATCTTCCTTTTTTTTCTACTTTGCAGGAAGATGAGAAGATGAGTGAATTTATACATTCTGGCTTTTCTGAATTCTCAAACCATAACAAGTCAAAACAAGGATATAACTAAGATCAAGAAGATGAAATGCATGACAAAAAGTTTTGGGTTTTGTTTTCTTTTTCATTTTCTGCCTTTTCATGGAGTGTTTATTTTTATGTATAGATAATATGCATAAAATAGCTATTTTATAATACTAAGCTTTTAAAATTATTTTGGTCATCCTATAACATCTTCCTGCTCATTTAAGCTCCTTTCAACCAAACAACCTTTAACTAAACAATAGCTATTAGCCTTTTAACCAAATAAAATGTATTATAAATACTTTTGCATTGGTTATCTTGTTGTACACCAAGCTATCTTGTTTTGTTTTGTTTTTAAAACCATTCAGTAAATGTGAACACCTGTAAGATTTTAAAAGTCACCTTCTGCCCTGGCCAGTTGTCTTTCACCCTTCGTTCTTCAACTTTCAAAATTACTTGTTCAATTGCAGCTTCTGTATTACTTCCATTATATGTAATCTGATGACTTGTCTGAGGGGTTAACCTCTCAGGCTGTTCTGAATTTGGTTTTTATAACTTTAAGTAGTAAATCCTATTCCTATCTGAGATTAATGAACATAGCTTACTGTATTCAGATGACTAGTCAAATTCTATTCTGCCTAGATGGAAAAGTTTTCTTAGACAATATCCGACAACGAAAAGAGTGGGCCCAGAAATCTGCATTTTTAACAAGCACCGCAGATAATTCTGGGGCAGATTGTCCTAGGACCAAACTTTGAGAAACTGCTGTAGGACTACAGAGTCCCACAGAACTTACTCATTATCAACGGTGTTGGCTGAATGGAGGCTAGAGGCTTTATCAAAGGAACAGTTTACACAGTGGTTAAGAGCTTGGCATCCTGACAGTCTGTTCCTTTCCTGTACTCCTATTACTTTAAGGCTTCGGACCTCCTAGAGTCATTCTCTGGTACTATGTTTCCTATTGTTTAGTTCTATTTCTTTCTCCTTTCCATGAGGTTTGTCTTTTCTTTTCTTCCGTTCCCATGCAAACTATTTTTCATTGTATGTATCACACTTATAAACCTTTTCTTTTATTGTTGGCGGAATTTGGTCACAGCAAGAAACAAATTTCCTATTCCCATATTATAAAGACATTTACCCATGGTTTCATTTTGTTTTTATGTTTAAATTTCTGATTCATGTGTATTTTGTTTCATGGTGTGAGATACGAATGCAATTTTGACCTTCTTCCAAATGATTCCCCATTAATTAAAAAGTCCGTGTTTTCCACTACTGATTTGAAGTGCCACCTTTTTAATGTTGTATTTCCATGTACACTTAAATTTACTTCTCAAGTTTCTGTTCCCTTTACTTGTCTGTTTCTTTTTATGCCCCACTACCATCCTCTTTAAATTATAGAGACTTTGTGGGAGTTCAAAGTTTCCCTCGTGGAGGTTTTCCACATTTCTTGATGCCTAGGCATTCTCTCTTTTTTCCTGGTAATATAAATGGGAAATAAACTGTTACTGTTTGCAGTATTTTCCAGATCTATCTCCTGAAAACCAAGCTATCTTTACTCCCTTTTTCTCCCCAATTCTTAATGCCTCTTGTTGCTTTCTCTTGTCTAATTGCATGGCTGCTACCTTATGTTAAATGTTAAATAGCAGTGACAATAGTGGGTATCCTTGTCTTGTTCCTGAGTTTCATGGGAATGCCTCTGGTTTTATCCCATTAAGTAAGATGCTGTGGTTTGAGCTGGTTATGTATGTTTATAATCACATTAAACTATTATCTATTGATTATTATTTTACTGAGTGCTTTTTTAAAAAATTATGAATGAATGTTGAATTTTGTCAAGTGACTTTTGGCACTGATGGAGACTGTATTAGTTAGGGTCCAGCCAAGAGATAAAAACCGCAGGTATAAATTGTTAACCATATTCTAGAGAACTGAACAGGAACTGAAAAGGCAAAAGGGACTAGGGGAGTATCATAGAGGAAGTAACTATGGGAAGCACCCACCATCTCTGGGGCTGAGGGAGCGCAGAGAAAAGGATGGAAGTATTGAAACCTAAAGGCTTAGAGGAAGACTTTAAGGAAGACTTTAAAGGCTTAGAGGACTCTAGGGGGAGGGTGTGCAACTGGTTGGTGCTGTTTCCCTGAAGGGCTACACAAGGCTGGTCCCATAACATGGAAAAGCTGCAAACTGGAGCCAGCTGTGGCCGCTGAAGTCAGCTGTTCCCGCCGCGTGAACCACTCTGTGGTGACGCTGACAGGAACAGAGAGCAAATGTCTCTCTCCTCCGTCCTTCCAGTTCCCCTCTGTCACCTGTCGCCAGAGACTGGAAAGGAACCTGGCAAAGGAGAAACGTGGTTTGCCAAGGCCTAGCCTTAAAGTGGAGTGGAGAAGTGTGGATGTGAAGTCAAAACACAATAGCTTAATATGAATCAGCACAAAAAAGATATATGATTATCCTCCTTTGATATATTCACATAGTGAACTATATTCATTAATTTGATCCTGAAACAAATTCTCGCTCTCGTGGAATAAACTCCACTTTTTTAAAAAAATTTTTATTTATTTATTTATTTATTTATTTATGGCTGTGTTGGGTCTTCGTTTCTGTGCGAAGGCTTTCTCTAGTTGTGGCAAGCCGGGGCCACTCTTGATCGAGGTGCGCGGGCCTCTCACTGTCGCGGCCTCTCTTGTGGAGCACAGGCTCCAGACGCGCAGGCTCAGTAGTTGTGGCTCACGGGCCCAGTTACTCCGCGGCATGTGGGATCTTCCCAGACCAGGGCTCGAACCCGTGTCCCCTGCACTAGCAGGCGGACTCTCAACCACTGCGCCACCAGGGAAGCCCCAACCCCACTTTTTAGTGTGTGCCAGCTCTTGTCTCAACCCTAAGCCCATCTCTCTATACTTTGCTATGTGATGCCAGAACTCTGCAGATCATGTTTCTTCTTTGCTAGCTGACTTTTAAGCTTCTGTCAGTAGGGGACGATAGAAGGAGCTGGAAAGTCAGAGAGAGGGAAGCGGGACTTGCTCCTTCCTGTTGGCCCGCGCTTCCCCTCAGCATCACCTCAGCGTTGGTGCTTCACGCGGGGGGCGGGGGGCGGGAGTGGGATGACACGTGGTCCCAGCCACCAGCTGGTTTAGCGCTCCTAGAGCCCACACTGCTTGGGCTGCACCCCCTCACGGGCCTCAGGCCTAGCTCGTCAGGGAGCCGCCTCCAGGCTCCTGAGGGAGCAGCACCCTCCTCGCCACACGCCATCATTTGAAATCTGAGTGCCGACTGACCCCCGGAAGCCCTTTTCCTACCTCCTGAGGTATGAACAGCAGCTGAGCAGTGCCCTCCCCTTAGAGGTCTCCCCTTAAGTTTCCAAGTTCTAATAATCCCAGCCTCTTCCTTTTTTCCCCCCCGGGAGGTTCCTGTTCATTGCTGGAGGGAATGCAAAATGATACAACCTTTATAGAAAAGGTTTTGACAATATCTGGCAAAATTATTCAATACATATGCGTATAAAATCATTTGACCCAGCAATCCCACTTTTAGGAAACTATACCAAAAATTCTCTTGAAAAGAATACAAAAATTTCACTATGGTATGGTTTGTAATAACAACAACAACAAAGGAACAACATAAGTAACAATAGGGAGCAGCTAACTTGAAAAACAAGTGAAAATGAAAACTATCAAGATGGTGACAAACACAGAGATAGCTGACCTTAGAAAAAGAATTTTAAATGTGTATCTTTATTAGGGTATACTCGAAGAATAAAAGAACTGTAAAGAAATCTTAAACTTTTATTCACTAACCTTATTGCTGCCATAATATTGATGTGGTTGTTTTGAAATAGGTCTAAGGACAAGATAAAGCAATTATGTTGAAGTTTTAGAACCAAGATTTTTGGTATAAGCAAAAAGAGATACAATTGTAAAACCCAAGATGGTTAAAAAAAATTGAACCTGAATTAAATCAAGGCTTTAGATCCCTAAGCAAGGTACAAGAAGGCAGTAGCATGGAGGAACAAAGAACACCAGGGAGAAGCAACCAGTCATATTCAAAATGTGGTTCATTCTATAGGACAACTGACCTAGGTTTCTTCTTCAACGTGTTGATAGCTTTAAAAAGGAGGAGTGGATGAGGAGACTATTCTAGATTTTAGAAGACTGAAGAGACAACAAGGACATACATCAAGTAGAAATCAAATGTCAAAAGACATTTTTTTAAGACACTGGGAAATTTGAAGATATTAAAATACTCATTTTGTTATATTTGATAATGGCATTTTCCTTTGTAAGAAAAAAATTTTAATGTATACTGAAGTATTTAGGGGTAAAATAATGTGCTTGACATTGGCTTTAAAATACTCCAGAAAAGACATGGGAGTGTGGCAAAATGTTGCAAATTTTTAAAGCTCAGTGAGTCAGGTGTGTGGGGATGCTAGTTGTACTCTTTTATGTACAAATTTTAGAAATTTTCACAATAACATGTATACGTTTTACATAGATGAGATGGCAAATGTTCTAGGTAGGTTAAGAGAAGTCTGGAAAAGAGTGTGAGTCCATTTGAGCTTTTAAAAGGTGTTATAGTGCAGATTTCAAAAACGTAAAAATAGACCCAGAAAGTTAACAGTGGTAAGTTCTAAGTTGTGGACACAGGTGACTTTTCTTTTTATGCTTTTCAGTATTTTCCAAGTTTTATTTTTTATTTTTTTAACATCTTTATTGGAGTATAATTGCTTTACAATGGTGTGTTAGTTTCTGCTTTATAACAAAGTGAATCAGTTATACATATACATATGTTCCCATATCTCTTCCCTCTTGCATCTCCCCAAGTTTTATTTTTAAAAAGTTTTCCGAGATGTTTTACATCACTATTGGCACTCAATAGATAAACTTTATAGTGATTTACTGGATAAACTGAATAACGATAAAACTTTTAAAAAAAGTTTATATCAAGGTAGCTCTTGATATAAAAAACTGGAATAATTGTTTGTAAAACTGTGAGGTAAAGTTGTAAAACCATTAAGTTCCTTTCCTGCAAAGCTGGAATGCATGTGATTGTTTATCAACTATTAAAAGTACAGGATGAGGCAGGCGTGGTGGCAGGAAAAGTACAAAAAAACCCTACTGTTCCCGGACTTCAAATCTAGCTGTAAAGCCATTAAAATATGTACTAATATAAGACGACCGAAGAGAGTCACAGGACCCGCCCTACCTGCTAAGAGGCGGGGGAGTGGGGCGCAGACGCCCACCGCCGCAGGCGAGGTAACGAGGGTCTCAGCCAATGGTCTCAGGCCGGCGGGAGCGCGGCGGTGACGTTCTGATATCCGGGGGAGAGCTTTCCTGGCCGGGCGCTCACGGAACTTTGGATCTGAAGTGGGACTTTATCCCTCGGGGATGGTTGGACTTTAGGCCCCTGCAGCCCGGTCTGCGTCGCCGGGTCCCAGGTGCCGGCGACGCCTCTTCGGGATCCTCGGACCGCGGGCCACCACCATGGACGGGACGGCCGAGCTGCTCTTCTACGTGAACGGCCGCAAGGTGAGCGCGCCCCGGGGCTGCCCGGCCGCTGCCGCCGGGCCTCCGCGGTGCTGGAACGCTGCTCACGCGCCGGGCCCTGGGCTGCACGCGGGTTTGCCTGCGCGTCGGGGCAGGGGAAGGATGCGTCTTCAGGGACTGCCTGGATCTTTGGGTCCCGCCTTCCTCATGCTCCTTTCTCCTCTCCTTCCAAGACGCACAGGCTGAGTATCAACCGCACCCCACCCCATAAACAGGAAGAGAAATGACTGTCCTTATTCGGCAGAGTCAGCACTCCCAAATCCTCCCTCCGTCAAACCCACCCCCAAACGGGAACGTCTTTCGTTAGGCCTCAGCTCTTGGGTGTGTTTGGATGAGCAGAGAGCGGTTTGGAGTCAGGACAGCACCACAGAGATGAATTCATTGAGACCTCTCACTCCCATCGTTTCCAGAGTCACAGCTAGTTCCTGGCAGCGCTGAGCCGACACCCTCCTCTGGGGACGCGAAGGTCCTTAGTGGGTCCGCTGCTGCGCGGCAGCTGTCCTCTCAGCAGCCGGGCTGGCTCTGCAGATCCTCTGGGCCAGTTCCAGCGACTGTCCGATGTTTGGAGGCAGCAAAGCGCCGGGGGAATCCTTTAAAACGCTCCCACGGACGTGACCATAGATGGCTCACTCTTCACGTTGTCCCAGCATATTGCCGCCACTTTGCAAGGGGGAAACCGAGGCAGGAGTGTTAAAGGGCTTCCTTAAGAGCAGACAAGGGAGCAAGGGCCGTGATCGCGGCCTTTCCGCGCGCCGGCGCCGTCAGAGACCCCCTGTGATCCCTGCTTCTGGGCCGGGATAGCCTGACTTTCCCTGACTGGCACAGGGAGGGGCTCACCAGAAAGCTAAGGAAGGTCAAGCATCAGGGACTCTCACTTGTGAGCCCTGAGCCTAATCTCGAATTTGGATTTTGTATTATTTTTCTTAAAGAGGATTCCCTCCCCCAAACTGTGCAAGTTCTAGGCCCTATAAAATCTTCCTCTGTTCCTGCTGCCTGGATTCCACCCTGGATAAGAGGAACTTGTTTTTCCTGAACTGTGTTGGGGGCCGTTAGGACCCCCTCACAGGACTGCTGTGAGCGTGAACCATGATAAGGGCGAGGATGGCAGATGAGAGTGGGTTTGAAGTGATCACGTGATGTCATTTTTCTTTTTCTTTTGTATAACTGAATGGTATAGTAGACACAGCTCTGGCCTTTATATTTGGACAAACAAGTATTCATTTCCAGCTCTAATTCTTATGGAGGCAACCTAACCTAGCCTCTCAGTTCCTCTGTTAAAGAGAGATAGTACTGCCTACTTCACAAAGAGTGATGGTGAGTTTTTAATCTGCTTATTTAAGGGCCTGCTATATGTCAGTGTTCCAGGGCCCTCAGGGGACATGACAGAGCACAGAAATGACCAAGTCCCGGTCTGCAGGGAGTTTATGTTGTGCTGGGGAGACAGATGACAAGCATATAAATAAATAGAAATGTATCAAGCCAGGCAGTGATAAATGCCAGGATAAAAACTAAAGCAGAGTGAGGGGCTGGAGAGTGGGCGAGAGCTGGTTCTTCAGGCGGGATGGATGTTTAAGACTTTCTGCGAGGCTGACATTTGAGTGGTGGCCAGTATGAAGTGAGGAACAGACGTCTGAGGGAAAAGCACTCCAGACCGAGGGAGCGGAGGTGCAAAGATCCTCAGACACGAGGATTTCTTCATGCTCGGGGGTTAGCAAGGAGGCTGGTGGGGCTGGAGATGTGGCCAGGGGCTTTGGAGGAGATGGTAAGGGTTTTGGTTAAAGGAGGAAACAGGTGTTTGAGTCTAGCTTCTTCTCCCCTGCTCCCAAACAAACTGTAGTGGAATTTTTAACATAATGGCTAATAATAGTTTGTGCTCTGTTGATTTTTAAAAATAGGTAAGCTGGTTCTTATCTGTGGGCTTGTTTTATCTATGGGCCAAAAGTCCTGTGATCATTTGGAAAGTGCATGCTAGAAATATTGATTTCGTTTTTGCAATTACCCTGTTAAAAGAAATTATGTCACCCTTTCCCTTTCCTGCCCCTCCCTTCCAAATTCTGTTAGGTGTGTGCTTCAATCCCAGCAAGCAAGCCTGATTGCCACATGGATAGAATTAGAATAAAGTCTCTGGTTCAGAGAGTGAGTGGCTGTCGAGAAAAGTGAGAGAAGAAAGCCACCAGGAGAGGGGGTCTTGAAGTCAAACATAACCTCTGGGATTAAAATCCTGCCCTTGAAAGGAAGCTTTGAAGCCAGTTAGGAGACTCTGGGTGATGTGATTGGCCTCCAGTCTAGGTTTTTTGCAGAATCCCCCCAAGTCACCAAAAGGTGTCGTTGGGTAGGGGCTAAGGGCATGCATGTTGGTCAGAGATCTAGCTGCAGAGAGATTTCTGAAATCTTACTGGCTTCACCAGCAGCCTCCAAAGCAGGTGATCCAGTTAACACGGAGTTGGCGGGAGGAAGAGCCCAGGAATAAATTACATCCTAGATGCCACTCTCAACACATCTCAGGAACCGTAGCAACTCGTTCTATGAAGCAGTGAAGCTCAGAGATCAAAGGTGTGGGCTTTGGAAATAGTTAGGCGTGGATTTGAGTCCTGTGCTGTCTGCTCTAATACTCAGCAGCTCTGGGGCCTTGAGCAAGTGTCCTCATTGGTTGTCCCCTCAGGCCTCTTTCCCTCTTTCTCTCCTCGCCATGTCCCACAATACACACCTCTTTCTCCTGTCTTCTTCCTCTCAGCTTTCCTTATTTTCTGTTCTTTTACCCCTTTCTCTCTCCTCCTGATCTCTTTCTCTTTCTTCTTTCTGCCTCTGTCTTGTATCTGGCAAGGCCCCCTTCATGCACTAGTCACAAGCCCTGCACAAAGGAAAGTGATTTGTCAACCTTGTGCAATGTGAACTTATCTCCCGAAGGGCAAGTGGAAATACAGAGGGACACATGCCACCCTTGCAACATGCAATGACCCTGAGCTGAGGGCTAGCATCATTTCTCCCAACCAGAGTCAGTGAGAATAACTCTGTTCCTCATTCCCTCCCTCCCTCCCCGCCCCCTGCCAGCTACCATCTGAGTCCTGACCTCCCTGTTTCACTCCGAGACCTGCCGGGACGGGGTGCATGCCAGATCCCTGCCCCACTTCCCTCCTCCAAATGTGCCATCCACCAAATCAAGAAAAATAAACACATTTCAAGCCAGTGGCACTTTGAGCCAAAGTCCGATCTCTTGAGACATCTCCGGGAACAAATACCCAAGCAAGCAAGGCCTGCTCTTCCATTAATTCCTTATGAAAATACAAATTTCTCTCAAGCTTAAAGTGCGCTTTATTACCCAGATCCTTTCTCTCCATTAAAATTGGGCTTCTGAGGATTCATCATCATATGTATGAATTAGAATGAGTTTCACCTGCAAATGGCACAAATTCAAAACTAAGTAGTTCCAAAAAGATATAATTCATGTTTACTTTTACATAAAGGATACTATATCTGGGGATAGACATTGCAGAGCTGGTCTGGAAGCTTCTTGGTGTCATCTGAGATCCAAGTTTCTTTTTTTTTTTCCCCCTGTTGCCATTAATGTGTTGCCTTATGGTCTAAAATGGTTGCTGGCATTCTAGCCACATCATCTTTATTACAGGCAGCAGGAAGGAAGAAAGGGAGAAAGTATGCTGAGATAGACAATCAGTAGTTTCTGCCACCATTACTGGTTCTTCTGTTTTTCTTTCTTTTCTTCTGTTCATAAGTCCCAGCCTGTGAGAAATCATCCCTCCCTCCTTAGTGTTCTCATAGCAAATTGTACATATCTGTTATTCATTTAGATTAATTAACATTTATTATGTCCTTATCATATATCCCCAGCACCTAGTTCAGTGTTTGACATAAAGAATAATGGAAGGTGGTTTCTCTCAGGATCAAAAGAGGCTTATACATACACAACTAATTATGCTGCAGAGTAACACGTTCTGTGAAAGATGTGTAGATGTTGACCATGGGAGCACAGAGGAGGACTGTTTCTTGGAGCAGAGAGTGGGAAGCATATACTAAATGGCAGCAAATTCCACAGGAGAGAACATTTGAGCAGGGCTTTGAGTGTCATACAAACTTCTGCCAAGTAGAGAAGAGAGGGAGGACTTTCAGGACAGAGGGAATCCTATAAGCAAATGTAGTTAAGGGTAAAAGTCCCTGCACTGCTGGGACCAGCCAGTTCTCCCATGTGACCAAAGTTCAAGATGCATGGGTTGAATGACAGATGATGGAAAGTTTCTCAGAGAGGCCTTGTAGGCTATGCTAAGGAGTTTGAATTTCTTCTTGTGTTCCAGGAGCTCTTGAGTAGAAATTCACCTAAGACCCACTCAGTGTATTCATTAAAGATGCACATTTTCTGGTACCCTCTCCCAGAAATCCTGATTCGATAGGGGTTGCATTTTAACAAGCACCCTGAGTGATTCAGGAATTCCCAGCAGAGCACTTTGGCATCCAGGAGCCAGTGTTGGATTTAGGCAGATACAGGACATGATCAGACTTGGATTTTAGAGAGGTTGCTCCAGTGGTGGTATAGAGAGTGGCATTGCGGGTGCCAGGAATGGGGGCAGGAGACCTGTTAGGCAGCTGTTATTTTATCATTGTTCAGGCTGGAGGTAATAAGGGTGGATTTCAGGGAGTGACAGTGGAAGTGAAGGGTGTTTAGAGAATCGTTTTGGAAGTGTAAATGGCAGGACTTGGTGATGCTGACTGTGGTGGATTGAAGGAAAGAAAATGTCGAAGATAGCGCAGGTTTTTAAGCTTAGGTCACCTAGCAGATGGTAAGGCTATTAAACAAGTTAGGGAAAAGAAAGGAAGAAGTAAGTTTGGCAAATAAAGAGTTCCATTTGAAGACCAATTTAGTTGGGGATGCCTGGGGACCTCCCACAGTTTTCCTTGTATTATAGTATGTGTACACACACACACACACACACACATAATCACTTCTCTCTTACCATATTGCACATTCCTCTAGGGCACAGATCTGACCGTGGTAATTGGCACGTGCCTCACTTTGCCCAGCCTATGGCCACTTAGAATTGAGGATGAGGAGGCATCTATAGAATAAGCATATGTCCCCTCGTCACCTACTTTCCAGAAGGGAAAATTAGTATAACATGGTGAAGGATGATTTCTAGTTCTGAAATTGTGAAGCAAATCATGCTTCTATTTGTGAATCTAAAAGAAATCCTAATTTGTAATCAAAAAAGAGAAAACACGATCACTTTGGAAAACATAACCAATCGTGACATTTCAGTCATGCCATCCATTGGGTGCTGCTGTTCTAACTGCCATGCTGCTAGGCTGCCCACACAAACTTACATCTTAAGTGTGTCTTTGCTTGCACATCTTTGTATCATTTTATCTTCTCCTTTGTCTCTTAGATTTGGGAGCCATGGTTGGTTGTGATCTCTTTCTGGAAACTGTAATTCTTTGAACATGGTGAACAGACAAGTCTTTAAGAAAAAAAAAACTATATCAATTTCTCAGAGACTATTCTAGTCCAGGAGACCTCCCCCACCTCTCTCTCTCTCTTCCTCCCCCTCCTATATTCAGTTCTACTGTTATGTTTACCCTCTCTTGCTTCAGACTTTCTAGGAGAAGTTGGACAGGAGTCACTAATGTTTTGTTAGTAGAAACAACCACCGCCTTAGAGAACAGTGATAATTCAGGACCAAGGACAGTGGCAAAGTAGTGGCGGGGGCTCAAGATGTAGACTTCACACTTCAGAGAGGTGATTTGTATATCACAGGTGTTCCGTAAACATTAAATCAAGTTTAGAATGTGAGTAGAAGAGAGCATGTTCATGAAATTAGCATGAGCCCACCAATGTAAATATTCTAGTTCTCTCAGCTTTGTGAGTTAAACTCTTTCTTTTGGTACAGGTGATAGAAAAAAATGTCGATCCTGAAACAATGCTGTTACCATATCTGAGGAAGAAGCGTATCCTTTGCTTTGAGTGTGTATATGTGTGTATATCCCTGATATCCTCATCAAGTGATATTTCAAATATCTTTTTAGAGCCACACTGAGTCATATTCCCTACTACGGTTTTATGTTCATCTTTAAGAAAGTCCTAGATCTGAGTTTTGTAGGCAGTGAACAATTGTGCTTATCAGAGAACCAAGTTCTTTCTAATCTCTGTTTTGGCATTAAATATATTGAATAAAATGGAGAAGCTAACAAATGGGAATTAAAGCAATGGGTGCTAAAATGGCTTAATTAAACATCCTTTAGAATTAAGAGTCACAATATTGATATTCTACCTTCAAGGACTAATCATCATGCCCATTAGAAAAAGAGAGCACAGGAACTTCCCTGGTGGTCCAGTGGTTAAGAATTCACCTTCCAATGCAGGGGTTGCGGTTTGATCCCTGGTCGGGGAACTAAGATCCCACATGCGGCGGGGCAACCAAGACCGCAAGCCGCAACTACTGAGCATGCGAGCCACAACTAGAAAGAGAAGACTGCGCACTGCAGTGAAAAACCTGTGCACCGCAATAAAAGATCCCGCATGCTGCAACTAAGACCCAACGCAGCCAAAAATAAAAAATAAAATAATAAATAAATAAACAAATAATAAAAGTTATTTTAAAAAAAGAAAAAGAAAAAGAGAGCACAGAAATCTCCTGAAATGAAAGTGAAAGAACAATAGAGAAATTAAACCTGAAAATGTTACCTTGGAAAAACTTTCTCAATAAAAGTCATCTAAGGAATGGATTCTTATCCTGCTACGCATGAACTCCAGTGGGCTTCCAGAGGTCTGTGGACCCCACTACATTATATGCAAACTTGTGTGACAATGGAAATTTGTACATTTTTCCCCCAGAGAGAGTGAAATTCCCAAAAGAGCACACAACTCAGAAAATATCAATAGCTATCTTCTGAAAGTCATTCAAGATTTTTTTTTTATTATTCTATTAATTTAATTTATTTTTGGCTGCATTGGGTCTTCATTGCTGTGCACGGGCTTTCTCTAGTTGTGGCGAGCAGGGACTACTCTTTGTTGAGGTGCACGGGCTTCTCATGCTGCAGTGGCTTCTCTTGTTGCGGAGCACGGGCTCTAGGCGCACGGGCTTCAGTAGCTGCAGCACGCGGGCTCAGTAGTTGTGGCACACGGGCTTAGTTGCTCCGCGGCATGTGGGATCTTCCCAGACCAGGGATCGAACCCGTGTTCCCTGCATTGGCAGGCGGATTCTTAACCACTGTGCCACCAGGGAAGTCCTCAAGGCTTTTGGACATAAAAGTAATGAATACTAATTTCCTGGTTATCCATGGTACCAATGTGATATTTAAGATTTGGTTCACTTATGAGTGACAGAAAATCCCAATAGTGGTAAACAAGATAGAAGTTTATTTCTTTCTCATTGTGTTATTTCAGGTTCTCTGGGAAGCACACATTAAATATGCAAGGGTTTTATTAGGAAAAATGCCTGAGTGAAATAGGGAGGCAGCCATAGAAGACTGAGACCTGTAAGGAAGAGAGGGAGAGAAGGCTGAGTTGAAGGGTCTCAGACTGCTGTGCAGTCTAAGGCACGTTCATCAAAGCCATTGAGAATGGTTGACAAGGGCTCCCATACCTCTGCATAGCACTGAGCCATTGGTGGGAAGCAGCCCATGGGAGGCATGGCCTTGATGAAAAGTGGGGTGATGGATATCAAAGTGCAGCGGTTGGGTCTCTTGGTCAGTTACCCTCTATGTTGAAGGAAGTCTCTGAGGCACATTCTCATGGTTGTCATACTCACATAAAGGAATCCCAAAGGTAGGTAGATCCAGGCTAGCAAAGCATTGTCACAACGTTGTCAGGAACCAAGCTCTTTCTGTCTTGCTGCTTCACCCTCCTCAGCATGAAGCTTTCTCCTCATGGTCAGAGATGACTAACCGAGGTCCAGCCATCATATCTGAATTCCAGTGAATAGGAAGAAGTAAGGGATGAAGGAGGGGCACCCCTCTCCCTTTGAGGACATTTCCCTCCTGGACGTCAAACACAGCCTTTGTGCTTACATCCCATTGGCCAACATTGTTAATGACCCCGCCAAGCATCAGAGGAGGCTGTGAAAATGTATTTTTTTTAATTCTGGGCAACCATGTGTGTAGCTCAAAAATTAGTATTTCTATTACCAAGAAAGAATGAGAGAAAAGATATTGGGAAACAACTAGCAGTTTCTGCCACTGAGAAGCAGAGAAATATGGCACACTTGTATAACATGACACAAATATTCTTAGAATTATTTACAATTTGACATTCTACTTTGTATGTCATCAAAGACCCAGATAAGGATAAGAACAGATATGCAGTGTACTCATACCTTCAAATCCTCAAGGCCTTATATGTGTAGACTCTTCCTTTTTTTAAGTTTGGCCTTATTTTTGGCAACCTGGGGTCCAGTTGTTTTAAAAAGGAGGAGACTAGATATAACACGCAAATGGAAATCAAGAATTTACAAGATTATAAATAATAGCAGCTAAGACATACATACATTATTTGATAAATAAGTATCAAACTTAACTGTACATTTAAGAGTCTTTGATGGTGTTGTCTCCTAAGGTCAGAGCTATTTCACAAAGAGAATTATGGAAAACACATTATCTTTAACTGTGCTTTTTCCAGTCCGACTCACAGGAACTAAATATGGCTGTGGAGCGGGAGGCTGTGGTGCCTGCACAGTGATGATATCACGATGTAACCCCATTACCAAGAGGATAAGGTACCTTGCTGCAAAGTCCAGATATGGTTGAATTTTTGTAGCTTTGAACTTTGTTTTTTTCCTTCCTTTGGTAAATATGCATTGAGCACCTACTATGTGACAGGAACTGTGATAGGCATTGGGGATACATTGTTGGGCATCAAATCATTCTGGTTCCAGCAAAAGTGTTACATTCCCAGCCCTCCCTGATCACCTTCTCCATAGCAGTGCCCCATCTCACCTCGGCAACTCCCTACTCCCTTCGCCTATATTAAGGTATTCATAGCACTTCTCACCATATGTTTGTGTATGTATGTATTGTCTATGTACCTGTGTATTGCCTATCTTCCCTCAACTAGAATATATACTCTACAAAGGGAGGGATTTTATCTGTCTTGTTCACCAATGAATCCTAGTGCCTGGTACTCCAGCTGGCACACAGTAGGCACTCAGTAAATATTTACATTTATTTAATAAATGAAAAATATTCTTCCAGTCTTTCTTTCTGTGTATACTTGAGGAAGCATACTGCCTATACAGCTTAGAAAGCTCTATTTTTTGCTGAACTTCTCATGAATATCTTTTCAAAATAATAAATATAATTTTAATGGCTGTATATGTTCTATTGTTTGGGTGTATCAAAACCAACCCCCAAATAGTGATCACTTAGATTATTTTTTGGTTTTCACCATTATAAAGAGTGTGAGCATTCATGTGTATATGTATGTTTATATTTATGTTTGTGATGATTTCTTTATGATAGATCCATGGAGATGGAATTAGAGGATAAAAGAGTGAGTGCGTCTTTAAGTTTTTATGCCTTCCAGCAAAATGTCTCTCAGAAGAGCTCTATCAGTTTACATTCTTTTCAGCAGTATGTGAATTCCATCTTCCCAAACCTTTGCTAATAATGCATATTACAATTTTTAAAAATCTTTGTCATTTTCTTTGATAAAAGTGATTTCTCATTGCTGAATTTGAATCTCTCTTGATTGCTTTTGAGGTTGAACGTTCATTTCATGTATTTATTGGCCATCTGTAATTTTGTTTGGTAAATGAGAACATTTTAGGAGTTGTTGTGAGTTAGACGTTTTCTAGCAGTAGGTTTGTGGGATTGAGGAGTTCTGTATCCACACCCTATTTCTTCTTCTGAGACACAATATCAAATTAACTTTATTGCCCAACTAACCCCTTGCCCAGCATCTGCTTGGAGGATGAAATATGCTCTAGGTGATTGTCACATGTGACTGGAGAGGAGAATGTCAGCCCCTCAATCAAGAGAAAAAAACAAAGTTAGTGGAAACTGTTCTGGAGTTAGAATTAGGAGGCGTAATTTGAATCCTATCTGACACTCCAGCTGTGATCCTGAGCAACTCACTCTGACCCTCAGAGTCTTATTCAGTAAAATGGCCATGAGCTAAGGACAAAATATATATGCAAAGTCTGGGACATTATACAAAACCTGCCATGTTGGAAGTGCTCCTTTCCCACTGGATACAATGTAGTTTGTGCTTCTCTTTTTCATTCTGAAGACATTATCCAGCCAACGCCTGTCTGATTCCCATCTGTTCTCTGTATGGTGCTGCCGTCACCACAGTGGAAGGCATAGGAAGCACCCAGACCAGGATTCATCCTGTTCAGGTGAGGATGCACCTCTTCTTCATAGGGTTTCTGTGCTTCGGAAACCATTAATGACATGATGAGTTCTTGAAATTAATACAGTAGAGCAATGAGCCCTGCTGCTTGGTCACAGCCAACAGATGACACCAAGCTGGGGGCCAGGAGTGAAACCTGGGACATGTGACTGACTTCTTGGAAAAATACTTTTGAAAGACTAGAGAACTTTCTCTTTTAAAAAAAAAAAAATCTTGACATCACTAGCATTGTTTTCTATATTCCAGTTAGATGGGACCTGTCCGTTTTACATTTTCCAAACTTATAAAGATATGAGAGCTAAGTGCATTGGGGGATATAATCTTAATATTTTTTTTTCTATAAAGAGGAAAATAACATGATTTTAAAGCTGAGTGAAAATCTCAGCTACCAAAAAGATTTGTTAAATTTAGGGCTTGTTCGGAAGATATATAATAGGAGTTGTTAATGAATTTTGAGGCTTTTCTCCTAAGGAGGCACCTTGTTACAACTTTGCCTCAATGAAAGGGCACCTCAGACTCCTGACTCTTTCAATTATTTATACATTGCCCAGAAAAATGCTGTTGCTACTTGTTTTTATCTAAGTTAATGAGTACTGCTTAAGAGGAGAGAGTGGAAGAGGAAGAAGATAGGGGCAACGGAGAAAATGGCCAAAGTTCAAATTCTCTGTGCTTGAAGGAATCTTGGGTTCTGTTTATTTTCTATGAAACCTCTTTGCCTAGAAGGAGCAGATTCTGCCTGGATATGCTTGTGAGACTCGGCTGTTCGGAGGCATGAAGACACCCTTTCATTTAGTACCTGCCGCCCATCTCCTGGCTGCAGTGTAGACAGATGATGGCTTCCGAAATGGGGCTGCACCTTTGAAGTTAGACTCCAAAGAGAACAGGCTAGGGGCTGGGGGGACATTTGGAAGAGAAATCAAGGCAATGTTTCCTTCTTGATTGTTTTTTGGATTAATGATGGCACTTTGTAAACGAATTCCTGTGTGCTGAAGCGTTAGGGCAATAGTGGGCAGATAAAGGCACTTGGGAAATACTCAAAGTTTTTTTTCCCCCTCAACTTGAATATAATTCAGTTTATTTCTTTGAAGGACTTCCTTTATCTTGGTGAGTCCCATTCTGGACTACAGATTGAAACACCTGGGAATCTTTAAAAAATATATGTCTGTGCCCCACCCCCAGAGATTCTCAGTCAAATGGTCCGGGGTACTGCTTGGACCTTGGAAATTTTAAAGCTCCCCTGGTGATCTGAAAGCTGAGAACCTTCAATGAAGCTCAGAAGCTGTTGAGGACCAGTCATCACGGCCATCCCAGCCCAAGAAAGGGAGACACCAAGGCTGAGAAGGATTTTCCAGGGCTTCTTCTCCAACTTTAATGTGCATGTGAACCGCCCAGGGATCTTGTTAGAATGCAGGTTCTGATTCATTAGGTCTGGGGTCAGGCCCAAGATTCTGCCTTTCCACCTTTCTGTGCTTCCAGGAGAGGATTGCCAAGTGTCATGGCACACAGTGTGGCTTCTGCACCCCTGGGATGGTGATGTCCATCTACACGCTGCTGAGGAACCATCCAGAGCCCACCCTGAGTCAGTTAACTGATGCTCTTGGTGGTAGGTTGTATGTGTGTGTGCTTTAATTTCTAAATGATGTTGATAATGATAGCTAATATTAGACATTTATCAGGTGCCACACACTGCATTAAGTGCTATATAAACATTACCTCATTTACTCTTTATGATAACTTTATAAGGTAGGCATTATTATTATCCCCATTTCACAGATGGAGAAACTGAGGTTTAAAGAGAGTAATTTACTAAAAATTATGCCACCAATAGGTGGAGGAGTTAGTTTCTTCAAATCAGGATTCAAACACGATCCACACATTGCACTTGGCTGATATATTTCTCAAGTCTCTCTTAATCTGTAAGAGTCTCCTCCCTTTTTTTATTGTTTGCTTATTTTAATAAAAATTAGAAAGCCAGTTTATTCATTTACCCTTGGAAAGAGTCCAGTTATCTCCACATGCAGCTCTCTCCTACTGGGTGGGTGCTCTCAGGACAATATGAAGTTATCAGAGAGCTCCTGATGAATACAACATGAAATCAAAGAGACTGACATCTTCTGGTGATGCTTATTTCAACGAACTGCCTTTATCTGGAGCTAGTTTATCAAGTTCAGGAGCTCAGTGTGTGTGTGTGTGTGTGTGTGTGTGTGTGTGTGTGTGTGTAGCGGGGGGTAGGGGGGAGCATTGGAGGAGGTCTTCATTAACAAGACTCTGAACAATTCTAAAGAATAAGAGCCTCCCAAACCCTGTTTCTGGTGAAATTCTCCATGGCTCTACTTGTCTGCTGTCTCCCAGGGACCTTATTTCTCTGCTATGTTACATGGGCCTAAAGCTCATGTGTTCGGTTCCTCTGCGAAAGTGTTCCAGGGAAGACAGGACTAAACAGAAATAGAAAGGGGAGGTGCATAAGACACAAACTGTCTTCTGCCTTATTTCCCTTAAGTCTTATTATGCATTTGATCTCGTGGCCGTTTGTGATGTGAACAAGTGACAAGGGGTTCTCAAATTTTCGGGTGCTTAAGACTTACATAGGAGTTTGTAAAGAATGAAGATTCCTGGGACCCAACCCCAGAGAGCTGGCTGCAGTGGCTTTGTGTTTTAAATAGATGCCAGATTTGGGGGTTGGGGGAGAACATATGATATGGACCACTGTGGAGGAACATTGGCCTAATGATTTATTGTAAATAAATTGTGTGCCCAATTGCTTCCAAAGTTTAAAAATTATCTTTGCTGCTGTATAATGCCTTTGATCTTTCTATCAACTGAAGCTTAGCTCTTTTTTTTAAATATCAAAAAAAAATGATGTACAATGTAGCTTTATTTACATTGTCTTTTACTGCATGTGGAAAATAAAATTTTTTTTATTGAAGTATAGTTGATTTACAATATTGTGTTAGTTTCAGGTGTACAGCATAGTAATTCAGTATTTTTGCAGACTATATTCCATTATAGGTTATTACAAGATAATGGGTAAAATTCCCTGTGTTATACAGTAAATCCTTGTTGTTTATTTTATATATAACGGTTTGTATCTGTTAATCCTATACTTCTAATTTGCCTCTCCTGCTTCCTTCTCCCCTGTGGTAACCACAAGTTTGTTTTCTGTGTCTGTGAGTCTGTCTCTGTTTTGTATATTTGTATTATTTTTTTTAATTCCACATATAAGTGATATCATACAGTATTTGTCTTTGTCTGACTTATTTCACTTAGCATAATATTCTCTAGGTCCATCCACATTGCTGCAAATGGCAGTATTTTGTTCTTTTTTTATGGCTCAGTAACATTCCATTATATGTATATATACCACATCTTCTTAACCCAATCATCTGTTGATGGGCATTTGGGTTGTGAAGCTTAGCTCTTGAATGTGCCTATAGACCAAGAGTTCTTGGCTTGAAATCATTGTGTTCTTTGGGCACCTATCACAAGCAGAGGATATAAAAACTGTTTACAGAGAGAAAGTACAAATAGCTGAGTTGTTAGACTCTACCTCAAGACTATCAACCAAGTATCCCAAGTAGCTGACAAAAAAAAATCCGACTTTGTGGATTTGGGGACCAAAATATCAAACAGGGCTTCCTTCTTGGATGGGGTCCTTATTTCCAGCATGCATTTGGCAGACGGTGCCTCTCTCGAGGTTCCTTGATTAACAGAGTTGGGTTTTTTCCCCTTCAGGTAACTTGTGCCGTTGCACTGGATACAGGCCCATAATCGATGCATGCAAGACTTTCTGTAAAGTGAGTAGAAAGGAACACATTTTTGAGTATATTTTTTCCTCAATGAAACAAAATGGTGCGGGTTGGCAGGTGTGATTAGGAGAATAGCCCATTGTCACTAATGCAGGGCTACTTCTTATCTCAAGGTCCGTAATTGCTGTTTGTTACTTGATCTTGAGCAGGGCGCCTACCCTGGTTCATCGAGCTTGTCCTGGTAGCCACACAGGCAGCACCTGAGCACTTCGACATTGGCTGTGGGTCATTGTTCCAAGGGGTCTTAACTGACCTGCTTGTCTGGGTTGGGTACCCCGCCCCGCTGCTCCTGCAGCCCTCTGAGCACACCCCTATCACAGCGCTGGGCACACGGTGGTGTAATTGCACATTTGCTCTCCCGTCTCTTCACCAGAAGGTGGTCTGCTTGACGCAGAGGCTGAGTCAGTGTGCACCAACTGAATAGGCACTCAGTCGATGCTTGTTGAATGAATAGATGAACAAACAATGTTGAAATGAGGGACATAAGACAGCCCTTTGGAATTTAAATGATGAAATCAGTGTATCATAAGAACAGAGTGATAATAATAATACTTGTTATTATTAATATTTCTTTATTAATAAATTAATAATAAATTAATACATTATTTCTTGTTAATGAAATAGTAAATATTAAATCAACCATTGTTAATATTTATTGCCATGTGCCAGACTTTGTTATAAGATCTTTACAGCCTGGTGACTATAGTAATAATACTGTGTTGTGTACTTGAAATTTGTGAAGAGAGTAGACCTTAAGTGTTCTCACCACACACACACACACACACACACACACATGCACAAATGGTAACTATGTGAGGTGATGGATGTGTTAATTAACCTGGTTGTGGTGATCATTTAACAAAGTATACGCATGTCAAATAGTCATGTTGTACACTTTAAATATACACAATTTTATTTGTTAATTATATCTCAATAAAGCCGAAAAAATATTTAGTAGAATCAACAATAAATTCTTGGTTATTTGTTTTTTTCACCCACTAGACTTCTGGCTGCTGTCAAAGTAAAGAAAATGGGGTTTGCTGTTTGGATCAAGGAATAAATGGATTACCAGAGTTTGAGGAAGGACATGAGGTCAGTGAAATGTAAATTTTTTATAAGATTTTCTCAGGACATGAGTAGAGACCAACTTACCTTTAGGAAGACTAAATGGCTGTGTAAGGTGACTAATTTGAGGTGTGTCAGCATGTCCCCTCCCCCATTCTCACTCCATCTCTATCAAAAAAAAAAAAAAAATCTAACCTAACAACTTCATCCCTCACTCCTGATGTTACTCTCGGTCACATCCAGCTACCTATAAGAGGGAGAACACGTTGATCTCTTATTGTCTCTTAGTTTAAAAAAAGCCTTCTTCAAGTCTTTTCTAGTGGGGATGTTAGGGAAATGGAAGGGCAGGGAGTGATAAGAGAGGTGGCACTTCAGGGGAATGTTCTGGTTCTCAGTTGTGTCTCACGCTGCTGCCTCCTGTGCTCCCCCCAGACTCCGAGGAGCATGTGCAGGGGCTGAGGGCCTTGGAGGCCCCCCAGCATCTGCGCTGAGATCCTGGTGACCTGGTCTGTGTTAGAGCCCTTGGCTTAGAGCCCAGGTACCATGGCTGACCAGTGGGGTTTTTTGTCTGTCTGTCTCTTCTATGCCTATCTTCATCTGACCTCATTCCACAAAGGACTTAAAGTAGGGAGAATTGCCTGATGACAATAACTTCTGGTACTTTCTCTTTTTAAGACAAACCTAAAACTCTTCTCAGAAGAGGAGTTTCTGCCATTGGATCCAACTCAGGAATTGATATTTCCTCCTGAGCTAATGGTAAGTAAGACAAAGTTGAGCTCATCCTAGAGGAATTCACGGTGAAACGCCAGGAAGGATATTTGCTTATGGATCCTCTCGAAAGCTGATTGGCGAATAGGTAATATCCACCTGCCATTCTCAGTCCAAGGTCTAAAGAGTATGGGACCAGGGCAGAGATGGGGGAACGAGGGTGGAGTCACCACCAGGGGACAGTTGAATGTGAGAAGCAGCAGGTAGTATCTATTAAAAAATGTCCTGAAATGACATCACAGCATTTGTAGATTTAGACATGTTTTCTATTTCCGGTTTTGCTGAGTTTTATTCTTCCATTAAATGTTTTGACGAAATTAAGCATGTAAAGTATTTTTAAACATTGAAATGGGTTCTTTTGAGATATAAAAGCACCAAAGGGAGATGTATTGGAATAGTCTCCAGAAGGAGTAAAATATTGTCACATTTTATCTTGTACTCTGATTCCTAGTAAAGCTCTACTTTTAGGTGACTTTTATTTTATTTTATTTTATTTTTTTCCAATGCTGATATATTTTTTTTAATATTTATTTATTTGGTTGAGCTGGGTCTTAGTTGCAGCACATGGTCTCTTTAGTTGTGGCATGCGAACTCTTACTTGTGGCATGTGGGATCTAGTTCCCTGACCAGGGATCAAACCTGGACCCCCTGCATTGGGAGCGCCAAGTCTTATCCACTGCGCCACCAGGGAAGTCCCACTTTTATTTTATTTTTTAAAAAGATCTCTATCTCCTTTGTCTGTTCCTGTAAAGACAGAGCAGAAACAGGTGGAAATATTATCACGAGACGATCTTGAATCTTTATTGCTTTTTCAATAGACAATGGCTGAGAAACAACCACAAAGGACCAGGATTTTTGATGGTGATAGAATGACATGGATTTCTCCAGTGACCCTGAAGGAACTTCTAGAAACCAAAGTCAAGTATCCCCAGGCCCCAGTTGTCATGGGGAACACCTCTGTGGGTATGTAGATCCCCAGGGACTTCTTATGAGGAAACTGAGGAAAAGGGCTTTGGGGAGGAAAAAACCTCATATATGCATGTTCTCAGAAAAAGCAGTCTGAAATAACATTTTAAATCATTTATACTTGACTTCCCTTGAGCACTGCTCAAGAGTCTTTTACAACTTCCATCACATAAGTGAATTCCTATTGCCCTAACCGGAGCAGTGCACAGAGCTGGACCCAAGAGGCCTGCTCCGTGACAAATCAGCAGCAGCAGCTCCAGTGACAGCTGTCCTGTCTTTCCATGTAGAGACTGATCTGGGGCTTGTATTTGAAATTGCTGTTTCCTCTCTCAGTGGTGTCTCAGTGGCCATAATAGGTTTTCTTAAACTGCAGTGACAGGCTCTTTCTATGGTGTCCATTGTAAACTCAGTTTGCCTGCCTACTTCTTTGAGGAGTCTCCTAGAGTCTTCCCAAGGAGAATTTTGAGTATGCCACAAGTGGTCTTGGACGTGTCTGCCAAGTTTTAAGGCTGACGAGTCCAAAGAGTTCCCCAAGTTTAGTGAAAATCCACCCGTCCGTTCTCTGTGTGTGCGATTTGGCAATGAACAGACTGATAGATATGTAATTTTTATATATTTAAAGACATCAGTTTTAATCACAATTTCAAAATTTAAAAGGCAGTTAGCCCCCCTTCATCTTAGTCTGCTTATTTTTTTTTTCCTAATCCTTCAGGGCCTGACGTGAAATTTAAAGGCATCTTTCACCCAGTTATAATTTCTCCTGATGGAATTGAAGAACTGAGTGTTGTAAACTATACAGATAATGGTGAGTTCTTAAGGTCCCTATTTTCTTAGTTAAAATGCATTAATCAGCTTATTTGCTTTGCTCAGCAGACAAGCAAAAAAAGTCTTATTCATAATTATAATATACAAAGAGATTCCCTTGTAAGGTGATAACATTCTGGAGGAGGCTCAGGGAAGAATTCTCTATGATTATATGAGATACTAATTGTCTGAAGAGTCGGATTTTCACTGAAGAACTTTTATGTCTGCTGTATGAGGGAAATGTAACAACTCTTCAGTGAAGGGTACTGTGCTAAGTGCTGGGTAGAAGATAAAGATGAGGGTCTTTGCTCTCCAGAAGCACAGTAGTAACCAAACAAATTTATGTATTAAGCAGCTTACAAACTGGCTTTTCTATTTCAATAAAGGAAATTGATTTAATGACAATGATGAGAAGCAATGAAATGTGGGTTTGGAGTCTGGCTCTGGAGTCCAATTCCTGACTATGTCATATATTAGCTGAAAAACTTAGTCAAGTTACTTAACTGAATCTCAGTTTGTGTGGGGCTATTAATATTTCAAAGCTTTGTTAGAATTCAAGAAGATTCTGTGAAGCATTCAGCATAGTGCTTGACACAGTGAGTATTCAGAAAATTTAGCCTCCATGACCTCCATCACTCTCACCCCCGCCTCTGTCACCAACACCATCACCTCCTTCACCATCATCATTAACACCTCCATTACCAACCACTATTCCCACCGTCACCACCATGACCACCAGTAAGCAGGGTAGCATGTACCTAGCATAAAGATCCCATATCTGTAGTCTAAAATCGAATGGACATTTCCAGGTCAGCAATGATCACATTGCATTATCTACAAATGGTTTCATTTCAGGACTGAACTTAGGTGCCGCCCTCAGCCTGGCTCAGGTGAAGGACATCCTGGCTGATGTGATCCTGAAGCTCCCGGAGGAGAAGACGCAGATGTACCACGCTCTCCTGAAGCATTTGGGAACTCTGGCTGGATCCCAGATCAGGAACATGGCTGTATGTATCTGACGACAGTAACATCTAGTATGTGTCCCAGGAATGACTGTCCCTGATAAATCATGACATTTTCATTCTTTTGGAACAGACAAAAAGAATAGTTTTCCAAAGTCTTGCTCGATTCTTATTTTACCACTTGTGTCTTTATAATTACATAAGTGGAGTGAAAATAACCCATTATTTTAAAAAGTCTTTAGGGGGCCACGTAGTGAGCAGGCATCCAGATTCAGATCTGAACCCCCTCCTGGCCGTGGGCGACTGTACCCTCAACTTGCTATCAAAAGGTAAGTGACAACTCCTTCTTAGGGATTATTAAACCCTGTTCCTCCTACCCTTTTGCCTCTCTAGGGATGCAGGAAGTCCAGTTTTGAAAATTACTGTCCTTTATAATATTAATAATTCCTTCTGCCTTTCTGGATGCTTGGAAAGTTGATCAGCCTGGTCCTAAATGCACACACACCCAATGTCTTCATCTCTTTCTTTTTGAGGACTTGTGCTAGATGTTTTCCCATACTGGTCACCTGACATCGACCAGTGTTTGTTAGTGTCCTGGTGTGATCTGAATAGTGGAGAGAACTCTAGGCTACTGACAACGGTTGGGCCCCTTTGTCAGAGACTTTCTCCAGGCGGTACAGGAGTGTGTGACACCCACGTCATGCTCAAGCTGTCGTTGATGGAAGCCTGCAGACCTTTTTCTATTGAACAGTGCTTGGGCTTCATTCTATATTTATTTACTTGAGTTTTGTTTTTTGAAACTAAGTCCAGGACTTTTCATTTATTTCTTTTATTTTAACTTTGTCGACAGTTATTAGGACGTTTTCATTGGTCCTCTATACATCTGGTTTTTTTTTTTCATTTAGAAATATGTACTAACTTTCTGTTACCTGCATTATTAAATGCCTACTCTTCATATCATCTAAACCACAAAATTATCTTAAGGAAGAAGATGTACATTCAGTTATCAATTTAAGTAACATCCTTTAAAAAAATCATTTATTGAGAAATTGGTTTTGTGATGTAAATATGAACATCAAAAGCTTCTTAGCTTTATCCCAAAGTTCTACTTTCATTATAGCTTTAAACAGTTCCTCCCCCCAATATACTGATTAAAGAACAGAAATTCTTTTGGTGCTGAGAAAAGATATAAACAAATAAGACTGCATTCCACTAGTATAAAAATTCATTAAAGGCAATTTATTTATTCACTACTGTATCAAGTAGGGTTCTTGGTTATAAATAAATGTTTGTTGAATGACTTTATTAGAATATCAAAAGGGATATTAATGTCCTCTCCCTTCTTACAAAGCTCAAAATGAATCGTGCTGTTCAGAAAGAGTGCTAAGGTCCAACTCTACCTGACCTCTGGTCTACTCTGCTAGATATTTTTATTTATAATCAAGCAAGGAAGGCAAAAAAAAAAAAAAAAAGGTGGGCCCTAGATGGGAAGAAACATTGCAAGATGCCATTTCATGGTGAAAGATTTTTAAACATAAGAAGAGCACTTTTTTTCTCAAACAATAAATTTCCTGTGATATTTGGTAGAATTATTTCCCAAGTTTTGGGAGTTTGATTGTTTAATAGAACAGATTGCAGGGAAAGTGTCATCTCTTTCCACAGAAGGAAAACGACAGATTCCTTTAAATGAGCAGTTTCTCAGAAAGTGCCCCAGTGCTGACCTTAAGCCTGAAGAAATCTTGATCTCAGTGAACATCCCTTATTCGAGGAAGGTGAGAATGTCCTTTCAATTTCTTGGTTTTACTTGTGAGTGCACAGCTTGTTAATTCCAACATAGGGTGGGTTAAGAAAAGGTGTTGAGTGTTTGCAGTGGAGAATATGAGGATTTGTGAATAGTTATTTTTCACTTGTGTTCTATACCCCCCATCATTGCTAGAATCTGGAGGCCTTTGACTCTGCCTTCCTCCCCCACCCTGCCCGTCACCTCTCTCTCATTCTCTGTGTCTCTTTCTCCCTCCCCACCTTCCCCCCACCCAAACCAAACTCTAAAGTTACTTTCTTACAGATTTTTAAAAATTCTTTGTCCTGTGAGGCTTTTTCCTAAATAAGACTTGAAACTATACTTCTACTTATATCTTGAGGTTTTGAAGAGGCAATAGAACTTAATAGTAAGAAGAAGGGCTTTGGAGTCAGACTCAAGAGTGAATCCTAGTTTTAGACCTACTTTGACCCTGAGCTCATTACTGAATCACTCCTAATTACAGATTCCTCATCTGTAAATGCAAATAATCAAGCTTGCCTTGGACGGTGTATGAATTTGCTAGGGCTGCCGTAATAAAGAACCACAGCCTGGGTGGCTTAACTACACTCTCACTTCTGGAGGCTGGAAGTGTGATATCAAGGTGTTGCAGGGTTGGTTTTCCCTGAGGCTTTTCTCCTTGGCTTTTAGATAACTATCTTCTCCCTGTGTCTCCATGTGGTTTCCCTCTGTTTGTGTCTGTGTCCAAATTTCCTCTTCTTGTGAGGACACCACCGTGTTGCATTATCGCCCACCCCGATTATCTCATTTTAACTTAATCACCTCTTTAAAGACCCTACCTCCTGATACAGTCGCATCCTGAGGTACTGGGAGTTAGGACTTCAACTTACCGATTTTGAGGGGACACAGTTTGGCCCATAACAGAGAGTGTGACAAGGGTCAAATGAGGCAACATAAACAAACTGCCTTGTGCATAGTTGTCCCTCAGTGTGTGTCTACAGGTGCCACTTCACTTTTGCTTTCAGTGGGAGTTTGTGTCAGCCTTCCGACAAGCCCAGCGGCAACAGAACGCGCTAGCGATAGTCAATTCGGGAATGAGAGTTCTTTTTGGAGGAGGAGATGGCATCATTAGAGAGTTATCCATTGCATATGGAGGCGTTGGTCCAACCACCATCTGTGCAAAGAATTCCTGCCAGAAACTCATCGGAAGGTATGGATTCATGTCCTTAGTCTCCAAGTAATAGAGCAGCTCTTTTTGTGGTGTCATGTAATTACAAGAAGAAAAATGCTTGCTACCTTTCTGTTTAATGACATGGAATTCCAATAAGATCTCATGATTATTCCCATGTGTCTTAGTGAATTCTGAAGTGGGCACCATACAGTTTGTGTGTGTGTGTGTGTGTGTGAACCCATCTCCCGATATAGTATATAGACACAGTAAGCAAAATGAGTAAATCTGCATTCTTTATTGTAAGAGAATAATTTACCATTATGAAAGATAGATTATGGGAGTTTGTTTTACAATAACTTGCTAAATGCACGTGCATACCTAACTTTTTTATTTCTATACGTAATACTAGTCGCCAATATTTCTTGAGCATTTACTAGGTACCAGTTAACATTTCAGAAGTAATAGACTAATGGTTTAAACCACGATCTTGATTGAGCCACACTGCCTGGGTCCAGATCTCAGTTCAACTCCTATAAATTATGTGATCTCTGTCAGCTTTCTTAATCTTACAGTACCTCAGTTTCCTTATCAGTCAGGGAGATAATCACACCTCATAGGACAGTTGAGAGGATTAAATGAATGGATACCTATAAGGTACGTAAAACAGAACCTGGCATGCAGTAAACGTTCTGGTGATATAGGGGGCAGTTACTCCTGGGCTGAGGACTTATCATGAGTTGTCATTTCTTTCTCACGACCATTCCAGGCGGTGTGTTCTACCATTACTGCCCTTTCACAGATGATGAACTGGGGGGCCCAGGCCAGACACCTCGAGAGTGGGGGACTGGGATTTGAACTTGGCTTGCCTGACTCTGGAGTTTGTACTCTTTTCCTCCTGCATTAAACTGTCGCTATTTGTCTCACAAGCTCACTGAGCCTGTGAGGTAGTGAGTCCTGTTGGGCTAGGAGTCTTCTCTTTTGACGCCCACAGGCGCTGGAATGAAGAGATGCTGGACGCAGCTTGCAGGTTGATCCTGGATGAAGTCTCCCTCCCAGGCTCAGCACCAGGTGGGAGGGTGGAGTTCAGGAGGACTCTCACCATCAGCTTCCTCTTCAAGTTCTACCTGGAAGTGTCACAGATTTTGAAGAGGGTGGTAAGTGGAACCGACCAGTCTTGGGGGCTCTGGGGATACGCAAAGTGGCGGCAACAACTCCCTGCCAGATAGCTGTAGAATAGAATAGAAAAGACAGCCCACATCGGAGACTCACGGGCTTGCTGGGCGTATGGCAGGCCGTCCGTCGATGGGGTGAGTGTTTGGGGAAGAACGGCGAGTAGAGCACAGCGTTGTGCGGGATTTGGTTTAATACCACTCAGTTATTTTGTTTCTGACCTGTTGTATGTCTCCATGGTGTTCAGAAACTTGTTAATGATCTGAATGTATTTTCCTTTAGGAAAGCGTTTCTTCCACCTGTCGAGGTTTACCTTTGTACGTTTGGCTTTCTTCTCTGGGTTCAGCTTTGTTTCCTCTCACTTGTAAGATGGTAATGGCAGCCACTCCACAAGGTTATTGAGAAATGGGTCATCATAGGAAAAGGCTTCATGTGGTCCCTAATGCTTCAGAGAACCATGGTGAAGACTGCCTACTGGGAGTCATAATCACAGTCGTAAGCATCCGGGCATTCCTTCACCTGGCCTCCCTTATGGCAAACAATTAGAGTTACAAGACTGTTGGCTAGGGAGGATACAACTAAAAAAAGTTTGGAATAAATTTGCTAGACCCAAAGGGAACTTCAACCATATTGGTTCATTAATCCCAAGCTACAATCAGCAGACCAAACTAGACCAGAAGCCAAGAACATTCCTCATGTGGTATAGAAATTAGTATGATCACTTTTTTTTTTTTTAAATAAATTTATTTATTTATTTATTTTTGGCTGTGTTGGGTCTTCGTTACTGCATGCGGGCTTTCTCTAGTTGCGGTGAGTGGGAGCTACTCTTCACTGTGGTGCATGGGCTTCTCACTGTGGAGGCTTCTCGTCGCAGAGCACAGGTTCTTGGCACGCAGGCTTCAGTAGTTGTGACATGCGGGCTCAGTAGTTGTGGCTTGCGGGCTCTAGAGCACAGGCTCAGTAGTTGTGGCGCATGGGCTTATTTGCTCCGCGGCATGTGGGATCTTCCCAGACCAGGGAACGAACCCATGTCCCCTGCATTGGCAGGCGGATTCTTAACCACTGCGCCACCAGGGAAGCCCTAGTATGATCACTTTAAATTAGAAACAGAGTTCTCTCTTATCATTGCTTCTGAAAGTATCTTCTCATTATACATGAGAACTAAGAACCAGAACAGTTGTATCAAACTTTTTAGAATAGAAGCTTGAAATCATATATAAGTGACATATTGTCACTAGGTAATCAAAAGAGAAAAAGTAATAAAGCCAACTATAGACTCCTCCAATTAATAGCAAACTAATACAATTTATTGGATGAATCAAATGATATAAATTACAGCTTCCATCTTGTAGTCTTTTACCTTATATTCAATTTCCTCTATTAACGTTCCTCTGCTATTAAAAATAATAGCCTTGGGCTTCCCTGGTGGCGCAGTGGTTGAGAGTCTGCCTGCCAGTGCAGGGAACACGGGTTCGAGCCCTGGTCTGGGAAGATCCCACATGCCACGGAGCGACTAGGCCCATGAGCCACAATTGCTGAGCCTGCGTGTCTGGAGCGTGTGCTCCGCAACAAGAGAGGCCGCGATAGTGAGAGGCCCGCGCACCGCGATGAAGAGTGACCCCCACTTGCCGCAACTAGAGAAAGCCCACGCACGGAAACGAAGACCCAACACAGCCATAAAAAAATAATAATAATAATAATAATGGCCTTTGTTGGCTTTAATTTTCTGTTAAAAATATTAAATTGTAAAAAATAACCATTAGGTGCACTGTTCAAAGTCTTGCCTAAGGACCAAATGACCCACTTTTCTCAGCTCTAGGAAGTGTTCCTCCTGGGACCCCAGAATGCTTACTGCTGTGAGGTTGTGGCAGAGATGCAGCCCGCCACATTTTCTCTTCTTCCTGATTGGCCAGGTGGTACAAAGCAGAGCTTGATGCTCATTTGCAATGGTGTACCTTGGCTCTGACTTTTTCCTGGTTTAACTACTCTCTTCCTTTCCAATTATTTACTTAGCTTCTACTTTCCTGTTTTATTGGTTTGTAAGTCCTCAAATCATTTAGGAAGGCATGTGAAAGTATCATAAGAAACATAAAGATATTGGGAGTCAGTAATCTACTGTTTTCACGTGGCTCTTCATAATATGTGGTCATATGTATGCACCTTCCAGAGTGTGTGTCCTGGAGGTCAGGGAGAACCCTGCTTCTACTTCCAGGATTCTGAATTAGGCAAGTACTTGACAAATGTTAGACTTCACAGTAGAGCTGCTTGCTAAGAACCGTGCTAGCCTCCCTCCCAAGACCATTCTGGCATATTTTAAACATCTACAATGGTTCTACTTTTCAGGACCCTGTTCACTATCCTAGCCTTACAGACAAGTACGAGAGTGCTTTAGAAGAGCTTCATTCCAGACATCACTGGAGAACATTAAAGTACCAGGTTAGTGGCTTTTTTCTTCTTTTTAATTCGAAGGTCCTGGGCTAAAGCTTCTTCACTTATCTCTCAGTGATTGTCAAGATGTATCAGCCCAAGCTCCCCTTCTGGTGAACCCACAGCCTTCTCCACTGTTAATTAAAATTTCAAAATCAATGCAGTATTGTGATTAAAAATAAAGCTAGCAGTGGTAATTTTTTTAAATATCTGTTTTCAACTTGAGGACTGTGTGTTTTGTTCTGTGACCTTGTACCACTGATATGAACAAGCTGCCTAGTTTTCCACATGCTCTTGCCCTTGACATCGTGGAAGTCAGAACACAACCAAAGTCAGAGCTGCTGATTTATTTTGTTTGAATGTGGAGATACTCTGCTCCCCAAGTCCCCATTCTCCAAGTGTTTTCTCTGTGAGTTGGAGTTTTAGAGTTGAATCAAACGTAAGTTCTAAGAGCTAATTTCAAGGTCTCCTAATGAAAGCTGCCTATTAGAACACAATTCCTCATGACTTTCAAACAGAATTTTCAGCTACAACATCATAAGAGTATCGCCTGAAGTCCTCCTATTGGTAAACTGGATAAGATTCAGTGCTTTTCCTTGAAATTGTTATCAAGAAACTTTACCTTGAGAGTTTTATTAAGTCAAGAACATGAAAAGGCTTTTTAAAGATTCTTTTTAAATAGATTCAGTTCATTGGATCTATTGTTGAATTTAGTTATAAAAGCTTACAGTATGTCATAACAAACAGTTCCCTGTTGGTATATATCTCTTCAGTTTTTAGGTTCACTATATTCAAAATTCAAATATGCCAAACTCCATTGAAAGTGTTGAAAGTGATCATTTTGAAAGTCAAAAATAGCTTCCCTCTTCCCCCATGTAAAATACGACCACTGCAACGTTTGACTTATTTATAAATACCCTACCATTGCCTTGACCATGGAATAAACTTCAACAACCACAGGAACGGCAACAAATTAATGGGCTTTCAAATCATCCGAAGAAAAGTGATAATCTTCACATAGTTTGTTATTATAGATTGCAAGACCAAGTGTTGGAAGTAGTGTATCTCTCATATATATGTTTTATTTTTGTTTTCCTCTGGGTTTTCACACATACACACACATGCGCGGGCACACACACACACACATACCCACATTGCTAGAGGAACTTCAGCAGTCATGACCAACATTTTTTTTCCCAAAATCAGTTAATTTGCTTAAAAGCCTTTTGACAGAGATCACCAGTTAGAGGAGACAACGTTCTTTCCTCCATGGTATCTTTAGCCATATAACAAGCACAAGCAAGTAATCAAATACAACCTCTTTCATTAGTAGACTCATCACAACTGACTTTTTTAAAAAAAAGTGTTATAGCTTCAGCTAAATTAATCAATTTTATATTTATAGATATATATATGAAAGATATATTTTGGGATTTATCTTCAACCTTTTGGCAGGCAGGGCTCACAGCAAGGTTTCAAAACACTTTTTTCCCAAAGCAATGATGTGTTTCAGTATTTATAGTAAAAAGTATTATGTCATAGAAAACTCCCAGAGCCTATGTAGAGACCTATGAATGTGTTTCCTTAGTGTCTAAGCTTATGGATTACCTGGAATTTTGCTCTTCAGGATAGAAAAAAATCTCTTTGGATTACAAAAAATAAAAACAGATGTGGGTGATTTTTCATTCAAATGTTGTTCAAATGAAGAACTCCACACAGCATTATAGGGCAGCACTTTGGGCGTATTTCACAGCGGGAATCAGTCCCTACCATCTGAAACAAACCGGACCTGATACATTTTTTTCTTTGGATCACCACCTCAGCTTCTCAGAGAAGAGGGAGAAGAAGCCTGCTGAGAGCATTTGGCCGTGAGGATGGGGCTGGTGTGCATTGGGGCTGATTCAAATCCCTGTTCATATTGCCTGAACCACAACATGTAAAATTTTCTATCATTTCCCCCCTTCCCCTACATTTGTGGCCTAATGTCCACCTTTATTTAACGGTGCCTAGGCCAAGTTCTAAATTATTTTTTTTCATAATCTTCTGCTTTCTAGTTTATAAAGTCAGGATGAACACAACCACCACAAAACAAAACACAAAGACTTAGCCAATATTCCTTTTTTGGTGCATTGTCTTGTACTAACTACAGAATTGAAGTTTACATTTAAGTGAAGCAAATATGGGCTTTAAAACAAAAAATGTTTATCAGTAAGTATATATTTTACTGTAAAACAGTAAATTTTATATGAAATAGAAATAAGTTCAGAGCATCCTACACATATGTCTTATGCCAAATTCATTTGAGAAATGACTGTACTTTCTACGTATAATTGTCAGGGAAAATTTGGCTGATATTTTACTTGTTGTCATTTATATTATAAAAACAATAGGGTTTTTTTTCTTATTTCTCTAATAACCAATAAAAATGCTGAACGCGTTTTCAGATTACATGTGCCACTCTCCTTTTCCCTCTGACAGATCAGAGGTTTCTCCAGGTTCCTGCCTGAAGAACCTCTGATCTATCTCAAGCTGAAGGTTTATTTTTTGAGTCCCTCAAGGAGGTTGGCAGTGACTGATAGCCATTCTTCTCGGGTCTCGTGAGCAGCAGAGGGGCTTGGGGAGGTGTCTTTTCACAGATACCTTTATGTAAAGTTCCCATCGTAACCATGCTGGCTTTCCTCCATTCATGGTGTTTGGTAAATGGAATCCAAATGTTCAGAAAGTCAAAGAAAGCAAAACACCTGCATGAGAACAAAACATGACAGTTGATCAGTGGGATCCCAGACAGCTAGGTTCTTTCCCTTCCATTCTGTGGGGCAAGAGCCTCAGAGCACTTTCGTTGAACCAAGGGAAGCTTTGACTCTGGCAAATCTGCAGCTGTGATTGACATGAGCTACCACTCTAGGTGAAATCAAACATCTCATGTATTGTCAATACGTAATAAGCAGGCTTTCTCAAACTGCACATTCTGGGAATCAAATACAAATGTATTTACTTTTTTAAAATTTCTCAGATGCCTTACATGATCCTGAGCTGGAAACAGGTCAGCTTCTATGGCTTCTTTTCCTCTCAGTGGAGGTGTTGACCAGCATGTGTTCTGTTGGTGCCTTTTCTGTCTTCCCTCCTGCTGTGTGATGTAGAGGCGCACTGAGGGCCTCATCTCAAAGACAGAGTCCGTGCCTCACCCAGGCTCAGGGTGACCCCGTGAACAGCCGTTTGGAGCAGCATATGGGGTGGGAAAGGGAACTTCCATAGCTTTTTTCGGGCCTTACCTTGGCCGACCCTCCTCATGCCCAGGTCTTCCTGAGAAAGCCTGGGGGGTCTGGCCTCAGCCCTCGTGCCGGATGCAGTGCTGACCCCGTGAGTTGTGGACGGGGCAGCTCGGCACTGCTTCGCAGGCAGCTCCTCCTGCAGAGCTCCAGGCCCCAGAGCTGCCTTCTCCTTTGAGAGTAGCCTTTTGGGAGTGGCCGCTTGGCTGGCAACTTTCCTGGAATTTCCACCTCCCACAGTCCCATCACCAGCCCCCTCGGCAGCCCCAGCCTTGCCCCTGGTCTCTGAGCTTGGTCTATACCATGTCTCTTAACCCTTCTTTCTTCATACCTCCGATTCTTCTTCTCCCAACCAAGAAAGCTAACAACTCTCTCCTATTTAAAATACTGGAGGAGATGTTATGTTTCTTAATTTCGACTTTGGTTAATGAAGCATATTGAAGGTATTTATAAAACCAGTGGCAAGACATTTTACTCCGTGGGTCTCTAAGAAAAAGTAATATTAGTGAATCATTACTCAAAATGCAGCTTCCTTTGTCTTCATTCTTTGTCAGGATTGTCTGAGCTATGAGTCTTACCAATAATTTCTTAGACTTCCTCACTCAAAGTAGAAAATAAAAGAAGCTCTTGTGGTTGAATGCATGCACTCATTTTCTATAAACATGGTCATCAGGCTTTTCTGCAAAATAGTACATGTGCCATGCTTAGCTACAACAGTAAAATAATTTTGATAATAAAAGTTAAAGAAATACATGAACATTTGCAAGATGACATCATTTTATATTGTCAGGAAGAAAGATTTATATTCATTTCCTTACACAGATAGAATTTGCATTAGAGATGTTTGTGGTCTATATCAAAATAGTGGGGAAAAAATAAGAACAACATCATGGCTATACATCCCAGTTTGCCTACTGAATTATTGAAATAGGCTTACTGTCCTGGTGTTATTAATAGTGACGTTTTTATTTTCGAAAGTGTTCTGGTTTGGATGTAAATTATATAGCTCCCCTCTTATGAGAGATGTGCATAATATGATTATAAAAATATGTTAATTATTGATTAAACAGAATGCAGACCCAAAGCAGCTTCCTCAAGACCCAGTTGGCCATCCCATCATGCATCTGTCTGGTATTAAGCATGCCACAGGTGAAGCTATCTACTGTGATGACATGCCTGCAGTGGACCGGGAGCTGTTCTTGACTTTTGTAACAAGCTCAAGAGCTCACGCTAAGATTGTGTAAGTAATAAGGTTTTTACCCAGTAGACAGAAATGATTGCCTTTTTGGCCAAGTCACATTAGTGAAAAGTAACGGTTTGAAGAGGATAAGCTATTTGTTGGCAATGTCCAGTGTATTAGATTTGAAGTGAAATGGGATCAAAGTGTAGGCTTCACCACAGTTTGTCCCTCCGTATAATAACTTCATTGTCCCAGGAATTTTTTCCCAATTGTCTGGCATAGAACTGTTGGAGGGTTTTGGATGTATTTCCCTCTCTCGTATCTTATTCTCCGATTAAGCACGTTCTCTGTGGTCTGCAGGCTGCGGGGCCGCTCTGAGCAGCCCTGTTCTGTGCGTCCTCATCTAGGTCTGTGGATCTGTCAGAAGCTCTCAGCCTGCCAGGTGTGGTGGACGTCCTGACTGAGGAACATCTTCATGGCATCAACTCCTTCCGCCTTTTAACCAAACCTGAGAAACTTCTATCGACAGATGAGGTGCTGCATTTTTGCTTTCCGTTTTAAAAGTAACTTCCTCAGTTAATGACACTTCGTGTTTTCTTAAAAGATAGCATTGAATTTGGCACATCATAAAGGATGCCAGTATCCTTTGAATGCTTATTATAAATCACTATATTCTAACAGTGAATTAGTTCAAAAATATTCATTTTCCACGTAAGTAAAGAAGTTGACTAGTTATATAAAAGATACTCGAGTGTTTTATATTTTCTAGTAGTAAGATCATGTGCTGCTTTCATACTTACGAAAGGATATATGAGAAGAGAATAATGACTTTTATTTGCTGATACTTTCCCTGAGAATCCCTTGCCATTGCCCCAGTCTCAGTCCAACGTCCAAGTTCAAGTGGTAGCTCCACCATGAAGTCTTTCCTTATCCTTTAATCCAGGAGTTCTCTCTCCCTCTCGGAACTCACTCTCTCTCATTCGTTCATATGTCATGTGTTCAACAGGCATCTTTTAAGTGAGCACCTAGTGCCGTAGGTGAACAAGACCCCTGTGGTTCTTGCCCTTGCAGAACTTAAAGTCTGGAGGAGAAGGCAAAGTGGACCTTTACTGCACTTTCTGTCTTATATTGAGCTTATGTATTTATGTCTATGTCTTACCGATTTCTCCTACCTAGTAAAATGCCTTGAGTGAGGGCCCACGTCTGATTCATCGGCATATTCCATACACTGCTTCCTACAAAGCAGAGTAAATGAGCAGAGGAACAGTGATAGCATTGTTGCCATTTGAACCTTTCAAATGATTAAAACATCGACTACTGTATCTCAGGTTATCAGAAAATGCAGCAAGGGCAGTGTCCAGAAGGTTTTCTGCATAACTCCAGATTCTCAGTTCAGTGTTTACCCAAAAGAGCTTTATCTTTTGGAAGAGTCGCTGCCTCTGGCTCTCACTAGCAGACTTAGTTGATAAAAATGAAAGTTTGGTGACTGAGAGTCTGAAGTCAAGGTTGAACCTCCCCCAAGGCAGAGGACAATGAGAACTATGGCCTTTGCGTAAATGTTAATTAACCAAGCAAAGCCCTCCTGGGCCCTGAGGTGTGTGCGCGTTGATTCTGAGCATCTCAGGGGCGTGTCTGTGTACCAGGTCACAGGGCAAGACCCACGTCTGTGGGGAGTGGAGAACAGAGCTGTTGCGAATGATTGCCTCCGTTAGTTTCATTCCTTTAACATTTGTCCTTAGCACGCTATATCTTTAAAAAATCGTTTCATTGCAGAAATTTTAAACACACACAAAAATAGAGACTAGTACAATGAATCCCCATAGGCCCATCACCCAGCTCCAACCATTGTTAACACTTGCCATTTTTGTTTCATGTGTCTCCCCACTGCCCCCGCCCACCCGTACCCAACACACTTTTGTGTGTGTGTGCTGGATTTAACTTTTCTTTAACTACCATTTTTGTTTGGTGATAAAACTACTATATGTTCATTGTAGAAAAGACCTAATAATCTAATGTCGTTCTTAAAAATGAGTGATTATGTTTTGATTTCGATCACAGTAAAAGGTGGGAAGAGAATCAAAAGGTTGTATGACTTCTTCCAGTCCTGACTATTTTACCTCTCTGGAGCCTTAGTTTTGTTTTTCCCCATCCGCTTTCTACCCTGGTCCCTGGGTGACCTCCTTAGGCCGCCTACCTACCCCACCTGCTTGTGAACCGATGAACGCTCCGGGCTCGCTCTTGGCTCCTGTAGTCACTTCTCTCCGTGAAAAGCCTGTGCTCCACCACAGCTCAGGGCAGAGGTCTGCTCACCAGCAGTGTTGCGGTATCACTCTCTCCCTCCTTCCTCTCTGGGTGAGAGGGTCTGTGACCTTCTGGTGCTGCCGGTTCGTGAAGGAGAAGCCACCTCTCAGAATGGCCCAGCTCGTGGTGTGGCAACCCCAGGTCAAACCACGGGACTGACTCTTCTGCTGTACGTGAGGCAGCCTCAGACCTGTCCCTCTTCAGCCACCGCTGCCAATGATGCAGCGCAAAGACCTGCACTCTCCCAGTGCCTGAGGTCAGCAGGCTAACTCTGACAAATGTGCTTCCCTACCAAAGCCTTCGTTAACCACAGCACTGTGGTTAAGTCACACGCGAAGGGGTCATTTACTGTGTGTCTAGCTCTGTGCTAGCAGGGAGGGGGGAAATGAACGAAAGGAGAGGCCCTGGTGCCTGCCCTCCTTGGGAACAGAGGTCTTTTCTGTGTTGTAGGTATTTTGCGTGGGTGAACTTGTCTGTGCCGTGATTGCTGATTCCGAGGTTCAGGCAAAGCGAGCTGCGCAGCGAGTGAAGATTGTCTACCGAGATTTGGAGCCGCTGATCCTGACCATCGAGGTAATGAGTTCAAAGATGGGGCCAGAAGAGCAGATTTCAGTGGCATATCACTTAAAATGCTTTTGACTGCAGAAACAGGAAAGAAAATCCAACTCAAAGTGGCTTCCAAAAAACAGGGCCTTTGTTGGCCTCAAACTCTATCAGTGTTAGCAAGAAAGCTGATCTTCTGCCTCTCCTCCTTGCTGCCCATGGTACAGGCTTTATCTCCTGTGGTGACAGGTTGGCAGCCAGGAGCTTCCAGTTCACGTCCAATAAGCAAGAAAGAATGCCATTGTCCCAACATCCCACGAGTCCTGGGATCCAGCCTCATCAGGCACTTTGGTCACATGTCCCTCTCTGGATTCATGACTGGCAAGAACTGGTGGTTACTGCTGGCGGGGGGCGGTCAGATTTCTTTGCGGTTTATGGGCTGTATGGGGGAGTGACGGAGACCTAAACAGAAATCTGAGCACTATTTGGAAGGGGACAGGTGAAAAGAATGCTGGATGGGTAACCAACAATGTTCAGGAGAGGGGACACACCCTAGGACTCCATATACACCTTCACCCAGACTCTTTCAGGTACACAGTGAGAACCGACAAGATGCTCTATGAAGCATATATTGGTGACACTAGTTTCAGATCCTTTAATGCATATCTTAAGTAAGTATGAGAAATAGATCCTATGATGCCTACAGCTATTTTGGCAACTTAAACAAATTGGGGAACTGCATTTCCTATCCTGTTTTTTAAAAAGGATTTTGAAATTTGTAAAGGTTTTCAGACTCATCTCCATGAAATGATATGAGTAATCTTCTGCATATATTTCATTGGTTCTTATAATTGACTAAGTAATAAAAGCATGAAAGTTGGGAAAGCATCATGAATAGATTAGATTCAGCACATACAGACTCAGTGTAATCTCGGAATACAATATTATCTCCACAACATAATAAATAAATTGGTCTCTAGGTGACTAGCATGCTCTGAGGCAGAAAATAAGGAAATGAGTTGGCCAAGATTAGTGTCTCCAGGAGAACTTGGCCTTGGGTATGTTTCCTATCATGCTGCTTTATGCCAAGGAACATAGAGTTTGTTTCTGGACAATGTCCTCAGTGTTCTGAAATTAAAATAAAATCATGTCAAGGAGACAAAAATATAAAAGTTTAGTTGGAGTCAAAGAGTGATTATGCTTTCCACATTTTCCTGGCCAGTTTCAAATTCAAACATTCTGTTCTCTTAAACTGTTTTCATTCATATGTTGCCTGCTCTGCTTGCTTACTTTATACATTCCTTCCTCAACATTTTGTTTTAGAGTTAGGCTTACTTCTTAGTAAGAAATTATGTCCGTAATACTTTATCAAAAATCTTGTTTGTAATTCTTTGCCCAATTCCAGTAGCTAAATATCTTCCCTTCCCCCTCACCCCGCTTTCCAGCCAAATAAAATTCCAAATAAGCAAATAGATACCACTCTCTTCCCACCCCTTCCCCCCCAACTTGGACCGGCACATCTCTAATTGTCTGCCAGAGAATCCCAGCATCAAATACCAAACTTTGACATCGTGGAAAAGAGCTACCGCATGTTTATATCAGAGGTTAAGCTCTCCAAGGTTAATCAACTAGATCAAGTAGATTTAATCAAAGTGTATAGCAAGGAAATATGCCCTGCTCCCTACGCATTACAGTTCTTTTTATCACTTTGCTGACCAAGAAATATTCAGGAAATTAGCTCCAAGCAAGCAGAGCAAGCAGCAAGGGAAGTAGAAAAAGATTAAACTTAAAAAAAAAATTGGAGCAAAGCAGCAAGGGAAGTGGAAAAAGATTAAACTTAAAAAAACAATTGGATTTATAAAACTTAATTTCTGTTTTGAACCTAGGATATCTGAGTCTGAGATTAATAAGAAAATCATATGAATTGATTCCATTAGGAAGTGTGTTATCAATCAAAATAGGATAAAAACAAGTGGATCTCCATCACTATCACTACTGTTTAACCTAGCTTATGCTTTTTTGAATTTTTAATAGTTTGAATGGGGAAACGCTATCTAAACTCTTGGCTCACGGGGTCAGGCTGATGACCATGGTGAGAAAACTATGCTCCCGACCAGAATCTCTCATCAATCGTCATGGTCAACAACGTGACCATAGCTAATACCTAGAGTTCTCTGTGTGTTTACCTTGTTCTAAGCAGGCTTCCTACATTAACTCACTAAATGCTCACAACAATCCTATGAGGTAAAAACTGTTATTATCCCCATTCTGATGCAGAAACTGAAAGACACAGTTACCCAAGGTCCAACAGCTGGTCAGCAATAGAAGCGATCAACAGACACTCTATCAAAGACCCTTGGCCCCATGGTAGTAGAAAAAAACCAACCCACTTTTTGAATGGAGGAAATGGCAGGATCACAGTAGAACATCCCGTAAGGTATACTGATAGGTCTGGACACCGATTGGTGGCCAGAGGGAACCAGAGTTAGGAGAATCCCTAGCTGCCAGCAGGCTGGAATTTCATGGATGGACAATAGCCCATTGTAGAAATGCTGGCAGGAGCTGGCATGTCACGTTTGCCAAGGGCCCAGGGATGACAGCAAGAGGAATTCCTAAGGATAGGTAAGAAAACCAACCTAGATTACTATAGCTACATCCATGATTATGTGTACCTACTACTGTACCCCTTCAGTAGGCATCTGGGAGAAGCCATTAGGAACCAGAATATAAGTGGATTTGTGGTACCCACTCTGGACTTGTAATGGAATCTTTCTTCCAGGGCTGGAGGTCCCAGGTGCAAATTCTGTACTCATACCCCCAAAGGAGGAGCTTGGGGCTGGCAGGCAAGGCCACCATGTCCTTATCACTAGAGTGTCTTCAGTTGACACTCACAGAGCACTTGTTATATGCCGTGTAAGCTCTTTCATGCCTCATTTCATTCTGTTCTTTCCACAACCCTATTGGAGCTACGTGCACAACTCTACCTTCATTTTACAGATGAGGCTCAAAGAGGTGAAGTAATAGACCCACAGTCAAACAGCTGGTAAATGGAGAAAATGGACACAACTCCGACTGGGTCCGGAGCCCAAGATCTAAACCCCTGTGCCTTGTTCCATTGGCTGCATAACATGGGCTGTGGAATGAAAAGAATAATGTGCCTGGAAATATTAGTTCCGTAATGGGACCACCTGGTGCTAGGTGTTTTCTAAGCATACTTTTTTTTTTTTTTTTTTTTTTGGTGCGGACATTTGCATTTGCTCCATGGGGAGTCTTTCTGCAGCCTGGTTCTCAGCTCAGCTCATGCGATTCCAGAGCAAGAGGAGCGCTGCGCAGACTCAGACGATGCAACATCACATGTGGCTACTGCTGTCGGGCTGGGTCTCTTGCCCCAGGGGCCTCACTTTTCTGTTCTCTTTCTAGGAGGCTATACAACACAAGTCCTTCTTCGAGCAAGAAAGGAAACTGGAGTATGGAAATATCGATGAAGCATTTAAAATGGTGGATCAAATTCTTGAAGGTAAAACTATCTGAAAAGAATGATGAGAGAGGAAGCAACCCTGGCCTGCCCAGTTGTTATACAGATGGTGTCTGTTTTCCTGAAGGTCTGGAAACTGAGGCTCAGAGTGGTTAAGGAGCAGGACCACGGTCATACAACAGCCACTAAGCCACCAAGCACTGTGGATTGATAGCTTTTTTAAGGCTTTCCAAAGCCCATGTTTCTTTCTGTTTCATCCTTTCTGACTTCTCCCTACCCCCCTCCATCTCTGCTTTCTCCTTCCTTTCTTCTTTCCCTCCCTGTCTCCTTCCCCCACTTCCTTGCAGACTTCCTTTAGTTATGTATATATGTAATGAAAATTAAATTTCCCTCTTGGAAATCAGTTGATTTGAACTTTCCAATAAATTTTTTGTAACTTTTTATTTTGAAATAGTTTTAAATTTCAGAAGAGTTGCAGAAACATTAAAGAAACTCTTAATTACCCTTTACCCAGATTCCCCAATAGACATTTCATGACACTTGCTTTACCATTCTCTGTGTGTGTGTGTCTCTGTCTCTGTCTCTGTCTCTCTGCCTGTCTGTCTGTCTCTCTCTATATATATAGAGAGAGACATATACACACACACATACACACACACATTTTTTTCTGAGCCGTTTGAGAGTAAGTTACTGACTTGATGCCTCTCTCCTCCTAAATACTACAGTGTCCATTTTCTAAGAACAAGGATATTATCTTACATAAACATACAGTTTTTAAAATCAGAACATTGACATTGCCATAATACTATCATTTCATCTGCATACTTTATTTGAATTTTGCCATTTGTCTTAGTGATGTCCTTTATAGCAGGAAAAAAAATGATTTACCGTGGGTCTTAGATATGCCCTGCTGTCATACTGCTGTGCTGTAAAATCCATCCCTAATGCCTGTCATGCAAGATCTGATTAACCCAGATGTGTTGCTGGGTGGGTATGGGCTGTCTGTACCATATCTCAAGGCAGAGAATAAGTCATTTGCATCTCCTGTCTTCAAGTGAATTTCCAGGATATTAGCCTCAAGTGCATGCTAGATGCTACCCTCTCCTTAATTTTTCTCTCCAACCCTGATCTCAAGCACAGGAAGAGTCCTAAAACATACCATCCCAGACCTGTGCCATATATAGTCAGTCAGTCAGTCCAGCCACTGAGCTGAAAGCCTATCATGTCTCTTCACTCCATGGCTGTATAAAACCTGAAGCTGGTCGGAGCTGGAGTAGATAATGTCACCTGGAAGCTGTAGGAAAGACACCTTGTACTGTCACCCTGCCAGTATTCCTTGGCATCCTGTCTTATTAGCTGTGTGACTTTGCAGGGCACTTCTCTGGGCTCAGTCTCCTTGTTTCAAAATCACACGGATAAAGTAATACTGACCTCAGTGACCCATTATGAAGATTATAAGAGATAATACATGTGTGCTTGGCACAGAGCTTGGGGCATAGTAAGAGAGCCATAACTATGAACAATAATTATTATTAGGTTTGGATATTTTTGTTGTTCTGTAGAAAAGGTTGTCTATTATTGAGGGAACACACCGGCAGGTGTTCATCTATCAAACCCAATGTTTCCCAGTTTTTCACACTAGAAGATGCTTCCAAGACCTGCCTAGAGATTCCTGTGTGCTTTTCTTGGAATTCTGGAGTTGAAAGACCCAGGGTAGCCCAGGAATCTGTTTTTGACAAATTTTAATTGTGCTCCAGGTGATTCTTAGGATTAGTAAAATCTAGCAAACATTCATAGGGTGAGTTTGTTTTGTGGGAGACGAGAAGGAAGGAGCATTTTTGCACAGAGTCCCTGGCGAGAGCATCTTAGAAATATCAATATTTAGGGAAGTTCCTCCACTTGTGCCATAAAATGTCCTTGCTCTGTTCTTTCCGTAATATGTTTGTGTGAGAATTCAGTTATTGTATTTTTACTCAACATCTTATTTAATTATTTGATTTAGTTAGGTAAAAGTTGTTCAATCTGTCTCTTACTTGAATTTTAACTTCCTATACCCTATCGATAAGTATAAAAGTGAACAGGAAGCTCTAAAAGGGACATATATACTACTTTTAAGTTTTCATCCTCTTGACTCACTGGTTTGAGGGGTTTTATTCTTACTCTGCAGTTGTCATTTGGATGAAGAATTTTTGACTACTTGTTTCAATGAGAGATAACTGGAGGTACTAATCATAACAGCACTTAATTGCCCCTTAGGAAAATAGATGCTCCAAGAAAAAGAATATTTAAAAGATTAAATATGTCGAGAATCACATCAAGTCTTAGACCGTGTTCTTGAAGGGAATGATATTATTGTTGGCTTTTACCAACTGTGCAGATGTATCTCAGCCCTACGTAAAGCTGGTGTCTTAGCCCTAGAGGGGCATTAAAGATGAGTTTACAGATGAGTTACAGATGAGCTAAGGCTAGAGAGACAGACAGTAGACCAGGAATCAAATCTATCTACGTTTCCCACCTCTGAAGTTAGCGTTCTCTCCTCTGCATTATGCCACTTCCCATTCATCTCTTTAAAATTCTGTGATCTTGGTTGAGCTTTACACTGACAATCTCCGTAGCAGGATTTGCAGGAGATCTCGAAGCCCTGAAACTGGGATTGTCTTCCCCACACCCTGTCCTGTTGGGCATAGTACAGAGAGACTCCTTATCTTAATGGCTTTTCATCTTTAAGGAACTCATTAAAATGTAAATACGCCTAAAGGAATCATTCCTAAACCCATACTGGGATAACGTTTTATCTCAGGGATTAGTTGAACAAATTGGTTTCCAACCGAGAGAGTTGAGAGCAACACCATGGGGTGAGGAGAGGGCACCGTGGGTCCAGGGCTAGGGGGCTGGGCAGCGCAATGTAACAAGGCCCTAAAACATTGCCTACCTTACAGGTTTAAGTAGAAACAGCTCTGTCTAATACTTTTTAGCTCTGTATTTTTTTCAATGAAGTAGATACTTAACCAAATTAATTCTGAGTGGATAGGTGAAATCACTAATATTGTAAACCATGGATTTTAGCCTCTTGACAAATGGGTGTTTCAATGTACATTTTTGGTAAGAGCTTAGATTGAAATTGAGATCTGGGTTCTTGACATTTTAATTTTTATGTTTTATAAAAGAAGTAGAATCTGTTTATTCTTCTGTACTCTTTCTTTACTCAGATTTTGGATGAGATAGGAAGTCCAGATTCTAATACAAAAGATTTCCTTGGGAATCTCCCTCAAATAATTTACAAATCACTCTTATTGGGTACATTTTTAATTTTTAAAAGTTCTGCTTTCCACCTAACATGATGACTGACGTTGTCGTATTGTGTTGTTTTTTCTTACTTCTGTTTTTCAAACAGTTTTTAGAATTCCACTTTGATTTATGAATAGTGGTTTGAGTGTGTCTCTTTGTGAATTTTTTTAGTGGTAGTTCTGGAAGTGAAATTTAAATTACAGTATATCTGGTAGCAACACGTTATCAATTTGAGTAAAGTATAGAAACCTTACCTCCCTTTACATCCCTTTCCTCTCCCTTATTTAAATACAATTGTCTTAAAAAATTTCTTCTACATGCATTGAAAATCACATGAAGCAATGTTATAATTTTGTTTCAAATACAATTTAGAAAACTCAAGAGGAGAAGGAAAGTCTATTGTGTTTGCCCGTAGTTGTCTGCTTACCATTGCTCTCTCACCTTCCTGATGTTCCAAGATTCCTTTAAAAAAAAATAATAATTTCCTGTTTGTTTCAAAAACTCTTAGCCAATCATTCTTTTTTGATAGGTCTGTTGAAGACAAACCCTCTCAGCTTTCCTTCATCTGAGAATGTCTTTTTAATTTCTTTTTTATCCTTGAAAGATATTTTCACTGGATATAGAATTCTGAGTTGATAGGTCTTTTAGCACTTGAAGAAAGATGTTGTACCAGTTCTTCTGGCTTCCATGGTTTCTGATGAGAAATCTGCTGTCTTTTGAAGTATTTTTCCTCAGTAAGGGAGGCAGTGTTTTTCTCTCTCTGCTTTCAACACATTTTGTTTTTAGTTTTCAGAAGTTTGACTGTGATGTGTCTTGGCATGAATTTCTTTGGTTTATCTTCTTTGGGATTTACTCAGCTTCTTAAATCTGTAAGTTGGTGTCTTTTACCAAGTTTGGGAAATTTTCAGGTATTACATCTTCAAATACTCGATTTTAATGACACAAATGTTCAGACTTTAATTTTAATCACAAATGTTTCTGAGGCTCTGCTCATTTTCTTTTCAGTCTATTCTCTCTATTGCTCAGGTTGAGCGATTTCTATTGTTCTGTATTCTTGTTCCCTGATGATTCCCACTGTTCTCTCTATTCTGTTGTTGAGCTCATCCACTGAGCCCCTTATATTTTGAGTGTTGTATTTCTTAGCTCTAAAATTTCCATTTTGTTCTCTTATATCTTGTTTCTTTGCTGAGATTTTCTATTTTTTTTCATTTGTTCCAAGTGTTTATGTAAATTAAAGCATTTTTATGATGGCTGCTTTAAAATCCTTGACAGATAATTCCTACATCTGTGTCATCTCACTGTTGGCATCTGTTGATTGTCTTTTCTCATTCAAGTTGAGTTCTTGGTATGATGAATGATTTCTGATTTTATCCAGTTCACTTTGGATATTATGTTGTAAGACTTTGGATCTTATTTAAATCATCTGTTTTACCAGAACTCCTCTGACCCTGTGTTGGAAGGAACGGGGGGTGATGTCTTGTTATTGCCAGGTGGAGCATGGAAGTCCAGGTTCCCTGTAGGGTCCCCATTAACACCACCCCAGTGGAAGGTTTGGGGTACCTCATCACAGCTTGATAAGAGTGGAAGTCTAAGCTCCCCACTCAACTTTGGCAGACAGAGATAGGTCTGCAGTTTTTTCTGTAGTGTTTGGCTAGAGCAGAGTAGGTATTGCATAAAAGTTTTCTGTCTTGATAGGCTTCCGCTTTCCTGGTCCTTTGGCTAGAGAAAGTAGGCTTTTCTTGGGGGATTTTTTTTCTCTTTGCCTGTTGGTGTTTCTGGATTTCTGCTTCCCTGGCACCAAGTCTGGGATATATGAAGCAAACAATAACAAAACCCACTGAACTCAACATTCTGTCTTTCCTTGGGTCCCAAAGTCCCTAGCTGGTTTGCCTTCTCCTCTACTTTTCAGAACCTTCTTATGTTTCTTTTATTACATATAGTGTCCAGAATTGTTAGCTGTACTTAGAAGAAGGAACAGGGAGAAATGCATCTACTCCATCTTGTCTTGGAACCAGAATTCTCCTTGCTATAGTATTTTGACTCTGAAAAATCACACATCTTTCCCTGTCACTCTGAGACCTACCGTGCTGGCAGACATGACACATTCCCCTGCAGAACTCTACTTCAAATATGCAGGTATAATAAAAGCTAAATATTGTTGTTTGTGGCTCTGCACCATGTAGCCCACTGCCCCAGCAGAAGCACTGTCGGTGGAATTTCTCTGTAATGAGATAACACATGGGGGGGTGCTACCTGTCCTATCTGACTGCCTCCTTGACTGGAATATTTTCCTCTAACAGGTGAAATACACATGGGAGGTCAAGAACATTTTTATATGGAAACCCAAAGCATGCTTGTTGTTCCCAAAGGAGAGGATCAAGAAATTGATGTCTACGTGTCCACACAGTTTCCCAAATACATACAGGTAATGTGGGGGCCATTATGGAGGGGACATGGCTAAGTGGTTTCTGTCAACAAGATATACCAGGAACAATTTAGAACATTTTAGAAACTGAAGGAGTTTGGAATACTAATACCCATATCCATTTAGGTATTAATAACCATACAACTTTAAAACTTTTAAGATGGTATTATGAAAGTAATGGCCTTCTGTTTGTGGATCTGTAACTTTAAAACCAGTTATGGGATCAGCCAGTCTCTTTTTCTATACTCTTGGCACTGTTAAGAACATGAAAGAAATGATGACTATAGTCAACACTGCTGTATTATATATGAAAGTTGTTAAGAAACAGATCCTAAGAGTTCTTGTCACAAGGAGAAATTTTTTTCTTTTAATTGTATCTATATGAGATGTGGATTTTAACTAGACCTATTGTGATAATCAATATATGGAAATCAAACCATCCTGCTGTGCACCTTAAACTTATACAGTGATGTATGTCAATTATCGCTCAACAAAACTGAAAAAACCCCCAAAATTTAACAAAAGAAGCCCTGCCCTCCAAAACTTATAGTCACCTAACTCACATGAAGCAATTAGGAAATAGTATGGGGCAGAATGCAACCAGCATAGTCAGAGTTTACATAGGTGGAAGAATTAAGAGAATGGAGGTTTGTGAAGCCCAAGAATCATCCAGGTAGTCTCATGAAGATGAAGTCTTAAGCTGGGATTTACAGTGAGAATGAGGTTTGTCTAGATGGTGAGAAGAGAAGCCATTTCCAGGGAGTTCCACACCAAGATCAAATGCCACTCATTCATTCATTCATTCATTCACTTGTCCCTTCTGCAAACACTTTTTGCCTGTATGTCCTATATGCCAGGCAGCATGCGTGTAAAGAAGGAGGAGTAGTACGAAGACTGCCCAAGCTGGATGTGCCTGGGGTGGCTAGTTTAAGCATCAGGGTGAAAGTAAGGGGAACAGACACTGGGGTCTTGATTCAGTAGGTCACAAGGAGCCCGTGTCATTACCAGAGCAAGTAGGAATGTGGGAATGTGGAGAATGAGGCCTCTTAGAAGGTGGAACACTAAGAAGGATCAGGTGAATTCCATTCCATTCCTGTTCTGCCTCTCACTCCCTGTGTGACATTGGTCCCATCACTTCATTCCTCTTGGGCTCCCCATGTATAAAAATGAGTTATTAAGACTTAATGACCTGGACTTCCCTGGTGGCGCAGTGGTTAAGAATCCACCTGCCAATGCAAGGGACATGGCTTCAAGCTCTGGTCCAGAAAGATCCACATGCCACGGAGCAACTAAGCTCGTGCACCACAACTACTGAGCCTGCGCTCTAGAGCCTATGTGCCACAACTACTGAGCCCGCACGCCTAGAGCCCGTGCTCCGCAACAAGAGAAGCCACCGCAATGAGAAGCCCACGCACCGCAACGAAGAGCAACCCCTGCGCGCCGCAACTAGAGAAAGCCCACGCGCAGCAACAAAGACCCAACGCAGCCAAAAATAAAAAATAAAAATAAGAACAAATAAATAAATAAATAAATTTATAACAACAACAACAAAAAAGACTTAATGACCTCAAACATTAGGATGGCAAGGAAGAGCAAGGCCTACATCCAGGGAAGACCCACCAGCCAACTGAATCCAAATGGAAGGTGAGGAGTGCTCATTCTCCAGTGGAGACAGTGGTGTGCAGGGAAAAGACCCAGTCTGAGAGAGGCTTGGAAGGCCACGGAATCTCACTGCTGCAGGAAACATATCCCTAGGGGTTAGTCTGAAAAGGATACCTTGGGTGTGTAGTTCATGGGGAAAAAATTTTTTTTAATTTTATTATCACAAAAATATTGATATTGGAAGGACTACTTAATATTAATGATAGTTTTGGTGCTGTCATTACAGCTAAATACTACTGAGATCAGCATGGATGCATGCTTAGGTTACTGGAAATCATCCCATTATTTAGTGTAACCACACAATTTGTGTATCATGTACAACATTAAGGAATCAAAATGTGTAAGGACTGTTCCCACTCCCTTGCTGCAGATGGGTCAGATTAATGAGAACTGTTATCATTCACAGGACATAGTTGCTTCAACCTTGAAGCTCCCAGCTAACAAGGTCATGTGTCATGTAAAGCGTGTTGGCGGGGCTTTCGGGGGGAAGGTGATGAAAACTGGCATCATGGCAGCCATCGCCGCATTTGCTGCAAACAAGTAAGTGGAGAAAATCTGTTAAGTAGACTAAAAATAAAATGAGGTCACATTGAATATTTTCAATATTGCGGTTAAGGAGGAAGAATCTGGGTCAAGGTTATTTAAAATCACATATAATATACAAACAAGCTGCCAGCTTATTATAACTTCTTTATTTTATATTGTCAAACTACATACTATAAAAACAAAAATGAGAATCAATTACTGAAAAGAGTAAAAACCACAGTAAAATATATAATACCTGGAGAGTAGACAGAAGCAGATCCTGAAAGGGTGGGGTTACTTGTCCTTAGCACCTGTATATATACATAGGTCAGTTCAACCTTTTGAGATAGACATTTATATCTATCTATATATCTATACCTATACATATCTCAAAAGGTTTATATACATATAGATAGATATAAATATAAGTGTATCTCAAAATGTGTGTGTATATATTTTTTCCCCTTAATTTAAATGGAAAATTTGCTTCTGTTATGCTTACCTTTATTTATAGTACCATTTTCCTTTAAGGGTGTCAGAATATAACCATAGGAGATTGTCTGGAACAAGCACACCTAGAAGGCTTAATTTCTTTCCTAAGTAATGTACGTCCGTTCCTCTACCCCATGACACAAAAAGACCTTCATTCCAGACCAGTCCTATCAGGGAATACTTGGCAGTCAGACACCACTTGAGTTCCTCCATTTGTAACCAACTATAATGTGGCCTTGGGACTGTTTGCCTATCATGGAGGTGATTATCACAGTGGGAAATAACCCCAAAGCAATACCCTGGAGCCTTGGGCCCGAGAGCCCCCTTGGATAAGTAGTGAGTGCCAGGCACTGTGCCCTGACCCAGAGGAAGAGGAGGTCACTGGTGTATGCCTGAGAGCAGCACAGCCTGGGCTCAGGGTGTCACTCTGCGGCTCTGCAGTGTGTGTGGACGCCACCAGGCTCTCACTAGGAGTTACATAAACCCCAGATGATACCTGGTAGGTAAAAGAGTTTACCTCTCCCGATTTTTTTTTTTTTTTTTCCTGTTTTAGGCATGGTCGTGCAGTCCGCTGCATTCTGGAACGAGGAGAAGACATGTTAATAACTGGAGGCCGCCACCCTTACCTTGGAAAGTATAAAGTGAGTAGAAGGATGGGGGATTTATGTTGTAAATATAACATTACAGAAATGCAGAGGGCAGCATCTGGCTACTGTCTACCAGGGAACAACAGTGAGCAAATCAACAAATTGTGCGTCACACTTTCCCTTCCTTGTGCTAACTGATTACTGGCTGGTTCAGTGAAGCTTTTCTGCTTTCCTCAAAGATATCAGTTTGTGGAAAAAGTGCGAGCTGGTATTGGCTGCTACAGAGTGCGTAGCTGGAAAACATGTGAGTATATACATACGTCCATGAAAGTGGATCTGATAACCACACTATTCCCACAGTTTTATACGTGGGAGGTAAAAACAGAATAATTTCTGTAACAATAACGTTATGCGAAATTGCAGATGCTTGCCGACAGCTTCCTCATTTATCAATATGTCAAAGGTATTTTGGTAAAACTCTGTACCAGAAATTCCTAATTCCTAGAAAAGTTTCCGTAGCAGAAAACAAGTATTCTTTTGCTTTCTAAGAAATAAGTTTACTTGTCAGAATGGGCTAACTGCTCTAACAACTAAAAACTCTCCTGGACTTGGACCTTTTTTGTGTTAATTCTTGCTCAGGTAACAGCCCAGTGTAATCAGAGGAGGGTGGGAGGGGGGCGGAGAAGAGGAGAGAACCGTGCTCCACAGAACCACTCATGGACTCAAGCTGTTTCCATCTAGTAACGCCACCATCCTCCCCTCTGACCGCACTGTTGAATACAGAAGCCGCTAGGCACATACGGCTATTTCAATTTAAATCTACTAAGTTAAATGAAAGTTAAAATCCAGTTCCACGGTTGCATTAACTATATTTCAAGTGCTCAGTAACCACCTGTGGCTAGTGGCTGCCATGTAGGACATGCAAATAGAGAACATTGCCATCATCACAGGAAGTTCCATTGGCTAGCACCGCCCTAAAGACTCTGTCCTCCACTGGGTTTTCTGCAGAGGGCAGCAGACAAGGGAAGGGAAGGGAAGAGAGGGAGCAGAGTGTTGTGCGGGAGATGTTATGAGCACCAGGCCTGGAAGAGGTGGTCCTTGCTTCAATCGACACATTATTGGCCAGAACTTTGCCACCTAACTGCAAGGGAGCATGGGAAATGTAGTCTTCCTGCGTGCCCAGGATGAAAAACAACAGGATTTGTTGAACACATCACATCGTTTCTACCACAACTGGTGTACCTGCATACATATTGTTAGAAGATAACGAATGTATCTATTTCAACTTACCTTCACCCTAAGCTATATTTTGAATTGGGTTTAGTGCAACGTAGATTTATTAGAGCAAAGTTTGTCCTGAAGGAGACCACATTTTAGCCGTTGAGGGGGAAATAAGACTTACACATATGAAGTCATTATGAAAATGTAATAATCTCAGGTTAAAGGAGGAGGTGCACATAGTAAAACTATGGGGAGAGATGAATATGAGTTGGAGTGTGTACAGGAAACTTCTTAGAGAAGGTGAAATGTAAATGACCTTCAAGAATGGATTGGCAGGGCTTCCCTGGTGGCGCAGTGGTTGAGAATCTGCCTGCCAATACAGGGGACACGGGTTCGAGCCCTGGTCTGGGAAGATCCCACATGCCGTGAAGCAACTGGGCCCGTGAGCCACAACTACTGAGCCTGTGCGTCTGGAGCCTGTGCTCCACAACGGGAGAGGCCGCGATGGTGAGAGGCCCGCGCACCGCGATGAAGAGCGGCCCCCGCTTGCCGCAACTGGAGGGAGCCCTCGCACAAGAATGAAGACCCAACACAGCCAAAAATAATAAATAAATAAATAAATAAATAAATTGCTTCCTTTAAAAAAAAAGAAAAAAGAATGGATTGGCAGAAAGAAGGCATACCAGGTGGTGGGAATAGTACCAGCATAAATGCAGAGGTGGGATACACGTGGCCTATTTGATAGGGGCAGGAGTAAGGGGAGAAGGGGAATTAGAGCACAGAGCGCTTACTGGAAAGTAATGGGAAATAAGATGGGTTGGGTTAGGTGATGCCAGACTCAGAGTGGCCTGAGAATCCCAGGATGGGGGGTTAAACTTGATCTCATAAGATACAGTGAGACTGACCAGTTAAGTGTCATAACCAAACATGGGCGCTTTGAGGGGGAGAATATGATGGCACTGGGCAGGACGGCCTAGCGAGGAGGGAGGACGCAGACCACCTAGAGGCAGCTGATGCTTTCAGACATGAAGCAGTTGGGGTCTGGCTACGACAGGAAGATGTAGAAAAAGAGATGGGTCCAAGAGCTATTATGGTATAAAATAAAATAGAATTCGGTGACAAACTTAGCAAAATATAATGGAGAATAGAAACCACAAACATGCCTTGGAGGTTTCTGATAGAAAGAGCCAAGTTGGAAGGAGGAAACAGTCTAGACGGACAGGGATGAGTTTATTTGTGTGTTTGGAGAAGAAGTGACAGTGGGACATTTAAAAGTGGAAATGTCCTTCATCGATATGGGACTTTATTGAAAAGACTGGTTTATAAGTTACAGAAACCATCAGCGTAATGATGATTAAAACCTTGAGAAAATAATGTGTTCTGATGGAGGGTAGTATGAGGACAGGAGATGATACTAATAATATTTACAGTAGTGTTATTTAGGATACTTGCTAGGTTTCAGTCACTGGCTTATGATTTTCCCTGCATTACCTTACGTATTGCCAGGTCACAGATGGTCAGAGAGGTTATATGACTTGCCCGAGATCCCAGAGTGGGTTACGTGGCAGAACCAGGACTCAGACTTAAACTGCTGAATTCATAGCTCATGCCCTTGACTTCGGTTTGAATTTGGTTCCATTCAACAAAAATCATTAAAATAAACTTTACTTTTATTATTATTATTAATTTTTTTTTGGCTACGCTGCATGGCTTGCGGGATCTTAGTTCCCCGATCAGGGATCGAACCCGGGCCCCAGCAATGAAAGCACAGAGTCCTAACCGCTGGAGCACCAGGGAATTCCCAAAATGAACTTTAATAAGTTCAGAAATATTGAATACATCTTAAAAGCAAGGAAGATATTTATTTAAAAGACCTCCAGCAACACCAAATGCTGCTGAGAATTGTGATGAAATTGGGCCCTATGAGAAAAATGTGCAGAGTCCATTATGTGCTGGCCACCAGATTTGGAGATTAGAGGATCGCTGGCTTCAGGGGAAAAGGTTTTGGTGGAAATATGAGGGTGGGAGTCAGAATTCAAGAACTTATGGCGAGAATAAGAGGTCAAGAAATATGCAATTGATTTGCTTTAGGAGGAGAAAAAAGATTGAACAGTAGTGACAGATTAAACAGGAGGGGTTTTTTGTGTGTTTGTTTTGCTTTTATATCTTTCTCTATCCTTCCTTTTTTTATTGTTATTATTTTTATTTGTGGCAAAATACACATAACATAAAATTTACTATCGTAACCATTTTTTTTTAATTTTTATTTATTTATTTGTTTATGGCAGTGTTGGGTCTTCATTTCTGTGCGAGGGCTTTCTCTAGTTGCGGCAAGTGGGGGCCACTCTTCATCGCGGTGCGCGGGCCTCTCACTATTGCGGCCTCTCTTGTTGAGGAGCACAGGCTCCAGACGTGCAGGCTAAGTAGTTGTGGCTCACGGGCCTAGTTGCTCCACGGCATGTGGGATCTTCCCAGACCAGGGCTCGAGCCCGTGTCACCTGCATTGGCAGGCGGACTCTCAACCACTGCACCACCAGGGAAGCCCTTAACCATTTTTAAGTGTACAGTTGAGTGGCATTATTAAGTACAGTCACATTGTTGTGCAGTCATCACCATCCATCTCTGGAATTCTTTTCACCTTGCAAAACTGAAACTCTGTACCCATTAAGCAATAACTCCCCATTCCTTCCTCTCCCAACAGCCCCAGGAAACCACCATTCTACTGTCTGTCTCTGTGCATTTGACTACTTCGGGTGCCTCACATAAATAGAACCATACAGTGTTTGTCCTTTTGTGACTGACTTATTTCACTTAGCATAATGTCCACAAAGTTCATCCAAGTTGTAGCATGTGTCAGAATTTTTTCCTTCCTTTTTTTTGGCTGAATAATATTCCATTGTATGTATATTCCATATTTTGTTTCTCCACTCATTTATTGATGGACACTTCAGTTGCTTCTACCCCTTGTGAATAATGCTGCTGTGAACATAGGTATACATATATCTCCCTGAGATCCTGCCTTCAATTCCTTTGGATAAATACCCAGCTGCACCATTTTACCTTCCCACCAAGAGTGCACAAGGGTTCCAGTTTCTCCACATCTGCACCAACACTTATTGTTTTGTTTCTGTTTTTTTGGGTTTTTTTTTTTTGCTATAGTAGCTATTCTAATGGATGTGAGGTGGTATCTTATGGTTTTGATTGGCATTTCCCTAATTATTAGTGATGCCGAGCATCTTTTCCTGTGCTTGTTACCCATTTTGTGTATTTTCATTGGTGAAGTGTCTATTCAAGTCCTTTGTCTACTTTTTAATCAGGTTGTTTGGGGCTTTTTGTTGTTGAGTTGTAGGGGTTCTTGATACATCCCAGATATTAACCCCTTATCAGATACATGGTTTGCAAATATTTTCTCCCATTCTCTGGATTGCCTTTTCACTCTGTTGATTGTATCCTTTGATACCGGGAAGTTTTAAATTTTAGTATAGTCCAATTTATCTATTTTTCCTTTTGTTGCTTATGCTTTTGGTGTCTTATCCAAGAAATTGTCAAATCTAACGTCATAAAATTTTTCATCTATATGTAGAGGGTTCACAGGTGACAAAGTAAACTTTAGAGAGACTTGGTCCCCAGAACCAGTATCAAAGGTCCACTCTCTTTCCCCAGGCTGGATTCATGAACGATGGCAGAATCTTGGCCCTGGATGTGGAGCATTATAGCAATGGAGGTGCCTCCCTGGATGAGTCATTACTTGTAAGTGTTTTAATGAGCAAATTCACATTCTGGAAAGTGTTGCATAAAATTATTTAATTCCGAAAAATGTTCAATAGTTAAATAATATTTAATTATAAAAGCATAAAGATTTGCAATGCAGGGAGCAAGTAGACTCATGTTACTTACTGGTGCCCCCAGGGTGAGCGCAGAGATACTGGCTAAGTCTGCATCTGTGTGTTATCTCCGTGTTTCCCAAACTTAGAGCTCTTTTCCCAGATGCGAGCATTAGACCTTCACCTTGACCCCACTGATGTTTTGAAATGGATAGTTCTTTGCCGTGGGGACGCCCTGTGCACTGTAAGATGTCCCTCAGTATCATTGGCCTCTATCCAGTATGTGTCAGTGGCGCAGCTACCCTCCAGACCTAACAACCCAGAATATCTCCAGACATTGGCAAATGTCCCAGGAAAGAAGAGGGGAAAATTACCCCTGGTTGAGAACAAATGCATTAGGCCAAATACCAACATTTTTTTTCCTGTTTTTCAGGATATTTTATTCTGTAGACTAAGAGAGAGAGTCTACATTCTGTAGACTGAGAGGGCCTATGAATGCTTCAAAGGCTTCTGGAAATTTTTAAAACCTGGGGAAAAATGCATCAGCCCTAATGTGAAAATTTAAAAGTAATGATTTCAAAAAAAATTATTCAAATCTTTAAAAATCATTTTACAGTAAAAATGCATTTAATTTGAGACATGCGTCAAGGTTAGCATGTTTGATGTGACATAGGTCATTTCTGGCCTGATTTTGGTCCGAAGTCTCGGGATGGTAAAACAGGTGCAGAAGGATGAGGTCTCATCACATCAACTCTGGATTTCCCCAGATGATAGAGATGGGACTTCTGAAAATGGAAAATGCCTACAAGTTTCCCAACCTGCGCTGTCGGGCATGGGCGTGCAGAACCAACCTTCCGTCCAACACGGCTTTGCGAGGGTTTGGCTTTCCTCAGACAGGGCTGATCACCGAATCCTGTATCACGGAAGTTGCAGCCAAATGTGGGTTGTCTCCTGAGAAGGTAAAACTGAATTAGTTTCACAGACAAAAGATAGTGAATTTTAGAGGTGGGAGGGCCACTGGGGGTCTTCATGTTGAGGAATTTGTGGTCCATAGGGGCTACATGATTTGCTGGAGGTAACTCAGCTAACTAGTTAATACAGAGCAGGACTCCAGAGTTCAGGGGTCCTTGTCTTACTCGGGCTCCTTCTCAAAAATCCTGGGGCAGAGGGTATTGAGGAGTGAGCTCTGGATTCATTGTTAGTGAGAAGTCTCCATGGGTTAGAAGTATAACTGCTACTAATAAGTTCTGTCAAACCCTTCTTTCCTCTGCTTCCTTAACATCTTAGGCAGCTGTCATCTGAGTCATTTCAGTTACTAAAATGGCCTCCTTTCTGTTCTTGAAGTCTTGGTCCCAATTTCATTCATTAACAAGCTCGGTTCCCTTCCCAGGATCCTGGAGTAGAGTTAGGGTGGGCAGATGGTGTGCCCTCTGCCCCCTTCTCCCTCCCGTGAGGACCAGGGAGAGCAGACAGCATCTCCCCAGCTGACTTCTCCCAGCAAGCTCTCTGTCCTCTTCTTGGTTAGATGAAGCCACTTTTCAAGTATGTTGTCTCCGGGCTGCATTTCTGCCAGCCCTCTCAGAAATCGACAGTCCCCTGCAAGCATTAAATCTCCAACTGACCCTCAGCTGGCACCTCACGCAGCATCCCCTGAAGCCCACGCCTCTTGGCCCCATGCTGCAGCCATCCATGGAAAGCCCCAGTCCCTGATCCATCTACCTCCTTCCCCCCCCAGCACTAGAATTTGTGACCATAGGCAGGAGCCATCATCTTTATGTCTCTTGAACTTGGAGGGGGGGCCTTGCCCCTCCCTTCCTGGCTGTCTCACCATGGCCTCTTTCCCAGATGTTTGGTCACATTGGTAGCACTAGGAGGAGGATCGGCTAATGACCTCCCTTCATCCCTAGAGAAGATGGAGGAGAGAGTAGCCATCCTTCAAAACACCACAGCAGGGATTTCCCTGGTGGTCCAGTGGTTAAGATCCGCACTCCCAATGGAGGGGGTCTGGGTTCGATCCCTGGTCAGGGAACTAGGTGCCACATGCCGCAACTAAAGATCCCACGTGCTGCAACTAAAGATCCCGTCTGCCACAACTAAGACCCAGCACAGCCAAATAAATAAATAAATATTTTTTTTAAACCCCAAAAAACAAAAAAAAACCGCCTTCCCCAAAATGGCACAGCTCACTAATTTCCAGTCATCCTTTTATAATGATCTGGGACTTTTTGGAGGGGGAGATGGGAAGAAGATATGTCTGTAATGACCCCTGTCAGCTTGGGGAGAGGGCTGGCCTCAACTGCTGAGAGTTTTCTCAGCTGAGAATGTGAAGTACTTGACCTTTTGTTCTCAGCTGGGCGCCTTAGTCACCAATTTCTGGGAATTCAGGAAGAATTCTACTCTGCTTCAGACATCCTGGGATAGAATCTCTTAATTGGCTTTTCCTCCTAGTTATGGGCTATATTTAAACAAACTTTCATAGTTTCCTGTTTAGAAGTGAGTGGTCTTCTCTTGCCTCAGCATCTGAAAAATCGAAATCACACGGATCATGTAGCCTGGAATTAAATTCAGCATTACCTTTCAACAGATACTCACAAGTACAACTGGAATTAAGAGTCCACAGTGTACCTGGACGGCACTGTTGAGTTATATAAGGAATATGAGGAAAGGAGTCCTTCCTCTGAACTTACACAAGAGCAGCATCGAAGGCATATAAGTGCTAACACATTTGATAGACGCTCTGAGTAGAGGAAGAGGAAGATGTTATGTGTTGGGAAAGGCTTCAGCAAGGAGTAGATTGAACTCAGTTTGGGTTTTCTATGATGAGCAGAATTTGGCTAGGAGGACAGTGGGTGGGAGAGACTATGTCTGCCTAGTGCCCCACCAACCCTTTTGATCTCCTTCTCTTTTGTAGGTCCGAACGATAAACATGTATAAGGAAATTGATCAAACACCCTACAAACAAGACATTAATGCCAAGAACCTGATCCAGTGTTGGAAAGAATGCATGGCCATGTCTTCCTACGCCCTAAGGAAAGCAGCCGTAGAAAAATTCAACTCAGAGAATTGCTGGAAGAAGAAGGGGCTGGCAATGGTCCCCCTGAAGTTTCCTGTCGGCCTGGGATCAGTTGCTGCTGGTCAGGTCAGTTCTCCAAACAGACAAATCAAAAGGTGTTGAGGAAACTTTCCATTAAGGTGGATTAGCCATATGGTTGCAATATCTAATTGTTCAACTTCCCCAAAGCTGTGCTCCGTCCAACTAGCTTTTCTCCAGAGGAGACGAGAGCTAATTTGCCCACTTCCCCAGGGTTGGTGACAAGCATTCTTGCTGGGAAATTGGGAGACCCAGCACCTATTCCTGGCCTTGGAATTGAACAGCTGAGTTAGCTCACTGTGGGCCCATATCACTCAAGTATAAAATAAGGGTGGGGACCAATGACCCCCAAGACTCCTCTTCAGCTACTCTGATTCTGTGAGATAGAAACAGGAAATGAAATAGTAACAAGAAGCTGCAAGGCACTCGGTGCTCCTCCCCTTTTTGGTGGGTTGGGGAAAACTACATCCAGAAAAATAAATCATTTAAATATCTTTTCAAACACAATCGTAGAAGTTTTTTTTCACTTTATAGCCGTTAAAGGTATCACGGGGAGGACTGAAAATCTCTTCTTGTTGTTTACTTTCTTTAATTGATTAAATGAATTCCCTGCTTGGTTGGTAAACCTCACTTGCAGGTTCCACCTCTTCATTCTTGAGTGGAACTTACCCGGGACAGCTGGTGGTCTTTATTCTCGCTCATTGTACAGCAGGGATGTGGAAACCCTGTTCCCTACGTTCTTATGTGTCCGTATGTGTATCTATACATACATGTGGATGAGGTGACAGAGCGCTCAAAACTGTAGTCGCTCCCCTTCGCAGAGTTCACACCTCTGGCTGAACCATGAAGAAGGTACGGCAGGTGTGTGTGTTGAGCGCTGACAGAATAGGGATAAATGGGGGTGGGGTTGTGAGGAGAACTAGTGTGTAAGCCGTGTGATGGGGAGGCCAGGAAAAGCAGTCAGGAAGGTCCTTCCCCCATTTCCACACCCATCATCACCCATCTATCCTGACTCAGCCTCGATGTAATCATCAGGACGTTTTCGTGCAGCGTTGATTGTAGGTGGGTTAACGCAGAGGAACATATAACAACACAGTGGTGATCTGATTGCAGCCTTCCTATGCCTCCCCTGTTTACGATGGCAAAACAGCACAGATGTTGTTTAGTTATCTGCCTACAATTTACTCAGATGAAAGAGTCAAGAGGCTGTGGTTGAGGAATAAAGGCAAAAACAAGGTTATTAAAAAGGAAAGGAAGGAGGAAAACTATCCCTAGAAAAGGGTTAGCGAGCAGTGACAAAACTTTGTATATAGTTTTGGGGCAAACTGATTAGCTGGCAGCCAGCAAAGAGGTCAGTCTGGGCCATCTGTCCTTGAGTACACCGACCAGGATCATGCAGAAAACAATTTCCATTGTATATGAATCTTCTGGAAATTTGGGGGCGTTAGGCTGTGGGTAGACATGGCAGGCTGTCTCTATTCAATGGTTGCCATTACTTAATACCTGGCCTCCACAGGACAATAGGTCTGTCCCATTTCCCTCATCAGAAATTTCTCAAAAAGTAGATAAAAATTAACGATAATTACTGAGCACCTACTATGTTGTAAGTTCTTTTCGATTTTATCTCATTCAGCCCTCAGGGCAACCTATAAGATTTGTAACCTTATGTTAATGATGAGAAACTGAGGCTCAGAGAGCTTAAATAACTTGCCCAGAGTCCCACAGCCAGTGAGAGCCGGGGCCGGTGCTAGAACGCAGGTCTCAGAGGCTCCAGAAGCTGTGCCTTGTCAGCTACATCAAGCCGCTTCCCCATAGCACCTTCTGGGGGGAACTGAGGTGGGATTCAGCTCAGCTGGGAAGAAACTAGACCACAGCCAGCAGCACAAATTCATTCTCAAAGGCTCCTGAGAAGCTCTCCCCGCCACCACCATCCCCTCCCATCCTTCCCTGGAAACCAGCTTCTGTGCTTAAAACATTTGCTTAGGGCTGAATTGCAGAGTTGAATTGAGGAGTTTGAGATCAGTCAGGCTGCTTCCTGGAAGCCATACGCTGAAAGCCTCTGTTCTGAAGCAAACCAGATAGAGGGGGGAACTAGAGCACCTTCTGTGTGTACGGCCCTAGGCTGGGTGATTTGCAATTTCCCACTTGATTTAAGCCCTATCTCCCCTCTGTTGGCTGGTGTGATTCTGTTTCATAGCAGGGGGAGCTGAAGCCCACAGAGGTCCGCTCTCCTACAGAAGGCCATCCAGCTAGTGAGTGGTAGAGCAAGGACTTGACTTCAGGACTGTGCTCCCAACAGCTGAGGGTGTCAAACATGCCTCACCTGCGTTTTATTTAATTCCTAGACAGAGCACTGAAGTGCACACAGTGTCTAATGAACCTCTGTATTCCCAGTGCCTTCATACGGCACCTGGCACGGAAGAGGAACTCAAATGTTTGAATGGCTGAGACATTTTGGGAATCTGTTGGGTCAAAGCTCACGTCTCACCAACACCAGCAGTCATTGCTTGAGGACTTAAATTTCACAGACTAAGTTCCCAGTTTATATTGGAGAACTGTCTGTTCCCACGTGCCAGTTGTGCTGATTTCGTAGATGCAGCTTTGCAGAATTATCTTTTGTGGCGCTAACAATGAACCATCCGGTGGTGCCACTTAACTGAACCAAATTCAACATTTTAAGCGGCCCAAGAAAACTGCAGCAGCACATGGGACAAGTTACTCAGCAGTCTCGGACAGAAATGCTGCCCTGGACACACAGGCAGAGCGCTGCCGCCAGCGGGGTCACACATGAAGGAAATGCACAATCCACTGTACTTGTAGTTCAATCACATGTGCCAGCTACACATTTCACCCACAAGCAACTTCTGAATTGCTTGCAGAGCCAAGGAGGCCAAATATAGTGTCTGCAAGCTTAAGGAGCAGATTAAATGGCTATCCTGTTGCCAATTCATTTATCAAACTTCTATTGAGTACTTCCTACTCCTGACGTACTATGTTGCTTTGCAAGGGATGCCTTAGGACATGGACTGTCCTTCCAGGGGGCTTACCTTCCAGCAGAGGACAAAGAGGTGCCGTAGAACGGAGCCCAGGAGCAGCCGCTGCAGCTGGCATCCCCTGCCGTCTGGTGCACAACCCCTGGGCAGCCCGCCCTGGGTGCTCTGTAGAGGATGTCACTCCTTATCTTTCTTGTTTAGAGAATAAATGACCAGGAGCACAAGACAGTGTTTCCAGGACTGATACGTCAGCAGACAGTAAAACATGCTCTGCTGGATCTCCCCAAGGCACTTGGATATGATTGTTATGGCAACGATGCCTTTCCTAAGGCTCTAAGATTCTCCCTTGGGCTGTGAGTGTATGTGCCTTTGTCCTCAGAGGAAGTGCTCCTATGTCCCCATTTTCTCAATACATCCCTAGTTTATACCAGCTGACCAGGTTAATAGAGCCCATTTTCACTGTCAAAGTGCCTGATTTGGAATGCTAGAGGCTTCTGCTTGTCATTTGCTAGAGTAGTGTGAACCTTTGGATGCCAGTAAAGAGGCAGCTCTCCAAGTGTGGCCCATGGCCCACAGGTGGCTCTAAAGGTCCTTCTGGTGGGCAAAGAATCGATCTAGGAATGCACTCCTTTCCTTGGGCATATCTGGTGATTGACATGCAGTTCCCTTGACTTTCACTTCTGACCAGGGTTGTTTATAAATAATCTAAGTGAGTAAAGCAAGGCTTAAAAAATTTAGCTTCATTAAATGGAAATTAGCTTGTTACCAGCATTTTCTGAAGACCTGCCTTTACAAATCCTAGATTATTATGCCACTCTGCATAGAAGCTTAGATATTAAGAAACCTAGCCGATAGCTTTTAGTGACCCCTGGCTGGCCTAGACTACATCTAAGAGGCTGGCACTTCCCAGTTGAGCAGCAGTAAAGGTGTACCTTGCAGGCCCCCTGAACCATAGTGGAACCACTAGAAGCATTTTTCTCTAGGACCATATGCTGTTAATATTGCTCGTATACTGGAGACTCAAAGTGAAGACGCCATTCACATTTTCTGCAGTCTCCTGGGATATCTCAGTCTCCTGGCCCATCTCCATACCCCCTAGTTTAGCACAAGCAGACTTGGCAAGAAGGCGCATTCCTATTGACTGTAAAACATGCTTAGCTTAGAGCCTGGGTGTTTCTGACCACAGCAGCCTTTTATTCTATGTTAGCTGTTTGGTTCCTTCTGTATTCCTGTGGGAGCTGTGCAGTTAGATAAGATTACTTCCAAGTTCTCTTCGAACTCTAAAGCCCTATAACTCTGGGCCAAGATGATTGAGGGTGGGCTTAGCTCATTTTGCAGCAAAAAAGTAATGTCTATCTGCCCCATCTTATTTGGATTTTTATTTTTGCTTCTCTATAACATACCTACAACTATGGGGATAAGTGTTCATGTCAACAAGTCTTCCTTCTTCCCCAAACTATCTATACTTAACTTTGCATTTAAAACTGACACCCTCTCCCCCAAAAAACCCAAATCCAGATTATTGTTCCACCCTGGGTCGGGGCGATCCTTGAAGGTACCAGTGCACTGAGCTGTTCTACTGAGGAAATAGCGTAAGCAGCATAATCCTGCCCCAGACGCACAGCCGTCCAGCGACAAGCTGGCCTCTTGTGGGACGATCATGAGGCAGCACCTGTCCCTGCCTTGCCCTGGCTCTGCTCAGTGCTCTCAGGGCAATGGGGAAAGGGTCTGTGTTTATTTTGGCACATGTGGAAAGGAGGGAGGGGATGCCTTACAGGGAAAAGGTTTTCTAATTGACAAGATATGTGATAATGTCAATCAGAAAGATCGTGGCAACCGTTTTCATCTTTTTTGCTTAGGCTGCTGCCCTGGTTCACATTTATCTAGATGGGTCTGTGCTGGTGACTCATGGTGGAATTGAAATGGGGCAGGGGGTCCACACTAAAATGATTCAGGTAAGAATGCAAATAATTGGATTAGGTCGGATGTGTGCTTGTAGATATGTGTATGAGAGAGAAAGTTGGAGTGTTCATTTTCTGTTCCAAAATAAAAAGGATAGGAGACTTTAGCTTTGACTACTTCAACTGCTAAGCTATTCACAGAAACTGGGTAAACAAGCCAGTTTTGTAACTGACCCTCCTAAAAGAATGTGGTAGAATAGCCTCTGGTTGTCTTATTGCTAAAGAAGGTTGTATGGTCATTTGCTGCTTTCCTTTGGATATATTAACAAGTGTGTTGTCTTTTTTGAACCTTTGCTGGGCAATAAAAAGATTTAGAAATTCTGATGTATTGCATTATTTCTTGCCCTTTTTATAGTAAGGACTCTGAACAACTGATAGTATAAAATACATTTGATATTTCTAACCAAACTACCAGTTTTCTTTTCACTCAATTATTTTAGAATAATTTTTAGCTACTGTTTCTATTTTGCTAATTATTGTAATATTATGGATTATAAAACATTTGAAAGACAAACATTATTTTAGAAAACGCTGCCACCACAGCAATTCCACCACTTAGCAATAATCACTGTTTTGGGGTCTCTCTATTTTGACTTTTTTTCTTTTTCAAAAAATCACTAGCATTCTGTTTATATAATTTTGTATCCTGGATTTTCACCTATCCTTATAGAGAGTGACCATTTCCTCCTGTCATTAAGAATTCTTTACAATCATGATTTTTAATGCTGCACGTATATGTCTGTATAATTTATTTAGCCATCCCCAATTGTTGAACACTTCAGTGAACATTTTTGTCCATAAACCTGTGATCAAACCAATGATTTTTTTAAAAAATAAATTCCAGGAATGGAATTACTGGGTCACAGAATATATCTTAAGTCACTTGACACGTTACCAAATTGTTTTCCAGAAAGTATCCATCACATTACACCACTACCCAACATTGTACGTCATGGATTGTTTAAAAAAAACTTAGATAATTTAATAAAGTATCTCATTATTGCTTTAACTTGCACTTTTCTGATCATAGAGGTGCCGAATATATGTTTTATTTCATGTTATCACTCACTTGAGAATTGTGTGGTCATACCTGTCCCCCTTTCTGGGGTGAGACTTCAGTGTTTTCCTTATTGGGCCACCAGAAACCTTTCTGTTCTAAGCCTATGAGCTTTGTGTAGGCAGTCTTCTGAAAGCCAGTGATGGGGAGGGCTCTGTATGCCTTATGCCCCTGTCGTAATTGTGGACAAACTCAACTAAGCCATACTGCTAGCAGGAAAGAGAATGTGGAACCAGCTGAGATTAGTAGTATGATTTTACCCCATCATTAAACACAAAGGAAGAACCTAGCAGCCAGCTAAGTCCTTATGTTGGCCAGTGGCACTGGCACCATGTACTTCTGGGATCTCCAGTTGGTGCAGCTGCTTTAACAAAGCCATTGTCCTTTCTCAGAAATGCTCTCTTCCTGGAGCATCTCCAGAAATGTGGATAAGGCATCTCCTCTCTGATGAAGTCAGATTTGCTAGAATTTGGCAGAGTGCAGAGGTAGGAGAGGCCTTGAAAGTGTTGATTTCATGATGATGAAAACATGAAACATTTCTTCCTGCCTTGGCTTGGGGCCTCACCTCCTCTTCCTGGTGCTATTGCACAAAAGAAAGTCAAAGAACAAGAAAGTGTGCTCAGGGCTGGGGGGGCCAGACTAGCTACAGGGTCTTAGACAAGAGGAACTTCTTGTGGCTGGAAGAATTCGTGGCCCTGCCGCTTGTTCCAGTTGGGCATGGGGGTGTTCCACACACATGCTACCGTGTGTTAATTGCACGGGTCTATGACTAACCAAAGAAAAGTGAAAGAAGATCTCTTCCAAAATCCAGGTGGCCAGTCGTGAATTAAGGATGCCATTGTCCAACATCCACCTTCGGGGAACAAGCACAGAAACCGTCCCTAATGCAAACATCTCTGGAGGTTCTGTGGTGGCCGATCTCAATGGGTTGGCAGTAAAGGTAAAAATCGTTGCAGTGGCACCCAAATCATGAACCCCATCAAGGCTGGAGCTCAGAAGATGCTGCAAATCAATCCAGCTCTTGTCTCCTTCCCACACCCTCTTGGGGAAAACTGCGCCTTCCCCCAGTCAGGGGCTCAGTCAGTGTCCAGGACTGGCCACTCCCCTGAGCGGGAGATGCCACCTCCTTTCTCCCTCACTCCTGACAGCTCACTGGTCCCCAAGCCCTATCAGTTCTACTCAGAAATGTCTCTTTCCAGTTCCAGGTTGCAGTACCACGGCTGCTTTGGTTCAAACTCGCGCCTCTTGTCAGGGCCATCGCAAGGCTCTGTCTGTCCACCCCAGTTTCATTGCCTTTCACTCTGGCTTCCTGCAGCCAGGGAAAGCTTTCCCACAAAATAAATCTGACCATGCTGTGCTTAAAAACCGGTGGTTTATCAACAGTTTTTCTCTTAAGTCCTGACCGCTTAGCAGGGCTTACAAGGCCCCCATCCCAGGCGGTCTGTCTTTAAGACCAGCTCATGCTTCATCCCCACCCCCATGAGACCTTTCACACCACCTCTTACGGGGTTGGTGTCTTCCTTCTCTGTGTACCGTGAGCCTCTTAAATAAGCCTATACAACAGCACATAATAGTGTGTTTTTGAAATTGTTGTTCGCCTGACATTATGGTCATAATTTTAACTAAAAAATAATCCGTAGGATGCTTGTCAAACTCTTCTAAAACGCCTTGAACCCATCATCAGCAAGAATCCTGGAGGCACTTGGAAGGACTGGGTGAGAATCACTGTTACTTTGTGTTGTATGTTAGGGGAAAAAAGGAGAGAGGAGAATGAGATGTGTGAATCAAATATCAGTAGAAAGGGCACATTAAAAGGTACTGCAGTTACATCATGATCAATAGAGGCCTTTGGCTCTCGGCATGTGGAAATATTATCACAGCATGATGGAGGAACTCCTACATCTGGGACAATTCTCTATTAGAGAAAAGATGGTGCTTGTGTCCAGAACTCTTGTTTTAATCAAGAATTAATTAATGTTTCTTCCTAAGGAATCTAGGTATTTTCTAGATAATAGCAGTCCATCTATTTGTTCTTTTTTGGGGGTTCCCCTGTTCCTAAAATTGGAAGATAACACTAGAATCCTGTTATAAAAGTAAAAATCATATAAGCACTCTTTTAGACAGAGGAAACCAAGCCATTTGGGTATATATTCAGCAAGTAGTAGGCACTAAATGGAATAGAAATATTCAACTGCTTCCTTTCATCTACCTAAAATCTAATTGGATGAGAAGACACACATTCTAAAGTCAACTAGGAAACTTTTCAGAGTAACAGCTTCTAAAGTACCAGATGGTGTGGAATGGATACCCACTCAAGGCTGACAGTTCTAGGATGTCAAGTCATATTAAAGCACTGGTCTGGAGGAAATAACATTGGAGAGTCTTCCTTAGAAATGGTTCCTGCTATTCCATAGAGTTAGGATTCATTCCATAGTTCATATTTATAGGAGCTCTCAATCCTTTCTGGGCATATTTATTTCTGCCCTTTGCCCAGTGCTTCCTGGGAGACTCTGGTTGGAGAAAGATGGAGAGAGATGCAGTGCAAGAGAGTCGGTCCTCCACCATCAAAAAATGGTGCCATTCAGCCCAGTTTCTTCTGTAATGGTTGCACGTCTCACATTTTTCTTTCTCAGACTTGGGGACATCATTTTGTATCTTAGTCAACTGTGTACACTGCAGAGTCAGGGGAACTTTTGGTATAAATGGTACAATTCAGCAAGATTGTACCCCTCTCCTAAGTCTGTTGTGGATACATGATATTAAAATTAAGTGTCTGACCACCCATTTTTTCCTGAAATGTTCTGTGTTAATAGGCTAAGTCTTTCCAGGTGACTGAGTGAAATTCTTCATAAGCAGAACATGTGTTGCCCACAATAGTCCAATCTATAAGTGTAACATACCATGGGAGTCATTTATTATGATGATATGCATTGAACAAATGCTATGCCTACAAGCAGTGAACTATAAATGCCTATAGAGATGGAAAATGCTGAAAGGAATAAATTAAACTTGGTCCTTCCTAGTTATTACTACTGATCACTTTATTTAACAGAGTAAAATTAATATTGAAGTCTCGAGTGATTCTTACTTTAAACATCTTTATTACATCACATTGTATTCTTCTTTCCCAGGCACAGGCTGCTTTTGATGAAAGCATTAGTCTTTCAGCTACTGGATACTTCAGGTAAATAGTCCTTTCAATCGCATGCTATGGAAAATAGCAGCGGTATCTTGAGGGGAAGTTTCATATCTGTTTGACACTTTGGCAAAAAATGATTTTGTACCTTGTGTTAACCCACTGTTATAAAGAACATTTAGGCGCTACTTAATCCAAATTTCCAGAAAGCCTGGGAAAAAATAGACACACAAATAAAATACAGCTGAATCGATGATTCAAATCATACTGGGAAGTACTAGAGGGTTCTCTGGGGGTTAGTGCTTGGAACCCACAACAGTGGTTGACCTTTTGTTGAAAACTCAGTGTGTCCCTTAAGTTAGGAAGTGAAGGGAAAGGGATGCAAATTAAACCCATAATAAGATAAATACCATTTCACACCTTCTAGATTGGCAAAATATAAGAATTTGACAATAACTATGTGTTGTCAAGATGTGGAACAACTAGAACTCAGGCACTTTAGAAAAGAATCTATCAATTTATCGAGTTATTTTAATGGAGCGTGGAAGCCGTCAGAGAACAGAGTGATATAGAGAGTCATACCTGATTTTGTCTCTTTGCCACTTGTCAGGGGAGTCCCAGGCTATCAGGAATTGGCTATCAGGAATAAGCCCCTCCAGACTGGGCAGAGCAGAGGAGAGAAGGGTAGAAAGTACTGGCAAGCTGCTGGCCTATGCTTCTCTTCTACCATGGCATTTGTTTGGTATTCTTAAAGAACAGTTAGGAACAGAGCAGGCCATGGTGCCTGATGGAGCGACCAGAGTAGTGGCACAGAATGAGAGCCAAGGGGCCTAATCCCTCGCACAGAAGGCTGAATCCTAGAGCCAGCAAGACAGGTGAACTGGCAAGTGTGCACCTTTGATGTAGTGTTCGGTGTAAAATCCAGGTGGAATCCCCCAAATCTGATGACGATAGGATTACATGACCCAATGTTAGCCAAAAGCAATAGGATATCCATACAGTCAGCAGTTAACTTCCAAGCATAATGAGTCAGTGGTAGGGAGTGGTTTCATGTTTTTACCAGGCAAAGCAAGTTTAATAAGAAAGAAGTAAATATTTATTTATTCAGCAGACTTATTGCATGTATTATGTGCTACACATCATTGTGCATGTGCACTCCTCTGGTTTGCTGTGCATACAAATTGAGCACAGCTCTTAACGGGTCTGTTTAATCATTGTGGTCTGCAATTAGGGGACTTGATCACTTAACAACGCTCCTCAAGAATTCTGTTTCCTCCAGGGGTTATGAGTCGAACATGAACTGGGAGACGGGCGAAGGCCATCCTTTCGAATACTTTGTTTATGGAGCTGCCTGTTCCGAGGTTGAGATAGACTGTCTGACAGGTGCTCATAAGGTCAGTACCAATTGGGACGGTCTTCAAGTTGAACTCTAGATACATCTATTTTCCGCATATTCCATCTGTCTGAGCACCAGAGAGGCACCATGTAATCGGCCTAAGGATAATTTGTCTGTTTTACCAAGGAAAATAGAAGCTCAGCAATCGCCTCGGTGTTTTATGTGGAAAACAACTGGCAGCCTCTCTTCTTTATTTCCCCGCTCTTTCAAATGGAATCAGGAAAAAAAATCACTTCAAGGAAGAAACACAGCCTACAGGGGGCTTCGATGTAGAAACACAGCCTACAGGGGCCTTCCTCTTGCATGAAATGCCATCATATGGCATTCTTGAAGGATTTCATAAGCATCCACAATCTGCTAACAAGCACCAAGGGCCAGCCCAGGGGAGCTCGTGGCCAGCTTTTGATATCTTTTGTCCAGCTAGGTCCTGCTTTTTAGATAGTTTAAGAGCATCCTTATGCTTTTAAGGAATGCTATGAGGAGATGCTCACACAGATTCTCACACACACACACACACACATGCTCCTGCTTCAAGGACTCAGAGTTTCTCCTCTTGTAGCTGGGCCTTTGAGGGTAAATGAAGCCCCTTGCCACTATCAATAACAATAAATGATCATCGATGGATTAAATGGGACTGTGATACCCTCACAACTGTCATGTGATAATCTGCCCAAAACCTACCCAGAGGCAAGCTCTAGTTCTTGATATTTCCAAACATCCTTTGTGACTGCATCTTGGATTGTGATCAAATATAAATTTTCATTTCATATGTCTCCAGCCTGTATGTTTTTAAACTGTAGTCAGCCTAATCTTTGAAATTATATACACCCTTATTGAACCTACACCTTTATTGAATCTGCCCATTCAGGTATCTAGCTCGTCTGGATTCTGATTCAAACCAGATTACTTTTGGGGAAACTTGGACTGGGGCAAGACAATGATCACTCCAAGCACGCTTTTCATGCTACGGTAGCTGTCCTGTGTTAGGGAGTTCAGTAGAAAGTTCTCTCATGCTAACTGATTTCTACATCCCCCCTCCCTTGAAGAAAATGTTGGTGAAGACTTAATCATTTGGGTTTCCTTGTGTCTTGCATATGCCTTGGTCTTGTTAAGACCTAAGAACAGGGTAATAATTAGCCTTGGTATGAAATGTTAAGGTGTGCTCTTATAATTTATTAAACAATCTTTTTTTATATAAATTTATTTATTTATTTATTTATTTTTGGCTGTGTCGGGTCATAGTTGCTGTGCACGGGCTTCCTCTAGTTGCAGCGAGCGGGGGCTACTCTTTCATTGCAGTGCGCAGCCTTCTCATGGCAGAGGCTTCTCTTGTTGCGGAGCACGGGTTCTAGGTGCAAGGGCTTCAGTAGTTGTGGCATGCGGCCTCAGTAGTTGTGGCTCGCGGGCTTTGGAGCGCAGGCTCAGTAGTTATGGTGCACGGGCTTAGTTGCTCGGTGGCATGTGGGATCTTCCCAGACCAGGGCTCGAACCTGTGTCCCCTGCATTGGCAGGCGGATTCTTAACCACTGTGCCACCAGGGAAGCCCAACTGAACAATCTTAAGAGATGCATGAAACAGCCTTATCAGATGTCGTCATCAAAGCTAGATCTGAGGCTCAGGTTAGGTATCACCCCAAGGCAAAAGGCCGTAATGTGACATCCCACTAAGGGACCTCCCTGTGGCCTGTTTTTCAGAAATTCTCTTCATATTGATGGAATTGCTTTAACAGACATTTATTAGCTGATACCATTTCTGAGGGTCAGGAACCTGGGAGTGGCTTATTGGGGTGATTCTGGCTTGGGTTTCCTCATGAGGTTACCGCCAAGCTGTCGGCCAGGGTTGCAGTCATCTCAAGGCTCAATGGCAGCTGGAGAATCCGATTCCAAGCTGCATTGCATGGCTGTTGGCAGGAAGCTTCAGTTTCTCACTGGCTGTTGGCCAGAGGTCTCCATTCCTCACCACATGGACCTCTCCATAGGATGTTTCAGTGTCCTCAGGACGTGAAAGCTGGTTCCCCGTGAGGGACTGGTCCAAAGGAAAAGGAGAGAGAGTATGCATGATTAAGATAGCACCCAAGACAGAAGCCACAGTCAACCTAATCTCGGAGTGATGAACTATTACTTCTGCCATATTCTACTCATCACACAAACCACCCCTGGTAGAGTGTGGGAGCGGGCTGCATGAGGACGTGAATACGGGGAGGTGGGGGTCATCGAGGGCCATCGTGGAGTCTGGCTGCCACAGCCTAAAACAGCGCTATCAAATGACAGTGCAGACAGCAGTAAGTCCACAGCCTTGAAAGCAAAAGCTTCACTAACACTGCAGAATTGAGAGCACTCCTGCTCGCCTCCAGTTGAGGCCACTGGTCTCCTAGAAGAGGCCACCAGCCTTGCTAACTGGTGTGGAGGAGAAATTTACATTTCACTGTGTCTTTAAATAAGAGGGGTGGGTGCCTGGAGTTGTATTATAGTTAGACATTCTAGATCACTATCTAATTTACTTAAGAAAAATGCTAGATGAAAGTCCCAGATCAAATAAGGAAATTCTTGGGTTTCCTTTGTTCCATTAATAATTATAAGTAGAATCTGTCATGACAAAGACCATATGTCACATAAAAGAAGGTACAGACCTGCAGGGGAGCAAAGGTGTCACCACCAGCCTGGCTGGGCCTGCTGTCGTTCTCCTCATTTGTAGGTTATCAGAGAACTTTTGGTCACCAAAGTTGTAACGTTAGATTTAATCTCTGCTCTGCTCTAAAAATGAAAAATGTAAAATAGCAGATAACAGATTTTTTGCTGATGTACCCTGAGTTCTTGATTCAGTAACTATCACCCAGCCAGTTGGACTCTGAATGTGGGGTTGTGTGGTAGCCACAAAGTTTTGCAACAAGGATCAAGAGGGCCAGAGACATTTCCTGTTTTCTGTGGCATATGGTCTATTTGTTGTAGTGGATTAAACTGAATATGTTACATCACTCAGCTGGAATCAAAGTCAAGTAAATATTTTTCTCTCCTATTGTTTCCAAGAAAAATAAATCACTGATTAAGCTGGTTGAGTATTTATATAACTTTGAAAGTTATACATAATAAACTTTGTTGCTTCTTTCTCCTGAAATATAATGTGGCCCAAAGATAGGTTCTTTTCAATGCCATCCTGACAGGAACTGCTTCTCGACTTTGTCTCCCCAAGTTGTATTCATTAAACTAAACGTTTTTACTTTTTTTTAATAACTAGAACATCAGAACAGACATTGTCATGGATGTTGGCTGCAGTATAAATCCGGCCCTTGACATAGGCCAGGTATGTGGAACTGACTTTCCTGACTCCCTATTTGTAAAAGTCAAAACTTCTGGGGGATCTGCCAGGAACACATCCCGTTGGCTTATTCATCACCTTCTTATTCTATCCCTTTATTCAGAATCTTTCCGTTCAGGACTGCCACAGAACTCAAATCTCATGGTGTTTAAAAAAGGGAAGGGAACAAAGGTGTTTCAGGTAGTTTTTGAAGAAACATACAGTCTGTGACTGGGGAGCTTGAATGAGCAGGACTAAGCCTAGAGGTGAAAAGTGAGCCCCATACCTGTGGGCTGGAAGTAGAACGCAGTGCTTAGTGCTGAATCTTGGGGAGATGATGGGCTCTGGCTTCAGGGTGTTTAATGTTGGGTTGAGATAACAAACGTCAAATAGTTACAGCAGCAGCTGTTGATGGGTAGCCTATTTTGCCCACAGACATTTTAAAATTTAAATTTGAAATAATTAACAAGATTGAAAAATCACAAGCTATTTTACATGAATTTTCAAATGGCTAGCATCTCTTGGAAACACAGAAAATTTGCCAACACCGGAGCTACATTTCCACGAGGAAAAGTTGATTGGCTGCTTCTTTAGAGAGTCACATGCTCTCTGGAAGCTTCACTCACTTTCTTTACCCGCCTCAGCCCCAGTGGGCCATTCAGCGCCCTACTCGCAATGGAGCGTATAGTCTTAGGGACTCTCCAATTAGGACATTGACTGGAGAATGGGAAGAATGTATGGGTTGGAGAAGTCAAAGCAGGCTTCCGGGAGGAAGTGGTGTGGACCAGGTAGTCAAAGAATGAGCAGGAAGAGGTGTTCCGGGTGGGAGGAGAGTGGAGGAAATCAACCTAAAGAAAGAGCTAAGATTCTGCACACCTTGTGTTCATGGCTGGCAGTGAGGAGAGGCTGGTGGCCGCACTCACCCATGTCCCAGGAGCAGGACGTGAGGCTGGAGGTAGGGAGCAAAAGAGGGCCGGGTTGGTGGAAGCCTCCAAAGACAGGCACCTCACTTAGCGGGTGGAGGGGACTTGGCCCGGGGAGCAGTCTGGAGTGTTAGGAAGCTTCCTCTAACATCATGGTAAAGAAGAACATCTCTGCTAATAGATAGAAGTGAGGATGGAGATGGGTGGAGAAAATATGACCACAGGAAGGAAAGAAAGGAAGAAGAGACTCAGAAATCAGAAGTCTGTGTGGAAAGGTAATTTTGTCCACGTGCTGACATCTAAGAACTGGAGCATTTTAAAGCTGTAAAGGAAGCTAAGCAAGCACACGGTTCAAACCCTTCCTGTTACAGGCGAGGAAACTGAGTCCAGAGGTGTGAGGCCAGCAGGCTCGTGAGTGAGGAGTGGCATGAGCTGCTAAGGTTCCGGAGCCCCGAGAGCCTTTCTTGGGGTGCTGGGGTCTGTGGCCAACCAGGCAGAGAGCGTTTCATCTGCCCTGTAGGCAGAAGAAGTCAGGGCATTTGGGCTACGGGCTCTCTGAGGGTTCTTCCAGAGCTGCAATTTTAATGCCAGGCTGAGATTCGAACGCAAGTCCTTTGAGTGAACTTAGCGCTAAGATGTTCAGACATGCTTCGAGGTGAACTTGTAAGTAAACATTTGGAGACATACTCCAAGACATGCTGAAAACCCCCTTCAACTGCATTTTTTTTTAACATCTTTATTGGAGTATAATTGCTTTACAATGGTGTGTTAGTTTCTGCTTTATAACAAAGTGAATCAGTTATACATATACATCTGTTCCCATATCTCTTCCCTCTTGCATCTCCCTCCCTCCCGCCCTCCCTATCCCACACCTCTAGGTGGTCACAAAGCACAGAGCTGATCTCCCTGTGCTATGCGGCTACTTCCCACTAGCTATCTATTTTACATTTGGTAGTGTATATATGTCCATGACACTCTCTCACCCTGTCACATCTCACCCCTCCCCCTCCCCATATCCTCAAGTCCATTCTCTAGTAGGTCTGTGTCTTTATTCCCATCTTGCCACTAGGTTCTTCATGACATTTTTTTCCCCTTAGATTCCATATATATGTGTTAGCATACTGTATTTGTTTTTCTCTTTCTGACTTACTTCACTCTGTATGACAGACTCTAACTCCATCCACCTCATTACAAATACCTCCATTTCATTTCTTTTTATGGCTGAGTAATATTCCATTGTATATATGTGCCACATCTTCTTTATCCATTCATCCGATGATGGACACTTAGGTTGCTTCCATGTCCTGGCTATTGTAAATAGAGCTGCAATGAACATTTTGGGCCATGACTCTTTTTGTATTATGGTTTCTCAGGGTATATGCACAGTAGTGGGATTGCTGGGTCGTATGGTAGTTCTATTTTTAGTTTTTTAAGGAACCTCCATACTGTTCTCCATAGTGGCTGTATCAATTCACATTCCCACCAACAGTGCAAGAGGGTTCCCTTTTCTCCACACCCTCTCCAGCATTTATTGTTTCTAGATTTTTTGATGATGGCCATTCTGACCAGTGTGAGATGATACCTCATTGTAGTTTTGATTTGCATTTCTCTAATGATTAATGACGTTGAGCATTCTTTCATGTGTCTGTTGGCCATCTGTATATCTTCTTTGGAGAAATGTCTATTTAGGTCTTCTGCCCATTTTTGGATTGGGTTGTTTGTTTTTTTGTTATTGAGCTGCATGAGCTGCTTGTAAATCTTGGAGATTAATCCTTTGTCAGTTGCTTCATTTGCAAATATTTTCTCCCATTCTGAGGGTTGTCTTTTGGTCTTGTTTATGGTTTCCTTTGCTGTGCAAAAGCTTTTAAGTTTCATTAGGTCCCATTTGTTTATTTGTGTTTTTATTTCCATTTCTCTAGGAGCTGGGTCAAAAAGGATCTTGCTGTGATTTATGTCATATAGTTTCTGCCCATTTTTGGATTGGGTTGTTTGTTTTTTTGTTACTGAGCTGCATAAGCTGCTTGTAAATCCAACTGCATTTTTAAAATTCAGACTACCAGCAAGAAGGTGAAATGTTACTGTTGACTATCTTTTCTCATATATGGAATTTTTTTTTTTTTTTTTTGCCTCAGATTGAAGGTGCATTTATTCAAGGCATGGGACTTTATACAATAGAGGAACTGAATTATTCTCCTCAGGGGGTCCTGTACACTCGGGGCCCAAACCAATATAAGATCCCTGCCATCTGTGACATCCCCACGGAGTTGCACGTTTCTTTGTTGCCTCCGTCTCAAAACTCAAATACCCTGTTTTCGTCTAAGGTAAGCTGTGCTCTATGAATAAATGCATGTTTACGTGATATCTGTGCCAGGAGGGAGGGGCTACATTCATCTCTTGGTTGTTTGGGGGTTTTGCCAGGATTGTAGGGGAAAAAAGCCCTGTTAAACATTTTTTTTTTTTTTGGCGACCATGCGGGTTACAGGATCTCAGTTCCCCAACCAGTGATTGAACCTGTGCCCCCCACAGTGGAACACGGAGTACTAAACACTGGACCACCAGGGAATTCCCAAAACATTTTAAAGTAATTTAACAACATTATACAATTTTTAAAAAATACTCCAAATCGTGGAGACCAACACAAACTACTATTACCATCAGGTTGTCTGATTTTTCATCTTCGTGCCAGCAATCATCTTCATGCCTATATCTGCTTTCTCCATTTGGGATCATTTCCTTAGGCTGGAATCCTAAGAATGGGAATACTGGGTTAAAATAGTGAATTAGCTTTTTAAAGGAAAAAGTTGTACATGTAATATTTAATATTTTATGTACCCGTACATGCACATATGTACCTATAGATGCACATATACATAATACACATACATATGTATATATATACAGAGAGAGAAAGAGAGAGTCATAATCTAGTTGACTTGTTTCCCTTCCAGGGTCTGGGAGAGTCTGGGGTATTCCTGGGGTGTTCGGTGTTTTTCGCCATCCAGAACGCGGTAAGTGCAGCGCGACAGGAGAGAGGACTGTTTGGACCGTTGAAGCTCAATAGTCCACTGACCCCAGAGAAGATTAGAATGGCCTGTGAAGACAAGTTCACAAAAATGGTAGGTTCTGCTCATACAAGTCTGAATTTTTTTTCCCCCTGTCCTTGTGGTTAAGTTTCATTGACCCACCATGGTGGTTTTCCACGGAAGAAAAGGTGACAGGAATCCTGAAGACATTTGAGCAGGAGAGCAGCCTGCCTGCAGTGGGGCTCAGTTCTACACCACTAAAAAAGAAAGGTTCATTCTTCATTTCTTCATTCAGCAATTGCATATTCCTCCTTAGTTTTGTTCCCTTCCCAGGACACATTAGTCAGGGATAAAGTTCAGGAACTGTGCCCTGAACCCAAGAATCCCAGGCCAAGAATCTGGGCCACCTCCACAATCTAACTTCCTCGGAAGGAAGTTTAGAGGACAAACTAAACTTCCTTCCAAACCACTGGGAGTATGTGCCATTCCTGATCTGAACCTCAAAGTAGGACAGGCCCTTTCCCAACCCCCAGCAGCAGGAATCCCTCCTGCAGACCACGCCCCCTCCCACCACGCCCCGCCTCCGGCTGAGCAAACGACTCAGCTCTCCTTGGGCGTTTCCAGTGGGATTTTTCATTGTGGGAGGAGGTCACGCCATTCACAGTGACCCCTCTGACTGTAAACAAGTTACACCTTATACTGAGGGGAGAGCCCCCTCCTATACCTCCTCTCATGATGGCTCTTCACGGTACCCCTTATAGCTCTTCCTAAACCCCACGAATCGCCGCTTCACTCTGGAGAAGCACAGAGGCTGATTCCACCTTTCCTTTGTCCTTCTTCAAGCATGAGATGACTCTCATAGCTGTCCTGCCCCGCCCGACCCTTGGTCTTCTCCTGGATTCCTCCACGTTTCTCATACTGTCATGGCCAGACCTCTCATTGTCCTGGTCACCCTCTGGGTGGTTTTTATCCTATTTTATAGTCTGCTATTTGTCACACGTCACAAACATTTTCCAAGTTGCAAACATCCAAACTTGTCCTTTTATTCCAGATTCCAAGAGATGAACCTGGATCCTATGTTCCTTGGAGTGTACCCATATGAATCAAATACAAACCTCTGGCGAAGATGGGGTGGCTCTTCCAACAAAGCAATCTATCCAGTCTCAATGCTCTAGGATGATGGGTCTGAAAGACAAATTTTCATAGTTCAGAAATCATTTCACAGAGTATTGCTTTTATAGGATGCTGATTTTAAATGTTCCATTTGGAATTTGGTAGATATGCTTAAGCAATTTAGAAATCATATTTTAAATGGCATAAATGCTAACTGGTTTCCTCTAGAATGGTATTCTTTATTATTCTGTCCCTTAAATCCATCCAGCTGAATGGAATGGAAGATGATGGTTTGTATGTGATTCATAGTTGGCTTGTATCCACCAACAGAAATTATACTGTCTAGTGAAAGGCAATTTTCTAAATAATTTTATTAGTATGAACTGTAAAGTTGTCATTTTCTCATTTGTCCCCATCTGCTATCACCCTCTTTTTCTTGTCAGAATGGATCTAGGCGCTATGTCTGAAGAGTCTGTAGGACCAAAGGAAAAAACCAGATAAACTGAACTTAATCAAAACTAGAAACTTTTGGGCTTCAAAAGAGACTATGAGAAATTGAAAAGACAAACCACAGAAAAGGAGAAAATATTGAAAATATTTGCAAATCATATGTATGATAAAGATCTAGTGTGCAGAATATATTTTAAAACTCTTACAACTCAACAATAAAAAGATAAATAACCCAATTTTTAAATGGGCAAAGGAATTAAATAGACATTTCTCCAAAGACATCTAGATGGCCAATAAGCACATGAAAAGATGCTCAAACTCATTAGTCATGAAGAAAATGCAAATCAAAACCACAGTGAGATATCATTTCACACCCACTAGGATGGCCATAATCAAAATGATGGACAATAAATAGTAAGTGCTGGCAAGAATGTGAAGCAATTGGAACCCTTATCCATTGCTGGGGAGAATGAAAATGGTGCAGGTCCTCCGGAAAACAGTTTGGCAGCTCCTCAGAAAGTTAAACATGTAGTTATCATATGACCACTCCTACATATATACCCAAGAGAATTGAAAACGTATGTTCACACAAAAACTTGGACACAAAGGTTCATAGCATTATTCATAATAGCCCAAACTGGAAACAGCCCAACTCTATAAACGGATATATGTGGTATATCCATATAAGGGAATATTATTGAGCCATACAACGAATGAAGTACTGATACATGCTACAACGTGGATGAACCTTGACAACATTATCTGAGTGAAAGTAGCCAGGCACAGAAGGCCACATATTGTATGATTCCATCTATGAAATGTCCAGAATAGGCAAATTCATAGAGACAGAGAGTAGATTAATGGTTGCCAGGCCCTGAGGGGAAAAGGGAATGGGACAGTGATGGCTAATGGGTGCGGGGTTTCTTTTCAGGCTGATGACAATGTTCTGGGATTGGATGGTGGTGACGGTTGTACAACCTGTGTATATACTAAAAACCACTGAATTATACACACTTTAAAAGAGTGAATGTTATGGTATGTGAGAAACAGAAAACCTGGAAAAGAGTGAGAAGTTGTGAGATTCATAAGAAATTTATCCCAATGGCCTTTAGTGACAGGAAACCTCACAGTGGACTAAGCAGCAAGACAGAATCACTGAAAAACTCCATGTCCATTAATGGCCGAGAGAAACATCGCACTGATGTGTAAAGGACTAGAGACTAGAGTATAATATCCTCTCCCTGTCACACGTTCAACTCTTGACTCTTGTCCCAGAGCCAGGTAAGATGGCAAAACTTCTTCAACGGTCTAGGACTAAAGACTAAGGTCATTCTTATTATGGTTACACATGGTTACATTAAAACCCTTTAAAGAGCAGACTTTCTCATTCATACCACAAATGATTATGGAGCACCTGCTATGTGCCAGGCACTGTTCTAGTCACTTAGGACATAACAGTAAACCAGATCAACAAAGATCCCTGCCCTTGTGAAGATTATAATCTAGTCAGGGGAGACAGACAGAAAATAATAGATATAATTGAATTGCAGAGTGTGATCGATGGAGCCGCGTGCTGAGGGAACAATGCAAGTAGAGCAGGTTAAGGCGACGGAGCGTGAGGGAGGCCTGGAGCTGGCTGCAGCTGGAAAGGTCTGGGCACGAGGATGGTGAGGGTCTGAGCCAAGCAGGTACCTGGAGGAAGAGCACGTCAGAGCATCTGGGGGCAAAGTCCGCGCCGGGGGGAGGGTGCCTGCCTCTCTGTGGACAGAAATGGCGCTTGTGAGCCTGGAACAGGCCTGGGGAGGGGCGGGCAAGCAGAGCCTTGAGGCCACTGTGAGGACGTGGGCCTTTAATCTGAGTGAAATGCGGAGCAGAGGAGTAGCGTGAAGTGACCCATTTTAAAGCCCCCGGACGCTGTGGTGACACAGGTCCAAGGAGGGCACATTCTTAGGGTCCTCACAGCTTGGCTTCCCCAGGCTGTCTGTTTCTTCTGCTTCCTCCCCCTCTCTTCTTGCCCCTTTGCCAACCCCTCCTCCAGCCCACGTCTATAAATGCTGGGATTTCCCAGGGAGCCGTGGGTCCTCATCTCTCATCTCTCCTCATCTCGCTCCCTCTCCCTGGCGGGTGCCTTCGCTCCTGTGGCTTCTCTGCCTGCAGCCTGGGCTTCTCTCACTCAAAGTCCAGCTCTGAAAACCCAACTTGCCTGTCACTGCCACTTGGATGTCTCAAAGGCACCTCCATCTTAATGGGTCCCAAACAGATCTTCTTGTCAGTGCAGCCATCCACAAGATGCTGAGCCAAAGCCCGGGGTTGGGGGGGAAGGGGGGAGTGATCCGAGATGCTCCGTTCTCCAGGTGCGCAAGTCCTGTTAATCCCACCTCAGAGAAATGTCTTCCATCTGCCTCTCACTCTCTTTGTTCCCATGTTGTTCCAAGCCATCATTATTTCTAACTTGACTATTGCGGTAGTCTCCTCATCTTTGCCCTGTGTTCATTTTGCTTCCCTTCCAAACCAGTCTCCAGATTAAAGCCAAAGTTACGTATAGAAGTATGGACACACACACACACACACACACACACACACAATATGATCATGTTACGATCTTGCCTAAAATCCTGCCATGGCTTTCTATTCATCCCACCAGAATACTGTTCCAACTCCCTAAGGTGGCGTGTGTACCCTCAGTGATCTGGCTCCTGCCTGCCTCTCCAGCATTATCTCACAACCCCCTCTCTGTTACCGTGAGCACTTCCAGTTCTATTTCTCGCTTTGGAACCTTTGCCTGTGTCCTCTGCCTGGAAGACACTATCACTTCGACCTATCCTTTTGTCTGTCTGATACTATGTAGTGCTTCTCTCATTTTAAAATGCACACAAATAACTTGAAGATCTTGTTAAAGTGTAATTAAGCAAGTCCAGAAGCAATAAGGTAAGCCGGAAGTGGTACATCCAAAATCAAACACAAGCAGGAATTGAAGGAACAAGCAAGCTGCAGGTTACCCGCTACTGTTGCATCAGCACGTCTCCTGCAAATCATCCCTGTGGCTACACGGTGGAGTGAGAGGTCCCTTGTGACAAACCGATGGAAAAGGAAAAGTCAGCTTGGTTCACAAACGGGTGGGCTCAGTATGTGTGTACAAGCCAGGTATGGGTGGTGTCTTCACTACAGCCCCACTCAGAGGTGGTGAGGGCAGATTCTCCTGATGGGCAGAGCTTTGGACGGCACACCTGGCCATCCACTTTGTGTGGAAAGCTGAGTGGCCCAAGGTTAAAATATATATAGACTCATGTGTAGTAGCGACAATCTCATACTTGATTGGTTGTACTACCGCCCACATTTTGGAAGGTGATTTAGTTGGACCCAGCAGTGTATATACCCTTCGACCCAGGAATTCCAGTTCTAGCAGAAAACACCCACCATGAAAGAGGCAAAGTAGACAAAATGGCATTTGACATTAGCCACCTCTGTCCCTGGTCGCTCCGCTGCTGACACAATGGATGTGGGAAGGGCCAGGAGGGCAGGGATGGGTCCTGTGCACCCACGTAGCTGCTGCTGAATGTCCAACTGGCCCCCAGTACAGACCAAACTAGTCCCCAGTTTGGCAGCATCCTTCCAGGAGGCCAATTCGCCACTTGGTGGCAAGATGACAACATTGAACACTTCTACCGTGGAAGGAGCTGTGATTTATTTAAACAGAGATGCATATCTTGGGTGAAGGTTTGCTGTGCCTGCCTCCAGGACCTCAGCCATCACCACTACCTAAGGGCTTACTTAGTATTAAATCTGCTCTCGTAAGATCCCACATGACGTCACCTCAGAACAATTTACAGCAAATACTGTCACCTGCTTTGCAGCAGGGTGGGGTAAGCGTGTGATATGGGATCCAATGGTCATATCACATCTGTACCGCTCAGAAGCGCCTGGGCAATGGAATGACCTAGAGAGGGTACAACTGACATGCCATCTGGAAGGCTTGTGAGGATGGAACTCCATCCTCCCAGATGCAGGATACTCGCAATTGAAGGGCTCTATGTGATGTCTCCAGTGGACAATTAACAAACTGGCATAAAATACCTGGACATTTATAGCAGGTTATGGTTAATATCCCTTGTATATAAGAAAATTCTTCAAATTAATAAGAAAGTAAAAAACCTAATAGAAAATAGAGGACAGAAGAATAAATAAAAATATTCACTAAATCTATAGCAAGATGGAATATCTCTAACAGAAGAAATGCCAATTATGAACTGAAATTTCCCCCAGATATTTGAAAAATGCCAAGTGTGGATGGTACTCAGTGCTGGCGAAGGATATGGGGAAACAGACACTCTCTCATACACGATTCACTGTATTGCTGCACATTTTGGAAGCCAGTTTAGTTGGACCTAGTAGCATGCACACCCTCCAACCCAGGAATTCCAGTTCTCAGAATTTGTGCAGCAGAAATACTTGCTCAAATGTGCAAAGATAAAGCCTACTTGTAATAGTGGAAAATGGAAAACAATGTAGACTAATAGAGGACAGTTTAATAAATTATGGCAATAATAAAAATAGTTAACATTTATTGAGAACTTACTAGGTGCCAGGTGCTGTTCTAAGTACACCTATTAGCTGATTGAATCCTCATAGCAATCCCCAGAGAGATACTACTATTTTGTCCATTTCACAGGTGAGGCAATTGAGGCACAAAGCACCTAAGTAACTTGAAAAAAAGCAAATTTTGAAATAATATGAATAGTTGGATTTCACTTTCTAGATTGATGTATGTACATATATTTCATATATGCATGGGAAAATTCTGTGTGGATACAGAGGAATCTGGTAATAGTTAACTCTGAAAAGTGAAAATTGGGAAGGAGAATTTTCGCTTTTACTTTACACAATTTTGTGGTTTTGATTTAAAAAAAAAAGCATTAGTTTCATAATTTAAAAACAAATACATTAACACCTAAAAACACACGTGAACGCATTACATCTGCATGATTTAGTTCCATTTCAGATTAAAGAAGGTTCCTGTTGCTGGCTGTAAAAAGAAACTTTATTCCGGTGGGTCGCCCCCAGGGCAGGGAAAAGTGTACATTGTGTAAGAACTAGATTGAGATTGACCTTTCAAATTGGCCTAAGGGAGGAGGAAAGTGAGGGTAACAGAGGGAGGTAGGGAAATAAGACGACTGAGAGCGCAGGCAAACGGGATTTGATGGCAGGAACACAGACAGAGAGGAGACCAGAATCACCCCTCGGGGCTGCCCTCTGTCCTGCTGGTCATCCTCGCATGGGAGCATCTCGGCCCCTGGCTCAGGTGGACACAGCAGCAGGTGCTATCAGTGCAGCTCCACAACATTCAGCCAATTATTCTGGCGTAACATCTCATTCTAAGGGGTCCGATGAACTTGTTTTCTTTGTGAATGGAAGGAAGGTAAGTTTATCACGCTGTAGTTTCTAAATTTATGTAGAGAAAGAAACCATGGTAGCAAGAAGGTATTAGGTTCAGGTGAGCAGCGTGTGAACTGGTGACTGACTCAGTGACCATGGCACTCTTATCAATCTGTAGGTCTCTGGGAGGAGGGGGTGGTCTCTACTTGTAAAATGCATTAGGACTACTAGATGAAAAGCACTTGATTATATTGATGTCTTCAGACTGCATTTGGTAATTGCGTGCCAAATTAGATTGTATTCATCTAAACGTTAGGCATCAATTTCTCTTTATGACCATTTTCCGCATCTCTCTCTTCCTCCCCACTTACTTCCTCCCCTCTGTCTCAAGCCACCCTCCCCCGACACACACAAATTAGGAGTGTAAAATCTTCAGATCATTTGCAACTAATTATAAAACTTTTGAGATGGGAGGAGTGCGCCACCGGGGAAGGAAAGGCTGGAAGTGATTCCGTCGTGGTTGGGACCAGCCTGGAGACGAAGACCCAGCAGGCCAGCTTTGAAGAAAACCTGGAGAGAGGGAAAGTTCCAAATCATCGCCAGACTACAGGAGATACAGCCATGGCAGAGGACTTGGATCAGGTCTAATTTGAAACCCATTAGAAGCTGACTGGGAGGAGTGTATCGTGTGGAAGCCATCATGGTCAGCGCTGCAACAAGAGAGCAAGAATCGCCACCCTTACTCTTCGATGTGAAGCGAAAACAATCAAGATTCCAAATATTATGTACAGTATATTAACACACACTCATATTTTTTTAAAAGCCAAAATGTTAACATTAACTAGATATAAATAGTGGAATTAACATGGACTCCTTTTCCTTGATTTTCCATAATTTCTGCCATGCCTAAGTTTTACATTTATAATTAGAAAAAGATAAACTTCTTTAAAACTATAAGCAGGAAAAATGTGTTTTATAATCAAATATGAGTTTTTAATCCCATATCACATTGATGAGAATTAAGAGTTCCTTGCATTGAATTTATTAATGCTGACTCTAAATTACTGACCTTTTCTCAGCTCTTACTACCTGCCTAAGTGTTTCTGAATGGTTTCCCTACCATATATTCAGAGCATATTATGCACTGCACAGGTTTATTTTGATATTTTTATATTAACTCCACTTTGCATTGTGGGATTTTTAAACCCCTCACTACAGCAACCTAATTCCTGACTCCCTTTGGATCATGTAGCAAGTTAAATAGTCCTCATTAAGTAGCTTATTCCTCATAGAAGTGGGATTGCCACTACGATAAATGATTAGCTGCCCAATCACTGTCTTTTAAATTTTAGCATAACTTTTTGACATTGGTAATAAAAGGTTATAATATTCACAGAAAAAACAAAAAAAAACAAAAAAAAACTTTTGACCAGCAAGACTAGAAGAGAAGTCATCCCGGAAAGCTAGGGATAAATTTTACAGTTAGTTTACATTTTAATCTGTTACTTCTTTAAGTGGGCTTAAATCAGACCTTTGTCCTTAAATTAGGGCAAAGGGTAAAATAATTTTCTGGTCGCACTTTTGTTTTGAGTTCTTGAGATTTAACGAAGACACAATCCACGAATGGAATGTGCACTTTGCTTTTCACTGTCTTTAATGCTGGGCCTGAAGGGCAACCCAGCATCGTTGTTCTCAGCCCCACTGGCAGAGAGGAAGAGGCAGTTGAGGTTGAAACTGAGCATAATGGTCCCATGTGCGCCCTCTCCACGTAGGGCTGTGTACAGGAATGGAGGCTCAGGGCAGCTGTGTAATGTGCCCCAGATCACCCAGCTAATAGGCATCAGAGGGACCTCGCTTCTCATCTCTCTGCTCCCAGAGTTTGTGCTGCTTCCCCTGGACCAAGTTTCCTCTCCTCAGATGGTGGCAAGCCTTCTAGAATCCCTTCACCAACGGGAAGTGGCAGTGAGTTGTGCAAATGTTTTCCTGTGGCTGCTGAAATAATGCTATTTGACTACTACTGCCAAGGTCTTGTTTTCTTAACTTTGCAAATATGAGTGAAAAACAAAGAGTATGTTTTGTAGGTAGTATTGAGAGTTTAAACCATTTTACTCAACTCTGTGAACTCAGGAATTTTAAAAGTTTATAATATTCAGTATTTCATAATCTTTTATTATTTTCCTGAAACCCGTGTTGTGTTAGAATGCAAATCCTTGTTGGTTATCCTCTGAAACAAAGGCAAACATTTGTCTGGCCAAAATAAAGCCAAATACAATACAGTGTTACGTAATTTTATAATTGCAAAGAGTGATGTTTGATCAACTCAGGCAAACAAGATCAACAGCCATAGTCTGAATGATTCTTATTATCCAGAAATAACGGGCTACAGGTAAACTGTCTCAGTCTATAGAATCATTTCCTCCGCAGGGGTCATTGAGAGTAATTCAGATCCTGAAGTAAATTAATTATTCCACCTGAGAAAACACTGTATCGTTTTGTTTGTTTGGGAAATCAAAGCTAATAAGAAACTCTGGAAACTTTGCAATCTCTCTTGCAAAGTTTAGAACTGTTTCTTCCTATCATGCTTCATTACAAACATTTTTTTTTTAACCAGTGCAGATTTATTGCTTGTTACATCATTTTACTGTGGGGCTGATTCACTGAATCAGTTTATTTAGCAGTTAAATAATATTAAATAAGGCAACTGTACCAACTTACACCAGCCCTAGCTTAGCTGACTCCACCACCTCCTCCCTCTTCTAATCAGTAGCTTGATAAGGCTGATCTGTATTCACAGGGATAGGCCTTGACTAGGAGATGTAATGTGAGCTTCTTTTTTTTTTTTTTTTTTAGTAGATCTTCATAATGAAATTAGAACACTACCTAACACCATACACAAAAAAAAATAAACTCCAGATGGATTAAAGACCTAAATGTAAGACCAGGCACTATAAAACTCTTAGAGGAAAACATAGGAAAAACATTCTTTGACATAAACCACAGCAAGATCTTTTTTGACCCACCTCCTAGAGTAACAGAAATAAAAACAAAAATAAACAAATGGGACTTAATTAAACTTAAAAGCTTTTGCACAACAAAGGAAACCATAAACAAGACAAAAAGACAACCCTCAGAACGGGAGAAAATATTTGCAAATGAAACAACAGACAAAGGATTAATCTCCAAAATATACAAACAGCTCATGGAGCTCAATATCAAAAAACAAACAATCCGGGCTTCCCTGGTGGCGCAGCGGTTGAGAATCCGCCTGCCAATGCAGGGGACACGGGTTCGAGCCCTGGTCTGGGAAGATCCCACATGCCGCGGAGCAACTGGGCCCGTGAGCCACGACGACTGAGCCTGCGCATCTGGAGCCTGTGCTCCGCAACAAGAGAGGCCACGATAGTGAGAGGCCCGCGCACCGCGATGAAGAGTGGCCCTCGCTTGCCGCAACTAGAGAAAGCCCTCGCACAGAAACAGACCCAACACAGCCAAAAAAAAAAAACTTAAAAAAAAAAACAACAAACAATCCAATTTAAAAATGGGCGGAAGACCTAAATAGACATTACAAACATTTTGATTGTAGGTAGGATTAAAGTAAGTGGCTTGTCTTGCAAATGGGATGGTATAAAACAATGGTTCCTGAATTTCAGCAAGGATAATGATCACCTGGAGATATTGTTTAAAATGTGGAATTTTTTGAGCCCCACTCCCTGACACCTGATTCATTCTGAGAAACTTAAGTTCATGGGGGCCCTCAGCCTCTTGGTCAGTATCACATGTAGCTGAGGGTCCTGCCTTGGTCTCCAGGGCCAGCCGCCAGGCCAGCTGTGAGCACGTGATCACTGTCTGCACAGACCCTCTATGGAACCGAGGGTTGACCAGTGAGACCTCTGGAGAGCTGGGGTCTGCCTGAATTCACCAGAGTTGAGCCCCAGACTGTGGCTGACAGTCCGGCCTCCTGGAGGTTGTTCTGACTGATTCCTAAACTTCAATCACAGTGTAAAGACAGGCGCCCCCTGTAGACTTGTCCTGGGGCAGGTTTGGAGACCAGAAAACACATCCATACCTGCAACCAGGCAAGAAGTGAAAGCCACCATCCAGAGAAGGACCCTGAGAGACATTGATTTTTGTTAGTTTGTTTCAATACCAAAAAAAAGTGTGAATAGTGCCCTTAGAAACTCAACAGGCAGCAGTACCTTGTTTGTGTACATTCTTTCCACTTTGACATCCTTACATTCTTGTGACTGCATAAAGGTGTCATGACAGCATTGGGGTGTGTCCCACAGCCATGCAGAAAACCAGCTCTAATTCACTACATCCCCTCTGCTCATTCCATCATCGCTTTATGAATGAATTATAAGTTCAGGTATTTTGTGCGGGATGGCTATAGATTTCTTTTCCTTTTTTTTTTAGGCCAAGCACCCAAAGTTGTATTATATTCTCTTCCAATTATCCTATGTTTCCTTGTTTAAAAGAAGTGGTACTGGGGAGGCTCCAATTATATTAGAAATTTTCCATTTTCGATGGTCTGTGTGCCTTTTAGATACTTCCTCCTTTCCTGTCTTTGTGTGAATTAAAAAAAGAGAGAGACCCCAGGAGAAATCTAAAAGCCTGCTCTCACCCTTCCTAATAACCCTCCTGTAGACAGATGACCATGTTCAGGGTCAAACTCAAGTTCTCTCCTCCTCTTGAGAGGTACAATGAATTTCATGTGCATTCAAAAGCCTGAACATTTAGGGGAAATGCCCAATTATCCTCATTATTTATTCAACCAGTATCTATCAAGCTTCCCCTGTCCTAGGCACTGGGAACCAAAGTTACCTGCCCTCGTGGAGTTTACACTCTGCTGAAGTTATTGAATGACTTGCCTTCAAGGTGGTCTCTTAACTTCTTCCTCATATCCTCTGGGTCTTTATAAGATCACAGGTAACCTGGAGATTGTTTGAAGGGTAACGAATTTATTTGACAAGACATAACAGCTGGCAAACTGAAAAGGGCATAGGAATAAACAGAGACCATTTCAACTCCAAAAATATTTTTCAACAAGATAGTTTGGAGGGGGAAATGGCTTTTTTAATTCCAAGTAATAGAATATTTATTTTTAGGTCTCCATATTCAAGTTCCAAATCATTTATGTAATGGCCCAGCTTTGATACATACTCAACTAATTGTATTCATATCAAAGTAATTACTATTATAATCACCTAATACATTTTCCTTTTTCTTTTATGGAAACTGCTGCTGTCACTGTGCCAATTCTTTTCAGCTTCACTGTGTGAACTGTGAGGTCACTCCTCCATCACTGCCTGCCTGGTGCCCATCTGCTCTCTCCATGGGGCTGCTGCCACCACCTTAGAAGTCATAGGAAGCACCAAAACCAGGATTGATCTAGTTCAGGTAAGAGCATATGTTAATGAGTTCAGGATAAATATGGATCTAGGTGGCTCCTTGAGCTGTTTGGGCCATGGCCTATGGTTTTAGAGGACAAAGATGGCAGGCGAAAAAGTAAAATAGACAGCTAGTGGGAAGCAGCCGCATAGCACAGGGAGATCAGTTCGGTGTTTTGTGACCACCTAGAGGGGTGGGATAGGGAGGGTGGGAGGGAGGCTCAAGAGGGAGGGGATATGGGGATATATGTATACGTATAGCTGATTCACTTTGTTATACAGCAGAAACTAACACAGCATTGTAAAGCAATTATACTCCAATAAAGATGTAAAAAAAAAAAAAAATATGGTAGGTGAAGGTCTCTGTCCCTCTCATAGGAAAAAATGGTGACCTTTTCTTAATTTCTTTTTTCATTCTGTGACTTTCTTTATTATTATTTGAAGCTTATTACGCTTCTGTAAAAATGTACAGGCAAGTGGTGCAGAGGGAGTGACTCTCTGAGTCACTTCAGACCGTCTAATTGCCTCAGGGAGGAATCCTTCCTGCAGGAAGGTTTTGGGTCCTATGCACAAAGACACGGAAATGCACATTTATCTTGTTTCCTGTAACGAAATGAAAAAGACAAGGTTGCCTGTTCTGTGTTTGTTCTGTGTAAATGGCCAAGCTGCTAATTCTAGCCAGAAAAAAATACTTAAAAAAAAATACTTTTGTGACTTAGATATTTGAATTTGGCATGCTATGTGATAGTCTTTAGTCAAGACTATGTATGTTGAATAAGTAATAAACCCTTTGGGGGCAAGGACTATGTCTCGTGCTAAAATACCCTCCCACACCATAAGGCATTGGTGTGCCAGGAAGGTCGCTGGCAGACCACTGAGCCAGAGGCCAGGGGGAAGGAACCTCACCGGCCTTTTGTCCTTCTACTTCCACGAAGCCCCTCACACCATCAGAGGCACACAGCTGGGCACATTAGTCTCAAGGCTGAGTTTGTGTGGGATTTTTAAACTCAGGTACTCAGCTGCATTAGTACAAATGTCCAAAAATGAATGAAACACCAGGTAACCCTTCAGCGTCAGAACAGGAAATGAGAAGTAGAAAAGCTGGAGCTCTCTCTGTGGACAGAAGACTTTACAACAAATCCCTTGAATTCAATTTTTCCCCCAAGTGGTAGCAGAATGAGAGGGAGAACAAAATAAAAGCAGATAATCTCAATGTCTGTGGTCTTGGTTGAATCCAAACTGTGCCCTTGAAGTCATGCCCCGGGTTAACTTCGAGGACTTCCTCCCCAGCGACATCAATGGACTCAAGCATCCCTTGGCATCTTACATGTGAATAATCACAGCACTTCCAGCCTATACCTGCCGGGCCCGTGCCGACCTTTCGCTGTACCAGTCACAGCCTCTGCCTCACTTCTGAGAGCTTCCTACCCCTCAGCTTTCCGGCTGGATCCTCTGTGTTCTCTGCTTTTAGAAGAGGATTGCTAAAGGCCGTGGTACCCATTGCGAGTTCCGCACCCCAGGCATGGTGATGAACGTCTTCACTCTCCTAAGGAACCACCCAGAGCCCCACCACGGAGCAGTCAATGGGAAGCGTGGGTGGTGAGTCCCAAACCTCTACACTGTAGAAGGAGTCCTATCCTTGACAAGATGAGCAGGATGCTCGAGAATTTTCCTCCAAGGAGTCAGGCCAGAGGACTTGGCAAAGATCGACTCGTTGATCTCTGTGATCCACTTCTCTCAAGCTGTGTTGGCAAGTATTATCCATCCCTATTTAGCAGGAGGGGAAACTGAGGCAGCGAGCCAAGAAGCAAAGTGAATTTTCCACATGACTGTGACATTCTTGGCGTCATATCAATTGTTTCTGCTCACTTTAACACAGTGTGTGTTTGGGAAGCACATGCTTATGGGAACAGGCTTTGCGTGGTTGATCCTGATGCGGTTGCAATGTTATTGGAATGGTGTTTGGAAATATTAGGCCTTTAAAAATCTTTTAATTATGTACTTAGAGTCAGCCAAAAGAAGCAGTGAACTTTTGTTTGCTTTACGTTTTGTTGTGGCTGTAGCTGCTACAGTTGTTATTTAAGTATTATTAACGCTTATGAAGTCATAGACTCTTAGGGATCAGAAGAAACTCCCTTATGACTCATCAGCTTGCACTCAATTGAAAAAAGCCTTAAGACTTTTAAAGCAGTGTCTCCCCTTTTGCCATTTTGGAAACTTTTAAATTCTTATTAACTTGCATATATGCCTGTCACGTTGTTTTCTAACTTTGATTCTATTATTTGCAAATCAGATAAACATTACCTTCTGTCTGTCTGTATGTCATTGATTAAAATATTAATCAATAAATAGAATAAGCCAAGCAGAGAACTATGAGAAAATTAATCGACACCGTTGACATTGGACTTGTTCACTCAAGTACAAACCCTTCTGAGGTATCATGCATCTTCATTTCTTCATCCCCTCCACAGAGGGAGCACAGCCAACATCAAATGCCTCATAAAACCTCCGCGCACTGTGTCTACAGCACTGACCAGCTTCTCAGTGTAGAAATCTTCTCTCAAGGGACTTCCCTGGTGGTGCAGTGGTTAAGAATCCGCCTGCCAGTGCAGGGGACACGGGTTTGAGCCCTGGTCCGGGAGGATCCCACATGCCGCGGAGCAACTAAGCCCGTGCGCCACAACTACTGAGCCTGCGCTCTAGAGCCCGTGAACCACAACTACTGAGCCCGTGAGCCACAACTACTGAGCCCACGAGCCACAACTACCGAAGCCCGGCGCCTATAGCCAGTGCTCCGCAACAAGAGAAGCCACAGTGATGAGAAGCCCGCGCACCGCAACGAAGAGTAGCCCCCACTCGCCACAACTAGAGGAAGCCCGTGCACAGCAACGAAGACCCAATGCAGCCGAAAATAAATAAATAAATAAATAAATTTATTTTTTTAAAAAAAGAAATCTTCTCTCAAAAGGGAAAGAGGCTAGTTTTCTTCAGTATTCACTCTCCTCTTAGGGACCACTTCTCGAGGGCCCCCTTATCAAGAACCCATTCCAGAATAGATGCAGAAAGTTGCCCGAGAACAAAGTCAACCTCATCGGCATGCATTTTTTCGAGAACCAGGATCAATGGTTGCCTGTCTCCAGGGCTCCAGCTCTGCTCTGGTTTCCTGTGATGTCCCAAAACACTACTGACCATGGTTTCACAATCTCATCTATAAATTCAAGGTCATGGGACAACGTTCACCTTGATCGATCTGACCACTTGAACAGATCTAAAGAAGCTAAGTGCTGTCTTAAAATCTCCACGTGTGGAGGGCATCACATCTTTTTAAATGTGCTTATCTGATGCTTTTGGTTTACCAAGTATTCCTCTGGTGAGAAATACGGAAGCAAAACTAGGAATAAAATAGTTGTGCCTTCTCTCTGACATTTGTTAGTATTACTCTATCTTCATTGAGCAGTATATTTGTTCTTTGATTGATACATTTTATGTTCGATAGCATTTCCCACAAAAGTTCTCTCTGTCTGGCACTTAGCCAACTTGGCACTGCTCTGACTCACACTTCTGCCTTTGGCGTCAGTTTGCCCCATTACTTCCATGATTTGTTCACGTCCTTTCTTTGTCTTTGCTGAGCAGAGAACAATCTGATTACAGTGCCCCCCGCACCCACAGTCCTTATTTCTTCTTCATTTACAGTTACATCCTCCAAATTTCATTTCTGAGAGCTTCCTGGGCATTTTATACTATATTTCCTTTTTACAGTTGCTGGTAAATGAGAAGAGCCATCACTGTTCTGTACTTTCTGAAATGGACTTATGAGAAGCCTATAGCCCTGAATAACAACACCCAGCACTCTTGTCTTTCTCCTGTTATGAACCCAAAGATGTTCTCCCTAAACATTCTGTCACCCTCCTATCACAGCCTTTGTGGTTGGCTCGACAGCCATTCCCCTCATTTATTCCTCTCACTTTTTGAGCCACGCAGGCATTTTTTAGGGCTTCTTCTTTAAAAGAGGTAGAGCTTCTCAAACCTGGGTAATTGAAGGATCCCTTCCCAGCTATATTCTCCCTCTGTTCAAGTTTTGTGATTTGCTTTAGGGAGGCCCCATCCGTACCTTTCGTTGGGCCAGGAGACTTGTGTTGTCCAAACCCCGCTGGGAGCAAGCTTCTGGTTCAAGTGGTAGGATGGGGTTGGAGGCATGAAGACATCCCCTGTTGGGGCCGCAGATGATGCTGAAATTGCACATTCAGATCAAGGAAGCTGGATCCAATAAGCCAGAAGTAGAAGTCTCAGCCCCAAAACTAAGGGGCTAGAGGCAGATATCAAAGGTAAAGCAATTATACTCCAATAAAGATGTTTAAAAAAAAAAAAAAGCCACGGAAAGCCAAGGATCAGAGGGTCAGGTTTAAAAACACTAAGTTAGGAAAATAAAAGCAGGGAATCTGAACAGTTACTTTCAGCAAGCACTGTGGCCCGTCGAGTGATGTACCAGAGAGTCATAGGTACATTTCTGTTTGTTTCTATTTGCATTCTCACCCAAATGGTCTCTACTCCCTTCCTTCCTGTGAAGTTCCTGGATTTCCACTCAAGTTTATATTTTGTGATCATATGGTCCCGCCCTTTGTTAGTTTTCTTGTTTTTAACATTGCCAGGTACCACGTGGATCTCATCCCTCTAGGTTTTGGTGGTGTCCATTAGACAACAGTAGCATCATTGCACCAAAATTGCAAGTCTCTTCTTTCTTTATCACCCATAGTCTCTGTTTTAATATCTAGATGCCACCATAACAGCTAACTTCTACTGAGAACTTTCTATGTACCGGGCACTATTCTACGGTAGGTACTATATGCCAGTTGTGCAGATGATGAAACTGAGGTACAAAGTGGTTAAGTTACTGCCTGAGATCACATCACTAGCAAGTGGAAGGGTCAGGATTGGAACTCAGGTAATCTGGTTGTAGAATCCACGTTCTTAACCACCTCATCTGAATCTGTTTATTTTCCTGAGATCATTTTCCTCGTTATTTTCTCTGGAGAATTACCAGGACCTCTTTTATTATTATCACTTTTCCCCCCACTATAACTAGTGTCTTCTTTGGTTTCATATTTTGGGGTATCATCTGTATAAGTTTTTAGTATTCTAATTTACTTAATTATTTCTCAAATTTATTCATGTTCCTTTCTACAAGCATCAGTGCCTACTGTGTTATGAGCAGTATGCCTATGGTCCTTACACCTAGTGAGAATCAGTCCAGACCAGAGGTTCTGATTCAGGGCCAATTAAAGTCTTTAAAGGGGTCCATGAATGTGCAAAATGTGTGTGTATCCACATGTGATTTTGAGGATACAGTCACAGAACAGAACTATCATCAGATTCTCAAAGAGTCTATGACCACTTCCCATAAAGGTGAGAATCACTGGCCTAAAGAGACACAGAACTAATTATAATACAGTGACATCCTTATCAGATCTAGGAGCCATTCCCCCAAACATGCTTTCCCAACCTTTGTAAGAGATACTCCCTCTGTGTCTGGGTCAGTCCTTCCAATGTTAAAAGATATTTTAATATCACCTAGTGACTTCCAAGAACTGTAAAGGATCTGAGATTTTACCCTACTTACAAACTAACAAGTTAGCCTGACACAGTTTGATGGATGCTAGCAGAAGACACAAGACTCCTGGATCAGAGACAAGGGACTTTATTCTTCACAGCAATAGCAGAGCTAGATTATTAGAATTTATGCCCGCTTCCTGAGCCTCAATTCCGAAGGCAATATGAGGAGGGCCAGTTGACACCTGGATGTGCAAAGGGTTGCATTGCAGGAGAGGAACCCTGAGATTAGGGAACTCAAATCTTTTATAATGGATGGTAAGCCTCCCAGAAGGTGGCGTTATCTTTAGTATACTGGACAGTAAGCATTTCTGCTAATTCCTCCATGGGAGACACTGCTTTATCTTCCAAAGCTGTTCACTATACCAACATCCTTGAAAAGAGGGTCTGGAATCAGAAAACAGATCAGTGGTTTCTGGGGACAGAACCACTGTTGCTGGAGGGTTGATTACAAAAAGGGCATGGGGAATTTGTGCGGGAGATAGAACTGTTTCATAGCTTGTTCGTGGTAGTGGATACACAATTGTTTGAGTTTGTCAAAACTTGCAGAACTGGGGCTTCCCTGGTGGCGCAGTAGTTGAGAATCTGCCTGCCGATGCAGGGGACACGGGTTCGAGCCCTGGTCTGGGAAGATCCCACATGCTGCGGAGCAACTAGGCCCGTGAGCCACAATTACTGAGCCTGCGCGCCTGGAGACTGTGCTCCGCAACAAGAGAGGCCGCGACAGTGAGAGGCCCACGCACCACGATGAAGAGTGGCCCCCGCTTGCCACAACTAGAGAAAGCCCTCGCACAGAAACGAAGACCCAACACAGCCATAAATTAATTAATTAATTAATTAATTAAAAAAAGAAAAGTAGGTAAACATATATATTAAAAAAAAAAAGCCTGAAAAAAAAAAGAATAGATACATGTATATGTATAACTGAATCACTTTGCTGTACACCTGAAACTAACACAACATTGTTAATCAACTATACTCCAATAAAAAAAAAAAAAAACTTGCAGAACTGGACACTAAAAAGAGTGAATTTTACTGTATGTAAATAAAAAAAAATTTATAATTAAAAAAACAAGAACAAAAGAAATAAGAACAACAACAGAAAAAAGAGGGTCTGGAGCAAAAACAGGCAGAGCCTCTGCTCACGAGATGGGCACATCTCCGGCACGTGACTTGTACCCTTGAAGAGGTTTCCTCAGTCCTTTGCCTTTTCTCTTCACTGGTTTCCTGCTCTGCCCCCTTCCACAGAGTGCAGTCCAGAAATGTGTCCTAAATGTCTTCTGATGACGCTAGTTCAATCTAGAAAAATTACTGGGATTTTGTATACCGTTCTTTTTGGAGGGGAGAGGAGTCTTAGTTATGAATGAGGGAGACATTCCAAGGGCAGAGGAGTGAACTTTGGGTCGAATCATTGTGTATTTCTTTCGACCCAGGTACTTATGCCTCTGTACTGGCTACAGACCAATCGTGGAGAGTGGGAAATGTTTCAGTCCTGTGAGTATAAAACAACTGAGAGCTGCCGAGCCAGGACTTCTGGAGGAAACAGCAAAGCATCACACCCATTACGTGGAATTGGTTTTCAAGGAAAGCACAATATTGTGCATTAGAGACTCAGAGGTTTACCATTTTGCCCTTCTCAATGAGGGTAACTAGATATTTTTTTCAGAAATACAGGCAGGGAGCGCCTTAATGGTTTTTTGAAGGTGAAGGTTATAAACTAGCATATTCTAAGTGAAAATAGAGTATGCCATCTTCCTTACATCTAGCTTTGTGATAGGGAGAAACAGAAAAGAATCTATTTCTCACACTGTCATTTCAGCAGCACGTTTTGTGGAGTCATAGCCAAAGTGAAACATTTTTCTGAAATAGATGCCTGTGTTCTCTCTGAATGTGATTCCGTCTTTGATTAGTACTAATGGTCTATGGGGAAGAGAGGAGAAGCTGTTTCCATCTTTCATGCTGTGTGGAATCAATAGCCACTAAGTATACGTACCATCCATAGAGCTTCTGTCTCAGACCCTCTCAGGCCTGCTGCCTCCACATCGCTCTCCCTAAAAAACCTATGATAAGTCTCTAAGAAAGACTATATAGAATTATTAATTTTAAAAACATAACCTTTTTCCTACAAACACATAAACTGTAGAAGTTAAATATCCAGAGATGTTTGGATTCCTAAATTGTTAAGAAGAATGTGGAAGAGTGAGAAAGAGTTATGATGATGCCAAAGGGGGACGTGCAAGGAAATATGTCTAAAGGAAAGATTAAAGAATGGATTAAAGTCCTGCATTGGTGTCATCACAGACTGGGCACTCAGCTCACGTCTCCAAGCTCCTTCCATCCCCCAAAGAGCTGCCCTTGGCCACCACACAGGCCTGGGAGTGAGCCCCTGGTTGTACCCCTGCCCCCTCTGGGAGGAGGGACCAGAGCAGGGGCCACCGTGGGCCCTGGAAGTGGATTTGGGGCCTTGGCAGCGGGGCATTCTGAGGTTGTGTGTGTCCGTGGCTTGTGGCTGGAAGGTGGGGTACTGGCTGTGAGTGGAATGTCCCTTTGGTCCCAAGGACCCCTGCCCCTTGGGGATGGGTGTGGCAAGAGGGGGCCAGAGTTGGGACCCAGAACGGAGTCCCAACAATCTGAGACTAAGGACGGTGTTGGGAATGGACTCCTTAAGCCACATTTGATACTTCTGACATCAACAGAAATATAAAGAAGAGTGGACTCCAGGATGGTAGTTCATATACATAAAAAATAATGTTACAGAAAATCGAATAAAGTGCTTAATCTAACCATCCCTCACTCTTCAGCTATAATTTTCCTTACATCACCTCCCTGCAAAGTGTCAACTAACCATGTTTAGTCCCTGTTAGAACGGGTAGACTTCCCTGGAACTGTAATAGCCAACAGACAGAACTGGATTCAGTGGTTCCCCAGGCCAGCTCTGGTTTAGAAAGCCATTTCTAATTTTGTCTGAGACCCGCTTTCCTGTAATGTCCACATATGGGATAATGTTGGGCAAATCTGTGCCTCATTGATGAGGCAGCCTTTCCCATAGGTGCAGCCAGCTCTCATCCCCTCTATCCTCTGCACTCACCCTCCTTGTCCCTTTCCTTTTTTCTTTTTCTTTTTTTCCCCATCTCACCATCCCCTCCTTGTCCCCTTTCCAGCTGAGTTATTGTCATACATTTTTCTAACGTCTCTTCCTTCCTGACACTCCAGGTAACATCTCCATAAATGATTCCTGAATCCTTTCCTACTGCTGCTCTCTCTGGACCCTTCCCTCCCATACCTAATCCTGAGCTCACTGTAACCTCCACTCTTACTCTGCTAAACCAGCCCCTCTCCTGCCTTCCATGCTTATGGTAAATGGTACCACCATTGTTTGCTTTTTCTCACCCAGAACCAAGGCCTGATGATTTTAACACGCACTAGCCCTCAAGCTCATCTGTCGCTTTTCCTCCGCACTCACGCTGCCCTAGTCCAGACCATCTTCATTTACACCGAGATCATTACACAAGTTCTGCCCCTGGTTACCTTCCTTCCCACACCTCCCACACAGCCCGCCTCACAGCAGGGTCCTCACATTTCCCAGAATTCCTTACGAAGCTTTTTAAAAATGTGATGGCCTAGGATTTCCCTCAGTTTTACTGGATTGGAACCTCGTGCGGGGTAGCCCGGGAATAGCTCAGAATTTTTACAAAACTCCCCAGGTGACAAACGCAACCAGTCTGCAGGTCTGGAACCAGGAACCACTGCATACTGTAGCCCAAGAAACCTTCCAGAAATATCAGTTCAGAGATGCTGAGTGGCTCCCGCTGGCCCCAAATGCTGTCTCAAAACTGAAGCCCGCCTTTGAAGACGTTCCACAGTCTGTCTGCTCTGAGCCCTCACACCGCCTCCTCCTAGTCACTTCCCTGTGGTCAAAGCCATCGACTTGGTTTCTTCCTAACGCCTTGTGGACAGCCTCCCAATCAGAGTCTGTGCTGGCTGCATTCCCTCCTCGCCCCTCTTCCAGGAAGCCTCTGCCACCGCTGTTCCCTGACCTCCGGGGAGCCTGCCGTCTGGACCCCTCTTCCGATGCGTGGCATCTGTTGGCCCTAATTGTAGTTCATCCTGCTCCAGCCAGGCCCTGTGTTTGGCACAGGACAGCTGCTTGATAGATGCTCCCCCGCCCCCGTCTCCTCCCGTCAGAGTAAAACTGAGTGACTGCTGTGTCCCTCAGTGTCATGTATCCCGAGCCCGGTCCAGGGCCTTTCAAACAGGAGACACTCAGGACTTGGCTGTTAATGACCGTGGTGCTTATCAAACTTGGACTTTTTTTTTTTTTTAACCAAAAGACTACAACATTAATTTTTTTCCTTAAAATTTGTACCAAACTGTGTAAAAAAGAAGACCTGCAGCCCTTGGACTCAACCCAGGAACTTATATTTCCACCTGAACTAACGGTATGTTCTTTTCTCCTGATTTATTTCTCTTTTTATGTCAACTCTAAGGGAATGAACAGTCCATCACCTCATCCCCAGGTGATACCTTCCAGCATCTTTAACTCAAATATCTTAACGTGAATGTCAAAAGGAAAATGTAAAATATCTTCAAAGACAAACACTCTCTTCCTTATAACTTGTTTCTTTAGTTTTTGCCCCACTAAAAATAAAGCCAAAGTGAGCAAGGATTTACTATCTATCATAGGAAATTTTACTTACTCAAAATGTTAATTGACTTAATATCAATTTGCCCCATGGGTACCTTTGCACTACCGTCACCTTCAGGAAACTGTGGAAGGCATTCCCCTCCCTGCCCTGCCCCTGGGTGGACCCACCTTGTCCATGACCTTTCATCTAGTAGAACTCATCTCCTTCTGTGTCCAAAGCAGGACAGTCAGAGTCTGTTTTGGCACACAGGCATCTTTATTAAAATCCAAAGAAAACCCAGGGTACAAACTGTAAGCAGGTGAGGGCAGTTACCAGCTCCCTATATCACTCACCTGGCAGTTTGGCACAGGGTTAAAGCATTTTCTTTTCTTTTTAAGAACTTGTTCCTCCAGGCATCTCTTGGACTCATTTGTAATTGTTGCACAAACTTCTATGGGGAGCATCCCAAACGTCAGCACTGAGCTAGGCCCTTGGGATACAGAAATGATACACTGCCTGTCTCTCAGGAGCCCACAGTCAGATGGAAGAGTCAGACAGATGTGCCCGTAACAATTAACAATAGAAGGCCAAGAGGGTTGTACGGAGACCTAGGAACCGGGGTCTGGGAGCGGAGCAGAGAGCAAGATGTGGGAGAGGGTAGACATCCAGAGAGACTTTGCCAGAGAGCCAAGCTTGAGCTGAAACTTGAATTATAAATAGAAGTTATCAAGAAGTAGGAAGGGGAAATGAATGGGACATGGAGAGGGAATTCTAGGTAAAGTAAAAATCACGTGTATTGGCTAGTGGCTTTGAGGAACTCAGAACTTTCAGGAAAAACCAACAATCCCAAATGACGAGGGCATCACCTGTTGGAGGGTTCACTGTAACACCCACCCCTACCCCAAAGTGTGGGACTGGAAAGGGCGGAGAAGGGCAGATCCTGATGGGCCTTTAGTGCAGATCTAAAGAATATAAATGTTTTGTGCAGGTAATGGAGAGTCATGAAAGGATTTCAATAAAGGATATTTACCATTTTGAAAGATTACTCTGGCTGTCGTATGGGGTAAACATTGGAAAGGGTCACAAGTGAATGCAGGGTGACAGGTGGGTATCACATAGCCCAGGAGAGGGGCAATGGTGTCTAGGATTAGGGTGCTGGTGGTGGAGATGGAGAGAGGGGGCAGATGGGAGAGAGGGTTAAGAGGCAAAATCAATAGGGTTTGGTGGAGGATTGGGATTGAAGAGTTTGAGTTTTGTCTTATTTATTAGTGGAAGAAGCTTGAAGATTGATGGTAAGAATACAAGTAAAAGGGAGAAGCTGAAAACTTCAGAGATGGAAGGGGTGGGTCGAAAGCATAGACTGAGGAACGCCTTCTCTATTTCTTTCAGAAACATTTCACTAACGCAGTCTTCTCGAGTCTGGGGAGGAATCCCCCTGTGCTCCCTAGAGCTCTGTCCGTATCCTGTAGGGTATCTTCTGCCAGATCGACATCACCTATGTACTCACTAGGTTGTGAGCACAAGCCACCTGTGAGGAAAATGTGGCATTCACTGCTGTGTCACCATTGCCCTGCAGGGCATCTCAATTTTTTGGTCTCAAGACTGCTTATGCCCTTAAAAAATGATTGAGGGCCCTGAAGAGCCTTTGTTTATGTGGGTTATATCTATTAACATTTGAAGTATTTGAAATTAAAACTGGGAATTTTTTGTCTTGTTTTGTTTCGTTTTTGGCCACACCGCGTGGCTTGTGGGATCTTAGTTCCCCGACCAGGGATTGAACCCGGGTCCCAGCGGTGAAAGCGCAGAGTCCCAACCACTGGACTGCCAGGGAATTCCCCAAACTGGGAAATGCTTTACACATTTTTTAATTTGAAAATAACATGGATGTGGACATAGAGACTGTCATACAGAGTGAAGTAAGTCAGAAAGAGAAAAACAAATATCGTATATTAACATACATATGTGGAATCTGAGAAAATTGGTATAGACAATCTTATTTACAAAGCAGATATAGAGACACAGACATAGAGAACAAATGTATGGATACCGAGGGGGAAAGGAGAGGGTGGGATTAATTGGGAGATTGGGATTGACATAGATACACTATTTTTTTTTTAAATAGTTTGGGGTCTTTTATTTTTTAAAAAAATAAATTTATTTATTTTTGGCTGTGTTGGTTCTTTGTTGCTGCGCACGGGCTTTCTCTAGTTGCAGCGAGAGAGGGCTACTCTTTGTTGCGGTGCGCAGGCTTCTCATTGCAGTGGCTTCTGTTGTTGAGGAGCATGGGCTCTAGGCGCATGGGCTTCAGTAGTTGTGGCTCTTGGGCTCTAGAACACAGGCTCAGTAGTTGTGGCGCACAGGCATGTGGGATCTTCCCGGACCAGGGCTCAAACCCGTGTCCCCTGAATTGGCAGGTGGATTCTTAACCACTGCGCCACCAGGGAAGTCTGACACAGATACACTATTGATACCATGTATAAAATAGATAACAAATGAGAGCCTACTTTATAGCACAGGAAACTCTACTCAATGCTCTGTGGTGACCTAAATGGGAAAGAAATCCAAAAAAAGAGGGGCTATATGTATACGTATAGCTGATTCACTTTGCTGTACAGTAGAAACTAACAAACACAACATTGTAAAGCAACTATACTCCAATAAAAATTTTTAAAAAAAAGAAAATAACATGGGTGAACACATTGCACATTAGCATGAATAACATATGGCTCATGAAGAATAACTCTATCTTTCCAAAGAGAAATCAGTGAGAAGAGTGGCATTGTTTTACAATTTTTGCAAAGCTCTTTAATACTGGCTTAAAAGACAGCTGGATTTTCACATCTGCTTCTACATTCAGCCTGTCACTGTACCACACATGATGCAACCTTTGGAAAGCTCCAGTGTAACTCGTGAGAGAATGAGAAGGAAGAGGGTAAATATTATTATAAAATAGTTTTGACCTTGGAACCCCTGAAAGGAATCCATGGACTATCCTCTGAGAACCACTGGCCCAACCTGGTGAGACAAACGTACGGATTGTTTCATTAACTGGAGCTTTTAATCAATTTCCAGAAACTTCCATCTCTCTGTCATTCTTTCCAACAAAACACATAAGACAAGATTTACAGAATTCTTATGAAAAGAAATTCTCTTTTAGCCAATCTGCCTTTATTGTTCAATTTCCATCACTTTAGTCAGTTAAGCAACTTCCACCGTGATTTTTTTTCAGTGTTGAAATTATTCAGTGTGAAATGATTTATGGAAACACAGAACTCCACCCAAAGATCTGCCCTTTTGATGGCTCCCACAAAGAGCAAAACAGTTTTGCATAAAATATTTTTCTAAAGGTATCATCAAATTTAATTTCAAATAAATTAATTCAATTCCCTTGAGAAATGGTTTCCTTATTTTTTTTTAACTAGCAGAAGTTGTTTAAACCATGTTTTTTCCAGATGCGTGGAACCACCTCAACCTTAGAGGACTCCAGGCAGGGAGCCTGGTGCCCTCGGGTTCATGGTTCTCTTCACATTAACCATCTGTGTCTCCTTGACTAGGTCACATCCCCTCTTTGAGCCTCATTCTTATTCCCGTCTATAAAACTAGACCAGTGGTTCTCAGATTTACTCATGTGAAGGAGCAAGCAGAAGTCAAGGGCTTTTCCTTGAATACCATATTCTTTGCTGAACATCATAAAATAGTGGCAAATTTAGTTAGGCTGAGTGGAATAGGAACAATTTTAGACTTAGAAAATATGACTTATTATATGGTCCCTGTACCAGGTCAAAACAGGAAGCACACAACTCCATTAAAAAGAAGAGAAAGGAAAAGAAAGGTCACCCAATTAAGCATGATCTACTCTTTGTAAATCACCCTCATAAATATTTACTTGTTCATTCCATCTTATTGTCAGCTCTCACTTGCAGTGCCGTTGGTTTTAGAGAACAGAAATGGGAGGAAAACTTTAACAAAATTTTGCTCTTTAACTACTTCTGCTAACTGAGAAAAGTCCAACTTTCTGCTGTAGCTGTAAAACCCCTCCATCTTGCTTGGGAAACAGTGATGGTCAGTGAAAGGAAGGTCCCTATTGGCTTTAAAAACTCTGACATTCTGTTCTTTTACCATGTTTCAACAAACAGCCAGCCTTACCTCACAGAAGTATGGCCTCTGAGAGCCAAAATAGCTTCTAGTCAAATCCCTAATTTGCAGATAAAATCAAGCCTAGAGAGTCACTGAGATTTTCCTAAATTCACCTGGCTCCCTAGTGGTCAGTCAGGGCTTAGAACCTGGGTCTCCCATTTCCTGATGGACTCAGTGTTTTTGCACTTTGCAAGCTTGCCTGATAATAAATAGCACACACTCCCGGTGCACATACAGTTAATTCTCTGTTGATGTTCTGTTATCATTTGTAACTTAGCCAGCAATTATTTCTTCGGTTGAGAAGTTGACATTAGAAATCTCATCCCTGGCACATAAGATTCTTGTTTGTTTATAAGATAAGATTTAATTAAAATCCACTTGGTTTTTTTTTTTTTTTTTAAACTAGAAGAGATGGAAAAATTAATATGCAAAGCAGTGAATTTAATTGTGAATTGATTAGGCTACTGGTCTATGAGTATCTGTCTTTGTTTTGTTATCCATGGTGGGTTCCATTAAATCTTGTTCAGTTTGTAAGCTCTAATGAAGGCCGTGTGTTTGTCCTTGACACCAGCATTAAGTCTGCATTTATCTGTTGCTGAGACTGGCAACAGAGCCCAAAAAGAAATGTCTGGCTTTCCATGGGGCGAGGACTCCCTGGGTCACCCTAGGAACCATAACTGACCTTCTGGGCCTGAAAATGAAGGGCCCTAATCTCCCCTTGTGGGGACACTTGTGATGGTGGCAGCAATGACACCACACTTCCTACTTTGATTGAAAATCAAAATTAATGAAAGAAGATGTGTCACAGCATCTGCTCACAAATCAAAATACATACCTGGTGATTCAAACTCACTCTTTTGCCCAACTAATAGCCAGCTTGTTATATAGTTAAAATCTCTGGCTCCTAAAGAGCAATTTCACCTCTCAGTCCAACTCGAGAATGTGGTTGAAAACAAGTGTCTCATTTGTCACAGTTTTATTTCACTTTGCTTATTAGGCCCATGATAATGGCTTCTAGGTTACAGTGTTATTTGTAACATGAAATCTAGCTGGCTTCTTTCCCACTAATGATAATTCTCCTACCTGTAAGGGCCTGATACAAACTTTAAAGAAATGTTCCATCCAATTACTATCTCTCTTGCAAGGATGTTGGAATTATTTATAGTGACTAACACAAAAGATGTGTTCTCATTTATTATAACAAGGTCCTTATGTTACAGATGGTTCTGCTAAAGAAAGCTAAGGCTACTTGCCACTAACCAAATCACAGGATCATGAGGCTGGAAGAAATCATATTTTCCAGTGTGATGCTCAACCGCATCTGATCCTTCGAAAATTCAGAAAATCCTGGTAAAGATTGTACATTGTCTCTCTCTTTTTTTTTAAACTGACTTTTTTTAAAATTTAATTTTATTTATTTTTTATACAGCAGGTTCTTATTAGTTATCTATTTTATACATATTAGTGTATACATGTCAATCCCAATCTCCCAATTCATTCCACCACCACCACCCGCCCTGCCACTTTCCCCCCTTGGTGTCCATACGTTTGTTCTCTACATCTGTGTCTCTATTTCTGCCCTGCAAACCGGTTAACCTGTACCATTTTTCTAGGTTCCACATATATGCGTTAATATACAATATTTGTTTTTCTCCTTCTGACTTACTTCACTCTGTATGACAGTCTCTAGATCCATCTACGTCTCTACAAAAGGCCCAATTTCATTACTTTTTATGGCTGAGTAATATTCCACTGTATATATGTGTCACATCTTCTTTATCCATTCACCTGTCGATGGACACTTAGGTTGCTTCCATGACCTGGCTATTGTAAATAGAGCTGCAGTGAACACTGGGGTGCATGTGTCTTTTTGAATTATGGTTTTCTCTGGGTATATGCCCAGTAGTGGGATTGCTGGGTCATATGGTAGTTCTATTTTTAGTTTTTTAAGGAACCTCCATACTGTTCTCCATAGTGGCTGTATCCATTTACATTCCCACCAACAGTGCAAGAGGGTTCCCTTTTCTCCACACCCTCCCCAGCATTTGTTGTTTGTAGAGTTTCTGATGATACCCATTCTTGTACATTTTCTCTTGAGACTCAGTTTTCTGCACAGAGCTGTGGCTCAACAAATGTTTGCTGATTCACCCGGAAACTCCTCCAGCTGCCCTAGCTACCTCCATTGTTCAAGGGGCGCTTCGTGGGTTTCTCCCCTCCAGCAGCAGAGGGCAACAGCGACCACATTCCCTGTTAAACAGCCCGTGGTGTTTTCACAGGCCAAAATAGTCACCAGGCACTCACTCCTTCAGTTTTCCCTTCTCCAAGCAGCCTGTCCCAAAGGTATCCAACAAGGAGAGGCATTTTTTTTTTTTTTTTTTTTTACTATTTAGAACTCAATTCTTTCTTTTTTTTTTTTTTTTTTTTGGTACTCAATTCCATAGCCCAATATTACTCTGTGAGAAGTACAGGTAAAATAAAATCATTTTAAAACACTTATTTGGGGGGCTTCCCTGGTGGCGCAGTGGTTAAGAAGCCACCTGCCATTGCAAGGGACACGGGTTCGAGCCCCGGTCTGGGAAGATCCCACATGCTGCGAAGCAACTAAGCCCGCAAGCCACAGTTACTGAGCCTGCATGCCACAACTACTGAGCCCACGTGCCACAACTACTGTAGCCTGCGGGCCTAGAGCCCGTGCTCTGCAACGAGAGAAGCCACCGCAATGAGAAGCCTGCGCACCGCAACGAAGAGTAGCCCCCACTCGCTGCAACTAAAGCCCACACGCAGCAACAAAGACCCAACGCAGCCAAACATACATTAATTAATTAATAAAAACACTAATTTGTCTATTAATTGTATAGTTATTAAGCACTTACCATGTGCCAGGCACTGGGCTATATGCTGGTAAATCATGAAAAAGACATGATTTCTTCCCTAGGAACTCATCGTACTGTGGGAAAGATAGATGTCGAAAAAGAGTGATAAGTGTGATACTATTTGCCTGCACCACTCGGCTTGCAGGATCTTAGATTGAACCCAGGCCCTAGGCCGTGAAAGCGTGGAGTCCTAACCACTGGACCGCCAGGGAATTCCCAATATTTTCTTTTTCATCAGTGGAATCTTCCTCTACAAACTAAGGGATGCTTTCAAAATTGTACTGTTTTTGGATTAGCCCAGTTACAGCGATTTTTAAATTTTAATGAAGGAGAATTTGGGGATTTTTAAGTGAGGAAAAGACGAAAATAAATACCCATTTTAAACACTGCATACATACAAAACAGAAATAGACTCACAGACATAGAGAACAGACTTGTGGTTGCCAATGGGGTGGGGGTTGGGTGAGGGATGGAGTGGGGAGTTGGGGTTAGCAGATGTAAGCTATTATATATGGAATGGATAAACACAAGGTCCTACTGTATAGCACAGGGAACTATATTCAGTATCCTATGATAAACCATAATGGAAAAGAATATATAAAAAAAGAATGTAGGGCTTCCCTGGTGGCGCAGTGGTTGAGAGTCTGCCTGCCAATGCAGGGGACATGGGTTCGAGCCCTGGTCTGGGAAGAACCCACATGCCGCGGAGCAACTAGGCCCGTGAGCCACAACTACTGAGCCTGCGCGTCTGGAGCCCGTGCTCCGCAACAAGAGAGGCTGCGATAGTGAGAGGCCCGCGCACTGCGATGAAGAGTGGCCCCCACTTGCCACAACTAGGGAAAGCCCTCGCACAGAAACGAAGACCCAACACAGCCAATAAATAAATAAATATATAAATAAATAAAAGAATGTGTATATGTATATATATATGTACAACCGAATCACTTTGCTGTACAGCAGAAATTAACACAACATTGTAAATCAACTACATGTCAATTTTAAAAAAACAGCAAAAAACTCCACACTGCATACATTAATTTTAAAGCTAGATATAAAGTTGCAAGTGCTAATCGAAAATAAACATCTTGTGTTTTTTATGCTCTTCTTAACTTTTTTTCTCAATTTTCTATTAACAAATCTATTTGACTTTGCTAATAAGAAAACAGTGTGTTTTTAAATGTTGCTTTCTATCTTGTAGAAATGAGAATTAGAATGCAGAATTACTAATCAGATATGTACAATAAGAGAAATTCTACCTAATATACCTTTTCTGTCATTATTGTAGTCCTCTGGAAAACTGAAAATTGTAGTTTACACACACAAAACCCCAGCTGTCTTGCTGCTGATTTCACCTGTGGTTTCAGAACTGCTGAGTCAACTTCATGGTTCTGGCTCTTTAAGAGATTAACTCATTCTCTCAATCTTTACTTACTCTGCCTTTGACCTTGGCTCATGTTGTAGTAAATATTCTTTGAAATCTAAATAAATATCTGTTTTATAATTTCAGAGGGCAGGGACCTCAATATGCACGCATTCAGTGTCAAATCACAGTCATGTTAGAATGAGTCAAATAAGTTCATGTTCTGAGTTCAGAGTGCAATTTAACAGAAAGGTGGACAAGTGGACAGCTGTCTTCTTTCTAGATGAATCCTTAGACTCCTGAGCTGGGATACCTGTTCTAAATTAGCCTATTTGATATGTAAAACAGAACCTTATTAAAGAAAATTCTGCCCCGAAATGAATTCATCAGTCACATCTATTTATGTATTAATCGAATGGTCTTAGCTCCAAGAAGTACTCAAAGAAAACCTTATTTAAAATGAGAGTCGCAGCATTTATTTCAGGTTCTTTTTAAAGAATCTTGCTTTCTGTCCAACTTCCCAAAATTAAAGCACGAGCTCCCTCTGCTGAGTGAATTATTGTATGAAACAGAATCTAAAACATTTGTGCAGTGCCTGTGATGCCAGAAAATTCTTAGAAACAAGCAATTATGAAGTGAAAAAAAATATTTTCCTTTTTAAAAATCATGACTATAATATGGGATGGAATGGAAAGGTGGAGGAGAGTAATTTACAAGGTAGAGATTCATTAGTTGAGATTTTTCCCCCTAAGCCTCACTCCTGCATGGCGACACTTTATAACCACCATTGATGGAATCACCAGGAAGTGTTTACAAGCCCCTGTTCTCACACCTACCCTATTACCTGGCTTTGGTTCTTCATAGCACTTAATCATATCTGAAATTACCATCCTTGTTTATTCATTGATCTGGTGATGGCTGTCTTCCCCTGCTAAAATGCTGGCTTCCTGTTAGAGAAGAACTTGTCTGCTCTCAGCCCTAGAACAGTGCCAGGCACACAGTAGGCGCACAGGAATATTTGTTAACTGGGTGGAGGAAGAGAGGGAAGTAGGAAGTCAGGTTAGCACTTGCTGGAAGTGTCACCTAGGAATATAATCCATTTAGAGAACGATTCGGTGCCAGTCATGTGGAACTGGATACAAATTAGTAGGAAATGAGAGAAAGAGAGAATTACTGAAGGTATAGTGAAAGGGGTGTGGAATTCAGGCTTAACCTTAAAGATGGGGAGGGTTTGGTCAAGTTAGATAAGGAAGGAAGCAAGCATTGTGCTAGGCACTGGGATACAATGGTCTTAAAAAAAAAAAAGGCATGGACGCCACCCTCACGAAGCCTACAGTTTAAGCGTGAAGATAGATGTCAAACAAATAATCACACAAACTAAAATTTCAACTGGACAAGTGCTCCAAAGGAGAGGTGCATGGTGGTAGGGGAACAGATAACAGGAGGACCGATTTCATAGGGGAGTTAGAGAAGGCTTCTCCCAGCTGAGATCAGAGGGTAAGTGGGGATAAGCAGGTAAAGAGGATGAGTGCAGCGCATGCCGAGGGCTGGAGATGGAAAACAGCGCTGCTGCTGGACCATGAGGGAAGAGGCTGGAGATGGACCCATCACCCGGGAGGGAGCGCCGACTTTGTGGAGCAAGAAAGGGTTCTAATGATTTCCGTATTTCTTCAGGGCTTCTAAGATATTTTGACTCTCTTTTTCTTACATTCTGTATTTACAAGATGGTCCACAATGAGTATATGTTACTTTAATAATCAGAAAAAATGGGACTTTTACGAACGAAAAAGTTGTCACCATATGTCCACTGGAGCCTTCTTTTCCAGGCTTACAGAATATGAATGACGATATCTCGCTTTCGGGCAGGACAGCCTGGGAGAGGCCGCCACACAGCTCCCAGAGGTGAAAACACAGCAGTGAATCACCTGAGAACCTGGGCTGCACAGCAGATCATGGCTCTGTGTTCTCTTGGCCCACCATCCGGGTGTGGGTACCTTAGGGAGGAAAGGTTGTATCACTCAGTATTTCTGCCATTTCCTGCTACATCCATCTGTGCTTTCCACAAGGCCAAATGAGACGGACTACTTAATTTCAGATCTTTGTGGCATAAGCCACTTGAATGACCAGGTTCTGAGGGAGGTGGGCGCTGCCTTCCTGGTCCCCCACCCAGGCCCTGTCTGCTGTTGTCTGTTGAGGGTCTATCCCATCCAGAAAGTCTATGTTAACAGCCCCCAAAGGGGATTTTTAACTTGTTGCCTTAAAAAGACAGCTAATGGATTCGTTGAGAGCAACTGAACTGGTAATCAATGTGAATGAGAATGACACAATTTATTCAACCTTTTAGGGTAATTCTATATTATAGCAACTATGTCATATATAGCTATAAAATATTAACTATACACTATAATCTACATATAAATAACATACCACAGAGTTATCCTCGTTACCCTCAGTGTCTCTGTATGAAAGAATTGTTGGGTTGTGTCTGCAGCCCAGTCTAAACCCTCCTCTTTGAATGCTGGGGCTTTGCGTTTCTGTTGGCTTCCTCTGGATCCTGTTCTGTTCACATTCTAGCTGCCTGAGTTAGAACGGCTGTATCTCTCTGCGAGGGCCTTTAACCACTGATGGTAATCTCAGTCTATCTGCAGTCCACTGTTCAAAGTGAATTCTTCAAAGATGGAATCCTCATCCATGGCCTTCCCTGGGAGGCAGCTTCTCCAGAAGGAAGGTTGTGACTGTGTGTTGCCCACGGGCCATCGTTTCTCTGCCCTCACTCACACCTGACGCCCTCGTTCCTTGTCAGCTCTGGGCTGCCTGCATCTGTACTGCAGCCGTGGGAAGGGTTCAATAGTGCTTCATTGGGAAAAATTTTAACTATAGTGGAACCCCCAGAAGAGGATTCATGAGGATCACAAGACATCTTTCATGGTGTCAAGAGCCTATTGACTATAAAATACCTAGATTTATACTGACCTCGTCAGGTAAATTAATTGGAAAGGGAAGTTCCCACAGGACCATCCTGGGGAAGTGCCCCTCTGTGGTGAAACTGAAGACAAAACAGAACACATTTTGGTTTACAAACTGCACGAGAAAAATAGGTCTCCTTTTACTTTTTTTTTTTTTAATAAATTTCTTTTTCTTTTTCTTTTTTTAATAAATAAATAAATTTATTTATTTGTTTGTTTGCTTATTTATTTATTTATTTACCTTTGGCTGCGTTGGGTCTTCGCCGCTGCGCACGGGCCGTCTCCAGCTGCAGTGAGCGGGGCCCACTCCTCGCCGCAGTGCGCGGGCTTCTCATTGCGGTGGCTTCTCTCGTTGTGGAGCACGGGCTCTGGGCGCACGGGCTTCAGTAGTTGTGGCTTGAGGGCTCTAGAGCGCAGGCTCAGTAGTTGTGGCACACGGGCTTCGGTAGTTGTGGCTTGAGGGCTCTAGAGCGCAGGCTTCAGTAGTTGTGGCGCACGGGCTTAGTTGCTCCACGGCATGTGGGATCTTCCTGGACCAGGGCTCAAACCCATGTCCCCTGCATTGGCAGGCGGACTCTTCACCACTGCACCACCAGGGAAGCCCTTTACTTGACTTTTGACCAAAAAATGTTTTAGCCAATCTGACCCTCTGCCTTATCCATCAAGCTGGCTTTTGAATGTCTTTTACCTCTTACCATGAAGCAAACCCCCTTCAAAGGATAAACATTTATTGCCACAGAGGCCACAGGCCTTGAAAGAACATCCCTCCCAGAGGGCTCCCCAGATGTCTTGAGGAAGACAGCACTGCTGAGATGAGTGTGTGGTCTCTCCCAAGGAGACTACTTCCAGGGGAGTAATATTTAGTTGCACGTCTATGGTTCAGGATTTGGGTTGAAAATAATCACATGCCTCTATGGCTGTCTTTCATTGATTGATGTTATCGCTGTCATTTGGATTTTATTTGTTCATGTCACTGTTCTTATGAGTAACATACCTGTGTTTACCACTGACCCTCTCAAGATATTTCAGCTCTTCAAACTCACCCACATGCTCTCTCCCACAGTATACCATCTGTCAGCCATTGTCACATTTACTCACTGATTCAGACCCTTCTGCCCAATAAATTGCCCCTTGTAGCCTCGGCAGAGTGCTTCCTGTAAACTGGAGGAGTCTTGCTCTGTTAGCACAGGTGGAAAGCTTTTTCTCCAAGGCAGGGTCCCTAGATACATCTGGATATAACCATATCATGGGAGAGTCACGATACTATATGTGGCTATTTTCAATTTCATTTTAACTTTAGAATGCCTTTTTATAATAAGAATACTACTGGATTAATAAAGTATAAGGTTGTTTCAGTATTATATGGTGCCTTTAAATTAATGCTTCTTCCCCCACCCCCCAACAAGAAGGAACGCAGTAATTCCTTTAAATGATCATTTTCTTTCTGGAGAAACACATGCAAGCCTTAAGCCAGATCAAGTCCTAGTTTCTGTTTTCATTTCTGTCTTTAGAAAGGTATAAGATTATGAAGTTTATGATGTCTACTTTCATCTGTTTTAGTTACTTTATTTTTATCTTGAATTGGATTCAACATAATAAAAACAGAGTTTGCAGCAGATATTTTATACATGCCTAGGTGCAAACAATAATAACAGATTAGATGTTGATCTACATCATTAGAGGGCTTTAGGTCATTGCACTATTTTCTTATCCATCTTCTTTAAAAGTTCTAAAAACCTAGGATCCTCAGCATCACAAATCATACCACTGAAAGAGACTAATAAGCTTGTGGTATAGGTGAGGAGGGTTGAGGTCCAAAGAAATTTAATTATTTCAACAAGGTCTCACAGTGAATGGGTGGCAAAACCAGGACCAGAACTCTCAAAGAATAAAAATACTGAAACCAAGTAGCATATGCTTAAATGTCTGAAATAAAATGTTAGGGGTTAGTAGAAGCCCACCAACAGGGGGCAGCAAAGACCTTCTCGCCTGCCTCGATGTAATTTATGTTCTAGTTTTAGGGAAGTGGCTTTTTCTCTGATGTGGTTTCTGACGTGACAGAACCAAGAAAACAGATGTGTTATCAGTCCTGGCCTTAGTGACAATGAGAAATCAGGTGGTCGCTGGCTAGGTGGTGTCTCCAGGCTAGAATATGTACCGCAGAGCCCAGTGGATGACAGCACCTCTGTTCCTAGGTTATTACTGAGTGGGGCAGCTGTCTCTGCAGGAAGACAGCATTTAAAGCACTCGAATCTGGATTTTTCACTAAGAATTGCTTCCACTAGTCAATAAATTAGGCAAAGGAGAGCAACAAAAGTAAGAAACTGCCAGAAATTCTCATGTGCATTTCTAAGCAAATACCAGCGACCATAGTCATGTCAGCTGCATGGCTATGGGGTTGGAAAATGAGGTGAAGTTGGGAGGGGAAGATGAAAGATAAATTCAGAGTGTGGGTGCAAAAGGCTAGGCTGAACCAGCCCCCTTCCCAGCCTACAAGGGGGCACTGGGGTCTCGGCGGGCTTCCCCTCCAGTCTGCTGCCTCCCGCTCTTTCTCATGCTTGGCCCCCTTTCCTCCTGTGGTCCTCTCCGCCTTCCCCTGGGTCTCAGACCTTCCTGTGCTTCCAGCCCCGCACTCGGGACTCAGACTCCAGTTTCCACTGATGAAGGGGGCGGGAGGGGGCGTGCGCTTACTCAGGCACTTGTCCTCAGCTCCCACTAAAGAAGTCTGTCCCCCGTCCAGCTCAGCTGACAGTGGAAATGGATTTTATCAACCTACCTGTACTTCTCCAGCAACACAGATTAGTTTTCCGAGAGCATAATAACACCTTTTCTTATCTGTCCCCTGGAGTCAGAGTCTGCCCTGTCAGTTGCAAAGCCACATGTGGAAATCATCGGGGAGGTAAGCCCTTCACTGGGTATAGGACCAGGTCAAGTATGGACTGAAAAATCAACTTAGAATGTACGTATACGCATATACACATACATTTTGTGCTTTTTTTATAAAAGTGAAACATGTCCTTTCATGGCTGTTTGACAAATATGGAAGGATGTAAGGAAGAACACTGAAATCTCTTATAAACCTACCTCCAGTATACAGCCCCAGTCAAAGTATTCTGAAAATATTAAAAACTTGATTCTCATACAAATCTAAACTAAGCACACATGAAAGATTTATTTAACTCATCACTGAGGGGAGCAGCTAGATGAGAAAACTGAACGAAAGTGAAGTTGAGAGACTGAGTGTACACGCACTGAGAGAACAAGGAAGGAAGACCGCTAGTTTAGATGCAAAGATGGTTCCTATCTTGCAGAGAATAAAACCGTAATCTTTAAGAGCAGATATAACTTGATTAGCTACTGTGGAAAAAAATCCACATGTTGTCATGTAACTTCACAGAGTCCAGGCTCTCAATCAATAGCAAAGACAGTCATCCTACTTATCTGCAGTTTCACTTTTCTGTGGTTTCAGTTACCTCTGGTCAATCGCACTCCAAAAATATTAAATGGAAAATTCCAGAAATAAACAATTCACAAGTTTTAAATTGTGCACCATTCTGAGGAGCGTGATGAAATCTCTCGGAGTCCCACTCCATCCCGGCAGGGACGTGAATCACCCCTTAGTAGTTCAGCGTTTCCTTCCCCTTATTCACTTAGTAGCCATCTGGGTTACCCACAGTATCCTAGTGCTTGTGTTCAAGTAACCCTTATTTTACTTCATAATGGTCCCAAAGAGCAAGAGTAGTGATGCTGGATATTCTCTTACTGTGCCTTATTTATGAACTTTATCAAAGGTATGTATGTATAGGAAAAAAACAATATGTATAGAGTTCAGTACTATTTGCAGTTTCAGGCAGCCGCTGGGGGTCTTGGAATACAGTCCCTTCAGATAAGAGGTGACAACTATAATAACCTAAACAAAGGAATGTTCCCCTAGAGAATCAGATAATCACTGAGCGGCTCTGCTAGACTGTTTTGATATGACATGGAAAGGACATACAGTCATTCTTTTTTCCAAATCTTGGATAGTTTTTCTTAACACATCATTATGATTTTAATAGATTTCCTCTAGTCTTAAGAGTTTCTAGGGTGTATATAAATATGTGAATAAATAAAACGCATATTTTTACCAAGTGATGATTATGTTTTATATATAATCAGACATGTTTCTTTTTTCACTTTATAGTGTATCATGAACATTTTTCCATGTCACTAAATATTTTTCAAAAGCAATTTTAATGGCTATGTTTTTTTATTCAGATGGATGATGGATGTGCTATAATTTATGTAACCAATCCCTCATTGTTGAGAACAATAATATTATAGTGAATGTTCTAGTACATAAATCTTTGCATTTCATTTCCACTTATGTCCAATTCCAATTAGTTCCTAGAAGTGAAGTTTCTGTCCACTTTTTAGGTCCTTAATACTTGTAGCCTTTAGGAAGATTATTTCCACTTACACTTTCAGCAACTGAGTATGATTACATTTATTTCATCACACCCTTACCAACACTGGGTATATATATATTTTATATATATTATATATATATACAGTATATATATTTCTAACATATATATTTCCAATATTTGACAGTTTAGAAAAAAGGGTATCTTATTATTTTGATTAGCATTTCTTTAATTATCAGTGAAGTTATACCTTTTTTTAAAAATTATATTGACTTTTTAAAACTTTTTTTTGGAGTATAATTGCTTTACAATGTTGTGTTAGTTGCTGCTGTATAACAAAGTGAATCAGCTATATGTATACGTATATCCCCATATCCCCTCCCTCTTGCGTCTCCCTCCCACCCTCCCTATAGCTCTGTTATGTTTTTATGCTAATAAAATCTCACAAAGATGAACACTAAAGACAGATCTGAAGGACAAAAATACAACAAAAGGCAGCAGGAAGCCTGAGAGAAATGCAGGGGGAAAGGATTTTGTGGCTGACCCCTGTGGCTGGAAGCAGAAAGACTTATTGTTGTATGCATGTACGACAGACGGACACATGCAAATGGTCCTCAGGACCCCAGACCAACCCACTGCTATAGACCTGGGACGAACAGGGGAGAGAGGGTAGAGCAGTGGTCAAACTTGTTTCCCAGATCAGAAAGCTGGTTCTCCCACTGGCACTGACTGATCTGCTGTGGCTGGGTTGGTTGTTGGCCCACATGGGTTTTCCAGATGGCACAAAAGAGCCTGTTATTTGGAGATCTGCCCGGTGTTCATCCCCAGGATCTCTGGAAGACGTCTGCAGGGGACAGGAGTATTCCCTGTGTTACATGGAATTCCTCTGGTTACATGGAATTACAGAAGGTAAGAACTGACACTCCTTAAAGATTTTCTTTTACATGTTGCCCCATTTGCCTGAATGGAATTTTATCCTCACTCCACCTCCAAATTCAGAGTCCCAGGTCAATAGAAAATTCTCCGCTCTCGGTTTATAAGTTCAAATATTTTTTAGTTGAGAAGCATGGATCTAATCTTGCACTTTTGCTGGTTTAGAAACTGAAGCCCAAAGGGCTTAAAGTAAACAAGCAAATGAACAAAAACTCCTTCCCAAAATTAATACAGCAGAACCGGGACTAGAACTCCTGTCTCCCAGTTTCCCACGTGACCCTCGTTTGATCAGCACTGCCTGCCTGGAGGGAGATACCGCACAGGCTGGCTTCCAAAGTTGTTGGATGACGTTGACCAGAGCACATGGCCTTCCACTTGCCAGTACTAGACATGTTTACCTCAAGTGGTCTTTCACTAAGATCTGTTTCATGAAACATGTATGCTTTCTCAGAAAAGCAGAGTTTCCCACATATTCGCTGTCCCAAATCCATCTTCACTTGTGGTCCAGTCCCCACCCCAACTCATCTTCATCACACCTACCCTCTTAGCTTCACACTGGTAGACAACGAGGAAGAAGAAAAATCCAGTTTAAGTTGAACAGACTAGTTTGGAAAGTTCTTTCTCACATAGACTAGGGAAAGATCTACCCATTTCTTAGTGGATGTCTCTATCTCATCAACACTCCTGCTTGGTTGATTTGCTTTGTGATTGGCTTTGTTTTTGTAAACACAGAGTGTAGATCCTCAGCAGCCCCTCCAAGACCCAGGTAGATGCTCCATCATGCACCAGTTAGGTATTAAAGATGCCACAGGAGAGGCTGTATTTTGTGATGACATGACTGACTTAGCAGGAGAACGCTTCCTGGGTGTGCAACCAGCACCACATGCTAAAATCACGTAAGTAAACAAGGGCAGAGTTGGAAAGCCAGAAATATCTAGCAGGTATTATAAAGGCATAATTATCTATTAACAATCTACCCAACTCAGTACATCAAAGTATTTCACAAAAAAGCAATCCCAGCATTTAGCTTGGTAAAAGAAAATTTTTAAAGAAGAAAGAAAACTGGGTTTGGGAACAGGTAAAAGAGTGCATTCCTGCCAAGATAAGGAGCTGGTATATGAAGAGCTGGCCATTGCTACCCGAGAATGTAAAGGATGACAATAACTTCCTCAGCTCATGAGATCCCAAAGAGCTATAATTCTCTCTACTGTTTTTCTGAATGTCCATCTTCAAAGGAGCCTAGGTTCCCAGAAGTGCCACCAACTGAGCATTGGTTTAGGAAACCTCAAGGATATGCCTTCAGTGGAAGGTGAGAATAACAAAATGCTCCCCTGCGGATGCCCTTTTTTGTCATCCTCAGCATCCAATGAAACAAATGTTTTCCACTTCCATAGTGTTAACACGGTTTTAACACACTGCCATTACAGACTTGCCTGGTGGTGCTCCCGTGAATTACACTGGGGTTCTTGAGATTCTGTTCACACATAAGAGGACCATGACATCCCATGTAACACTTGGCTCCTTTGTGGTTCTGTTTCCTTCCCAGTCCCACTGATGCCTCCAAGGCCCTGGCATTGCCTGGTGTGGTCCACCTGTTAAAAACTCAGGATGACCCATGATAATGGCAGTGAAGTAGAAAGACCATCTGCATAGGACCAGGTGGTATGACCAGAGTGTCTCAGAGTCTCATGGTGTTTTCATAGTGGCAGCTGCTACTCCCTGGTGCTATTTTCCAAAGGCCTTTATACACAGGACCACATGTAACCCTCCTCACAACCTCAGAACCTTAGATTATTTATTTGTACTAAGGCTTATTTCAGAATGAATTTGAGGGAGCGAAGAACCCTGTTAGGTTGGCATTTTAAGATGAAGACACCGAGGCTTAGAGAGTTCTAGTGAATTGCCTGAGGTCATACAGCTAGTGGTGGCAGAGCTGAGCTGGTGTTCAAACCCCATGCTCTACCCTACAAGAAACCCCACGCATCATCCCAGGGCATGTTGTCCCTGGCTGACAGGGACCTTGCTGCTATACATTTTCATTCCCTTCTGACATATTACTCATGATGGGGGCAAGACTCTCCATCAAATACATTTTGATTCTGTTTCATTTGTGTTGTTTAATTTTGAAAAATAAAATTTAAAAGTAACCTTGAAAAATCCCTTGAATTGTCCATAAAGTCCAGAACACAAGGTTTTATACATATGATCCTATTCGGTAATGTTTATGCAAACTAAAGTCTGAGAACAACGTGACTTAAAATACGGAACAAAGGTTAAGTTTCTATGCAGGTGTCCAAGTATTGAAATCATTCTCCTTTAACATTCCCATCAAATTCCTGGCTAGGGGTGGAGGGAGAATTCTAAAGACCACCTGCTCGCCTGCAGGGATTAGACTATCTAAATTAAGCCTCCAGAATGTTTGTGGCTGTGAGGATTAAAGGTGATAGAGGAGACTCAGTTTCAGTGAAGGCTGAAGTTCATAGGAAAGTTAAGTATGCATGTGACGGGATTCCATTATGTGATGGTCATATTTTCTGAGCTGTACCAGGTCAAGATACATGGTTTGAGGCACTAGGACATTGTGTCTGAAATCTGTGCTGTCCTAGGAAATTCCTAGAGTGACGGTTAACATTGCATTTGGTTTTCAGTGCGAGAATGTGGAGGCGACCAAAGTCAGGAATCTTGAATTACACTATATCGGTAATACCTTTTGTTTGTTACCACCCACGGGATGCAATACAACACAGGTCATTCATCAGGCCTGACAAAAAATGAGAACAAAGAAATGTGGAGGAGGCACTTCAACCTTTGATCAAGTCATTGAAGGTCAATTCTTAAGTCCCTTTTCATCATGCAAGTTTTTACAATACTGATGCGATTTTAATCGACGATGCTGCTTCTATAGAACTTGGGTGCAATTGACTCATCTTAATTCTTCTCATGGAAGTTAGTAAAGAGATGGACCATCCAGAACATCAGACTCAGAGAGGAGTGGGAGGTTTTATGAAGGACATTGAATCCTTGGCCAAAAAATAGTACTGGTTCCATAGAATATGGAAGTCATTTGAGGGTTTGAATAGGAAGATGATAGGATCAAAATTACTCTTCAGTGAACCTGGCAGTGCAGTTTGGATGTAAGTGGGAGTGTCCACTGGAAACAAGGTCAAAGGTCATTATAGTATGCCAAGTGAGAGATGATGGCTGGCACCTTGGAGTAGAGAGGAGAATACAGGTACAAGTCGCTGACTAGGTGTGAAGAGTAAAAAGAATCAAAGAAAACCTTGAAATTAGAGATTGGCAGAAGATGAGAGTTCAAGGGGCCAGCAAGCCATTTGAGGGTACTGTCCACAGGCAGTTAGAAGGAAATTCTGGTGCTTTGAGAAATGCTGAGGCTGGAGGTGTACGTTTGGGAGAAGCCATGTGAGTGAATGGCGTCACCAAAGGAGAGAATAATATCTGAAAATCCATTTTAAAAACATATATCACACCTAGTTCTTCAGAGATTTCCAAATAAAAAGACAAATACTCTAAGACCAGAATCTGAAGTAAAGGGGTGGAGAGAGAAGGAATTGGTCCTATGATTTATTAAGGAAAATTATAGCCACCAAACTCATGGCAGAAGCTGGAGGGAGAAGAGATAGAAACAGAGGCCTGAAAACAGAATCTTTGGCAACACTTTTCATTGGAGTTACTATTAAATTCCCAGACTTCTATCACAGAGAGAACTAAAATTGGATGAACCTAATAATTCCAGGATACCCATCCTAGATATTCAGGGGTATGAATTCAAAAGCTGCCCATATATAAATATTTTTTGGTACCAGGTCAATTTAAAATTTATGTTGGGACTTCCCTGGTGGCACAGTGGTTAAGAATCCGCCTGTCAATGCAGGGGATACGGGTTAGAGCCCTGGTCTGGGAAGATCCCACATGCCGCGGAGCAGCTGGGCCCGTGAGCCACAATTGCTGAGCCTGCGCGTCTGGAGCCTGTGCTCCGCAACAAGAGAGGCCGCGATAGTGAGAGGCCCGCACACCGCGATGAAGAGTGGCCCCCGCTTGCCACAACTAGAGAAAGCCCTGGCACAGAAACGAAGACCCAATACAGCCATAAATAAATAAATTAATTAATTTTTTAAAAAATTTATGTTGATGGGTTGATCATTAAATGCTTCCTTCCAATTGTCCTGATACTTTTCTGCACCATCTCCAGCTTCTTGAAGGCAAACAAACTTTATATTCTACTACCTACGATTAATTATAGATTTCTGAAGTTTTTACTTCCCACTTCGGTGAAATTTAGAAAAAAAAGATTTTATCCTCCACTCCTTCCCTCCCCTCTCCCCCTCACATACAACCATTTATTCTTCACAGCTGAGGTTCCTGTGGGTTTTAAAGAGGCCCTCTTTCTTCTTTTTAAATTTTTTAATATATTTTTTAAACTTTTTATTGAAGTACAGTTGAATTACATATGTTGTGTTAATTACTTCTGTACAGAAAGTGACTCATTTATATATATATAAATTCTTTTTCATATTCTTTTCCATTATGGTTTATCACAGGATGCTGACTACAGTTCCCTGTGCTATACAGTAGGACCTTGTTGTTTACCCATTCTGTGTATACCAGTTTGCATCTGCTAAACCCAAACTCCCAGTCCAACCTTCTCCCATCGCCCTCCCCCTTGGCAACCACCAGTCTATTTTCTATGTGCCTGATTCTATTTCTGTTTCATAGATAGGTTCGTTTGTGTCATATTTTAGATTTCACATATAAGTGATATCATATGGTATTTGTCTTTCTCTGACCTACTTCACTTAGTACGATAATCTCTAGTTGCATCCATGTTGCTGCAAATGGCATTATTTTGTTCTTTTTTATCGCTGAGTAGTATTCCATTGTATATATGTACCACATCTTCTTTATCCATTCATCTGTCAATGGACATTTATGTTGCTTCCATGTCTTGGCTATTGTGAATAGTGCTGCTATGAACATAGGGGTGCATGTATCTTTTTGAATTATAGTTTTGTCTGGATATAGGCCCAGGAGTCGGATTGCTGGGTCATATGGTAGTTCTATTTTTAGTTTTCTGAGGAACCTCCATACTGTTCTCCATAGTGGCTGTATCAGTTTACATTCCCACCAACAGTGTAAGAGGGTTCCCTTTTCTCCACACCTAAAGAGGCCTCTTTCAGTGGGTGCTGGTTGTGGCTTGGGTTTAATCTTTCTAGTAGATAGATGCAAGACGAATGACTGGCTGGGTGTGACTGCTCAAGTGCTAGTCTTGTGCTGGGTAAAGCCACCCCTGCCCTCTGGGCAGTTTCACTGCAGAAGTAGATTCACCCTTGGGTGAGAACATCTTATTATTTATTCTTATCTGATCACTGACTTTTTGCTCAAGTCAGTAATAATTAGTTTCTAGTTCTTGAGAATACACCAATGAAAGCAGATAGGGAAATGGAGCCAAACATGTGGGAGATTTTAAATTGCACATAATCGCTCAATTCTCCTGTGTATAATAATAGCTGCCTGTGAAAACTTTGCCAAATTAAAATGATTCTTTGTAATCAAGATAGGAAACCAAATGTTACTCCCATGACCTAGAAGAAAATAATAGTAACACTTAGTAAAATGCGCTGTATTGTGTTTTGAATATGTTTAAATGAAGTAGCTCTAAACATAAGACCCTGTGGGAATTCCCTGGCGGTCCAGTGGTTAAGACTCTGCGCTCTCACTGCCGAGGGCCCGGGTTCGATCCCTGTCGGGGAGCTAAGACTTCGCATGCTGCAAGGCAATGCCAAAAAATTTTTTTTAATAAATTTAAAAAAATTTTTAATAAAAATAAATATAAGACCCTCATCTGCTTGCTGTGTTTAGCAGGGGAAACACACTTAGGAGGACAGAAACATTATTATGTGGCACCAAAGGCAGAGGATAAAGAAGTGGACATATATACCTGTCAAGCCAGGATGCAGCATTAACACAGGTGGGTACATTTCTAGTCACGATTTTTACGTCATGATGCATTTCTAAATGAGGTGTTGTCATGTTCTTGATTTATAGCTGTGGAACCCAGGTATAAAAGCTAATGCTCAGTCAAACGTTAAACATCAAGAAAAAGGCAAAGCCCAGCCCCGATTTGTACCAGTTTCCTCTAGTTTCCTCCAAAAGTCCTCCTCCCCTTCTTCCCAGATAATAGCTGCCTCCTACTTCATAAAAAAGTAATAACAATAATAGAGGCCCATCAGGTATGAACTGCCCCGATCCCCACCTCCCCTCCCCACCTCCATCATGCATGCAGTCTCGGATGGTGAGGGCTCCTCCCTCCTTTCCGGGGTCAGTGTTGACACCGGCTCCCTTGTTCCACTCACTCTCCACAATTATCCCTTCTATGTTCCATACCTTTAATTTCCATCTCTTTACTGCCTCATTCTGATAAACTCAAGTCCATCCCATCCTTAAAAGTAACCCTCTCTTGATTCTGCTTCCTCCTCTAGCTATTGTTTCTTTCTTCTTCCCTTCAGAGACAAGTTTTTATAGCAATTTCCTACCCTGTCTACTTCCTTCCTTCCCGTTCATGCCTCAACTTACTGCTTCTGCCAAGGCCACCAGTGGCCTACTAGTCCTCCGACGTGAGAGACTCTTCAGCTCTTTCTGGACATCTCTGCTGCCTTCTACACTGCAGACCGTTTGGTCCTTGCAACTCTACTCTCCTGGCTTCTCTGACATTAATCTATCGAGTTTCTCTTTATGCCTCTTTGTTCCTTCTTTAATTTCTCTCTGGCTCCTCCATCTCTACCTAGTCCTATTATTCTTCTGGAAATCCAGACCCCTTAGAGTATAAAGGTATAGACCTTTCTCCCAAATAAAAAGGACCTTTCTCCCAGATAAACTATGTCCTGCATAAGTAAGTCTACCAGCTTCAACAAACAACCCCCAAAGCTTAATGGATTAGCACAACCAAGGTTGATTTCTTGACTGGGCAAATCAATGTGAATGTTCTCCTAGGTGGCTCTTCTCCACGCATGATTCAGGGATCCACCCTCCAACATGGTGTGGCTCAGCCATGTTGGAGTCTTCAGCTTCCAACTGCACAGATGGGAAGTCAGGGAGAGTGAAAGATGCATGTGATCCTGCCCCCATTCCATTGGCCAGAGCTTGGTCACATGATGTCACCTAGAAGCAGGGAAAGCTGCCTGCCCCCAACTCCATTGACCAGAGCTTGGTCACATGATATCACCTAGAAGCAGGGGAAGGTACCTGCCGCCATTCCATTGGCTGGAGCTCAGTCACATGATTTCACCTAGAGGCAGGAGAAACTGAGAAAAGTAGCTAGCTACACACTCAGAAAGGAAGAGAACTGGATATTGGCGAATGCTGCGGGGTCTCCCAGACTCCTTGATGCCTAGATTATGAACTGCTTTAAATGTTAGAATTCCCCTGGATCCCATAGCTCATTGCTCTTCACTTTCTTTAAGGTCTCATTGGTGCTCTCATTGTCTCTCATCGTTCCTCTACCCTCTCCATGCTGGTAATTATCCACTTTAGCTCTGACCTTTCCCATGAAAATCTGACTTCTATTATCTAAGATATTTCATTTGGTTGGGCCATGGACACCTTAAAATCAACAAGATCAAAACTCAACTAACCATCCTCCTCCTTAGACCAATTTCTTATTCTGTTTTTGACCTTAAATAATGAACTTATTATCATTTACTTACTCACAGAAGACAGAAAACTAAGTGGCATTCTCAATCTCTCACCCTCACTTCCTGCAGAAAATCCTCCCAACTACCTCTTAAATGTTCTTTGGAAACTATTTAACATGTTTCTCTTATGTTTTACTATTTAAATTTTTTTGAAAAATTTCAGTCATTTGGAAAAATGAAAACCTATATGCTCTTCCCCTAGATTCACCAATTATTAATATTTTGACATATTTGTGCCCTTCTCTCTCTCTCTCTCCCCTACCCCACCCTCCTCTATCAGTGTTCGTTCTTCTGAATGCTTGAAATTCTTCAAAATAAAAAATTTAAATAGCAAAACATCAGAAGGAAATAAAAAGTTAAACACACACACACGTATTCCTACAGTATCTTCCTTCATAATCACAACACAATCATTCTTGGGAAATTTAACATTACATAATACAATCTCTCATATATGAGTCATATTCAAATTTCTCCAATTGACTCAATAATGTCCTGAGATTTTTTGGTTTGTTTTTTTCTGGTCCAGGATTGAATCCAGGATCATACACTGCATGTCTCTTTTATCTCTTTTATTCTAAAACAGTCTCAGATATTTTTTTCATGGCATCGATATTTTTGAAGAGCCAGGAGGGCCGTTCAGCAGAATATCCCTTTGTTTGGATTTGATGGTTTTCCCCTCCTGATTGGATTCAGGGTAAACATTTTTGGCAGGAACATCAGAAATGTCTTTTGAGCACCACACATCTGGAGGCACAAGACCTTAATGTGCCCCATTATCAGTGATATTAAGTTTGATCATTTGGTTAAAGTGGTACTGCCAGGTTTATCCTATGCAAAGGTACCTTTTCCCCTTTGTAGTGAATATGCTATCCGTGGAGTGATAGTTTGAGACTGAATGAATATTCTGTTCCTCCCAAATCTTTCACCTATTGGTTTAATTTACTTATTTATTTTAAAATTTATTTTATTTATTTATTTTTGGCTGCGTTGGGTCTTCATTGCTTTCTCTAGTTGCAGCAAGCGGGGCCTAATCTTTGTTGCGGTGCACAGGCTTCTCATTGCGGTGGCTTCTCTTGTTGTGGAGCACGGGCTTTAGGAACACAGGCTTCAGTAGTTGTGGCACGTGGGCTCAGTAGTTGTGGCGCACAGGCTTAGCTGCTCCGTGGCATGTGGGATCTTCCCGGACCAGGGCTCGAACCCATGTCCCCTGCATTGCCAGGCGGATTCTTAACCACTGCGCCACCAGAGAAGCCCCACCCATTGGTTTTAATATCACTGATGATTCTTGCCTGGTGATTTCTTCTAACTTTATTATACATTTTACATTTATTACTTGACATTCTTCTGTAAAGAAATTTAAATTTTTTGTATCAATATGGACTTTAAAAAAATTAATGTGTCAAAATCCTTTCCAACCATATGATTTTTGACACTCAGATTCTTCCACATTTGCCAGTAGAAGCCCCTTCAAGCTGCCTCCTGTAGCCTTTTGACATAAATCCATCAGCTTTTGAGCACATTCTTACTTTCTAACTCAATAAGATTGCATCCTTTCTTGGTCCCAAATCTGGAATTGACCTTTCTCCAAGGAGCCCTGGTTACTTTTAGTGGGAAATGGTATTGAGAAACCAGATCTGGTGTTAGGTGTGTTCATTGCTACTGGGGTGTCTTTGCTCTTTCCTATTTTCAGCTAGGAAATAAATATTTTTAAAAGAAATGAGTTCATATTTCTTTTAATACTTCTAATTTCAATCCAAAACTACAGGGTTCTTCCTCACTTTCCCCCATTCCATATTTGTATCCCCCTTCACCCACACTGAGAACTCTGGTTCCCAAAAATATACATGTATTTATTCATTTGCTCAGTCCTGTAAACACCCATACAAAATAGTTTCAGAATCACTACACTCAGCACTACAAACCACAAACTTACTAAGTAAAGTTGAAGCTTTCTTTTTATTCTAACAATCGATCCTAGTGAGAGTGTATAGCCTGAAAATCGAGTTCAAAATCTACTTGGATTAATGTTTTGTGGTAATAGCATCAGTTTTACATACAGCTAAATTCATTTGTTTCTGTTTATATATTCAATTTTAGAGAATTTTCCCCATCACCATTTATGTAATTTTTTATCATGTAAAACATCCTCATAACTATTTTTTTTAATCTTTTTTCTTCTATTTTTATTTTTAATTTATTTAATTATTTTTGGCTGCATTGGGTCTCGGTTGCTGCGCGTGGACTTTCTCTAGTTGCGGCGAGCGGGGGCTACTCTTTGTTGTGGTGCGCGGGCCTCTCATTGTGGTGGCTTCTCTTGTTGCGGAGCACGGGCTCTAGGCGTGTGGGCTTCAGTAGTTGCGGCTCACAGGCTTCAGGAGTTGTGGCACTCGGGCTCAGTAGTTGTGGCTCGTGGGCTCCAGAGTGCAGGCTCAGTAGTTGTGGTGCCCGGGCTTAGTTGCTCTGCAGCATGTGGGATCTTCCCGGACCAGGGCTCGAACCTGTGTACCCTGCTTTGGCAGGCAGATTCTTAACCACTGCACCACCAGGGAAGTCCCCATCCTCATAACTATTTATGGCTGTATATAATGCTTCAGTTGCTGATATTTCACTAGTAAGCTGTTTGGGCTTAACTTCAGACTTTACAAAGACTTCTTCAGGGGATTCAGAAGAGTTTTCAGAAATATATTATAATTAGTAATTTGTTCTTCCCCAGTGTCCTTGTACACCTAAGAGTGTGACATACCATCTCCTGCCAACCTACCTGCCATGATTATCCCTTGGGATACGGGCCACAAGTGGGACTCATGGTGTTTATCGTCGCCTCTACTCCTCTTACCCCAGCCATGGTGTTTGGGGCGCTCCTGGGACTCCCGCCACCCCCAGGCAGAAATGACCCAGCAAAGACCATTCTTTTGAGCAGTGGTCTTAATCCCTGGTGCAATTACTATCACCTGGAGAGATTTTTGAATGCTGATACTTATCTCCCCTTCAGACCAGTTAGATCAAAATCCCTGGGGGTGGGATTTTGTCAGTCAGGCTTTTTTGTTTGTTTGTTTGTTTTCCTTAATGCATTGCTTTATGAGGAGCTACTTATCAGTCTTGCAAACTCTGAGCACAAGATTCTCGAGATGCCACCCAATCCAAATATCTATTGATAACAACCCATGGAGGGGCTCTTTCTTTCCCCAGAAGTATATCAAGAATTAATTTTGCATCCCTGAATCTTTAGAAATCATTTAAAATTTTATGTAACTTAGATGTAAATATAGAGAATAAGATAGAAATTAAGTGCAGTGGTGCTTTGATATTTTCAGTTCATCCCTCATCCAAGAATTGGTGAGTCTTCAGACAGTTAGAGCTAAAGACTGTCCTTGGTCTTTCTCTGCTTCAATTTTACAATATGTTTATGTTTCTAGTATCTTTCTTACCCCACACAGCTCTGTGGATGTCTGATTCAGGACCCTTCTTGCACTACACGAATTATTCTCAGTTCCTAGACACCTAGTCTTCTTATCATCGTGTTTCCACAGAGGCTGCTCCCACCACCACTCACTGCAAAGAATGCCTCCTGCTCCTCCCCTGGCCTCTCGTCCAGGGGCTCACCTGCTCTACTTTCTACCTGTCTATTCCTAGTGGGGCAAAGCATTCTGTGCTGTTGGGCTGTATTCTGCCCAGTGAGGCAGCAGAAATTATTTCCTGATTGATGTCTGAGTCAAACACGGATCCTGTACTGAGCAGACACATAGACAAACAAAGAAAGAGAGACCCCTTTCTTTAACTTGCTCCCACCTGCAGCTGCAGAGTTACAATCACCACTCCTCACCTGCCTCAGTGGGGCCATCACCAGCCTCAGACCCAAGGTTATCTTCGTGGCACACGTGCTACCTTGCCCGCCTGACTCAGGATCATTTTTAAAAGGCATTATAGGCGTATGTTCAATTTTTAGTAGTCCAACCAAAATTAGGCAGACTGTGATCTTAAGAGCTTCATAAAGGAGGTGGTATTAAGTGACTTAGTGAAAAAAGAAAAGGGCGGGGTTCAGTATACTGAAGAAAAACCACTAGGTTTCTGTTATGGGCGTCGCAAGCAAAGTGATGTTTTCTTGGGAGGTGGCTTCTGCCACTTTTATGGGGTGGATTTAAAATAGAAATGGTTAGAGAAGACTCTGGAATTTGAACAACTGCAGTAGTTTGGATGTAAGAGAATTAAAGCTCAGACAAAAGGATGACTGTTGAAAGAGGAGAATAGAATCCTAGAAATGTTATGAGAGAAGAAATAAATGGCAAGGTTTGAACATGGATTGGTATTTGGATGGAGAATATGAGAAATTAAGGCTTGAAACAAAACTTTGCAGAACAGTTAATCATTAATGCCATTAATTATATAAAGAATCTTGTCAAAGTTAATAATAAAGGAATCAAAAAAAATCTCAAACTAGAGGGTATGGAGAAAAGGGAACCCTCCTACACTGTTGGTGGGAATGTAAATTGGTGCAGACACTATGGAGAACAGTATGGAGGTTCCTTAAAAAACTAAAAATAGAGTTACCATATGATGCAGCAATCCCAATCCTGGACATATATCTGGAAAAGATGAAAACTCTAATCGAAAAGATACATGCACCCTAATGTTCATAACAGCACTGTTTACAATAGCCAAGACATGGAACCTAAATGTCCATCAACAGATGAATGGATGAAGAGGATGTGGTATATATATATATATACAATGAAATACTATTCAGCCACAAAAAAGAATGAAATAATGCCATTCCCAGCAACATGGATGGACTTGGAGGTTATCATACTAAGTGAAGTAAGTCAGACAGAGAAAGACAAATATCATTTGATATCACTTATATGTGGAATCTAAAAATATTATACAAAGGAACTTGTAAATTTACAAAACAGAAATAGACTCAGACATAGAAAACAAACTTACGGTTACCAAAGGGCAAATGTGGGGGGAGGGAATAATTAGGGATTTGGGGTTAACAGATACATTCTATTATCTTTAAAATAGATAAACAACAAGGACCTACTGTATAGCACAGGGAACTGTATTCGATATCTTGTAATAACCTAAAATGGAAAAGAATCTGAAAAAGAATATACATGTATAACTGAATCACCTTGCTGTATACCTGAAATATTGTAAATCAACTGTACTTCAATTTAAAAAAAAAGAAACCACTGAAAAAAAAATCTCAAACTACTCAGAGGAAATCCAATGAATTGTTTTTGATAACCAATCTTAAAAACTGAGAGTTATGTACAAAAACCACAAAAAGTGGTCTATTGTGACTCCTAAGAAAGATCAACAGAAAATGAACTTCTTAAACATAAAGATAGCTTCCCAGCTGCCTCATTTATTCAGAAGAAGCAAGAAATTTATAGCTTCCTACTCTTTCCTGGGTGTTATTCTACTCTTTGTCTCCTAACTCATATAGTCAAGAAGATGACAATCGTTTCTGGAATATTCCATAAACATGAACTCACAGTCTCAAATCATTTAAAGTTGTGATTCTATTTTTTTCCTCTCCATTTTGTTCCAATCCATTTTATTCTAAAGGTAGGGATGACATAATAATAAATGGAGGATGCCACCTACTACTTGGGAAATATAAGGTGTGGAAAGTCATTACATGCAATAAAAATTCAGTGATTGACTAGCTTGCAGTTTCAAATATCTACAGAACCCTGTGTTCACCCACAGGCTCCACTGACAATGTGATTTCTGCACCTTCTTATCAAGCCCCACTACTGCACTATGTGACAGTTGAATCACTGCACATAAAAGAAAAGGGAACATTAATGCAGGGAATGAGAGAAAGGCTAAAAGCAGGATGAACGTATGAATAGAAGCCATAGCATTTGCAGGTCTCCTTGTTTTGGGGGACCTTGGGAATACAGACAGATTAGGATCTGGGGTGACACTGGGCCAAGCCTGAATCATCCCCATGCATTTATCACCTGGTTATACAAATGCTCTTGTTCACTGAAGGATATTCTTCTGGCACCATAAACACTGTGGAATATAGCCTTGAGTCTGTAAAGAAGCAGAAAATACCACTAAGAATCTAAAACAACCATCACAAAGCTCAAGCACTATACCCCAGGAGATTTCAGCCTGTAGGAGAGGATCTTTGGTTCTTACTCTGAGCTTTATCAAGACTAATTTACAAGCGTGGGTGATTTCCCACTCCACCGTGCATTAGAAGTAAATCCCTGCTCAGACATCACCTTCTCTAGGAAATCTCCCTGTGTGAGCCTAGATTCCCTACACAGTTCATTCAGCATCATAATTGGTGAGCACTTCCCACAGGCCAGGTGCTCTCTTTCCCAGTACCTTGAACATCTCATTCTGAATCACGTGGCTTGTCACAAGCTGGTCTCCCTGCCAGACCACTGGCTTCTTGTGGGGCGAAGTTTCCTGCCTTTGCATTTCTATTCTCCTAGTATCTAGCACATAAAATACACATAAAAGATGCTCAATAAGTATGTGCTGAAATGCAGTGTGTGACAGCACACCATAAAGGAGTCAGGGGTCGGGCAGGTAGAGGGTCATACACGGCTGCTTTCCTTGGAGGGATCATTCATTCAACAGATAAGTAGTTCGGGGTTCTTCAATAGAGCCCACCAGAGAGTATCAAGTAAGTCAACCACAACAGTGATTGAGAGCTACAACATTAAAATAATGGAAGAAACTCAGAACGTTTAGTCTGAAGAAGAAAAGAGCTGAGGTGTGAGCGTGGGCCACTGTCAGGAGACGGGAAGCACCCAAGGGAGGAAGGGCTGTACCTGTGGACGCCGAAAGCCAGACAAAACACAGCGACTGGTCAGCCGGGATAGAATCCCCATGGCTCCCGTCTCAACCTGCCCACTCCCTGCAGTCTCTAAGCTGGGGCTCCCTGGACATTGGACTTCCTCCCTCCCCTGATCACCTTCTGGCATCGACGGTCGCACATCAGAGCTCCCCGGCACTGACGCTCGGCCACCCCATCTTCAGCTGCACTCTAGTGACTGCGTGTCCTTTTGATGGATGTCTCAGGTTTCCCCAAAACGACTTCCACAGAGCTCACTCATCGTTTCCTCTCTTCCCTCCCACCGCCCTCACCCCAAGGCTTGTAGGTGTCACAGCATGACACCCTTGGCGTCTGGAAGGAGGGCAGAGGTTTGAGCCTGTCCCAGGCACATCCCTCCTCTGCTTATACCACGGGAAACACTTACGTGGGCACTTCTCGGCAGCTCCTCTCCTGCCCGGAGCCTGGGCCTCATCCTTGACCCTCATCCAAGCCCAACTGCCTTTGCAGCTTTGTCTCGTGTTCCACAACTGCACTGAGTCCCTCCCACGGCCCCTTTGACTCACTGTCTAATCCCTTGGCGATAGGTATGAAGGCATCACTGGCCTATTGGGCTTTTTCCTGTGTTCCCCCGATGTTTCTGACTATTCTAGAAGCTTCAGAACTCGTCTTTTCTCTACCTGCTCATCTCCTTGAGGGAGGCCCCACCTTTTACCTTTGCTTCCTAATGAGCCCTCAAATAGAAACCCACAGCCCACTCCATTTATAGATGGAATCTTCATGACCCACCCCCCCATGATTTTGTGATACACATATTTTTTAATTCTCAAAATACATGTATTCTAATTTAAATAACAAATATATGCTATAACACCTTGGAGGAGGAGGTGCTGTCCTGAGATCCAGAAAACGATGGTTTGTCCCAGCTCCACAAAAGGTTGGGAAGGCTGCGTCCATCCAGCAGAGCTGTTCTTTCCATTCTTTTCTTTACCTGGGGTCGGACTCACTGATTCAGGAGATATTCATACAAGAGGGCACCCCCCAAAAAAAAGTGTTCCTTATTTGGGACTTCTTAAATAAATTATGCTGCATCTATATGATGGACTGCTAGGCAGATATTAAAATAAATGAGGTAGAGCTTTATATGCTGCTATGGGAAAATACCCAAGAATGATGTTTATAATATTATACCTTTTGTAAAAATCATCTCACAAAATTATGGCGTATTCATAAAAATAAATTCTAGAAGGAATTTCAAGGAAATGATGACAGTGGTTACCTTTAGGAAGAGAGACAGGGCTGATAAGCGGGCAGGGGAGACTTCACTCTTCATCTTGTACCTTCCTGTATTATTTGATTTTTCCAACTGGGTACATGTACATGTTCATAACCCCTTTTATGAAACCCTTTAGGCCAGATGTATTTTGGGATTCTAATTTTTCCAATTTAAAAGATCATATGATCTGTCTACCAGATATTACATAAAATCTTCAGCAGAGTCTGGGGCAACATACCCTATTCAAGCTTGTATTTCCTCAGTGAAGTGTATGATTATCCACACTGAGATTTTTTTAAAAGACTATGAATCTCATCATTGGATGAGATCAAGTCAGGTTTCTCCACCACGTTGGTTTTCAGGGCTTTTTGGAATTCATAATTGCAGATAAGGGACTGAGGACATATATTAGCACTATTCGATTTTTCTTATGATAACAGGGTGTGAGCAATGAGATAACGGATGATTTTTTTTCTTTATACTTTGCTATATTCTATTCCTTACTTTTCTCTGCATGCTTTTTACTCCCCAGAAGCAGTTGACAGTAATATGCTCAGAGGAACAAGAACACACACTCACTAGGACAGAGTGGCAATCCCTAAATGACAACTGAGGGCAAAAAGAGCCAGTAATCCAACAAAGGACAAGTAGCTCTAAATTCTGCTGGGTGTTAACAATTTGGGTCAATTTGTTATTGCTTCGCAGGGCAGAAGAAGCAGGGTGAGAGCATTCCCCATTGAATTCAACCTCACAATAGGAAAGAGGGAGATAGGAGAACAGTGCCCAGCAGGCATTCGAACTGTAAGTATTAGTGCAGTGGAAAATGGCAAGAGGACCAAGAGAAAGCTCATGACTAAATTCTAACAATAAAGTGTACGTGTAGGCTTTTCTTTACTTCACAGTTTTCATGGAGTGGCACCTTTGCTATTCACAGGTGGCACACACCTTTTGATGAACCCATTGATCCTGTACGTACTTGAATGAAACTGTCTTTATTTTAGGGACTTTTGGTACTTCATTTGTGACTGCCTCACTGACAAAGATTCATGGACAGATGGCAGGAAGAACAGATTTCTAATTTTATTTCCAGGCTGCTGTTTGATTCATGTCTACACAGATGGGGCTGTACTGGTAGCTCATGATGTAGTTGGATCGGGACAAGGTATTAACACCAAAATGATACGTGTGAGGTTGTTTCAGTTTCACCATCAGCCAAGATTAGACTTCATAAAATATTCCCAGACACTATTATATCACCTGTGGGCTTTCTAATGCAATGACCAGAATTGCCCACAGGTGTCCCTAGGTGCTCATTCTGGATTACCTGTCAATGAGGCAGCTGGGATTTGGGAAGGGGGCTTCACCTCCCTTCTCTAGTGAGAAGGGTTTCACCAAAACTCAGCTCCCCAGGGGCCACTGGCTCCTTCCCTCCTGTAAAGAATCTGTAATTGCTCATGGGCTCCTAAGCCAAGATGCTGGGCTACCACCATTCCCAGACAACTCTTGTACATAATTAGCACCCCAAATTCAGACTTCCTGGTACCAGACAACCTGTTCATTGCCTCATCAATGAGCCCACTTTCTCATGCTCATGCTATCAAAGGGGGACCCATAGTAGAGTTAGGGCCCTTCCTCTAGAATATGGACCCATGCTGCACGCACGGTGGGCCTCTCCATGGGTCGTGAAAGGATGGGGAATCTGTGCTTTCTCTTTGCAAGGACCCCTTTTCCTCAATAAAGACTTTTTTAAACCCATGTCATGTGGCATTGTGGGATTTGTTTTGACCTCTGACACTTGATAGGTTTGGGGTATAGTGAAGCACTGCCTATTTAAAAGTTTTTAAACTCTTAAAAATATTTGGTTGTTATGTGTCCACCTAAACCATAGATTATGAATCTCCTTATCACTTTTCAGAAGAGATAAAAGACTTTTCTATAGGTTTAAACTAGTGTCCTAGAGCACATTCTGTCCACTTGTTTTCCTGTGCAGGTAGCCAGCCATGAATTAAAGATACTGATGTCTTGTATACATCTTGGCGAGATAAATACCATGACTGTGCCCAGCCTTGGTCTCCACTAGTGCAGATGTCAATGGAAAAGCTGTGTGGGTGATGATTTTACTGACACCAAACCTCCTCTTAAACCTCAAACCCCTTTTCCAGAGGAGCCCTCTGCTCTAGTCCAGAAAATTTCTCATGCTGCCTTCCTCATGAGCACTGGACAGAAGGGGGTAAAACACCATCTCATAGTGTTTCTCTGTACCACCTGAAATAGTGGGCACAGGATTATTGTTTAGCAGCGTAAGTTCTATTTTTCCTTAATACATTTTAAGAACACCACCCCAAGACCCTAACTTCACAAAGGCAGGACACACTGCCTTTCTTCCTGAAGCATTATTTGAAGTATAGAATGTAATATGACCCATTCATCCCCAGCCTGGCCACGGGAAACCACAGAAGAAGGGGGCTCAAGAGGAACTCTCAGGTGGAGATAATTGGATCTTGAGCCAGGAGGTTATCTCTTTGAAGGCTTGAAATGTAAATTGGTACCACTCCTGTACCCTTGCCATTTCACTCTCTATGTCCAAGCAAAGCACAGTTATAACAAGCCCCTACACAAAATACTTTCTTACTTGAGAACGATGAACACCCCAGACAGCCCTCTCAGGGGTTCGGAGAGCCAAAGGTCATGGTAGTTAAAAAAGGACAAGTGCAACGTTCCACTTTGAAAGGGTGTGGGCAGAGATCTCCCTGGTTTGGTCCGCCGAACTTGAGTACCAAGGCCAAGAGTAACCTACTCAATACTGGTAACTCTGTAATCATTCGGGTTACAAGGATGTCTTCTTTAATAAGTGTCACTTAGATGACATCAAGCACTGTAGTTACCTAATCTTATTTAGTACTTAAAAGAACCCTTCAAAGTAGGTATTAGGGTGACCATGTCATCCAAACCAAGATACTCTGGAGAGCAAAGGAAGTCATCAATATTAACATAAAGATAAGAAGTGTAACCAAGGGATTGTCCTGGGCAGACCAGGTGTGTGGTCACCTACTGTGAGTATCTCCAGGTCACAGATGAGATCCCTGAGGCATGGAGAGTGTAAGTCTGCTGAGGAGAAGCAGAGCTATTCAAGCCCAGGGATGTCTGACTCCAAAACTCACGTCTTTTCACACCACGCGGCCTTGCTCTTGCCTGATCTAGGAATAGTTCTGGTGCTCGCTGCTCTGGGCAGTGGTTTTCATAGCCTTGCTAAGTATTCAGCAAATCTTAAATGGAACCTTAACAGATCAAGCAAATAAGAACAGAGCTGTTTTGGTAGAACTGGGCGAATGGGGCTCACATCGTCTGGCTTCCCTACAGCCTCCTCCTTTACCTCCTGGGTGACCCTCTAAGCCCCACCATTTCTACAGGGAACACCAGGGCCTGGCCGCCACCTAGATGTGGAGTCAAACCACATGGAAGCTATTTGGGGAAGGACAGAGAATAAAATGGTCGGTGCCACGTGAGAACCTCTGCTGCATTTAGAAGTCCTGACCATTTAATTCTCTGTCACTCTGCTTTTTCCACCTGCAGCATTCCTGCCAGATGCTCATGCAACACCGTGAGCCCATTAGTAGCCAGAATCCTAATGACACCCGGAAGGGGCAGGTGAGCTCCAGGTGTGGCTGAAGCCTGCAGAGCTCCGGTGGGCTGTGTGGCGGAAGCACTTGCCTCATGTTCTACTGCATCCCTCAGGGCTTCCTTCTCCTCCCCTGCCCAGTGCTGCCCCACCTTCAGGAGCAGACTGATCACCTGGGCATCTTGTTAAAATGCAGATTCTGATTCAACAGGTCTTGGGTGGGGCCTTAGAGGCTGCATTTCTCTCAAGCTCCCAGGTCATGCCTATGCTGTTGGACTGCACTTTAAGTAGCAAGAGCTTAGGTGACAGACACAGATCAGCAACACAGATTTTACAGACTAGAAGTATCTGGTTCATATGGACATGTTTTCACATCCGGAGAAGCAGCTCAGAGATGTTAAATGCTGTTCTTGTTTAAACGCAACTTAGTGTGTGTCTGGTTATTAGCAAAAGAAAGTAGAGCTTACACCATCCCGTTCACTTCTGGGAATTTACAGAGAAAAAGCAATACGTTTATAGGAAGTTCTTGCACGAGAAGCTGTTAAGTTTGATCATGTTTTGAAAAACATCTTTGACTAATTTACAAATATGTGCTACTTTCCATATGCACATTTTAAACTTTCATGGGAAAACTGGATAGGTATCCCCTGGGTGGCAGTTCTTGCTCTTCTTCCAGGAATAAAATGTTCATATTACAACATGACCCAGATTTTAAAATTGAGGGAGCAGAGGTTCTGCAAAGCCACATGAGCGCTTAATTAGTGCTGTTTGAAAGGCACTTTGATGTTTCATGGGAAACCCTCAGGGAGCAGTGATGGATGGGACACACTGGCAGCAACATAAGTGATCTACCAAAGTTACCTCTTTTTCACTTTGTTCCTTTGAACTTAAAAATATACTATGCATATTTTAACCATAGCCCATAGCTGTAGCTCCACCCTAGGCCCAGGAATGGGGACAGGAAAATTTTGCTTGGGGTCCCTGCATTTAAACTTCCACCGCAGACATTTACCTTCATCACTTTTACAATTGTTCTTCAAACAGATTCACCAAAACAGTGACTTTGTCTCCTCACCATGCTTGTTGTTCACTCAGCAAATTAATATTCCCAATAATAAGAAGTATGACTGCAAGAAAATGGGCATTTTCCCATGTTTTGCTCCTTTTGTCCAGTTTTATATTTTTCCTTTGAAAACATTTCTCTTTTGCAGGTTAACGAAGCCTTTACTCAAAAGCATTAGTCTTTCTACCACTTGGATATTTTAGGTAAGGGGTATTTAATACTGTCCTAAAATTACTCTCTATTAGAAGAGAAAAGAAGCTTTGAAAAGTCATCTTCATTATTTACATTTTTAATATTATTTATTTTATTTTACTTTCATTGAAAGGAATGTTTCTTTCATTAGGGAGAGGAATGTATTATCATGCTGGGATGGTGGAAATTTTTGAGATAAGTCCCATAATTTCCTACATGTAATGTCTCGTTACACCTAAAACAACCACAGGTTTACAAGCTAGTTGTTGATGGTCCCGTGCATAATGTCAACAGCTTAGGATAGAGGGATTTTTGCAAAGCTTTTTAGTGCTGTCTGGCATGGATTTAGTGCTTATGCTTTTCGGTCTCAATAATTAATAGGATGCAACGTTTGTTGCTTCCTAGTATATCTTGCCCTCCAGAAATATTGCCTTACATTCTGCCTCCTGAGGGTCTCTTGTCAAATGGAGGCTTGATTATAGTAGCTGTGAGTCAAACCATAGATGACCAAAACAGCCCCATACAAATAAAGTTGAACAATGTACTACATCAGACAAGGGAGTTTGCCCAAGCAGGCAACAAGGAGATCCCACTGGAAGCAACAAAAACTAACCCTGCTCTTACCAGATAAGCATATATGGGCACATCTTTCGGGCTTATTGGGAGGGTGGTATGATATCCTGGTGATGGCCATAAAGTCACAACCTACCTCTGGAAGTTGGTTGGGATCCACCCAGAGTGGGGTGCAAGCTCAGGGCGGGGCAAGAGCCTTGTTCCTAGATCTGTCAAGGCCAAGTGAGATGACCTGCCTACGTTTATACTGGAGTCATAGAAACACGGACAAATCTGGAAAGAGCATGGAGTCAGCCCTCTGAAAATCTAATTGTGCCAGAAAGCAAGGGAGCGCTTGAAGAATGATGAGGATAGGTCAAAAGAACACAGAAAGTGTTGAAGAGGTTTTCCCACTGGCCAAAGCTGGTCATGAATTTTTGTTCTTTGTTTCTAAGATCAGTTTTCCTACAGTGTGATCATTTTTATTACTCTTTTTAAGGCACTAACTTGCTATATTTCTCTAAACTTAAGACTTCTACAAGGAGTCCCAAGATACCGTGAGTAGGAGATTGCTTGCTGACCTTTGCTTTTTATAGTCCTCTAATGATCTCATAACATTCTGTGTATTTCTTAAATTTACTCTGCTGTTGGCCTATGACCTGTTTTGCTTTCTCTTGGAAAGTAAACTTAGATGTGAAGCCAAAATATCACCAGAAAACCCTCCCTGCTTTTTTTGCTCTTTTATAGTTGCGGAACAAGAATCATAACAGCTGTAAAAGGAACAGACTACTCAGATTCTATATGACCATCACAGTCTCCTCCCCGTAGGTGGGTCTACACAGGAAGCCAAATCAGAACCAGAAGTTTCCCCAACAAGCACAGAATCAGAAGGGAGGTTGATGAGCTGGCTCTTCAATGCAATCACACAAAGCCAGGCTCGCACATCACCTCACTGGCAGCCTCACTGGCTCTTCAATGCAATCACACAAAGCCAGGCTCGCACATCACCTCACTGGCAGCCAAACCAGGAAATGCCAAACTTGGCCGAGCTTCCCCGCCCACTGCCAGTATTTGGCTCTGTTTTTTTCTTTTCCCCAAGCTCGCAAGGCTTCTCAAACTCCTCTTCTGATTAATGTGTTAACATGGGCACTTCCTGACAGGTATTCTGAAAAATATTGTACAACTTTTTAAATGTATATGTCAAAAGCAACCTGTCTACAAGAAGAATGGTAAAAGAGGAGTTGTCATACTCAGAAAATATTATAATCTGCACTATTCATTTATACAATACTAACATTTATATATGTTATAATATATGTTATAAACTTATAACTATAAACTAATGCCATGAAATACAACAAATGGAAGAATTTGTTATCAAGGGATGAGTAGAGCGAACTGAAATGACTTTAAGGTAAATATGTTTAAATTCCATTCCTCAAAGAAATATACTTATTTTTTTAAATGGGAGGATATGAAAAAGTTGGTGACTATGAATCAAGCATAAGTTCATATAAAAAGAATTAGTAAAATATCCTGACGATGAAAAATATGGTCCTTGGACTTAGAAAACTTGAGACTTAAAAAAAAAAGAAAATTTGAAACTAGACATAACTTTTAAATGAAAATATGTGTAACAGGTTGTCTTTAGCCCCAGGATTAGTGAATAAGTACCATTTACTGAGTGTTTACTTTGTGTAAGACATGTTGTTAACAATTCTTTTTTAATTGAGGTATAGTTGATTGTGTAAGTTTAAGGTATACAATGTGTTGGTTTGATACATTTATATATTGCAATATGATTAGCATTAGCTAACACTTCTATTATATTATTGTATATCTTTTTTTGTGGTGAGAACCACTAAGGTCTACCCTCTTGGCAACTTTGAAGTTTACAATTCAGAATTGTTGATATAATCATTATACTGTGCATTAGATCTCCAGAACTTATCTACTAATTGCAAGTTTATACCGTTAACAACATCTCCCCAATTCCCCACACCCTAATCCCTGGTAACCACCATTCTACTCTCTTTAGAGTATAAGTTGTTATGAGTTTGGCTTTTTTAGATTCCACATATAAGTGAGATCATGCAATATTTGTCTTTCTGTGTCTGGCTTCTCTCACTTAGCATAATATCCTCCAGGTTCACCTACGTTGTTGCAAATGTCCCGATTTCCTTCTTTTTTAAGGCTGAGCAGTGTTTCGGTGTATATATAGACCACATTTTCTTTATCCACTCATCAGTCAATGGATACTTATGTTGTTTCCATATCTTGGCTACTGTAAATAATGCTGCAATGAACATAGGAGTGCAGATATTTCTTCAAGATAGTGATTTCAATTCCTTTGGATAAATACCCAGGAGTGGAATTGTTGGACCATATGGTAGTTCTATTTTTAATTTTCTGGTTTTCCGCAGTGGCTGCACCAATACATTCCCACCAACAGTGCACAAGCGTTCCCTTTTCTCCACATCTCACCAATACTAGTTGTCTTCTGACTTTTTGATGGTAGCCACTCTAACAGGTGTAAAGTGATATCTCATTGTGGTTTTGATTTGCATTTCCCCAGTGATTAGTGATATTGAGCATCTTTCATATACCTGTTGGCCATTTATATGTCTCTTCTGGAAAAATGTCTATTTGGGTCCTTTGCCCATTTTTCAATTGAGTTATTTGGTTTTTTGCTATTGAGTTGTATGAGTTCTTAATATATTTTGGGTATTAACCCCTTATCATATATATGATTTGCAAATATTTTCTCCCATTCCGTAGGTTGCCTTTTCATTTGTTGATTGTTTCCTTTGTTATGCAGAAACTTTTTAGTGTGATGTAGTCCCACGTGTTTACTTTTGCTGTTGTTACCTGTGCTTTTGGTGTCAATTCCAAAAAAATCATTGCTAAGACCAGTGTTAGGAAGCTTTCCCCCTATGTTTTCTTCTGGGAGTTTTATGGTTTCAGGTCTTATATGTACATAATTTCATATCCTGCCTTTTTTTCCCATTTGATATGTTTTTATCATACCTATTTGCCACATTATTACATCATCTTCATAACTATTATTTTTAATGACTATGATATTAAGGCTGATTATGGTGAAAATTTGTAACTTTAATTTTATAGGGAGATGGAGTAGTATAGGTATTTATAAACCTTAAAAATTCTATTAGATTACATATCAAAAATTTTATAATGAGTGACATCAGCAGCACGGTGTCATGAGTCGTTCCTTTTTTCTCTCCCTGTTGATTTACAACTAACTAATCGGACATACATAAGCAAAAAAAAAAAAAAGCACCCTGCAAGGCATAACAGGACACCTGTGAGATCCATCCCTCTGTGCATCTGAAAGAAGGTGGATTGGACCCTAGAGGAACTGGCAAAGAGAGGGAATTGGAGGCAGAGCTGGTGGCGGCAGAGAAGGCTGCGAGCCAGCACGACTTTTCTAGCAGAGGAGGTGGAGGGTGAAGGCAGTGGGGGGCAGGGAGCGGGGCCTGCCCAGCCATATGTTGAGCTGTAGGGATCAGTTGCTCTGTTGCTCTCTCTCAGGAGAGGCCAGAGTGACGGGGGAGAGGAAAAGGAAAGGGAAGCGGGCAAAGAGAACTGAAGGAAAACGTCTCCCGCTGTCTGCCTCAGGTGGCAAGAGCACTGCCCAAGGACCTCTGCGACTCCTCTACTGGAGGACCTCCCTATCAGGCATGGGTACACTCAAAGCCCCAAGTGCTAACTGGCTCACTGGCTCTGCCATCACCTTTTGCTTTTTTTTTTTTTTTAAATACACTGCCCAATCTCAGCAATTAATTAGCGCTGGTAAGAGAAACCAAAAACTTGTGCTATAGCACCACCTTCTGGAAAATAAAAGGAATGCTCTTAACTACCAGTCTGTAGAACGGTTAGAATCAAAATAAAGCCTTGCCTAAATGAGAAATTTGCTACTTCAAATGCAGCGACAGAGGTACTTTTCACCAAACACCGTGAAAAATCATGGTAATATGGTATCACAAAAATAAAGTGACAATTTTCTAGCAAAGACATGGAATATTGGGATCTAACTGATAAAGAAATTAAAACAGCAGTTATGAAGAAATTCAATGAGCTACAAGAAAATTCAGGAAGACGATACAATGATCTCAGGCATAAAATTAATGAACAGAAGGACTACTTTACCAAAGAGGTTGAAAATCTGAAAAAGAACCAAACAGAAATTCTGGAACTCAATAAATGAGATGAAGAATGCATTACAATACATTGGAAATAGAGCAGATCATATGGAAGAAAGAATTAGTGAGCTCAAAGATAGAAATATAGAAATGATTCAAGTGGAAGAGGAGAGAGAACTAAGATTTTTAAAGAGTGAAGAAAACTTATGAGAACTATCTGACTACATTAGAAAATCCAGCATAAGAATAATGGGCATCCCAGAAGGAGAAGAAAGAGACAAGGGAGGAAAAAACATATTTAAAGAAATAATAGCTGAGAGCTTCCAAAACTGGGGAAGGAACTAAACATACAAATCTACATAGCTATAGAACATCTTATTTTTGCAACACAAAAAGACCTTCCCCAAGAGACATTATATTAAAATTGTCAAAAGTCAATGGTAAAGAATTTTAAAGGCAGCCAGGGGAAAAAAGCAGTAACCTACAAATGTATCCCCATTAAGCTATCAGCAGATTTCTCAGCAGAAATTCTATAGGCCAGAGAGAGTGGAATGAAATATTCAAAATAGTGAAAGATAAAAATTATCAGCCACGAATACTCTCTGGCAAAGTTATCCTTCAGATATGAAAGAGAAATAGTCTTTCCCAGACAAACAAAAGCTAAGGGAGCTCACCACCACTAGACCTGCCTTATAAGAAATGTTGAAAGGAGCTATTCAAGTTGAAACAAAAAAAGGAAAGTACACAGAACTCTGATTAAGGTGATAAATAGTCAGAATTAGAATACTATAACTTTTTTTAGAATAATATATTATATACTTACCTATAGCACAAAGGTTAAAGGAAAAGATCATTAAAAATAACTATAGCTACTACATCTTGGTAATAAAATCACAGCATAAAAAGATAATTTGTTACATCAAAAATATAAAAGGGGGAAAGTAAAAAGATGAAGCCTTTATAGGAGACTGAAAGTAAAAAGCTATCAGAAGAAAAAGGACTATTTTGTTTATGAGATGTTTTATGTAAACCTCATGATAACCACAAATCAAAAATCTAGAGTAGAGACATGAAATATTAAAAAGGGGGAGACTGAGCAAATCATCATGGAAAACCACCAACTTAAAAGGGAAACAGAAACAGCAGGAAAAAGAAACAATGGAGAGACAAAATAATCAGAAGGCAAAAGATAAAATGGCACTAGTAAATCCTTACATGTCAATAATCACCCTAAATGTAAATGGATTGATAATCAAAAGGCACAGAGTGGCTGGATGAATAAAAAAACCAAAAAAAAAAAAAAAAAAAAAAAAAAAAACCCGAAAACAAGACCCAACTATATGCTGCCTGCAGGAGATTCATTTCAGCTCTAAAAGACATATAGGCTCAAAGTGAAAGGATGGAAGATGGTATTTCAAGCAAATGGAAACAAAAATAAGGCAGGCAAATATAACAGACAACTTATAACAGACAAATATAACTTATAACAGACAAAATAGACTTCAAACCAAAAAGGGTAACAAGAGACAAAGGAGGTCATTATATAATGATAAAGGGGTCAATACATTAAGAAGATATAACAATTTTAAGTACATACACTCCCAACACCCAAGTACCGAAATATTGGGTTGGCCAAAAAGTGACTTCGGTTTTTAAGTAAAAATAAAAGACACATTTTTCATTTTCACCAAGAACTTTATTGAACAATGTATTCACCGTTTTGTTCCACTACCTTCTGCCATTTTTCAGGCAACTTCATAATTCCATCTTCCCAAAACTTTTTATCTTTGTGAGCAAAGAACTGTTCCAGATGCCTTTTATAGTCTTCCAGGGAATTGAAATTTTTTTCCTTTAAGAGAATTTTGTAAAGGTCGAAATAAATGGAAATCCAAAGGTTCAATGTCTAGTGAATACAGCGGATGAATCGGAACTTCCCAGCCAAGCCGTAACAGTTTTTGCCTGGTCATCAAAGAAACATGCGGGGCTTCCCTGGTGGCGCAGTGGTTGAGAATCTGCCTGCCAATGCAGGGGACACGGGTTCGAGCCCTGGTCTGGGAAGATCCCACATGCCGCGGAGCAACTGGGCCCGTGAGCCACAACGACTGAACCTGCGCATCTGGAGCCTGTGCTCCGCAACAAGAGAGACCGCGATAGTGAGAGGCCCGCGCACCGCGATGAAGAGTGGCCCCCACTTGCCGCAACTAGAGAAAGCCGTCGCACAGAAACGAAGACCCAACACAGCCATAAATAAATAAATAAATAAATAACTTAAAAAAAAAACATGCGGTCTTGTGTTATCCTGATTGAAGATTTTGTGCTTTCTGTTGATTAATTCCAGATGCTTTTCATCGAGTGCCGCTTTCAGTTGGTCTAACTGGGAGCAGTACTTGTTGGAATTAATCCTTTGGTTTTCCAGAAGGAGCTCATAATAGAAGACTCCCTTCCAATCCCACCATATACACAACCTCACCTTCTTTGGATGAAAACCGGCCTTTTGTGTTGTTGGTGGTTCATTTGGCTTGCCCCAAATCTCTTCCATTCCACCTTATTGTACAGTATCTACTTTTCATCACCCGTCACAATTTGTTTTAAAAATGGAACATTTTTCTTACTTTTAAGTAGAGAATTGCATGCAGAAATACAGTCAAGAAGGTTTTTTTTTGTTTAACTTATGTGGAACCCAAACATCAAAGCGATGAACATAACCAAGCTGGTGCAAATGATTTTCAACGCTTGATTTAGATATTTTGAGTATGTCGGCTATCTCCCGTGAGGTATAACATTGATTATTCTTAATTAATGTCTCCATTTGATCACTATCAACTTCAACTGGTCTACCTGTCTGTGGAGCATCATCCAGCAAGAAATCTCCAGCACAAAACTTCGCAAACCACTTTTGACATGTTCGATCAGTCACAGCACCTTCTCCATACACTGCACACATCTTTTTTTTGCATTTCGGTTGCATTTTTACCTTTCTCTAAATAATAAAACATAATATGCTGAAAATGTTGCTTTTTTTCTTCCATCTTTGATACTAAAATGGCTACACAAAAATTCACCAACTTTGATAAGTTTTTTTAAAATGCATGCTGATATGACAGCTGTCACAATACAATCTAACAAAATTGTTTTGAATGAAGTTAAAGACAACTAAGCGCTACTAGATCCATCTTACGGAAAACACCAAATGAACTTTTTGGCCAACCCAATATATTAAGCAATTAATAACATGTCTTAAGGCAGAAATAGACAACATAAAATAATTGGAGGGGATTTCAATATTCCACTATCAGCACTATTGCTGATCATCCAGACAGAAAATCAACAAAAATGTTGGAATTGGACCACACTTTAGACCAAGTGAACTTAACAGAAATATACAGAGCATTCATCCAATAGCCTAATATACATTTTTCTCAAGTGCACATGGTATGTTCTCCAGGATAGATCATATGATAGCTACAATATAAATCTTGGCAAATTTAAGAAGATTGAAATTATATCAACTATCTTCTCTGACCACAATGGTATGAAACCAGAAATCAACAAGAGGAAAGTGAGAAGATCTACAAATATGTGAAAACTAAGCAACACACTTCTAAACAACCATTGGGTCAAAGAAGAAATCGAAAGGAAAATAAAAAATTATTTTGAAACAAATGAAAATTGACATAGGACAGATATGTACACACCTTATTCTATGGCACCAGTGATTTGGTACATGAATGTTCCACACACTAATCACATATTTTACTTGTTTTGAATACAGGTTAAGAGAAGCAACTCTCTTTCTTCTGTTTCCTGGGCATCACCAAACTGTTCTATTAACTAAAATTATTTCCTTACCTTCTTTTTTTTCTCATACAAGTGTAGAAGGAGAATCCTTGAATTTACTTATTCACTCAACAAACATTTATAGATTGCATAGTTGTAGGCAATACTACAGACCTACTGAATCAAGTAGGGTCCAGGAATCTGTGTTTTCAACAAATTTTCCAGGAGTGTGTGATACCCACTGACAGTAGGAACCACTGACTGATGATTGACTGTCTAGGTAACCACTAAGGAGATCGGTCAGGAACTCATCACAGACAGGCAAGAGATGGAAGAAGCATAAATTAGGTCAGTAGAAGAGTGAGGAAGAGGAGACAGATGTTCAGAAATGTGAGGTAAATTGGCTGGTGTTGATGGGGTAGGCAGTAGATGGGAAGAAAAAGAAAGAAAGAATAGATCACAAATTTCCAAAATGGAGATCTAATCATGGTGGTGTCAGGGACTGAAATTTCAAGTATAGAAGGAGATGAACACTTAAAAGACAAAAGTATGAGCTCAGCTTAGTTCTGTTGACTCCCAGGTATCTATGAGAGACCCAGGTGGAAGTGTCAAGAGGAAGGTTGGAGATCCAAGTAAAAAGTTCAGGGCCTGCGATGAAGATGTAGATTTGGAAGTGATCCACAGAGAAGTGGTAGTTGAAACCACACCAGAATCCAGGATCATGGCAGGGAGAGGGAGAGAGAATAGATGGGCCAAGGGTGAAAGCTTGGGGGCCTTAACTCCACAGTGAAGAGCTGAACAACTGTGCTCTTTAACATTTTAATATAACCCAAATGTTTTAGCACATCACAAATACGAACAAAGAAAATGTTTGAAAGTTTATTTCAGCGTAAAATTCAGAGTTCCAATCATTAATTCTTCTTGAACCAAATTTTTGTAGGGCTAACTTCTATTTAAATAACTTCTAGATTAAAAATGTAGTCAAATTGTGTCAGAATTTAGTCCTTGGAATGAGGGAAAGAGGGGGACTGATGCTGGGATGTGAACCCACTGCTAAAGAAATTGGCTGGGACATTCTCCCCTGAGAGAGAACAGATCCAAGACCCTGGCCACCATCCTCAGACTTTGAAAGACATCCTAGTGACTAAAAAAGGATCTGAGAGTTCCTTCTATTGGTCAAATGACTTTGGGATGAATGAACCTTGTTCTAAAGGTTAGACCACAGGAGAATTGGGGATCTGTTTCTAAAATCACCATTATGCAAATGATTCATTGGACCATTGAAGATTAGCATTATTTGTTTTTATAAGCAAATCCAGGCACTTTCCTAAAATCTGCAAAAGAACATCAGAAAGTCATTTCTTGCATCTGCAAGTAGAATATTGAGAGCTGGAGATTCCTGGACTCCAGAGGAGTCAGACACTAAAGGAACTACATCTTTAGATGATACTTGGAAATTCTTAGCACAGTATAAAAAAGTGAGATTCATTTCTTTCTGTGCCTTAGATGTGAAGGAGTGTTTATTCAAGGTCTTGGACTTTATACTCCGGGAATCTGAAACTTTCTCCCAAAGGAATCGTAGACACCCATGGTCCAAAGCTGCACAAAACACCTGATTAAACAAAAAAGTACTGATATCCCAGAGGAGCTCCCTGTGTCTCTGCTGGCACCAACGTGAAATCCAATAGCAATCTATCCCTCCGAGGTAAGCATCTAAGCCTTCCTTTAACTTGTCCTGTAAAAATTTTTTATGAATGAGTGAACCAATCTATCTATCTCTCAGGGGAAAAAATCATATTGAGGAATTCACTGAGAATAAAACCCTGAGAGATACAGAAATGAAAAACACAAGAGAGAAAACACAGAAGGGAAAACTACATTGAGATGATGCCAGAGTGTAAAGGCATGACTATAGCTCCTATCGGCTGTAACAAGTTCTCAGGTGTCTCTAGCACCAAGACATTCATTTCAGTGTCCAGAGTCCTTGGGGTTTTTTGATAAAACACAGAAGCCATATTGGTGTCCTTTGCAGAGTATTGGGAGGTTTTGTAGTCCTTGTATCGTCTGCCAACACCAGAGGACTTGGCACTTCTCAAGCTTAGCTCACAGGGATGCATTTGAGTCAATGCTTAAATAAAATAAAAAGATAAACCTGATTCCTTTCACAGGCCCTCACAGTTCCAACCCCCTTGTCCCTCATGTAGTAGTGGATTACAGGAGGAGCCAGGGTCCCCCAAGGCAGAGGGAGAGGGCCTGCCAATGCAGTTTGCATCTACTTTGCTCACTTCTTATGGCTAACAGCCCTCCCATAAGACCCAAAAGGTTTCCAGGTGGATCCTGGCTTTACCCAACCTCTTTGACTCAAGACTATCAAATGGATCCTTCCTCGAGTGTCTCAGACAAATATGTACCAAAATTTCCAAATTGGTTTTACCAAATATAAAAATTAAATAAATCTGTATATCTACTAGAAGAATAGGGCAAAGCATTTAAAAACAAGAGTGTAGTACTTTATCAGTAGGTGCCCTTGTTTAGTATTGGATTAAACCATATTAAATTGTTGGTGTTTGATTATTTTTGACATAAAGATGATAATTTCGTGTGGTTCAATCTAACAGGTGAGGAATTACTGGGATAGCAAAGGCTAATGGTGCCTAATCTGGGAAAACACTAACCAAGGCAGATTTGTCTCCAGATTCACACTGATGTAGGAAGAAGGACTAGCTCCCCAGATGCCAAAGATTCCTCAATGTTCCCACTTATAATCTCATAGCAGAAATCCTTTTTCCTCAAATGCTTTCAAACGTCCCTTATGAGCCCCTAAAAATTACTAAAACTCAGGTATTTCAACAGCCCACTCTAAGTTTAAGAGAAATTAACTGTTTTGCAACTAGAAAAGATTATGTAAGTAGAGCATACCACTGTGAAGAGCAAGGGACAGTATGGGAACAATTGGGGACCTACATTATTCTCCCTGACCCTTGACCTACACACTGTCCAGCTTTAGAAGACAGACACTTCACTCTCTTCCCTGAAACAGGGTTTTGAATTGTCTAGAAACAAATGAACTCCTCAGTTCTCAATTAATCAGTACATCTCCAGAAAGAAAAAAGTCAAAACCAAAAAACTTCTCATACATATTTAAAAGTCAGTTCCAACAGTGATACACACACACACGTATACACACATTGAAAACTTCCCAAAGTTTTCCCGGTTGAACAAACTACTGAGTCCTTGAATTAATAAACAATATGGACATTGGTTTTAAGTGAGCATTGTTGGTTTTTCTGTAGTCTCTTACTTAAGGACAAAATTCTTCTCTAGAAAAGTTTTAACTTATGCACACACACACAGCCTTTCTGTTTATGCTTCTAAAAGAAACTTTTAATCGTCTCACGGTGGGGTAGTTGACAAATAATTATAAATAGCAATGACAGGGAACCCTAAACTCCCCTAAACTCTCTGACTCCTGCCCTCAAAAGTCCCAGACACTGACGTATAAATGAGCTGATTTTTCCTTTGGATCTTCAGCCCAAAGCCCTGATGTAGAAAGTTGAGAGCTACATTGGCATACGCAAGGGACAGTATGCCCAATTTATGAAAATTCCTTTGCATAAACTGGAGGTAAGAAGAGTTTCTCCAGAAAATCTAGAGTTTAATCCCCACCCCAGGCCTTCCAGCATTTGGACAGCTCCATTGTGGGCAACGTACCGAGCTCTCTTTCCTTAGCCTAGTAGGAGGAAAAGTCATGGGGGCAAAAAGGAACCAGAGAGGGAGAGAGAGTGCACCTGCTTCCTCTCAGGAAAGGAGACCCAGCCCTGCATCTCCTGCATCTCACCTCTACAGCCTCCCTTTGAAAGCAGCCCCAACCTTCTCACTCCTCCAGCCTATGGACAGAAAAGCACACAAGACAGGGGTGAGAGAACATCTCAATTTGAGCTTGTCACTAGGAAAGCCCTTCTCATTGAAATGTCCTCACAATGAAAGGAGTAACCAATAAAATAGCCTTAGCCCTTGGCCTATTTTGGTGGAAACACTCCTTTCTTTTGGAGGGGAGTGGAGGCAAGAGGGAATGGGGATTTCCCTTAGCCTGTAGAGCATGCATTCCCTCTTTCTGAACCTTTAGCTGTGTATACTGCAGCTTTCTTGGGCTGGCTTATCTCTGCCCCCAATTAATTACATAATGCCCCCCATGAGAACCTCAGAGCCTGAACAATCCCACCCCACTCCTGGACCACGTTATGCAGTAGCTCACCTGCACTGGTAGAAGTCTCAAAATAAGACTCCAAGGATTTATTTTACAGTCAGCCTGTCTGGATTATATCTCAAACCATTCTCAGGATTTTGGAATGTCCACACAGCAAACCAGCAGTGGGAGCTGCTCACCTTCTCTGAGATAACAGGTGAACGAGCAGATGAAGTTCGATGAATTCCTTTCACCCTGTTCAGCCTCTGGACCAGCAGCAAAGAGAAGGAACATCTTCCGTCCCCTAAAACAAGAGGGAGGTTGCATCCTGTAAAACTTGCTCACACTGTTAGAAAGGGAGGAAATATCTACATCCCCACCAGAACCTCACTACCCCTCAAGCAAGAAGCAGGTTAATTCCTACTCACCACACTTTGTTACCAAGGGCCTTCCTTCCTGAAGCCACTCTTACCAGTGAGAGAGTTACCCCAACATTCCAAAAAGTGAAATCTACACCTGAAGAGAACAAAAGCAGGGCATCCCTGCTACGCAAGCTCAGGATGCTGAAGCAGAAAGCTGGTCCTGTGTCCTTCTCCCTTCTCCCTCCAGTTCTACCCCAACCCTCATATGATGCCCAAAGGGATCTCCTACACCACCCCAGCCCCTCCAATGTACAGTAACATATCCCCTATCTCAAGCCAAGCTCAAAGATATCATTGTACAGGAACTTAATCCATTCTGTAATAATGTATTCAACCCTTTCTTGGGTGGATAATCTGAATTGTCACTCATCTGACTTTCCAGGACCCCTGCTCTACTACTCCTGTCTAAAACCGACTATGTTCGCATTTCTCAGGAACTTTTTGGTGTTCCTTTTCCCTATTAAAGGAAGCTGAGGGTTTTACGCAGTCACCTAAATGCCACATAAGGGGATTAAAACCTGGGCTCCTATTTTAATATGTGTGTAGCTTAGGGGCTTCCAGTCCCTGGAGAATCTAGTCGTCCATTTGACTTTTCATCTTTTTCTAAGTTTTAAAGACTGACATGGCAAGATGAACATCCTTATCTTGATCTCAGTTATGGTCCTGGATATAGTAGCTCAAAGAGGTTGGGCTTAATACCCTTTCAATCTACAGAACTGATCGTTATTTGTGATGTGGCAACACATCAGCCCACACATAGAGTTGGGGTGTTGGAATGGAAAACGTTAATAAAGCCAAGGTGTTGTTTCTCTGAGCTTGTCATTTCAAAGGCTATCACCTCTGGATAGCATTTCACCAAACCTGGTTTGTACAGCTTATAGCTTACCCACTTCTCAACCATATAATCTGGCCTCCTCTCTCACCACGCTACTGAAACGGCTGTTCCCAAAGTCCCCAAAGACCTCTGTGCTACTTTAGCCCTTCTGGACCTCTTAGCAGATTCGTCATGGTTAGCTTCTCCCACTCCTTCCTTCTTAAGATACGCTCCTCCCTTGGCTCCTATGACACTTCACCCTCGCGATGTTCCCGCTCCTTCTCAGGCTCTTCCTTCCCTGTTTGCTTTTTGTTTGTCTGTTTTTGCACATTCCCACCAATGTTGATGTTCCTCAGGACTCCATCCTGGACCTCTTTGGTTTCATGCTATGGGCATTTCCTACACAGCCTTATCCACTAGTCAGTATCTATAGCATCTTGAGGCCAAGGCCTATTTCTCTCACCTGTATCCTCAGTCCCAGAACAATGGCTACACATAAGACACACCTAACAAACATTTGGTGGGTTAAATTGCTGTTTCTCTTTAATAACATCAAATCTATGGCTGGCTCCCAGGCCCACTCCATCAGCCCCTGTATTTCCCCACAAAAAGTGTAAAATTTACTACACTGTACTTCCCAAAGAAAGACAGAGATTGTTCTTTCTTTGGCCCTTCTCCTGTCCCTTGGGTAAAATTTCTCAGGTAAGCTCCGGAATAGTTTTTCAACCTGCAGTTCACTGCCTGATAGAAGATCATAAAGTTAATGTACTAGGTTATAACCACAATTTTTAAATTAAGCAGAATATAATACACTAATATAAGGCAATATCAAAATGTTTTATACATGAGGGACAGGATTTATTTCTTTTCTTTTCTTTTCTTTAAGTATTTATTTATTTATTTATGGCTGTGTTGGGTCTTCGTTTCTGTGCGAGGGCTCTCTCTAGTTGCAGCAAGCGGGGGCCACTCTTCATCATGGTGCGCGGGCCTCTCACTGTCGCGGCCTCTCTTGTTGTGGAGCACAGGCTTCAGACGCGCAGGCTCAGTAATTGTGGCTCACGGGCCAGCTCCTCTGTGGCACGTGGGATCTTCTCAGACCAGGGCTCGAACCTGTGTCCCCTGCATTGGCAGGCAGATTCTCAACCACTGTGCCACCAGGGAAGCCCGGGATTTATTTCTTAAATCTCTGTATGTGTGAATGTGTGCATGTAGCACACATTGAGTGCACTGGTAAAAATGTAAAATTTATATATTACAGTGAATTATGGTCAAAAAAAGTTTGAGAAAAACTGCTCTGAAGTGTCCACATACTATATCCAGGTCAAGGGTAATCCCAGTACAGTTTAGCTCATAAACAACATATCTTTTTACTCAGCCCTAACAAGTATCATGAACTTAAATCCATTACAGAGCAAGTTTCAGAATAAGTAATCTTTTCATTTTAGTAGTTTCATAAAAAGACGGGCTACTCAAAAATTCAGGGCTTGTGTTGTCACTTAAATTTTTTCTTCTTTTAAGCAAATTTCATCAAAATAAAAATTAAGGGCTTCCCTAGTGGCGCAGTGGTTGGGAATCCGCCTGCCAATGCAGGGGACACGGGTTCGAGCCCTGGTCTGGGAAGATCCCACATGCCGCGGAGCAACTAAGCCCGTGCGCCACAACTACTGAGCCCACGTGCCACAACTACTGAAGCCCGTGCACCTAGAGCCAGTGCTCTGCAAGAAGAGAAGCCACCGCAATGAGAAGCCCACGCACCACAACAGAGAGTAGCCCCCGCTCGCCACAACTAGAGAAAGCCCACACACAGCAACGAAGACTCAATGCAGCCAAAAATAAACAAATAAAATAAATAAAAAATTTTTTTTAATTAAAAGGTCGTGATATATTTTGCCAGAATATATTTTCATAGCATTAAAATGATCTGTTTCAGGAAATGCATAGTTCTATGTGAAATGAGTATCAGGAGTTCTACACTAGATAAAATCCTTTGGAAATCCATACATGTGGCAAGTTTGGACTGACACAGACATCTTCAGGACTGGGAAGGTGACCCATGATTCTCAAATTTTACCTCCTCCAGAGGGTTTACAAGAAGGACAACTAGGAACCTATTCCAGGCCCTAAAAATAAGGGTATAAGTGGTAGAAGAATCTCCTTTCCAATGGTGGTGAACTTTTGAAATCCTGGGATAAATATATCTGGTAGATTGGGAGAGTGTCACCTTGTGCAGTTTCAGAACCACACATAGAAAAGGCCATAATGATGCATCACAATTCTCTTTCAGTGTTTTTTTGTTGTTGTTGTTGTTTTTAGTATGCTTGTTCAACGACGATATATAACCTAACACTACATACACCGTTGTCTCCCAGTTTCCCTGTCTTCCTCACCCAATATCATACCCATCTAGGCCATATGTCAGAGAGTAGGGAACCTCAATGGGGAGCTGGGATTATCAACCTGTCGTGAAGCCCTTGCCTTTTTGCCCTGGGGAGCATTTGTATCTTCTCCCTGAGAGTTCTTGACCCCTTGGGACTTTTCGTTCATAGGTGCAGACGGACTGGGCTTCATTGCCTGTCTTAGGTGTTGGGCTTCTCCCCTAGTCCAGCACTCAGAGGTATAAACAACTAAATTACATAGTTGCTATATGCCAACCAGGAGAAAGGGGAAAGCCCTCTAAGGAAATAAGAAACTCTGTACAATAGAGACAGTGGGTATCTGTAATATCATTCAATGCACAGTGGCAGAAAATGAGACTGGAGAAATCACCATGTAACCCGGAGATGAGGGAAAAATCAGGCGTATCAGCAAACATGACCACCCTGCAGATGAAACAGTATTCCCATATCAAAGAAGAGTGTGTCTATAGAAGAGGCGAGTCATGATAGCAAATTGGTCTCAAAGAGGAAAAACTGTAGAAGCAGGCTTGTTGAGGGGAGAGTGAGGCTAAATCACAGTAGTACACATCAGAAGTGTGACTGAATTGAGTCCAATCCCAGCTCCCTCACTTACTAGCTGTGGGGCCTTGGGCAGTTAGTTACCTAACTGCTCCGAGTCCCAGTTTCCTCATCTATAATGGGGACAATGGCGGTGCCTGACCCACAGAATTGTTGTGAGGATTAAGGGGTGCAACCCATGCAAAGTGCTTGGCAGGTGCCTGCACATGGTCAACTGACGATAAGTGTTAGCTGCTAGTATTACTTATGTTACTGTTAACACTAATAAGCAATTCACCTGAGACAGGTGTTTAATCATATTTATTCATTCAATAAATATTTACATCAAGCACCTGTTATATGGGAGTTCGGCCACAAACATGACCCATATGGTCCCTGTTTTGACTGAGATGGTGCCTTGTTCATCAAGCTTCTCTATGGCTAGAGTGAAATATCATTCAAATATTTCTGCCCAATGTTAAGCCCACCAAAAAGTGTTTTGATCAGAGTTTGGCTTCCCCTGTGCATTTGCCTGCAGGAAGAGTGCACTGGGCCAAGACTGTCTGTACAGTATGGTTTCTCTTGTAAACTAATGTAATGAGTCTGCATTCTAAGCAATCTCTGGGGAGTCTGAGCAGTCTTCCAGGGGCCAAGCGACTCTAGAGCTCTGATACAGTTAGGTATCTGGTGGGTTAAGCAGCAGACTCCAGGCTATGATGAATGCCACCCTCCAGGGTCCTGTTTCACCCCTTGTCTCTTCACCCTATGAAGCCTCCCAGCCCTGGACACTCTGCCCAGTAGGCTGGCATCTGCCTATTTTCGAATAAAGACAACTGAGGCATGAGGGGCAACAGCCCTGAGCCTGGACCCCGAGGAACTCCAACTGAGCCCCGACTCTACCACATCTAGCCACCTGACCCTGGGCAGGGCACGAGTGCAGGGACCTCATTCCCCAGGGTGGTGGACAGGATTCAAGAGTGGAATATATGTGGAAAGGCACTGGTGGCATCACAGAGGAGGCAGGCGTAAGAATCACAACCATAGGATCCCTCCTGCCTCCCTGAAGCGCTCTGGCTTACCCAGAGGGAGGTAGGGGAGACCTGTGTACCTCCAGCTGCAGGGAAGACCAGACTGCTGGCGAGGACAGAGCTGCTCCACGGTCATTGCTGCAGGACCCGAATGAACCAGTATAGGTGGAGTAGTGAGCCACATGTTGATGTCATATGAAGGCCCTTGAAGTTTTCTTGGGCCAAAATAACTCCCCCACCTGCCTGCTAATTCCCAGCGTTAGTCACTCACTGCTTGAGGGATATCTTAGGTGTATTAACATGAGTTAAGGTATAATTGATCTGTTAGGCAACAGATTAGCTAAAGAATACATGAGTAGAGAAAAAGTTATGTAATTCACAGTAAAAACCCTTCGATGGCTTCCCTTGTTCTGATAATAAACGACGCAATTCTTAATGTGATTGCCAAAGCCTTGCATGGTCTGCCCTGCCAACCCTTCCCAAGGATCCTTGTGCCACAGTTACTGCATTAGGACCACGTGGCCTTCTTCAGATCCTTAAACAGACCCAGCTTTTCCCTTCCTCAAAGCCTTCGCACATGCCGCCGGCATCAATCAGGGTGATGATGGCGCATACATATATTCTTACATGCATGCATCCACATACATACATACATAAACATGCATACACACATACATACATAGATACATATATATACCTACAAAAGTATACATATACATATATACATACATACATATTTACACATATATATGCACAAAAAGATTTATTTCAAGGGATTGGCTCATGCAATTGTGAGGGCTGTGAAAAGTCCAAAATCTGTAGGGCAGGCCAGCAGGCTAGAAAAACTTAAGCAGGATTTCTATGTTACAGTTTTGAGACAGAATAATTCCTTCTTCAGGAAACCTCAGTTTTTTGCTCTTAAGGCCTTCAGCTGATTTTGAGGCTCACCCAGTGTCAAAGCAATCTCCTTTACTTTACTTTACTTTACATCTACTTTACTGTAGATGTTAATCGTATCTACAAATACCTTCACAGCAACATCTAGTGTTTGACCAAACAATTGGGCACCATAGCCTAGCCAAGCTGACACATAAATTTAACCATCACACTGTCCCTCTGCCTGGGATTTCCCCTCCCTCCCTCACCCGACTGGCACCTTCTTGCCTCCTAGATGTCACTGTAAGTATCACTTCTTCAGGAAGCCAGCTCTGCCTGTCACCTGATCTAGATGCCCACAGTGGTTCTGTCTCTAAGCACCTTTTATTTTTCATCTGTTGCCCTGCCCCAGTTCTAAGCATACCTCTGAGTCTACTTATTTGCTCACTGTATCTCCCCACCTGGATCTAAGCTCTATCCCAGCAGGGTCACGTAGGTTCTGGTCACCGCTGCAGGTTGCTCTAGCCCACAGAGCATCTTCAGGTACCTTAGAAAAGGCTCCCTTCCTCCAGGTGGATGTGCCCCTCACAGGTCAGGGCCTGGGGAGCAAACTGGGCTTCCACTGCCTGAAAGCGCCTGTGCAGGAGTCAACCTGTGCAGCCAGCAGAATGAGAGACAGGGCCTGCAAGAGAGGACAGGATGAATGAGTATCCCTGACACATTTGAACAGGGCCCATGTTCCAGGATGCTTAGATTTCAACTTGAGAAAAAGACACGTAAAAACATGAGGAGCAGCAAGCACTTCCCTGGTGGTCCAGTGGCTAAGACCCTGTGCTTCCACTGCAGGGGGCGTGGGTTCGATCCCCGGTCAGGGAACTAAGATCCCACATGTCTCGAGGCATGGCCAAAAAATAAAAATTTTTTTAAAAATTAAAAAAAAATAAAAAACACGAGGAGCTTGGTGGTGAGGGAGCAGGGTTCAGGCTTGTGTGTGGGAAGTGGGGTGGGATTCAGGCAGCAGGAGGGCCTTAGTGGGGGTAGACAGAAGACCAAAGGATACGAGAAAGATACCAAAGAGGAACGCCCCTAGTAGGAGGAAGGGAGGACAGAGTGGGGTGTCAGTGGCAACTGGAAATTGGAAAGGACCCAGAAACATACCCCATCAGAATTAGTACAGATGCTGGGGGACACCTAACCCAGAGACCCTCAACGGCAGGCACTGCCCCCCAAGAGGACACACTGGACTCTCCAAGAAGGGGCATACTTACTCTGTAAAAGCACTGATTCATTATTATAGTACTCCAAGTTTATACTTTGGAAAAAGCTTTTAAAAACCCATTATTTTCTTAATTCAGAATACATACAGAGAATAAATCTTTGACATGGGCCTGACTAGGAGTGTCATCCAAAAAGCAAGATGCTTCTAAACCCTCCTCAGCCTTTAAGAGTTTGTGCTGTAGGTAATACCTGAAACTTTGGCCAGCTTGGCCACCCCCGTCTACTCAGTCCCCTCGGGCATGTGCACTCCAGCCCTCAGCCAGTCACTCACACTGTGCAAGCTCAGCCAGCTTCTGAATTACTGCCTGGGCCTACTCTCCTCCAGAACAGAGCTCTGTCGGGGCCCAAACAGTTCCCTGAACAAATAAAAACCAAGCTCTGCAACAGAATTCGGGGCTGCCCTGGAACCGGTCACAAGTGACAGTTGAAAATACCCTCATCTTAAAAAGAATAATCCCAGGGAGCAACGATTTAGAAGAGGCCAGAGGCTGCCAGCCAGGACTGACACATGTTTAATCAGCGGTGTATTTATTCCACAGACATTCACTGCGCCCCTGTGTGGGCCAGTCACTGGGCCAGGCTGGAGGACACAGCAGTGAACAAGAGAGATCCTGCTCTGTGCTTCTCCAGCAGACTGCCAGCTACAGGCTCCAGAGATGGAAGAAAGGGGCACCTTAAGATGCTTATCTAAATCAGCTAGGTCATTGTGCCCACCCTTCACGGGCTGGGTGTTCCAGGGTATGTTATTTATTATCCTCCCTTTTAATTTGTTTCTCCTCCACCCCTAGGGCCTAGACGAGTCAGGAATATTTCTGGGGTTTTCTATGTTCTTCACCATAACAGACGTTGTGCTTGCATCTCACAGGGTGAGGGGCCTGGCCCCAACTTTAACAAGCAACAGTCCAGCCATGCCAGAGCTGATTCGGATGGCCTGTGTGAATTGGTTTGCAGACCTGGTGTGAGGTCCTTCCTTCCTGTCTGTGAATTCTCTGCAGCTCCTTCAGTGATGCCTAATGAGCATGGGGGCTGGTGATATATGTTAATTTAAAAGTAAATTCACACGTTCAACAAATAGAATGCTTTCATTTCAAAAATAAAACTTACTCATTTTATATTTTCAAATATGAAGCTATAAGATTTTTATATTTATCAAAAGGGCATATGCATTTTAAAAGATTGAGAAATGGTGCCTCCTATCTGGGCCCTGAATGGGTTACAGGCCGACTTTGATCCTTTGAGCTATGCAGCAATCTTCAGCCACAATCAGCCTCCTCTGCTTACCCCAGGTGTGCTGCACATGATCATTTCCTTAGAGCAGCATGACCTGCATCGTCCAATACCATAGACATAAACCACACATGGCTATTGAGCTTTGAAGTAAGGCTAGTCCAGACAGATGTGCTAGGAGTGCAAAATACACACTGGATTTTGAAAACATGTTACCAAAAAAGAAGAATGTAAAATACTTCATTAATAATTTTATATGATTAGATGTTGAAATGATAATATTTTGGCTATACTGGGTTAAGGAAAACATACTATTAAAATTAATTTCACCTGTTTTACTTTTCTTAATGTGGTCACTAGAAAATTTTTAATTATATATGTGGCTTCCATCTGTGGTTCACATTACATTTGTATTGGACAGCACTGCTCTGGACAATCCCTACTGCACCTTAACCTGAGGAGAAAAAGACAAGACAGAGGCACTGGTAGTTAGAAGAGATTTAGTGGATGTAGGGAGCTGGGGAAGGAGGATCAATTCTTTGCTTAAGAAATAAACTTTTACAAGTTCTAGAATTAAAAGTGCATACCAAGAAAGAAAGAGAGGAGGGGAGAACAAAGGACAGGAAGGGGAACGGGAGGGAAGGAGAGGGAAAGGGAGGGGAGGGGAAGGAAAAACACCAAAGGAAAAGGACCTCTGTTTCAGTCAATTCAGGCTGTGATAACAAATTACCACAGACTTAAACAGCAAACATTTATTCTCACAGTTCTGGAGGCTGGGAAGTCCAAGATCAAGATGCCAGCAGATTTGGTATCTGGTGAGACCCTGCTTCCTAGTTCATAGACAGTTGTTTTTTTGCTGTATCCTCACATGGTAGAAGGGTAAAGAAGCTCTCTGGGGTCTCTCTCTTTTTTTTTTTTAATTTATTTATTTACTTTTGGCTGCGTTGGGTCTTCATTGCTGCGCGCGGCTTTCTCTAGTTGCGGCGAGCGGGGGCTACCCTTCGTTGTGGTGCGCGGGCTTCCCATCACGGTGGCTTCTCTTGTTGCGGAGCACGGGCTCTAGGCGTGCGGGCTTCAGTTGTTGTGGCACGTGGGCTCAGTAGTTGTGGCTCGCAGGCTCTAGAGCGCAGGCTCAGTAGTTGTGGCACACGGGCTTAGTTGCTCCGCGGCATGTGGGATCTTCCCAGACCGACCAGGGCTCGAACCCGTCTCCCCTGCATTGGCAGGCAGATTCTTAACCACTGCGCCACCAGGTAAGTCCTGGGGTCTCTTTTATATGAGCACTAATCTCATCCATGTGGACTTCACCCTCATGACCTAATCACCTCCCAAAGGCCCCACCTCCAAATACCATCGGCTTGAGGGTTAGGATCTCAACACATAAATTGGCGGGGGGTGGGGGTGGACATAAACATTCAGGCTATAACAACCTCTAACCTTATTCTATCCCTCAAGTCTCCTCTCCTCCGCAAACCCTCCCAATGACCCCAGCCAGACTGACTGGCCCCCAGTTTCCCTGCTATCACATCTGTCATCTGAACACCATTTAGCAGTTTGGGTCAGTTCCACAAGCACATTCTGTGGCCTGCTCTGTGTGAGGCATTGTGTGGGACCAAGGGAGAAGCACAGTAACGACACGTCTGCCCCGAGGCAGTCAGTCTAGTGGAGAAGCAGACATGGAAACAGCACTGGCCATACCAACCTCCCAGGGCTTGGGACTGCACACCGAGAGCTGTCTGCTCCTCCAATTCTCTCTTCACCCCCAGCTGGACTGCAAGCTTTAGAGTAGGTGGCGTGTCTTATTTCTTCTGCCTCCATCGCTGAGCTTCGATATTCATAAAATGCTAACTTATTGGAAAAGGTTTGTGATATAGTGGCTTTAAAATCAGATGACTGGGACTTCCCTGATGGCGCAGTGGTTAAGAATCCGCCTGCCATGCAGGGGACATGGGTTCGAGCCCTGGTCCCGGAAGATCCCACATGCCGTGGAGCAACTAAGCCCGTGAGCCACAACTACTGAGCCCGCATGCCATAACTACTGAAGTCCGCGCACCTAGAGACTGTGCTCCGCAACAAGAAAAGCCACTGCAAGGAGAAGCCTGCACACAGCAACAAAGACCCAATGGAGCCAAAAAAAAAAGTCAGATGACTAGGTTCAAATCCCAGCTCTGCCACTTAAACTAGCTGTGGTTTTTTTTTTTTTTTTTAACATCTTTATTGGAGTATAATTGCTTTACAATGGTGTGTTAGTTTCTGCTTTATAACAAAGTGAATCAGCTATACATATACATATATCCCCATGTTTCCTCCCTCTTGCATCTCCCTCCCACCCTCCCTATCCCATCCCTCTAGGTGGTCACAAAGCACCGAGCTGATCTCCCTGTGCTATGCAGCTGCTTCCCACTAGCTATCTATTTTACATTTGGTAGTGTATATGTGTCCATGCCACTCTCTCACTTCGTCCCAGCTTCCCCTTCTCCCTCCCTGTGTCCTCAAATCCATTCTCTACATCTGTGTCTTTATTCCTGTCCTGCCCCAAGGTTCTTCAGAACCATTTTTTTTTTTTTGGATTCCATATATATGTGTTAGCATACAGTATTTATTTTTCTCTTTCTGACTTACTTCACTCTGTATGACAGACTCTAGGTCCATCCACCTCACTACAAATAACTCCATTTCATTTTTTTCATGGCTGAGTAATATTCCATTGTATATATGTGCCACATCTTTATCCATTCATCTGTTAATGGACACTTAGGTTGCTTCCATGTCCTGGCTATTGTAAATAGAGCTGCAATGAACATCGTGGTACATGACTCTTTTTGAATTATGGTTTTCTCAGGGTAGATGGCCAGTAGTGGATTGCTGGGTCATATGGTAGTTCTATTTTTAGTTTTTTAAGGAACCTCCATACTGTTCTCCATAGTGGCTGTATCAGTTTACATTCCCACCAACAGTGCAAGAGGGTTCCCTTTTCTCCATACTCTCTCCAGCATTTATTGTTTGTAGATTTTTTGATGATGGCCATTCTGACTGGTGTGAGGTGATACCTCACTGTAGTTTTGATTTGCATTTCTCTAATGATTAGTGATGTTGAGCATTCTCTCATGTGTTTGCTGGCAATCTGTATATCTTCTTTGGAGAAATGTCTATTTTGTTTCTTAACCTTAGGCAAGTTTTTGACCTGTCGGTGCCTCAGCTTCCACATCTGTCAACTAGAGAAAAAAATGGTACCTACCTAGTAGAGGCCCTGCATTAAATGAGCTGAGCTGTAAAAGTCTTTAACATAGTCTGACACATATTAACAGCTAAATAAGTACTAGCGATAGATATTATCAGCCTCTGCCACCTGATAGGATGCGGTGATAGGATAGGGTGGGCAGGGGAGAAGGAGTCCAAGATAAGTCCGAGATTATACTCAGGTGAGTGGAGGAAGTGGTGCCTTTAACAGAAGTCGACAACACAGGAGGAGGAGGAGCTGCTTTCAAAGGGAAGGTGGAGAATTTGATTTTAGATTTACAGCCTGGTAGTCAGCCAAGGGATTTATCCAACAGGCAGTTAATTCAGGATTGGCAAGAGGTCTGGGCCGCAGACAGATTTATGAGTCAGTGCAAATTAGTAATTAGAGCCAGGAAGCACTGAACACCTGGAAAGAAGTGGTGAGTGCTGGAGTCTGGGCACACACCCAGAGCAGGAGCGCACCTTCAGGCAGAGCCAATGCCTGCCACGGGGAAGGAGGCGACCACTAGACAGCAAGATCTGAAAGGCCCTGAAAAGTCCCCTATTACACACCTACTTAAAACAAAACCCCCCTCCTCCACTGGCCTGAAAAGCACAAGATCATACCCCTGACGTGGATGAACCCCAGGAAGCCTCGATTAATGTGGCCCTAACTCCAGGGGGGCTGAGGGTCTCAAAGCTCGGGCGAGGAGCCATGGACTCCGGTCTGCGGGCTGATGGGCAAATGTCACTTGGCGGTGGCATGGATGAGGCCACCCAGATGGAACCTCATGCCGAAGTATGACAGGGACCAGAGGCTGAGGCCTCTCCGGAACATGCGGGAGAGGCGGTCACAGGAAATGAGCCGCGGAAAGTTCCGGGAAAACGCGCACAGACTCAAACCGTTTGCGGCCTGGGAAGCATTCGGTGATATGGAGCTCACCCAGACCCGGTCTGGAGCCACTGGCCATTCTGACCAGCCCCTCTCGGCGCCCAAACACCCGTCTCGCCATAAATCCGAGACCGCAAAGGCCTGGCGAGGGTCCCGCCGAGATGCGAAGCGCCTGGTGAAGAGCGAGGAATGAATGCTTACCTGCTCAACCGACACTTCCCGCTTCCCGCGGGACACGGACGCTTTGCTTTCTCAGATCAGAGTCAACGGAGAGCGTGGTCGTGCGCCCACCAGGCCCGGGGCGCGGCCGAGCTTCTGGGGCGGGGAGACGCCACCGGGGCGGGGGTCACCGGGCCGGGGCGGGGCGGGGCTGGGCGGAGGTTCGGACGCGCACGCGCGGAGCACCGGCCGCGCCAACGTCCGCCCCGCGAGGACCCCGGGCACCGCGGCCGTTGGGCCGTTGACGCCACGGCGCGGGGAGGACCAGGACCCAGACAAGCCAGCCAGCCCCGCCAGGACCCGCTCGCGGGGACCAGGGGACAATGACCAGGCCAGCAGCAGCCATCCTCAGTTCTCCCTCCAGGGCTTCCTTGTGAAGAGCGCAGCCGGGCGTCTTGAGGACCCATGACCACGAGACGAGAGTGGTGGCGTTTATCCTTGTGCTCTGGAGCAAAGAGAATTTAGGCAAAACATGTTTAAGCCAGCCTGGCTGTTTTGTGCAGTAGATTCAGTGGTTCTTGAAAAGCATCTTGGTAGGAAAAAGCAACTGAAAACTGCACCAGGCAAGGGCCGAAGGAAACCGTTCTGTAAAGAGAAGTGCCTCAAATAGCTTCAGATACCTTGATGCTTCCTTAAACCCACTTGTCAAGCTTTTCAAAAACTCAGAGTAAATCTCACCGTACGATTCATCTGTGTTGTATCAATGCAAGTACAAATGGATGTATATTCTGCTTTTTCACGAAGTGGATGTTTCTTCATCCATTGCCCGCTCCATGAAGGGAATAGAGTTTAACTGAAGCAGATACCTGGTTTCCCAAGTGTAGGAAAGATAAATTTCCTTCCTTGAAACAGCAAGGACAAAAACGTGCCAGCATTCATTCGAGGATTTTATCACCAGTGGTCTGGTCTCCCTGAGATTACTGGGAAAAGTATGTCACTATTGCGGGAGGGCTGTCCTCGTTTTCAGAGTGGTGGCTTGCTGTGCTCTGGACAGAACAAGGTTGTGGATCGGACCTAGGAAATCAGTAAAGGAACTTGGAGGGAATAGCCTGAGGTGTGGGAGGAGCTGCCCAGGATGGTGAGGATAGCTGGTGTACACTGATTGAGCTAATTTGTTACTTACTTTGTTAGCATTGTTTTTCTAGCTCAAGACACTGAATGAGCCATATGGCAGATCTGTATGCTTACCGCCTTGAAGAAGCAGTTTTCAGATTATATTCACTCTCTTTCCACAGCAGCAGGTATTGAACTTGGACAGCAAAATTCTGATCTTTGTGTGTCTGCTATAACTTCCTGTGTATGTCACCAGAAAAGAAAACTGCAAGTGATTGTCAGCTACAAAATGCAGAAAGCTGAGAGTCTCATCAGCTGGAACTTGGCAAACTTGTTTTGCCTACTTTATATCTAAGGACCTCACTGAACTAAGTAAGCTAATGTTACTAACAGTGAAAAAGATTCTCTCTGAATGCCTTCTCTTTATCATGCTCCTTTGCATGTATAAAGAAAAGATTTAAAGCCAAGAAAATATCTTTTAAAATAATTATGTTATAAAGATGTCATCTTCTGCTTTTGGTTTATCATGACAGGTACTGAAAAAATTGGGAAATTCTATGCAATAAATACAGATTTTCTTTTTAGATACATTTTGACCCCACCAAATATTAGTGAATTCTAGTTATCCATGTGTAAATGTTCTCTTATTTAGATAAAATATTGGTAAAGGAAGAATTTTATAGTCTAAATATAAATTCTCTTTTACTTGGTGTGTTTAGCCTTTTGCTCTTATTACATACTGAATCTTTCCTCAGTTTCCATATCCCTCCAGTAGGTACTTGTTTTTAAAAATTACATACTTTTTTGTTTTTTTGTAAACTTAAGATAACTTTATGCTTGTTTGACTTTGCTTTTACTTTATTTTAGATTAAAATGGCATTATTTCATTCTTTTTATGGCTGAGTAATATTCTATTGTATGTATATACACCACATCTTCTTAATCCAATCATCTGTTGGTGGGCACTTGGGTTGCTCCCATGTCTTATCTATTGTAAATAGTGCTGCTGTGAACATTGGGGTGCATGTATCGTTTCAAATTAGTGTTTTCGTTTTTTCCGGATATATACCCAGGAGTAGAATTGCTAGATCATATGGTAGTTCTATTTTTAGTTTTTTGAGGAACCTCCATACTGTTTTCCATAGAGGCTGCACCAATTTACATTCCCACCAACAGTGTACGAAGGTCCCTTTTCTCCACATTCTCTCCAATATTTCTTATTTGTAGATTTTTTGATGATAGCTATTCTGACAGGTGTGAGGTGATACCTCATTGTGGTTTTGATTTGCATTTCTCTAATAATTAGCAATGTTGAGCATCTTTTTATGTGCCTGTTATCCATCTATATGTCTTCTAGAAGGACATTTTAAATAAGATTATTTGTCATGATTTGATATGTTGATTCCCTATGTTTACTGCTATATCGAAAAAAAGCAGCTTAGTTTATTTTTAGCTAGAGTAAGGATTGTGTACATTTAGTCTGCTTTGGTATGTCGAAGAATTAGGAATCCTTTTAGTTTATCCACAAAAACAATGAGTACCTGTTTGGAAGGAGAAAACAAGCTTATACAAGTTGAACAAATAATTTTTGAAGAATAGATAGATTAAATGCTCAAAAAAAGAAACTACTGCTGCTAATTAATTATAGTGAGTAGTTTTAAAATTTTTTTACTGTTTTTAAATCATATTCCTTGTCTTCTGAATTTTTCTGTTAGATTCCATGAACTGATTCTAAATGCTGCTACCTAATGTTTGGGGCTTGAGAACACAGGTTGATGTTCTGAATGATTTAAAGACTTAGCAGGTCATTAGTATACACATCTTCATCTAAAATACATAAAAAATTAAGACACTCTTAAATTTTCATATTTCATATTTATAAAATTTATATTTATATATTTTAATATCATGTAATCTCCAGTTATATGTATAAGCAATTATGTTCCTGAAGTTTCAACAAAAATATGGCATTTAATTCAATATAATCAATATAGCATTCCTTCAGTTGTGTGCCATACTTTCAGGCTGATTTTATAAAGAACATGAAAACCTATATCATAACATTACTATTCTTGGGGAAAATGGGAGAACAGAAAGGATTTTGTGGTTGTTTGCTTGCTATTTGTGAAGTTTCTTACATAAGAAGCTATGCCTAAAAATTAATTTTGCTGAGCTTTTATCATTAGTCTGAATATTGCAGTATAATGAGTGATAATCCATGATGACTGTAAAAACAAACACCTGTTTATTTCAATGCCAACAAGTTTGTTGGCAACTCGCTTGACTTTCTGAGGCTCTCAGTTATCAAAGAATTATTAATTCACTCAGTAAAATATTAGATAAGGCAGAGTCATCTCCTAAGATGGAAGCGAATTTAAGGGAACTATGGAAATAATTCCATAAAACCTATAGAAATATTTGCCACCATAACTTCAACAAAGTAATTCTATTCATTGACTTTTTCCCTCTATGTGTGTGCTCAAAAATGAAGATTGGTTGTATTTACTACTAAAATAGATATACTGTGTTAAGGTGAGAGTGGCCAAATACTTGCAGCCAGTATACTTATAGGTTAAGGTTCAAAAGGCATAAACACTCAATATTTTTAATACCCAAAGCATATTTAAAAATTCTCCAGTCTGGAGTATTCTAACATAAATGTTCAAATACTGAACAATAGCTAATATCAAACTTCTTTTTGTACAATTTTTATACTTTATACAAACAAGCTGATTTTGCACATGGCATCACCATAAATCCATTCAAGTCAATAAATCCTTTTTGAATTCCCACTCATTCCCTTTCACCTTTTTCTTTTGGGGGTGTCCCCTTCTCTATCCATCATTTTCAAAAACTGGAGCTGCCTGTCTGAGGGTCACGTGAAGGGTGAAGAGGGTGGTATGCTAAGCAGGAGTTTGAAATTAGGGATGCAATTTACATACAATGCAGGCCGTCAGGAGTTTCTGTTGTAACTATAGCAATGAAAATAATAACTACAATAATAATGACCAATATTTGCATGCCACTGTCCAGTTTCCAAAACATTTGCATGCTCCACCCACATTAAGCCTCATAGTGTGCCTCTGGGTACTTAATAAAATCTCACTTTGTAATTTTTACTGAAACATTCATTATATCCAGCTGTCAGTTTCTTGAGGGCAGTGACTGTGTCTTGTATTTTATGAACGTACACACACATAAGCCCCCTGGAAGTAAATGTTCTTAAACTGATTGCCAAGTGGTTAAGAGCTTCAAGTGGAAGATTTGCTGGATTTTATGATGAAAGAGCTATTAAGACTGTTAAGGAGACCAATGACACCATCAGAGAGAACAGTAGGAAAATCTGTGGCAAATGGGCCAAAGTAAGGGGATTGGACACTGAGAGACCAGGAAGAGAATTCCAGGAATCCCCCTTGGAAGGATTAATCCTGGGCCAAAGCTCTTCATTATTTTTAATGGCTAAATTGTTTTCCATAATATCTGTATATCATAGTCAACTATTTTTTCCATTGAAGTGCGTTTGTCCTATTACACTGAGGAATGTGTATCCTAAGTTTTTGGTAGTATAAGCAATGCAAATTTATAGGCATGGAGTTGAATATAATAGTTATATCCTAGTTCTTATTCCTAATTCTATTTATTTGAATTTTCTCGTTTTTTTTTTCTTAAGCAGACTTGTTAAATATTTAATTATTAGATTTTCCCAAAAAAGTTTTTGGTTTTATTTATCAATTCTACTCTTTTCCCATTTTCTAAATATTTTTTCTGCTTCTATCTTTGTTATCCCTATTCCTACTTTTTCTGGATTTATTTTTCTTTCTCTGCCTTCTTGAGTTGAAAGGTTAGCTCTTTTATTTTCAATCATTCTAGATGAAAAATAAAACATTTCAAGTTATAAAATTTACCCCTCAATATAGTTTTAGTCGCATGTCATAGGTTTTGACATAAAACCTTTTGATTGTCATTTATTTTTATAAGTCTATATTTTCTGGTTTTAGTCTTTCTTTGAGCCTGAGTGTTAAGAATTTTTTTAAATTTATTTTTATTTATTTATTTTTTGGCTGCGTTGGGTCTTTGTTGCTGTGCACAGGCTTTCTCTAGTTGCGGTGAGCAGGGGCTTCTCTTCGTTGCAGTGCACTTCTCATTGTGGTGGCTTCTTGTTGCAGAGCACAGGCTCTAGGCACATGGGCTTCAGTAGTTGTGGCTTGCAGGCTCTAGAGCGCAGGCTCAGTAGTTGTGGTGCATGGGCTTAGTTGCTCCGTGGCATGTAGGATCTTTCCAGACCAGGGCTCGAACCCATGTCCCCTGTATTGGCAGGCAGACTCTTAACCACTGCACCACCTGGTAAGTCCCAAGAATTTTATTTTAAAATTTATCTGTGGCTAGATGTCTTTTGTTTGCCTTTTTATCATTTCCAATTAATATTGATTGCTTTGTGATCACTAATGATTGTTCAAAGGGAAAATGACTAGAAAATGAAATAAGAAACAAACTGGGGTGGGGGTGGGGAACATATGCATGAGACATAGCCTTAAAGGGTAAAGAAAAATAATGAAAACAAGGCACAGATAAGAAGAGGAAGTGAGAGGGCTCAAGTGGCTGGACAGAGCAGAGAACTGAGTCGGTCAGTTACTAGCATGGCAGGAGGTTTGGATTGTTTAATATGGTACATGATGGAAGACAGTGTTAGGAGACCAGAATGACATCGGGAAGGGAGAGTAATGCACAAGAAAGACAGACCTCAAAGAAAATCCAGATGCTCCTTGTTGAGAAGGCTCTTTGAAGACTACCAAGAAATGCCTGACTTGATCTGCTCTAATGGTTTAAGAGTTAAGATGATAATATTTTCCTGCACCATCCCTTGATATTTTAGCTTCTTGGGTGGACTTACTATTTCTATATCTTCCACTAAATTGGAGGGATGAATTTCAGCATAGAAAATGAGCCAAGAGCCCAAACTGAGGAACCCATCCCACTCATACTATTTTCTTCATCCAACAGTCATTTTTGAGTTCCTGTTATGACCAATACTGTGCCATATGATAAACACAAAGGGTCATCAGCTTCTAAACGTCTAACTTATTCACAGCCCATATATTTATGCCAATTCTCTTTTTGCTGACCAGAAAGGAGAGAGAGAACGAGTGACTGGCCAAGGTAGCAGTTATTTCACAGCCAGAAGAAAATTCCATATACCCACTATCTACCTACAATACCACAGTCACCAGGGGAGCAGGAGAAGAGATGCGTTCCCTGAGCCACTCCCTAATTATTTCTTTCAATGAGGGGTTTCATTAATGAAGCTTGCCCAGAAATGTCATGGCATCCACAAGTCCCTAGGGAGGCATTGGTACTTAGTGGTGACCAGCCAGGATGGTGGAGCGAGGCTGCCTGGGTTTGAGTCCTGGCTTTACTACTTCTGGAGTATGACCTTGGGCAAGTTTCTTAAACTCTCATGCCTCGGTGTTTTGGACCTGTAAATGGGTACTATAATAGTCCTTGCCTCATTAGATTGATTTGAGGATTAAATGAGCTAATACTTAGAACAGTGCCTGGCACATAGTGAGCACTCAATAAAAATGAACTCTTATTGTTATTCCAGGATGCAGGTGCCTTCACCAGTGCAGAGTCACGGAGGCATTGCCGGTCCTGCAGAGAGAATGAAGCTACCAAAGAGAACACAGACACAGGATGCTCAAGTTAAACAAAGCCACAGCATCATGCAGTCCTTTTCATTAAAAAATTAAATAGCCGTTTAGAAAGTTGTGAAGCAAATTGGAGAGAGGCCAAGACTTCAGTAGAAATCACTGAAAGGGATTTTGTACTTAAAGACTTTTCTTTGAGCAAGTGCATAAGTAAAAGTTAGCAACTGTCTTTGACGAGCCCTGAGAGCCCTGAAATAAGTAGTGGGACTCCTAGCAGGACAAGAACAGCATAGATCACCCAGAAGAGGGTCCAGAAAGAACATAGACTATCCTCTGAGCCACAGTGGATAGGCTTATTATCAGTTCTTTAGTACGAAAGAACAGGATAGACCCACTCTAAAATCTTTAGGACAAAGCTCATTACAGTATGGATTTAGTCATTCTTTTTAAAAGAGCATCCTTTTTGTCTTTATAAAGTCATAGGCGAACCAGGCTTTGTGCTAGACATTGGAAACACATGATGAACAAGATAGACCCTGCCCGCATGGAGTTTATGATCCTAGGAGAGACTGACATTAACCAAGTAATCACACAAATGTCATTGCAAGCTTTGTTAAGTGCTCAGAAGAAATATGAAGTGGTCAGTGAAGATAATATAGGGGACTTTGAGACTTGGGAGTCTGACAGCTTTCTGAGAGAGCAGCAACAATGCCATGCCCTGAGGATAAGAGGACATTGCCTGGGCAAGAACTGCAGCAGATGGTGCCAGGGAATAGCGTGCTTGAAGGCTCTGCGGTGGGAAATGAGGGGTGTGAGCCAGCAACTGGGAGAAGGCCTGCGCGGGGAGCATGTCAGCGGGATGGAGAGCCTGCCAGGCAGGGCCTCGTTAGCATCTTTGCTTTCTTCCCAATACAGGGCAGGTCACTGAGGGGTTTAGGCACACGCAGTTGACATTGACATGTTCGGATTTGTGTTTTCAACGGATCCTTCCAGCTGTAGTGTGGAAGTTTGAGGAACTAGAATGGGAAAGAGAAGTCTATTTTGGGAGGCTTTCAACCTGGCTGTTAGAGTCAAGGTTATGGTGCCCACAACCAAAGACAGAGACCCCTTTACTGAGTCGGATCCCAAAAGGCTCATACCTATCTGGGTGCTCCACGTGCTACAGTGACACCCAAACCATAGGAGCCCATGTGACCACAGTGAAGCTTTTATTTGGGTAAATTTAGTTGAATCAAAAAGGTGTCAAGAATAACATCAGCCATATAGAAGTTTGTGAAAATCATGGGTTTGACCTAGTGAGATAAGCTGGGAATGTGAGACTGAAATGATTGGCTGATGTGCTGGGGTTTGAAGAGGCTGCCTGATTTCAGGACAACTGAGCGATAGATAGAGGAATTAAACAGATGAAGATCAAATTACTAGACCAATTTTATTAAAAGCAAAGTTGAAGAATTGGCTTAGGGCTGTGGGCAAGCCACGTTGCACATGTTTCACTTCTGAATTCAACCTGCCCTGATCGTAGTGGGCCCTGTGACTGGGGGAGGTGGTGTAAGATGGGGCCTGTTTGGGGGACTTTTGCCTTGGTGGGCTCCTTCCTCCATAAACAAATATTAGAAATTATATTTTACGGCTGAATTGGTACAAAAGTATAATCCAGGGTGGTTTATATTCATTTTTTTCTTCTGATTTTAAAAGAAAAGAAAACATTTCATTGCCCTCTAAACTGGGGTACGTCAGCCCAGCAGAGGGCAGAATCCTAGAGTCGCAGGCGGGTGGGTCCTGAGATGGAGGAGAGGGGATCTGAGCTGAAAGTGCCAGTAATGGACAGTGCTGCTCTCATAGGGTCTGCCCACGGAACATGGCTGGTTGTCCGTCCAGCAAAGTACACTAGGATCCAAATAAATGTTCTGGTCCTGGCTGACCAAATTTGTGTACCAGCAGATTCCAGTTCCCATGGATCCATGTACCAAGCGGCATTAAGAAATACAGTCAGGTAGCCAAAAATAATGTTAGTGTGTTTTCCAGTCTTTGTGTCTCCTGAAGAATGTTCATTGAAATCTGTAACTCGTCACACTTCCAGAAAGCCTGTTTCCTCCTAATTCGGTCAAGCCCTGCAACTAACTGCCCTTACTGCAAACCCACCTATCTAACCCTAGTCTGGCTTGTCTGTCTTCCCCAACTCTTTCTTCCTTTTGTTTCCTCCCCACCATTAACCTGTTTGTTCCCCAGGAAGGGAAGCACAGAGACCCGTGGGGAGGGGGAAATGCCCCTCCCTGTGAGGGGTAGAGAGGAGGAAGGAGGAAGGGGTGGGGAGAACTCACCTACTGCGTCGGTCTTTGCCCTGTCACACCGCAGAAGCTAAAAGCCTTAAAAAATAGCCTATTTTGTTACAATGACAGTAGACAATGTCTAATAGAAATAGAAATGCCCTATAGCAGGGCCCAGATGTCTCTGGAGATGCAGGTGAGCCAGTGGGCACAGGAGGGGCCGGGTAGGGGGCAGGGAGTGGCAGAGAGGCCACACCCCCATTTTTGACTGGAAGAAGAGAAGGGCAGGGTTATCCAGCCCTCCATGTGCCCCTTTGTCTTAGCTCCTGGGGTAGAGAGCAACTGCGTGGCAGAAGAATGCTATGGAATTCTTGGCCAGCCACTTGGTGGGCAGAACCGAGGGCTCCATTGCATAGATGAACCAGAATTCAAAAACAACAACATCAAGTACAGATTGTAAATTATAGGCAAAAGCTATGGAAATGTTTGAGGAAAGCAGTACCCTTTAAACAATTCTGTCCTAAGGGGCCTTATTTCTGTCTGGATGTTTGATTTGTTACACATGGACAAGTGGCATGTGTGTGTTTCAACAGCTGGTGCTTTTAGACTCCAGAGGGTGGTTCCATGAAATCTCCAGGCCTGTGATGCAGCCCAGTTCCCAATATGACCTACATTTCCAGGGAGGATGAGAAGTCTATAGTTTTACATCTTTGAGCAAACAAGATCCATGCCTACTGATAAGGCAAGACCTCAAGAAATATCTAACTCCAAGGGATAACTGCCCATTTTCACATGGTAGGAGAAACCATACCTCTGTATTATTACAAGCTCAAACAAGTCCTTGAAGGAACTCTGTGCTATTAAATCTTAAGGAACAGTTGGTGTTCTATATATACACATTTCTACTCACCAGGGAGACACTGCAGCTCCATCTGCTTGAAAAAGATGTCGAAATAACCTGGACCTGGAATTGCCAACACATCTCAGGAGGGTGGTGCTGGGTCTTTCAACCAAGCAGGTTCCATCAGTGGTGAAACTAAGCCAACCCAGCGAGGGGCTAGAAGGCACCCAGAGTCAGGCCATACGGTTTTTAAAAACTTGATAGAAGCTAGGGGATAAATTGCCATGACATTTAAAAGCTGCAATAGTTTCTATTTCACAGGCAGTGAAAACGTTATTACTCTGTTAGGGTAGACTATTCCAGCATTCCAAGGAAACTGAGAATTATTCTCTGTCTCACAGGTGGTTGAGGAAACAAGAATGAGAAATTACAAGTAGGAATCTCATAGGGCACAGACTCACTTGTACAAAACATGTAACTATCTTTGGGTGCCTCAGAACCTCATTTGTAAAATGGAGATTTGATTCCTACCTCAAAGATTATCACAATGGGGGGCCTTCAAGATGGTGGAGGAGTAAGACGTGGAGATCACCTTCCTCCCCACAAATACATCAGAAATACATCTACATGTGGAACAACTCCTACAGAACACCTACTGAACACTGGCAGAAGACCTCAGACCTCCCAAAAGGCAAGAAACTCCCCACATGCCTGGGTAGGGCAAAAGAAAAAAGAAAAAACAGATACAAAGAATAGGGACGGAACCTGCACCTCAGGGAGAGAGGTGTGAAGGAGGAAAGGTTTCCACACACTAGGAAGCCCCTTCACTGGTAGAGACGGGGGGATGACGGGGGTGGGGGGGAAGCTTCGGAGCCACGGAGGAGAGCGCAGCAACAGGGGTGCGGAGGGCAAAGCGGAGAGATTCCCGCACAGAGGATCGGTGCCGACCAGCACTCACCAGCCCGAGAGGCTTGTCTGCTCCCCCGCCGGGGCGGGCGGGGGCTGGGAGCTGAGGCTCGGGCTTCGGTCAGATCCCAGGGAGAGGACTGGGGTTGGCTGCGTGAACACAGCCTGAAGGGGGCTAGTGCGCCACAGCTAGCCGGGAGGTACTCCGGGAAAAAGTCTGGACCTGCCTAAGAGGCAAGAGACCATTGTTTTGGGGTGCGCGAGGAGAGGGGATTCCTTCCTGTCTGCACACAGAAGGCAGAACACCACCTAAGTGAGCTCCAGAGACCGGCGTGAGCCGCAGCTATCAGCTCGGACACCAGAGACGGGTATGAAACGCTAACACTGCTGCTGCAGCCACCAAGAATCCTGTGTGCAAGCACAGGTCAGTATACACACACACACACACACACACACACACACACACACACACACACACACACACACACACACACATCAGGAGCCTGTGCAGCCCGCCACTGCCAGGGTGCCGTGATCCAGGGACAACTTCCCCCGGGAGAACACATGGCGTGCCTCAGGCTGTTGCAACATCATGATGGCCTCTGCCACCGCAGGCTGCCCCACATTCCAATTATAACTACCGTACCCCTCCCTCCCCCAGGCATGAGTGAGCAAGAGCCCTCTAATCAGCCACTCCTTTACCACCCTCCTGTCTGGGTGGGGAACAGACGCCTGAGGGTGGCCCACACGCAGAGGTGGGGCCAAAAATAATGATAAATGGGACAATTTATCAGAAATACTTTAAAATCCTAAAAGTGATTTATTTAATAACAGGACTTCAAAATACAGTGTTAAAGTCCATACCCCAACAACAACAACAACAACAAAGTCTATTTTGTCTGATACGAGTATTGCTACTCCAGCTTTCTTTTGATTTCCATTTGCATGGAATATATTTTTCCATCCCTTCACTTTCAGTCTGTACGTGTCCCTAGGTCTGAAGTTGGTCTCTTGTAGACAGCATATATACAGGTCTTATTTTTGTATCCATTCAGCCAGTCTATGTCTTTTGGTTGGAGAACTTAATACATTACATTTAAGGTAATTATCGATATACTTCTTTCTTTCTTTCTTTTTTGCTCTGAATTGTATACTTCTTTCTTGAAATCTATGTTGTTTGATGTTTCTATAGTCACACTCTCTCTCTACTTATTGTTTGAATGGTTTATAATTTGTGTCTTTTTACTTTCAATCCAGACAAAATAAACTATAAAATAAAGACTATTCCAAGAGACAAAGAAGGACACTGCATAATGATCAAGGGATCAATCCAGGAAGAAGATATAACAATTGTAAATATTTATGCACCCAACACAGGAGCACCTCAATACATAAGGCAAATGCTAACAGCCATAAAAAGGGAAATCAACAGTAACACAATAATAGTAGGGGACGTTAACACTCCACTTTCACCAATGGACAGATGATCCAAAATGAAAATAAATAAGGAAACACAAGCTTTAAATGACACAATGGACCAAATAGACTTAATTGATATTTATAGGCCGTTCCATGCAAAAGCAGCAGAATACACCTTCTTCTCAAGTGCTCATGGAACATTCTCCAAGATAGATCATATCTTGGGTCACAAATCAAGCCTTGGTAAATTTAAGAAAATTGAAATTGTATCAAGTATCTTTTCCAACCACAACTATGAGACTAGATATCAATTACAGGAAAAAAAAAACTATAAAAAATACAAACACATGGAGGCTAAACAATACACTACTAAATAACCAAGAGATCACTGAAGAAATCAAAGAGGAAATCAAAAAATACCTAGAACCAAATGACAATGAAAACACGACAACCCAAAACCTATGGGATGCAGCAAAAGCAGTTCTAACAGGGAAGTTTATAGCAATACAATCCTACCTCAAGAAACAAGAAAAATCTCAAATAAACAGGCTAACCTTACACCTAAAGCAATTAGAGAAAGAAGAACAAAAAAAAAACCCCAAAGTTAGCAGAAGGAAAGAAATCATAAAAATCAGATCAGAAATAAATGGAAAAGAAATGAAGGAAACAACAGCAAAAATCAATAAAACTAAAAGGTGGTTCTTTGAGAAGATAAACAAACTTGATAAACCATTAGCCAGACTCATAAAGAAAAAAAGGGAGAAGACTCAAATCAACAGAATTAGAAATGAAAAAGGAGAAGTAACAACTGACACTGTAGAAATACAAAGGATCATGAGAGATTACTACAAGCAACTCTATGCCAATAAAATGGACAACCTGGAAGAAATGGACAAATTCCTAGAAAAGCACAACCTTCCGAGACTGAACCAGGAAGAAATAGAAAATATGAACAGACCAATCACAAGCACTGAAATTGAAACTGGGATTAAAAATCTTCCAACAAACAAAAGCCCAGGACCAGATGGCTTCACAGTCGAATTCTATCAAACATTTAAAGAAGAGCTAACACCTATCCTTCTCAAACTCTTCCAAAATATAGCAGAGGGAGGAACACTCCCAAACTCATTCTACAAGGCCATCATCACCCTGATACCAAAACCGGACAAAGATGTCACAAAAAAAGAAAACTACAGGCCAATATCACTGATGAATATAGATGCAAAAATCCTCAACAAAATACTAGCAAACAGAATTCAACAGCACATTAAAAGGATCATACACCATGATCAAGTGGGGTTTATCCCAGGGATGCAAGGTTTCTTCAATATATGCAAATCAATCAATGTGATACACCACATTAACAAATTAAGGAATAAAAACCATATGATAATCTCAGTAGATTCGGAAACAGCTTTTGACAAATTTCAACACCTATTTATGATAAAAACTCTCCAGAAAATGGGGATAAAGGGAACCTACCTCAACATAATATAGGCCATATATGATGAACCCACAGCCAACATCGTTCTCAATGGTGAAAAACTGAAACCATTTCCACTAAGATCAGGAACAGGACAAGGTTGCCCCCTCTCACCACCATTATTATTATTATTTTTTTTAAACATGTTAATTAATTAATTAATTTATTTATTTATGGCTGTGTTGGGTCTTCGTTTCTGTGCGAGGGCTTTCTCCAGTTGCGGCAAGTGGGGGCCACTCTTCATCGCGGTGCGCGGGCCTCTCATTATCGTGGCCTCTCTTGTTGCGGAGCACAGGCTCCAGACGCGCAGGCTCAGTAGTTGTGGCTCACGGGCCTAGTCACTCCGCGGCACGTGGGATCTTCCCAGACCAGGGCTCGAACCCGTGTCCCCTGCATTGGCAGGCAGATTCTCAACCACTGCGCCACCAAGGAAGCCCCTCACCACCATTATTCAACGTAGTTTTGGAAGTTTTAGCCACAGCAATCATACAAGAAAAAGAAATAAAAGGAATCCAAATGGGAAAAGAAGAGGTAAAACTGTCACTGTTTGCAGATGACATGATACTATACATAGAAAATCCTAAAGATGCCACCAGAAAACTACTAGAACTAATCAATGAATTTGGTAAGGTTGCAGGATACAAAATTAATGCACAGATACAGAGTGAAGTAAGTCAGAAAGAGAAAAACAAATATCGTATGCTAACACATATGTATGGAATCTAAAAAAAAAAAAGAACCTAGGTTCTGATGAACATAGGGGGACAGGAATAAAGATGCAGACGAAGAGAGTGGAGTTGATGACGGGGGAGGGGGGAGGGTAAGCTGGGACGAAGTGAGAGAGTAGCTTTGACATATATACACTACCATATGTAAAATAGATAGCTAGTGGGAAGCAGCTGCATAGCTCAGGGAGATCAGATCAGTGCTTTGTGACTAAAGGGGTGGAGTAGGGAGGGTGGGAGGGAGATGCAAGAGGGAGGGGATATGGGGTTATGTGTATACATATAGCTGATTCACTTCTTTATACAGCAGAAACTAACACAACATTGTAAAGTAATTATACTCCAATAAAGATGTTAATAAATAAAAAGATTATCACAAATGTTAAATGAGCTAATACAGGGAAGCTTTTCACTCAGCATATACTTGAGTACTGAATAAAGGTTAGTTATTACACAACTGTAATATATTTTATATATTCATTTACTATATGTATATATAGTAATTATATATATTAAATTATATATATATGTAAATATATATATTTAAATTCTATCTCAAGCTCTATTCCACCTGGCAGCAGAAACTGAGTCCTACTCAATGGAAACCCAGCAGTACAAAGTTCCTGTAGTAGATTTGGGACAGTGGCATTAGGAGAAGACACCCACCTTTGGCATCCCTGTCTTTGTGCCTGGCATTTCCACATTTCTTTTTGCATTCCTGATGTAAGAACCGCACTCTGAAGGCTGGGAGTGTGGCATGCCCTCACCAATACCTGAAGAGTGGGAAAAGGAGTGTCAAGGGGGAAGCACATCAGCTAATATTTCCTGACACAATAGAAATATGACTTTACAGTTCCCATGGAGTTTGTGCTTATATATCATTTAGGAGCTGGTGACTCTTAAATTGGCATCTACAGTCTGGATGACTCCTCTGACCTCCAGATTCCTATATCCAATTGACATGTGCACTTGAAAGTCAAATAAGCAACTCAAACTGAACAGACCCAGGAGAAGACTCTTGGCTCCCTTGCTCCCACCCCCAATGTTACAAACCCAGTCCTCCTATCTCAGCAAATGGCTCCACGGTTCACCCAACTGCTCAAGCCAGAAACCTAGGACTGATCCTTGAATCCTCTCTTTCCTTTACCCCCACCTGTATGTCATCTATCAACTGATCCAGTTGGTTCTACCTCCAAAATTCATACCAAGTCTGTCCCCTTCTCTCCATCTCTGATGCCACCACCTTACACCCTAGTCTAATTCCCCATCAACCCCGTCAATAGCTTCAGATCTGGTCTCCAGGCTACCCTCTTATCAGCAATAACTCACTCTCTATACAGTGGAATGATCTAATATAAATCATGTTACATCCCAGCTCAAAACTCTCCGTGGCATCCCTTCCCGCCTAGAAACCTGTGAACCCCTCTCCCTGGCCCTGCCATCTCTGACCTTCTCTCATGCCATCTTCCTCCTTCTCTCCACACACACCCACACTGGCTTTCTTTCTGCTTTTCAACATGACAAGCTCATTTCTTCCTTGGGGCCACTTGGGGCTCTTTTCCTGTGCCTTCTCTCAGTGGGCTGGCCTTTAGGACTCAGCTCAAATGCACCCCAGTGCTGACTACCCAAAACTAAACTAGTCTTTTAAGTCAGTTTGTATCACCTTCTCCTCTTTATCTCATGACTTACCATTTCCTGAAGTTAACTTATTTCTCTAGTTGTTTTTATCCCATCACATTAGAAATATGTGGCATTTTGTTGTGTTGACCAAAAAGTTCGTTTGGGTTTGTCCATAAGATGTTATGGGAAAGCCCGAACGAACTTTTTGGCCACCCCAATATGTAGTACTTTACGGTTCCCACAGAACTCTCTCTCTCTCACACACACACACACACACACACACACACACACACACACACACACCCCTAAGATCCAGGAGAACAGTGATCTTGTCAGGCACACAAATATTTTTGAATAAATGAATCATCTTATTTGATACTCATATTCCTCTCACTCATTCTCATGCAATTCATATGCAAGGATAAAACTACTTGTAAATCTCTGAAACATAATACGCAATTTCAAACTTCCTTGACTTTACACGGTGGTTCCTTCTGCTGAAATGTCCCTTCTTTGTTCTTGTAGTCATCCTTCAAACCCCTGTTTGGGTAAGGAGCACGCAGAGGGATGAGGCTGGGAACTGCGGAGGCAGCAAGGCAGGGGAGGGTGGGGCCGTACTGCCCGGCTGGTGAGGTCAGAACTCGGGTCTCGAAGGAAGATTGGAGTCTCTGCGGTAAAATTCTGTCCCAAACCCGGAGCCCTCCCTCTCCTCAAGACAGGAAGCAAAGGGAGGCAGCTTTGAATATCCAACAACCCACTCACCATCTCCATTTGCACCACGTGCATGTTTTTTAGGGTTCCCAAACTTTACGTATCCAAATAGAACTTGAGATGTAAAAGACAGCTCCAGTCCCCTGCTCAGCCCAAAAGCTGTGGAGACATTTTTGATTCCACCCCTGACACACACACACACACACACACACACACACACACACACACACCCCTCACATCCAATCTGTCAGCAAATCTGGCCCCGTCTTACCACTCCCCCAACTGTCACCCTAGTCCAAACCTCATCATCCCTTGACTAGGCCAATGTCATAACTTCTAATTATCTCTCTTCTCCCACCCTTGCCCCTACCCTTCATTCTCTGCAAACAGCCGAACAATCTTTTTAAAACTTAGACCCTGTCACCCCCTCCTAAAAGCCCTCCAATGGCTCCCCATCATATTTAGACAGCTCAGCAAAACCTTTACCATGCCTACCAGGCCTCCCTACATGCTCTGGCCCAGACTCTGGTCACTGGCCACTCCTCCAGCCTCATTTCCTACCATGTTTCCATCTGGAGCACAGGAAGGAGGTCAAAGACACAGACTTTGGAGCAGCTCTGTCACCATTGACTATGTGACATTGGACAAGTTGCCTAATGTCTCTGTGCCTCAGTTTCTGCATCTCGAAAGTGAAGATGACAATAACATTTTACCAAGCTGTTGTAGGATTAAGGGAGTCCTGAGAACGGTCTCCAGCCCATAGCAAGCTTATGTACATGTTTCTGGTTTTAAGTAGTTCGAGGTCTTAACCCTTAAATTTGAAGAAACAAGTGAATATAAAAAAAAAGATTAAGGGACTTCCTTGGTGGCACAGTGGTTAAGAATCCGCCTGCCAATGCAGGGGACACGGGTTCCAGGCCTGGCCCGGGAAGATCCCACATGCCACAGAGCAATGAAGCCCGTGCGCCACAACTACTGAGCCTGTGCTCTAGAGCCCGCGAGCCACAACTACTGAGCCTGTGTCCTCTTTTCTCTGGGTTCAGTGTTGCTACCCTTCCTGATGAGTTTCTCTCCAATTCTCCTCTCTAATCTTGCCTGACTGTACCCAGCAGGGGAGCTGCCTGAGCCAGGGACAGCAGATAGCTTTCATCTCATGTGCCAGGTTTGACCTTTTGGGAGGAGCAGCCTGGAGCGCCACAGGACAGACAGAGCAGAGATTTATGTTCTCTTCTGCTCTTCCTTCACATTGGCACCTCTGTTTCACTGGGGGAAGGGAGGTGGCAGAGACAGAAGTGGCTCCCCTATAACATGCTCCCTTATGACTCCCTTAGGGAATCTTCTCAGGCTAAACTTTTTTATGACTTTATGTGGCTGTGAGTTATCTTGAGTCAGTTTTGGAATCTACCTGTTTCCCCATCTTGGTCCTTTCCAAGTAACTCTAAGGAAAAATAATACAGAATTTACAATTGTCACATATATTAGAAAGTTCTGAAATAATGCTCCATTATTTCTCCAAAATTCTAGTTCCAAGTGTTAGAAATGGTTTCCTTTGTTGTTTTTGGTCCTTGTGAAGCCACCACCTGTCAAAAACATGCCCCCCAAAAACAATGGATAGAATTGCCATAACGTGTTGGTTATGGCAGCCATAACCTAAAATCTCCTCCTAAAATCCCTTCTCTTATTTCACAATATAGGTCATAGAGAAGAATGGTGATTCTTAAGTAAATCTACTATTCTACTTGAGGAAAGTCTGTATCCTTATATTTTACTGCAATCTATCTGGATTGGGTGGTGAAAAAAGACCACGCTAAGACTTCTGAAGAAAGTCACTCTGTATTTGCTCTAGGTAAATAAGCTTGTGTTCAATTTGTACAGTCTAGTTGGAGTTCAGAGAATGCATCTAAAAGTGATAGATTCGTGCTTTATTTGTTGTACTTTTCACCTGAGCAAAACCAAAATAATCATGCAGTGAACCATGAGTGTGCTAACTTTGGAAATAACCTTATGACTTTTGAGCCCCATGGTCACCTTGATGATGGTTTTATATTCAGGAGTGTGAATGTAAAAATGTCCTGCCAGGGAATTCCCCAGCGGTCCAGCAGTTAAGACTCCGAGCTTCCATTGCAGGGGGCACGGGTTCAATCCCTGGTCGGGGAATTAAGATCCTGCATGCCGCGTGGCGGGTCCCCAACAAAAAAAAGATTAAAAATGCCCAGCCACTTGCTCAAGGGTGCATGTTACTGACAATAGCTTCCCACAAGGGCATTTCATTGACTTGTCACCTTTTTATAATCCGTATCAGAGAAAACAAGATTTTATAAATATATTTCAAAATCCCGATGTATAGCTAATGCACTCCCAGCTGTTAACCTCTGATCTGGACCCTTTTTCACTTCTCACTCCTCCTGCACCTTCAATAAATAGTCAAAAAGAAATTCCTGGGTTTGGGTGCAACTATAAAAGGGTAGCACAAGGGAGTGATTGTGGCGGTGGTTACATAGATCTATGAGATAAAATTGCATAGAACGAGTATACCCTCATGATATGAGTGCGTGCATAAGTGATGAAATCTGAAGAAGCCCTGAAGTCTGGTTATCAGCATGATGCCAATGTCAATTTCCTGGTTTTGCTATTGTACTGTAGTTTTGTGGGATGTCATCACCGGGGGAAAGTGGGGGATAGGCCCATAAGACCATCTACTATTTTTGCAACTTCTTGTGAGACTATAATTATTTCAAAATAATAAGTTAAGGGAGTTCCCTGGTGGCCTAGTGGTTAGGATTCCGGGCTTTCACTGCCGTGGCCTGGGTTCCATCCATGGTCGAGGAACTGAGATCCCACAAGCCACAAGGCGTAGCCAATAAATAAATAAATAACAAAATAATAAGTTAAAAATAAGTATACTTATTGAGCACCTACTAAGAGCCAGGCATTGTGTTAAGCACTGAGGAGTCAGTGGTGTACAAGACAATCCTGCCTCCAGAATCTTCACTTCCTTCTGCTTCTGTCTTTTTGCCTCCCAATGTGCACAGCTAAAAACATGACTTCCTTTCTCCCTGTTCTTTCCTTGCCAGATTTATCTAATAAATTGTGTGTATCTGATGCCTCATTTTCTCTCCAGCCTCCATCTTTCACTATTTAACATTTCAATCTGGTTTCCTACCCCATTATTTTACTACTGTAGCCAGTATTGTCCCCTAGTGTCCCCATTGCACTCACTATTCCAGGAATTGGCTTATAGTTGAAACAAAACAAAACAAAAACCAAACAGGCCAAATCCTCCCTCACTGGTTCCGCCATCTCCCATTTACCCAGCTTGAAAATCTCAGTGTTTGTCAGCACACCGTATCACTTCCCTTTTATTACACTTCTAAATCTTCTACTACACACTTTACCATGCTTTCTCTAGACATCCTAAAATGAAGAAATCCTATGTTAGGAACAAGCTGAAAATTTATAGACTCACAGGTAAGCATAGCCAGAAGCAGCCCCAGCCTTCCATTTTCCCACCCCTTCCCCCAGTGTCCCTCTCTGTTCATTCCTTTCTGGTGCCTAGTATCATAAATAAGTTGTTCTGAGGAATTAAGACTCACCTAAGACTTCCAGATCTCAACCTCTGATTACAGAGTCAACAGTTCTGAGATGGAATTAAGGGCTTTATTTTTAAGTTGTTCCTCAAGTGGGTGATTCTCATGAATATTTATGAATAAGCACAGATTTCCTACCAGAATCAGCACCCCACATGCACACACCAGCACTGACCTACTTCACTTTTCCCAAGACTCTCATGGTCCCTCCCAGAGCCCTCTACCTAAGTTATACTCATAACTTTATCTTTTTTTCCTTGAGGCAGGTGTCCAATATTACTAAAACTTCAGGCTGCCACAAAACTCCAATTTGCTGCTGGCTTGGAGCCTGGCTTAGGTGTCATTTCCAGAACAGGACACAGTCACACAAAGAGAAAACTTTGTCGAGGCATCTCCACCTCCCTTCAACCATTCCACTCTTTCCTTGCCCAAGTTCACAGCCTCCCACTGAGCTACCCACCCCGCCCGGCCTCCCTGCCCAGACCTGTTGGGGTGCAATCCTGCATCACCTCTCCTTCCACATGACACCTCCTGGCCGGCTGTTAAGCAATCCAATCTGTAAAACAAGATAATACACCACAAAGAGTGGATGGCCCACAGCTGCTTGGGTCAAGGAGGGTGTGTCATAGAGAGTTGCTTAATCCCGGTGAGATCCTGGCTCTAGGATAAAACTGGAGAAATGGGATGTGTCAGAGGCTCCCTAAACATTTGTCCTTATTTTCCCCTCGCATATACCATCACTGAAGCCCTAACACTTCTTGCAGTTCTTGAAACAACTATTCAGTTGACGAATTTTACCAAGCACCAGGTGTTCAAATGACAGTAAGCTAGAAGACAGCCTCTGCCCTCGGTCTAGTGAGGGAAACAGCCAGTGAAGAGGCAGACAGCGGGCGTGATGAGTGCCATGTTGTCGGGACACGGGCAGGGCACTCACAGCAGGCTTGGGGACGGAAGGAGGAGAGGAGGGTTATATAGGAGTTGCTAGGCAAAAGGAAGTCTTGGGGGCGAGGGTATTCTTGTCGGTGTTATGTACGAGGTGGGGCGGATGCAGAGGCGAGAGAATATATTGCTTTTGAGGAACTGAAAGCAATTTATTCTGATGGTTGTAAAGAGCTGTGTGTGGGGATGGGAGGGTGTAGCAAGAGATGAAGGAGGAGTGAGATCGTTGAGGCAAAGAATCAAGTTTGACCCCAACGTCACGTTCTCTGCCTGGCACGTGGGACACAATCACTCACTGATGGATGACCAGAAGCCAGTGGAAATTCCAGGGTTAACTGCCTGTGCTGGCCATGAGCATTTAGTCTCAGGGTAACTTCTGGATATGCTGTAGGGCTGTGTATCTTGGGGGCACTGAGAAAGCTCTTTTCTTAGAGGACCAAAAAATAAACTTCTGATATATTATTGTTTGTATTTGACTTATGTAGGGTTGCCAGCTTTAGCATATAAAAATACAGTATGCCCAGGTAAATTTGAATTTGAATGCATGGGACATACACTAAAATATAATTCGTTTTTTATCTGAAATTCAGATTTAACTGGGTGTCCTATATTTTATCTGGCAACCCTACCTAATGATGAGCTTTAGGATGAGTCAACAGAATATGGAAGAAACTGCTTGAGTCAGACACTTCTGGTGGGAGTGGCATCAAATGAGTTGTTTGGTGACCAGAGGGCAAAGCAGCCAGTTGAATCAACTTTTTACTTTTCACTCAAGGCAATGTTAACATGTGCAGCACAGAGCTGTTTTAAGGTCTGACAGAGTGAAAAGTGAAAATTTGCCTCCATCTTTGAGCCAGACGGCTCCTGGATTCCTTTGCTTGGAAATGTCAGGACACCAAAGGCAAAGAGAAAGGATTTCTCTGCCTTTTCTGTTCCGGTCAACGGTGCACTCTCACTAAGGTATCACCCACATGACTCTACCTGAAGGCGGAAAGCTTGACTTTCCTGAGCTGGCTTAGACTGAGGACCAAAGAACAGAGGCAATGGGTGTGCAGCCCATCTGAACCTCCGCAAAGAATCTCAGCTCTTTATTCCAAGGTGTCCTGATCTGGTATTACCTCTTCATGGGCAGCAACTTCCAAGACGAAATCAGTCTCAACCTCCACCCAAGCCAAATATAATCTGCACCCATGAAGTCCTTTTTTTTTTTTTTAATTATTTATTTATTTATTTATTTATTTATTTATGGCTGTGTTGGGTCTTCGTTTCTGTGTGAGGGCTTTCTCTAGTTGTGGCAGGCGGGGGCCACTCTTCATCGCGGTGCGCGGGCCTCTCACTGTCGCGGCCTCTCTTGTTGCGGAGCACAGGCTCCAGACGCGCAGGCTCAGTAATTGTGGCTCACGGGCCTAGTTGCTCCGCGGCATGTGGGATCCTCCCACACCAGGGCTCAAACCCGTGTCCCGTGCATTGGCAGGCAGATTCTCAACCACTGCCCCACCAGGGAAGCCCCCATGAAGTCCTTTTTAAACCTCACCCAGAAAAGGTCCCAAGCAAATTCCAGTAGATTCTAATAGAACCTATAGCAGGGGATTTACATATATTGTTTGTTGTTTCTTTGTGAAAATATGCCAGCGTCTTACAGGGAAGGGGAACACAGAGGCTGTTGACATTACTGGTTCAGGAGCCAAGATTATTCAATTAATATTCTCTAAACCCATAAGAAAGTAAAAGCATTACATTGCTGAACCAGGGAAAGTTTAACTTCCCAATGGGGGTTTCTGAGTTTTACACATGCACCATCTCCCAGCACTTCCACGGCAATAATATAACACGAGTCCAGAATCCATTGTCCATAACCCTGAATTCAACAGGCTTTTTCATACTCTTTGGGATGCATACTCTGATCTAACTGGCATGAGGCTCTTTGTAGTCTTCACGTGTCCCACTCAGTGTGAGTATACATATGACTCACTGCAGAAACATTAGTGTTTGATTGCAAACACTAGCCCCACCTGGAGGGCGATTGTACTATCTTTCTAAAATCCAGAAAATGTTGCATTCAGAAATGCATCGGGGTTTTCAGATAAAGCAGTGTAGTGTGGGTCTGTAGGGATTTCTTCTCCCCTTTCATCAGTTAGCTCATTTATATGCAAAAAAGTAGAACAACTCTCTAAGCAGGAAATCTTGGTGGGAGACTCCAGAAAACGACTTACTTGTTATCAGTATCCGAAGAAGAAAACTGTGGAAAGCAGAGCGGCCTGGGCCCCTCTTTTCTTTGACTCCCTTCCTTCCGGTCTACCTCACAGGCATGAAGTATGGTTGCAGGGGAGGAGGCTGCAGTTCCTGCACCGTCATGGTGTCAAGATACAACCCCGAGACCAAGAAGATCCAGTATCCTTTGTGTTGGCCCCAGCACTTCTGGAAAGAATGCAGGGCCTCCACTTCCGGGCCATATGTCCCCTCTCCTCTCTCCAGGTGTCCATCGTGCTCACACGGCCTCCAGGCCTGCTCTCCTGCAACTTCCCAAGCTCCAGATCTTTCCCATGGACTTTCTTCCCATCAGAGTATATCTGTCCTGTGTGCCAATCTCTCAGGGCCACGTTCTCTATTGCTGTACAGCTACTTCCTTTGCTTTTGAGCAGGAGATCTCAGAGTGGGGGCCAGGCAAGAATGGCTTAAACACAAAGAGGTGATACATTGTCCTGGCAGAAGAGTTAGGTCAACATACACTAGAAGAGTTATTCCCCTGGAAGGGCTGAGTGAGACCTCAAATCATGCTACATGATTGAGCATTTTAGGTCACCTTGACTTAAAATGTAAATTTGTTCACCAATTGAATGTGGTGGGGGAGTTGTCTAGCATGATTCCCAAGTTTTGGTGTTAGGTCCCTGGGTGATGCTGTTCACAGATTAGGAAGAGGAGAAGCAGAGGTGGGAAAAGGGGTGAGTTTAGCTTTGGATGCATTGCATTGCAGTAATTATGGGACACCTGAGAGGGATTGTCCACAGGTATCTATGTCGACAGGTCTGTTATTCAGAGGAGAGGTCTCATCCGGAGCTATAGTTTATTCAACTTTATCAAAATAAATACTAACAATGATAATAAAAATAGCTAACATTTATTGAATGTGAGGCACTGTTCAAAGTAGTTTACATATGTTATCATATTCAGTCCCCAAAACAACACTGAGATAGGCTTGAGTATCACTCATACTGAAAAAAGCAGAAACGGAGGCAAGAGGGTTAAATAACTTGTCAATGTCATGAGGGCCAGTTAGCGGTGAAAGCAAGTTTTCAGCCCTGGTTGTCTGGAATGTAGCAGGAACCAGAGAAGAGCTTCTAAGTGCAGGACACTGTAGAACAACAGACAGGGAAATGGGCAAAGAAAGACTCCCTCACAAAGGAGACCAAGAGGGAGTAGCCAGAGTTGAAGAGGAACATCTAGAAGAGAAAGTTCCAAGATGGTAGAAGTGCAATAGTATGATACACCAGGGAGTGGCCCAGAGCCATTAGATTGCTCCCAGAGCATTGTCAGCGGGGACGTGGGGCTAGAAGGCGAGGTACAGATGGTGAGGTACAGACAGCAGTGACTGGAGGGCCAGGAAGTCTTGGACAGCTTTTGAAGAAACTTGACTAAGAAGGGGAGAAAGATGGGCTATTAGCTGAAGAGAGACAATGATTTGGGCATTATTTTTAGCACAACAAACACTTGAACTTACTTCTAAATTCAAGGGAATTTAGAGAAATGAGACCCTAGAAAGGAAGAGGTTAGGAAGGCAATTGATAATGGAGCGAGTCCATGGGGAGACAAGAATAGATGGGATCCAGAGCACAGGGGAGGACGTGGGGGGATTCCTTACCCTCCCGGCCTGGAATGGGGATGAGGCTGACTGCAGCTATAATTGAGTAGGAGTGGGCTGGGTGGTGAAGGGAACTCTTGCCTCTATTTCCTGGAGGAGGCATAAGGGTAAGACAGGAGAGCAATGAACACTGGAAAAGTTGAGAGAAAAAAGGAGAGGGAGATAACATTAAGAGGAATTAAGCTTAATGGGGGAGGGGGACTGGAGCACACAAAAAACAAAACTGCACAGTGAACCCAGGGTCCACTCTTGCTCTGTACACCAAGCACTCTTCCAAGAGACTAAATTGGACTAATGAAGCCTGGACCCCATTCCCAACCAGTGAGATGAGAATCTAGTGCTAACACATCTGCCGTGTCATCAGTACAGACTCTAATGTGGGAGAGATGGTCAAGACAAGGGCATAAACTCATGGCTTCCAAACTTGGCCATACATTTGAATCAGTTGAGGAGTTTTGAAAAGTGATGGAGTGATTGCATCCCAGAGATTCTGGTTTAATTAGGCTGGCGTGCAACCAGAGTATTTGTATTTTTAAAAACTTCACACAGTTGAGAATCACTGGGGTAAGTTACCCCATGGTGGTTTACATAAGTCAGTATATCATCTTATGATGAGTAAAAAGCTTTCTTTCTCTGAAATGAGAAAAATAAATGGAGAGTGAGTGTCTCTTGGAGGTCCTACGCAAAACTCATTGTTCTTTTTTTCAATTTCTCTCTACCATTCTACTCCAGCCATATGTAAGTCCTTTCTTGAACACTTCCAAAAAGTTATGGTTTTATATCTAGTGTTCTCTGTATTCTCAGGGAAATACAGTCTCATGACTCTTCCTAGACTGAAATTACTCCCTGAATTATGTTACCCACTCCCTGTGATTCCTATGTGTTCTCTTTACAAAATCCCATCACAGCCATTATCCAGTTACAGCATGCCTGGTGCCCATCTGCTGTCTGTATGGGGCTGCTGTCACCACAGTGGAAGGTGTAGGAAGCATCAAAACCAGGATTCACCCCGTGCAGGTAAGAGCGCAATGTGATTGGGAGCAGATGTTGATATAGGCATCCTACATAATCTAATGTACTTCAATTAGATCACCAACTTTGAAATCTTTTGTGCTTTTAAATTCTCATTTTGTGAGATTTAGTGCTTCATAGCTAGGGATCTTTTCAGAGATTGGTGTATAGGGACTTCCCTGGCCATCCAGTGGTTAAGACTCCACGCTTCTACTGCAGGGGGCTCAGGCTCGATCCCTAGTCAGGGAATTAAGATCCCACGTGGCTGCCACGTGGCCAAAAAAAAAAAGTGAGAGAGATTGGTGTATAAACCAAGATTCCTTCATTTTTTAAAATATATCTTAACTTCTCAGTGTCATCCTTGCCCTAAACTAAAACAAGGACAGTCCAGTCTGATAAGAGAAGAAAAAGAGATAGGAAACTAGAAGTTTATAGACTGGTTGTCTACCACATTTCAAAATTACCAAACTATGAATAAGAGGCTAATTGTGCATACAAATACTCCCCAAATGCTCCCCAAATGTCTCATGAGTAGCTGAACACCATGCTACAATAAAGCACAACTAAAATGACAAAGCATTTACTAAAGCTTAGAGGACTTTTTAAAGAACTTGCAATGTTATTTTTATATACTAGAATAAGAGTTTCTTCAGAGGTTAAGTTTTAAAAGCAGGGTATAGAAAGAAAATTATGGATCGCCACAATCTCCCTTGAAATTCCTTCACCTAGAAGATTGTGTTTAGAACACGGAGGCTCAGACAATGTTCCTCTGACAATGTGTTGCATTGATGGGCACTTGGTGATAGTGCATGTCTTTCAACAATAAACTTAATGACTTTTTGATCTTATTAAGATCTTACTCCACACTTGGCTCATCACCTTAACAGTTATGGAAGCAACCTAATGCTGCAGCTGACCAGAGTTCTTCCTCTCAAACCCTGATAGTACTTGATAGTTCAGTAGTGTCCTGGAGCAGGCTCGTACTGGCATGTGAGAGCTGCTTGTTAAATGTTCAGGGATTTTATGAGCTGTTCTTTAAGCACAGCCGTTATTAAAAATTATACAAACTTAAAAGTAAGTAAACAATGTTAAAAACAAAGTTAATAAATAGCAACATTTATCATCACCTAATTATTTTACTACATTTTTCTATTATCTATGCTCTTGAGGCCATTTATGTCTATTGTAGCTACACCGTGGAAATACCATGTAAAGGTATCGCCCTGCGCTTCTCTTCCAGATCCACATTCAGTGACATCACATTGGAAGCTTGATATCAGCCTCCATGGAAGTATGTATATGACTAAAAATGGTAAAAGCTACAAATAAGGACTCTTCCCAGAGAACCAGTTGTTAAACATTTACCAGAACATGTACAGCCATGTCTATATGACACATCTGAAACAACTTGCCCCCTGCAGTAAATCCAACACAGCCATGTTTTCCTCTAGCATTAGAACAATGTCTTTCCTTTCAGTTGAGCCACAGGTGAAGTATTTGGCTTTCATCTTAAGGGTCATGCTGTTTGAAAAATGTTTATTTAAAAACATTTGAATCACACTCAGGCCAGCGAGTTGAGCATCCTCAACTCATGGAGAGATACATGGGACAGATACACATGGTGGGACCCACAGAGTCATGTTTCCCATCTATTCATGGACTGAGTCTTTGTATAGAATGGTCAAAGTAAATTGTCATTTCTCACTCTATTTCTCACTCTCTTTTTTCATTGTTTTGTTGTGTTTAAATGCACAAAGTCAAATGTGCATAAATTAAATATATAAATGGCACAACACCACTAAATTACACTAAACAATTTTCAAAGCATTTATATACATTTTTGTCATTTACTCCATCAAAAATTCTATAATATAGATAACGAAGAGGATGAAATTTACTTGCCAGAGACTGTTAAATGATTCATATATACTCATTCATTTATTCTCACAACCATCCTGTACAATAGACACCATTATTATTCTAATTTTAAAGATGAAGAAAAGTCAAGTAAATCATCCAAGATCCCACAATTAATGAGGTACAGTAAGGACCAAATCTCACATGAGCATGATTCCAAAGCATTTTACTTGTTCCTTAAACTATACTTCCTCACTCTCACTGAACTAAATCTTGAAGTACAAGTGCAGGAGCTTTTTAACCCTGAGCAATCGCTGCCACATTAGCTTCTAAGTTACTGCTTCTGCTCAGAATACTCTCCAGAGCTAACGCTGTCTTCCAGCTGGTGGTCTTCCTGCCTGCCCTGTGCCGTAAGATGGGGGTCCCCTACTGCATCATCAAGGGCAAGGCCAGGCTGGGGCGTCTGGTCCACAGGAAGACCTGCACCACCGTGGCCTTCACACAAATCAACTCGGAAGACAAAGGTGCTCTGGCTAAGCTGGTGGAAGCCATCAGGACCAATTACAACGACAGATATGATGAGATCCGCCGTCACTGGGGAGGCGACATCCTGGGTCCCAAATCAGTGGCTCGCATCGCCAAGCTGGAAAAGGCAAAGGCCAAAGAACTGGCCACCAAACTGGGCTAAGTGTACACTATTGATTTTTCTGTACATAAATATAATAATAATGAAAAAAACCTCCTCTTCAAAAAAAAAAAAAAAAACTATACTTCCTATTTCACAGGTAAAGAAACCAGAGTCTAGAGAATAAAGTGACTTAACTAATACCTGCCAGTAGGCTTTTCATGGGTTGGGGGGAGCATATGATTTCAAGAAATAGAAACATTATTCTTCCAGAGTGGCATCCTTCACCCTGCAGTTACCTCTGGAAAGCTAAATATGTAAGCTTTGCTCCAAGGTGTCCAAGGTAGGGAAACAAGAGGTTTAAAGTATAAGTCATGCACCATTTTTTTCCAGGAAAGACTTGCCAAGTGTCACTGTACATAATGTGGCTTCTGCAGCCCAGGGATGGTGATGTCCGTCTACACGCTGCTGAGGCACCACCCAGAGCCGACCCCTGAGCAGATAACTGAAGCTCTTGGAGGTGAGGCTTCTCTGCCCTCAGCAGGCAGGACCGCCAGTAGGAAGTGCCCAAATAATGAGGGAGGGAGGCCCCAGGCGCGGAGAGAAGCTGTGGCACAGCTTTGGGTTTCCAGGCACCTGGCCAACATGTAGGCCTCTTTAGCCCCTACCTTGACCCAAGTCCTTTCTAGGGAGAGCTATCCTCATTGATGCCAAGAACTGAGCAATATTGGTTTCATTACAAACATTTCTCCCTTAATGGAGCCTGTTGTCACTCTGCAAAGGCATTCATATAGACTGTTTCTAACACTTTTAATACAATATTTTCCAAAAGTAGAAATTTGGGTAGAGTAGAAGAATGAGATTTTTTGGGTTATTTTTAAAGTTAATCTGTTAGAATCATTCATTAACTCTACTTACTAAAATTAATTTTACAAAGAGGATAGGTTTCAGATATTTTACCTTTTTATGTTCTGGTTGGGTTCATTATAAGATCAAGGAGGCCATAGACAATTAGTTATCAGAGATAAGCTTGGTGAGCAACTCAATCTCCTATGACAAAATAGCTATCCAATTTAAATGAACAAACACAATTTACTACCAAAAAAAAGCATGCTAACAAATGTAGTTTTCTGTAACAAACATACTAGGTTCAAGGTAACTGGTTACTTGTTCTTAGGAGAAAGCCGTGAAAGCAAAGCTCTATACATTATAAGAAAGCTCTTTGTCCCTTTCAATAAGCAAACCTACAGAGAAATTCAGTTTTATGATGAAAAGATACAGACTAAAACAAAGTAAAATTTCAACTTAAATTTCATGGTAACTAGAATATAAATATTTGCTAATATTTTCCCTTATCTCTCATCAACTTTTACACTCAAAATAAGTCTATGAAAACTTTGGCCTATGGTTTCAATCATAATTTTAACTAAACCTGATGAGATTTGAACAGTAGATAATCTTTGTTTAATAAAATAATCCACACTAATGAGATATTTAGAGCTTTGAAAACCAAAGATCTTGTGATTTGCCTTACTTTTTTTTTTTTTTTTTTGGTATAAATTTATTTATTTTTAGCTGTGTTGGGTCTTCGTTTCTATGCGAGGGCTTTCCCCAGTTGCGCGAGCGGGGGCCACTCTTCATCGCAGTGCGCAGGCCTCTCACCATCGCGGCCTCTCCCGTTGCGGAGCACAGGCTCCAGACGCGCAGGCTCAGTAGTTGTGGCTCACGGGCCCAGCTGCTCCGCGGCATGTGGGATCCTCCCAGACCAGGGCTCGAACACGTGTCCCCTGCATTGGCAGGCAGACTCTCAACCACTGCGCCACCAGGGAAGCCCTGCCTTACTTTTTGTATGTTTCTTTGCATATGCACAGATAGTCTTATAGAGATGAATTATTTTCTCCCAGATTCTATGCCTATAACTCATATAACAACCACCAGGAGATGGCATTGTAAAGTCTGGCTAAATTATATAGATAACTTATTCTAGGTGTGGATAACTTGGAGAGTATATTTTGGTTCACACTCCATTTACTTGATTTCTTTCTAGAATTATAAATGCTAGCCACACTGATAACCTTTATGTTCATATTTTAAGAAAAACAATAAAATAAAATAAAATTTAAAGGAATGCAATTAGGTATGGCACGTACCTTCTAAAATGATCAGCTGATATAAATCACCACTTCATTTAATCTTGTCTTTCCCTTCAAGACTAAAGAAAGAAAATTTTTGAATTTCCATGTTTTTCTCCCTTAGAATCAGAAGAATTTCTGCAATGGGTGCTATTAGTTTCCCTTGATGGGCCTTTACTAGGGCTTTCAGACTTAGCACTGACTATGTGGCAAAGAACAAAACCAAAAAACTCTGATACTAGCTCTCTCTAACCTTTAAATTTTTTTGTAGTTTATCAATGAGAAGGTGTCCATTGTCTCTTAAATACTTCAATTTCATGCCACGTAGTTATGTTCTAGATATCTCAGCTCCTTTTCTCTACTCCAAAGAGACATTTTTAATTCACACACTTCTATATTCTTTCTTCTTAGCAAAAGGAAAGATAAAATATGGAATCTGAATCCAAATTCTTGTGCATGTAGTTTCTTTCTAAACAATTCTTGTTCGAATAAAAAAAAGGAGTAAACCTGTTAGCCGGTTTTTCCACATGACTCACTAGTATCAAGTTTCCACACAACACTTTACTTCTAGCTGACTAAACCTGCCCAGTCCACACATATACAATGCTTCTGAAATTTTTAAATTGTATTTGGACATAATAATCTTAAATTTATTTTTAGAATAAAAATAATGCATTCCTATTATGAAAAAGGAAAAAAAAAGTAAAAGACAAGGAAAAAACTCATTCATATTTCTGCCACTAGAAGACAACCACATTAGATACTTCTATTTTCTTTCAGTCTTTTCTCTGCATAGTTTTTGTTGGCTTATTTTAAATACCTGGGACAATTATGTATACAATGTTATATTATATATACAATTTTAACTGTATAACATAAGAATTCTCCCATGTTATTAAAACCTCTTCATAAATGTCATCTATATTGGCTTTAAAATTTGAATATACTTTTTTAAAAGACAGTGATTTCATCATCCTTTCCACCATACTTTGAAATGCTGACTAATTAAAACAATACCAGGTACTTATTGAACACCCAGTTTGCTGTACTGGGAGGATTCAAGAACATCTAAGACAATCCTTGCTTTCTCCATGAGCTTAAGAGCCAATGAGAGAGATGAGGCATGTGTGTAAATGACCCTATTCCAACACAGTCAGCGATGGGCCTGCAGAAGGATCCAGGCAATGAGTGTACAGCCCTGGCTGGGGTGTTAGAGCAGCCCCCATGGAGAAGGCAGGCTGCAGCCCTGACAAATGGACACATTCTCCCCAGGAGGACATTTGAAACTACATGAGAGAAGCTTAACAAAAGGCCACACATGAGATGTTATGGGGCAGGGGGGAGGCTCAGGTTATGTGAGTTAGGGCAGGGGTGGGAAATAAGGCAGGAAGAGCTGATTGGGAAAAACTATAGACATCTTTGTGATATTTCAGGAAGAAAATGTAATCACAAGTGCAGACTATTTTTGAAGAACATCTCTGTTTCAAAGAGCCATTTTGCTGGTTTGGGAAACAAAAAGTAAAAAGTAAAAAACTACTAATATAGCTATTCCACTGAAAAGAAACACACAGATGCAATATGTCTCTATATCATTCCTTAAAAATTGATTTCTTCTTAATCAGGTAATTTGTGCCGCTTTACTGGATACCGACCAATTGTAGAAAGTGGAAAAACTTTCTGTGTGGTAAGTTATAATAAAAAATATTTTTTCAGTTGATTTAACATGTTAATAAACCTTTGCATAAAGTTATCTCTTGCAGTCAATTGTCTCTAAAATAACCCCATGTTGACCTTTCTAACCACTAAAAGTTGTTAAATGCCACTGTTGGTATTTTTTAAAATAAACCTTTAGCATCTATCTTGTTTATAGCCCTAAATTAGGCAGTATCATTAGAAGTAAAGTATATGGTCCATGACTTCAAGAAATGCAAAGTCTATTGAAGAAAATGAAACAAAGACTAAAAAACAATAAACACATAATTGAAAAGCAAGTTATTAAAAGCTCAATATATCCTCTCTACCATGTAAATAAGTTTTAGAGGAACATGGATTAAAGAGAATTAATGAGTGGGAAGGGAAGACACAGAGGAGACTTACTGGAGAAGGAGAGTTTTGAGCTAGGTCTTACAGGAAGTGATATAAACGGATGGGTGAAGAGAGGCCAATAGAAAATTCCCAGTAAGAAAATGTATGGAAGCAGGAAAAAGAAAGATGTCCAAGGTTCAACTAAATAATTGATGGGGTTAAAGAATTTAGGCTTAAAGCTGACACCTAATATATAGTCATTATCTGTTCTCAAGCTAGCAGTCACACAAGAACAATATTTCAAAAGGAAAATTCTTGGCACCTGCCTATAAGAAGAATAAGCCTGGAAAGAAAGGGTGGGGATGAGGGTACGGACTAGTGCAGTATCCCACGTGTGAGGGAATGAGGACCTAGACCAGTGTGGCAGATATGGGCCCAGAAAGATAACTTCTGGGAAGGGGATTGCCAGAATCATAACCTCTAGATGAAAAAGGATGCAGTGAGAAAGAAATCCAAATCACCTTCAAAGCTGCGAGATCAAGGAATCAGATAGGATGAAGGGAGTTGGAAAAGGATGCTTTAATATATGGTGGGGGGTGGGGCGTTGTTTGAGATAGATTTAGTTTTCAGAAAATTAAATATCAAGAGGAGACATCGACAAGTTTTCAGTTAGGGTGTTTTTCATCACCGATTTTTTTTGGTAAAAATTAGTTTTATGTAATGTTGGTTGACAAAAACAATTCAAAGTGTACAAGTTAATTCCAAATACTAAAAAGTGTTTGAAAAAAAATCTACTTTTAAGCCAGGAATGAACAATTTCAAAAAGCTTTACAAACTTCAGAGTAGTTTATTTTAAATCCTGGGTAAGATACTATTTATGTTGCGCTATATGCATGCCAATATTCCACCATTTTGACTCACAAAAACAGCAATTCCATACGATTCAACCTATTACTATTTTCCTGGAGACAAAATCTGTAGAACGATAGATATTTTTGTGACACTCACTCTGGGTCCCCACGTTCAGCCACTTGTTAGTCCCTTTATTGTGCGTAATGTTGTCTCAGAGTCCAAATCTCTTCTTAACTCTGTGGACAGTTACCTCACGAGTAAAAATATCCACCACCACTTCTGCAGCACTTCCTATGTGTCAGATACTGTGCGTACCTGTCACATATTTAAATCTAACAAACCTTTTTGGGATGGGTTTTATTTTCCTAATTTAACAAATTCAATGCAGCTAGTATGTGTTAAAGTGGGAACTAGAACCCAGGTCTCCTTGACTCCGTGTATAAACCAAACCATAGGTCTCCAAACTGCCACAGACCCTTAGGCTATGTCTGCACATGAAAAGGGCAAACAAGAATGATAAATTATCTGAGGGTTGCAGGAACTGACAGTGAATTCAGGCCAAAAACACTACTTTGGGTCGGCATGAAATATCCTGAAAATTAAGGCAAAATGTTCTGGGACTTTATTCCTCCAATACTTCAGAATAGCTCCAAAAACATCCAAATAAACTCAGTCTATTTATATTTGTACACCAGAAATCTTTTTTTTGTTTTGAATTTTATTTTATTTATTTTTATACAGCAGGTTCTTATTAGTTATCTATTTTATACATATCAGTGTATACATGTCAATCCCAATCTCCCAGTTCATCCCACCACCACCCCCGCCCCCCACTTTCCCCCCTTGGTGCCCATACGTTTGTTCTCTACATCTGTGTCTCTATTTCTGCCTTGCAGACTGTGTACGGGAAATCTTAAAGGCAGTTTGTCCTCCCAGGACTTCATTAAAGATACACACGTATCACCCTTACGATGAAGAGCCAGCTTTTTGGCTTTCTAATTACCACCTTATAACTATACTCCACTTACCTCGCTTCGAGTAGGAAGCCTTAGCTGGCTGACCCACCCCCCTCTAACCCCTTTGTCTTCTCCGGAGACTTGAGTGACACCATTTACAAGGCCCTCTCAGGAGCATGGTTGCACACTCCCTGTATTTTCCCTGATCCTTCAGTGATGGAATAGCTTGTACTCTGTCCCACCGCATTACAGAGTCCTTGAGGGCAAGGATGAGCTCTATTACTTCTTCCATAGCTCCTGTAGGGCCTGGGCAGTTCCGGGTACTCGGCTTGGCGTTTAAAGAATCGACCAATGGATTTGTTATAAATTGTATTACTTCCTAAGGAATCAACTGTTTGTCAAATGAAAGGATCAGGAAAATGTCGCAGGGACTAAGAAGAGAAGTCTTTTGCGAATAGACAGGAGAAAGTAAGTACCTGATATTCTAATTCAGTTGGGATTGACTGAAAAATACCCACAACAATCCAAATTTATTCAAGCTTTCTACGCTTTTCAGTGAGTAAAGTATAAAGTAAGTGAACTCAGGGCATAAGCAGCCTTTAAAAGCCCCCCAAATTAGCACGCCCATGACTTTCACGAGGCCAGTCACCACAGAAGGCTGTTTTCCTTCAGAAGCATTACAACTTTCTGTGCCTTAATCTGGGTTCACCCCCACTCCCACCCCCCAACTAGCACTGCAGGGGATGAAGGCAGTGATGCATCTTCACGCTCATGGCAAATAAACTTCTGTCTGTGATACCTGAGACCCAGCACAGAAGCTTAAAACCCAATTCCTGATGCCAAAAGAGGAAGCCCAGGGCCCAGCAAATCTGCCAGGGAAAGCATCAGGGTCCTCTGAGGGTGGGAAGAATTCCACCAGAGCTGCCCTGTGGCTCTGGCGCCTGCATTTTATATCCAGAATGTCAGAGATGTAGGCTCTGACTCTGACGTCTCACACTTAGAGACTCCTATACATCTCTCAGCATCTCTGAAGTTCCATTTGTATTTTGTTTTGTTTTGCTGAGATATGTACCAGACTGTACAGTGAAGATGAATTCCAGCCCTTGGATCCAGCCCAGGAACCTCTATTCCCTCCTGAACTGATAGTAAGATACTTTTGTTGTCTTATAACATGATGTGGTATAAGCCTTTTTGTATTACACTATGAGACTACTGAGCTTTAGATATTAAAAGTTGGAAGTGTGTCCAACACGATAACCCATTTTTAGAAACATGTTCAGCTCCACTGTGAATAATATAAAACAGAGAGCTTAGGAGAGTGGTGCTGCCAGGACCACAGAGGTGCTTTGATCTACCCCCTCCATTGAAGATCCTGAGCTCAGAGAGTGTAGGTGACTTAACCAAGGTCACACAGCTACACTGTGAGATGTGTCAAAGGCACTTTGTAAAACTAGTAAAGTAAAAATCAGATGATACTTATTATAATGGAATTTCATTATTCCTACTATAAACCTCTGTGATCTCAACTCAGTGGGGAGGAAGAGAGAATAATACAAATAGTGTGGCAGGCCCATCATTCTATTCCATGACTATGCTCTGGAGACAGCATGAGATGAGAGATATGATTCTACCGGCTTCTCAGAATGTCTCAGTCCCTGTGTTACCAGCCAGGGTTCTTGGCCTCCTTAATCAATCGAATTGATCAGAAGCCAGACAAGAAATTCAGGCAAGGCTTTATTGGGGCCCCTGCTGCAGCAGAGGGGAGCGAGAACAAACAGCAGCTTCCCTTGCTTGCTCGCTCCCTGAGGGAGGGTGAGCTTGTTCCTTTTATTGGGTCAGGATAGGGGGGTGTCCAGGGGTTGGCTCGGTTGGGGAGGGGTGTGGCTTAGGTGGTTTGCCCACCCATGAGGTGGTGGTGTGTGCAGGGGGCATGCACAGCACCCTGCTTTTGCTCCCAGCTCTTCAAAAGAGGCAGTTGGGTTTTTGGTCTCTTTGTATCTTTTGTCCAGAATTTGCCCCAACCGTGCATGCACACAGTTATTTTTGGTCCCATATAGTTTCCTTGTATTTTGTTGCTCAAGGAGAGGTTTGTCCAGGTGCAGGCATTGCAGCACTGCAGCAAAGGGTCCCAGGTCCCAGCCTGTCTCACCTACACACCCCTCAGAGCGTGAGAACTTGGACACACCTAGTATTTAAAGATTATATATAGATATGAATATGTAGATAAGACATATATTTTAATGTTTATATATATGTTAATATATAAATATATATTAATATGTATTATATATATAACAGAGTTGTAAAAATATTCATTTACACTCTACCAGGTGAATGATGTAAGAGATTTTTTTTTCAAGGACAATTTTGCCTATAAGCAATTTCTGTCCTATCAAAACATCTAATCCCCAAAGGAGAGGCCCCCCTGAGCCACTGTTAGGGCAGAACTAGAACAAGAAGTCTGGCCCTTTCATTCCAAGCTAAGACAAGTTCACTCGACCATGCTGCCTCCTCTCAGGGCACTCACTCCACAAATACGGAGTTTGCTCTGTTCTATGTGCAGCTGTTGATGGACAGACACCTATTATGACGTTTATTCAATGATGCTAACACAGATCTTATCAATCTAGGTAGTTTCAAACAAGGCCACCCTTTCCTGATACCTAGAAGTTAGGTTGCCTCAGAAAGCTTAAATGACGAGCAGGCCCCTTGGATACCCAGAGAAGTGGATATACTCATTCCATGTAGTTCAACAGCCTTACTTGAAAGCCTATTGGCTTTGCTTCCCTGTAGAGAATGGCAGAAGATCCAAACAAAAGAAGGCTAACGTTCAAGGGGAAAGGACAACCTGGATCATCCCTATAAACTCGAATGACCTTCTGGAGCGGAAAACCAATTTCCCCAAAGTCCCCCTCGTCATGGGGGAACGCTGCGGCGGGTAGGTGGTTGTTAGGCATGTTTTTTAGTCTAGATTAGATAACCCAAACATCTGTGTCTCTTTTTAAACTCTTCATAAATGAGATTCATTTTTATTAGTGGATACCTGTGATCCTTTAGAATGTTTTGTTTTCTTTTGCAAATGAGATGCCTTGTAATTTTCACTCTGAATTATCAGCCAGCAACACATATTAGCACCCATTGTCTTTCTTTTCTGATTGCTTTAAATGCTTTTCTCCTTTTAAGGACCCAGCATTAAATTCAAAGATGAATTCCATCCAGTTTTTATATCTCCAGTTGGGCTTCCAGAACTATGTTTTGTGGACAGCACAGATGATGGTATGCACCTTTTTTTTTTTTCAAATAAGTTGTAACCATTGGCTGCTAGTGGGCTGTTAATGATCAATTACATGCACTGGGCTAATCTGAGAACTTCATAGAATATCTGACCTCATTTATTCATTCAAAAATATTTATTGAGCACCTATATGTGTCTTCTATGAGCTTTTTCAGACTGACCCACTCAGCTGTGTCACTATGTGCTACATTGTCATAGAAGCCGTAATGATGGGAAGATGGCACATAGCTCAGCCATGTATGGAGAGATTGACCGAATAAGAAGACTTAAGACATTGGCTGGCCAGTAGGAAATGTTCTTGCCTGATATTACTCCCTGATTCACAAATTTGCTTGAGGCTTATCCTATACACATACATATTCACCAAAAAGAGAAAAGATATGGGCCACAAGATTTGAAAATTTAACTGTAAACAACAACCTTATTTATTTTTATACTCTTTTCACAATTTACCAAGTGCTTTCACATTTCTTGTTTCTTTTGATCCTCACAACAACCCTGGAAGGTAGACATAGCAGGTAGCCTTGGAATCTCCATTCTCCCAAAGAAGATATAGAATCAAAGGGCTTAAGTAACTTCCCAACTTCACACAGCTAACACATAGTCAAGTCAGGACTAGATCCTAAGTCTTCTTATGCCTAGTCAAGTATTCCTTCCTTGTCACGCACTCAGTAAGGCTGTCTGAGACACGTATCCCACTGTCCACTACCCAAACTCAGCATGTGAATGGATAACACGTTATAGAAGCTAAAAATCCTACAACTGAGTAAATCTCAAATAAGTAAACAGAAATCAAATGGAGAATTTTTTGCTTTCCCCTCTGATCTGCCAATCTCAGTCTGCCCATTCTTTTTTTTTTTTTTTTTTGCCTGTTGGAAAGTCAGTATCAATGGACCCACAGGAATAAGTGGAGCAAGGGGAGGCCAGGCTGAACAGGGGAGGGCTGGAAGGAAGGGACTTGGTTAGGGTGGGGTAGAGGTGGAGGGACTGGGCAGGTAGAGCCTGCAGAACTAGATCAGTATTTCTCTACCTTTTAATTATTGCCTCTCTAAGGAGTGACAGACATTTTTTCTCTAATCATCCCTCCATGAAATTTTAACACCACAGATAGACTGTATATCTGTATGTGTATCAGGGCTTTATACATAAAAAGAGTAAGACTTTTTTCACCACCTCGGGGTCAGTATTGCCCCCATTGATGATGCATGAGCTAGATGACATCACTACTCAAAGCACTCCCTGTAAGCACACGGGCAAATGAAACCGACCCAAGGTTCAGACAGCTGTCTGTTCTTGTTCTGATAAGGAAACAATAGGAAGACATGACTACGGAAAAAGGGCAAATGGGTAATGCAGATTTGCAGGTCAACTCCCATTTAGGTGTAATGATCTTTTAAAAGTCTTATAGGACCTTGGCTGAAAATTTCACGTTTGATCAATTTATTCAGGAAAGCACTAAATTGGGAATAAACAATGTAATGAATTTCAGATATCTGTGGTTGAGTTGTGCTAAAATGTAAGGCATATATAACTGTATACATGACTGAGAAAAATATTAAGTACCAAGCCGGGTACTTAATATTTGAGAATAAAGCAAATTGCCAAAAATATCTTTATCTTTGTTTTCTGTCTTTCTAAGTTAATATGAAAAGAGAAGATATATTTGAAAGAGTGTTTCCAAGCAGCCCATGCATCTCGTTACCATCCACTTTGAGTTTATATTCCACAACCTTACTTTCAGGGGTGACAATAGGTGTAGGATACAGCCTGGCTCAGTTGAATGATGCCTTACATTTTATTGTTTCTGAGCAACCAAAGGAGAAGACAAAGACCTACCATGCTCCCCTGCAGCACCTGAGAACGCTTGCTGGAGCCCAGATTAGGAGCATGGCGGTATATTCTCTAGTGTTATATGAAATAAGCCACATTTATACACAGGCATACAGTTCTTTTCAGGCTAGCAAACATTACTCTGAAGAAGAATCTCAAGTTAATATCAAACAAGTCTCTACAAGATGGGTATGAGTGTGTGTGTATGTGCCCAAAGTGAGAGGTATCACACTGTGTGTACGTGTGTGTCCAAAGTGAGAAGTGGCATATTGTATCACCAGATTATGGTACTGGAGTCTGACTGTGCCTAAATTCTAATCCCAGCCTGTCATCTATGAGTGCCATGATCTTGGAAAAGCCACTTGACCTCTTTAAGCCACTGTGTCTTCATTTTAAGAATTAAGGTTCAACTAAATGGACCATCTCTAAGACTGTGTGCAGCTCTGACAGTCTATGAAATATGTCTTAGCCAAGGTATACTAAATAAGAGCCTACATTTCCTAAATACTCTTTTTTTGGCTAGTTCTCCTTTTAGACCTTTGCACTGAGGTCAGTTTCCAAACATGTGTATCTTGGGTGTCTAACTTGGATGTGCCCCAGTTTTCTAGCTTGTTGAGGTTTCCTCATTACTTAAGATTTAAGAGTAATTGGTGGGAACTCCTACCCATTCCACGCAGGGTGGATAGTTCAGCAGGATTTGGTGGAGGGCATTTCTCCTGATTGTCTCTGGCTCTGTTTCTGTCAATTCTCAGTATCGATCATATGTTTTCCCCTTCTGCATCTTCTGTCCCTTTTTCTGCAACACATTGTTCCTTTTGACATAGCCTTACCCCCTTAACTCCCCTCAAAGGTCCTCGTTCAAGGCTGTATCAAAGCAGCTTTATTGACAGTTTGGGACAACAAGAAGAATTGCATTGCACAGCAGCACAGCACACATCTGAATGTGAATCTACATATCCCAGGTCTTTAGAGTTTCCTCAGGCTCCAATCTCCACTCTCCCCCATGTTATTGGACACTCATGCTAGGGTCAGCTCTCAAAGAAATTTTTCTCCTCGTTGCACATGGAAAACCAATATTTTCTCAAGCAATAAGTTTGAACTGGGGTCAGGGGGGTGGGAATCTTGCACAATGTGTTATCTAACTATATTTAGCTGACCCCAAAGTTTGCCAGATCTTTCTACGAAGCAAAGAAGGGAATTTTTAAAACTTACACAAGATCTCTATATACATAATTCCTTATTTGTCAAATAACTAAGTGTAGCTTAAAAAATGGTATCATATTATCACTGCAATATTTATTTAGACTTTAGGACATGTGGTGAGCAGGCATAAATCTTCTGACCTAAATCCCATTTTAGCAGCAGGAAATGCTACCATCAATCGGATACCTAAAGGTAAGAGACCAAGCTTTCAGCATTTTATTTTATAATCATCACATCACTTATGTAGCTCCTTCTACAAACTAGGAACTAGGAACCCAAATATATCTAACTTAGACTCACCAAATATGTATAGGCTATATCTACATTACCTCAAACATAAGGATGAACCCGAGATCAATCAATCATCCTGTTCTCCAGATGTTCTCTATCTTGTAGATCAGATAAGTTACTGCACCTGAAAATTTTTCTGAACTATTTGGCCACATTTATGCACAGTCCAAGTTTTAGTATCAAAGCAGTTAAAGGAAAATTTAATGAGATGTATATATGTGATTTTAAAGTCTGACGGCATATTTCATTTCGGAGCTTCATAAAGGTGAAAATTTTCCTTATAGTACTTTTCATTTTAAACAAAATCAAGTTTCTGGGGCTTATTACTCATTACTTCTCTCTTTAGTCAAAGATAACTTGAGCTTTGCCAAGGGAAAATGATTTAAATTTAAAGAAATAAAGACAAATGCATATTACTCATGGGTCTATTGACATGATACCCTCTCTTTGATTAAAATCAAATTCTAAAAATTATGGTAGATCAAAAAAGAGAGTATGGTAAACTGTTTAAGGGAAAAAAAAAAGGCTATATATCAGGCATCCCACCTCTGCCATTCGTCCCATATCTAGCTCTTTCGACAAGTCGCCTAACCTCTCTGGACTCTGGGCCTCAGTTTTCTGGTTTGTGAAATACACTGTAACCATTGTACCCATTTCCTATTTGTGAATCTACATTGTACTAGGTTGTTTCCAAATAACTTTAAAGTTCTTTGAAGCCAAAATGTTGTGTGGTGTATAATGGGCGATAAGAACCAGAAAAGAGTTGTCAGCGTATTGGGTCCAACCTTGCCATTCTGCAAGAGGAACCGGAAGCCCCAGAGTTTCCATAACCTGCATCAGCCAACCCAGCCTGGGAACGGGACCGAGAACCCACATCTCTGGCTCCCAGCTGCACTCTCTCTTTCTACCAGATGCTTTACGTCTGTCCCTTGCAGAATATTCTCCAATTTGATAAATTCATCGTAATCAAGGTCGTTTTCTCTAATAGAAGGAGAATGGCAGATTCCTTTAGACAGCCATTTCCTCAAGAAATCACCTGAAGCCAGCCTCAAGTCGGAAGAGGTTATATTATCTGTGTATATTCATTCCACACTCTACTCAGATAAGTGCTCCCTAACCTGCCGCCCACCACAGGGAAGCCCAGCTCGCCCTGAGCGGTGGGTTGCAGACAGGATTCCAAGGGAGAGGTGTCCTCTCATATCCAACCAGCTGCTTCAGAAAGCCCTCTGGAACTGCTCATAGGAAGGGGTGCATTCTCAGGTGACCATCGGATTTGCTTTCATATCAGGGCCATGGTATGACCTCGTGGGCCCTAGGCACTTTGCTTCGTGAGTCCCTTCCTCCGTAAAAGATAAAATAAAGTAAAAAATATAAATGACTGTGTCAGTATAAGGATAAATATAATCCAGGCTGCCTTAAGTGTTATATATGCATTATTATTATACCCACTTTTTTCTTTTGATTGTAAAAGAAATGAAAACATTTCCATGAGCCTTATCTCTCTGCCTAAAGGGTACATTAGCCCTGCAAAAGGAGAGCCCTTTGTGTGAAGAGTTGAATTTGGGGTTTCAGACAAAGATGTAACTTAGCCAAGATTGAGTAAAACTATAGTCAACATCATCTACAGCAAGTTTCTGGTAAACTGAAAGTTCGTTACCATAAAGATACTTCCTAGTCAACCAATATTTATTAACCAAATATTTTAAATACAATTATTTATTTATTAACTACCTACCACTCTACATGCCAGGCACAGTGCTAAGCTCCGAAGACTACCAAGGAGTTAAAAGATACAGCGTCCGGTCTTCAAAGGTCTCTACATCTAAGAGGAAGGGCTTGAAATAGGAAAAAACTAATCATGTCAGACAGGAAATGAGTGGACAAAAAGCTGGAGTAGTTCTGGTGACGGGGAGAGCCCCACCCTGGTGTTGTTAAAGGTGAGGGTAGGCAGTTGAGATCAGCATAGATCAGTGGAGAGATGGCAGAAAATTTAAGCACTGCAAAAAAGTACAAAGAAAATAAAAATCACCCAAAAACCCACCTCCTTCAAGATATAATGATTCTTTTGTTGCAGTTTCTATAATAAGATTAATGCACAAATTAATCTAAGATAATATAAGTAGATATTATCTTCAAAATTCCACTTTTAATTAACCTGAAAAATAAGTAAATGTTTCCAATACTGTGTCCTAAGAGAGCTAAAGATGTCCTTAAAGAGCTTAAAGAAGATGAAATATTCCAAAAGGTTAATTGGCCTTCCTCCTGTCATTCTCATTATTTCTAGCATTTGGACGGTAAGTTTTTGAAGTTCTTCTAACTAGTGCTTTTACAGTAATTTTTATCCACCCATCATATTCATTGTCAACAATTAGAACTTAGTGCAAGTTTTTTCTCAGATACTAAAATAAGTAAAATAAATGCTTTCAAAGCATTTATATAGAAACTTTCATTCGTGAAAAATGTTGCAAATATCATCAATAATTCAGTCATTTACCAGTCATTACCTGTGTAGTGTATGCGCCAGATGTGGTCTAGTTGCTGGAGATATAGCAGTGAACAAGACAAAGTCCCAGATTTTAGTAGTTTTTCTCATCCAAGCTATTTGAGGTAAATCAACATTCCCAGGCCATGACATTAAAAATAATTTTTAAAAAAATCCAATTTAAAAATGGGAAGAGGATTTGAATTGACACTTTTCCAAAGAAAACATATAGATGGCCAACAAGCGCATGAAAAGATGCTCAACATCACTAATCACAATGCACGTCAAAACCACAATGAGCTATCACCTCACATGTTAGAATAACTATTATCAGAAAGACAAGAAATAACATGAGTGGAGAAAAGGAAACCCTTATACACTGTTTGGTGGGAATATAAACTGGTGCAGCCACTTTGGAAAACAGTATAGTTGTTCCTCAAAAAATTAAAAATAGAACTACCATATGATCCAACAGTTCCACTTCTGGGTATTTATCCAAAGAAGATGAAAACACTGACTCAAAAGACATAAGCAATCCCATGTTGATTGCACCGTTATTTACAATAGCCAAGATAACGGAAGCAACCTAAGTGTCCATTGATGGATGAATGTATAAAGGAAATATATATGGATAATGGAATATTATTCAGCCATAATAAAAGAAGGAAATCTTGCCATTTGTGGCAACATGGATGGACCTTGAAGGCATTATGCTAAGTATGATGCAGAGAAAAACAGATACTGTATGGTCTCACTTACATGTGGAATCTAAAAAAAAAACAAAACAAAAACTGAGCTCATTCATACAGCGAACAGATTGGTGGTTCCATAGGTGGGGTGGGGTGGGGTGGAAGATGGAGTGCAAAATGGGTGGAGGGCGTTAAACAAGTACACACTTCCAGCTATAAAATAAATGTTACGGGGATGTAGTGTAGAGCATGGTGACTATACTTAATAATACTGTACTGTATTTTTGAAAGTTGCTGAAAAACTAGATCTTAAAAGTTCTCATCACAGGAAAAGAAATTTAGTAACAATGCGTGGTGATGGATATTAACTATACTTATTGTGGTGATCATTTCACAATATATACAAATATCACATCATTACATTATATGCCTGAAATTAACATAATGTTATATGTCAATTACATCTCAATTAAAAATTAAAATTTTAAAAGTAATATTTAAAAAGGAGGACTTGGTAGGAAAATTTGGGAACCACTGCATCAGATTCTAAAGAAAGCTAGTGAGATATTTGAGGATATTTTGTGTAGACTTCAAAGATGGATACAGATAGCCCTCCATCTCTTCTTGCTCTATTAGATTAGTGTCTGTCTCTGCTTCTTCTGTGAAATGTTTACACTCTTTCCTACTAGTAGTGGCAATGGGACAACCGAATGCTGAGTGATGCTTGCTGAGAGGTCCTGGATGAGATTTACATCCCACCAGCAGCTGAGGGTGGCCTGGTAGAATATAGCCGAGCCCTTATCATCAGCTTACTCTTCAAATTCTACCTCAAAGTGAGGCAAGGACTGAATAAAGTGGTAACTGACTTCTCTGGGTCTCTGGGTGCCTTGGCGTTCTGGGCATGAGGCTGCACATGAAGGACCTCCCCAGCCTAGTTTTGATAATACACAGAGAGTGTCGAGTGTGGGGCATAAAGGGTGACACTTCCCGGCCTCCAACGGCTTTCTCCTGGCCCTTCTTGTCTCTCTCCTTCCCTCGCCCTCCTTCACTCCTGAGCTGAGAAGGGGACAGCCTTGTTATTCCATTTGCCTTATAATTTGTGTGACAAATGCTAATATGCAATATCAAATTGATTTATAGTAGTGAAGAGCCTTCAGTAAGTAAATTATATCTTTTTCTATTTCTTCACATTTTTTTTTAAAGATTGATTGATTGATTGATTGTTATGTTGGGTCTTCGTTTCTGTGCGAGGGCTTTCTCTAGTTGCGGCAAGTGGGGGCCACTCTTTATCGCGGTGCACGGGCCTCTCACTATCGTGGTCTCTCTTGTTGCGGAGCACAGGCTCCAGACGCGCAGGCTCAGTCATTGTGGCTCACGGGCCTAGTTGCTCCGCGGCATGTGGGATCTTCCCAGACCAGGGTTCGAACCCGTGTCCCCAGCATTAGCAGGCAGATTCTCAACCACTGCGCCACCAGGGAAGCCCCCTTTTTCTATTTCAAAGAAAATTTTCTTATTAAAATAAGACCTACTTTAACATTTTGAAAATATAAATAAGACAAAAAGGAAGAGAAAATCATCTGTAATCCCATCGCCTATACATAACTATTATTAATATTTTATTGTGTATCCTTCTAAACCCTTCTTTATGTACAGGTACATATGCGTTTAGTATTGCTTGCTTATTTCCCTTAGTAACATAAACATCTTTCAATGTCATTAAATATTCTCCAGTGACCTCATGACACAATGGTTGCATGGCATGTTTATAGATAGTTGTGCTGTTATTTGATCTATATCTTATTTTTGGACATTTAGGTTGTTTCCAGTTCATGAGTGCTCTAGAAGACATCACCATAGAAACACCCCAAGGAATTCAGATGTTCCAGATCGGTGGGTAGGGTTTTTTGTTTTTTGATCTGTTTATGCATGTAGATGTATGTATTATGCATATATCTCCCTTCTTTTCAATAACTATATTTTTTTATTACTTGTAAAGATAAAGTCTGCTAAAGCCAGTTGATGTTACCCACTGTCACCCACACATACCTTGCTTGGTTTAGCTTCTATGCTTTTTCTCAAGGCTACACAAGGAATTAGATTCTGTATCTCCTTTCCCTGCTATTTTCAATTTTGCTGCTTAAAATGTCCTTCCTTTCTTGGCCAATGTCTGCCCTTTCTTTAAAATCTGACTCAACATTTACTGCTTCATGGTGGGGGAAACAACCAGCTGCTTAACCTCCAGGAGCTTATTACCTAATTGGGAAAATGAGATACGAACATTGATAAGCCAACAACTATTAGTAGCAGATTAGAGACTGGTTTCCTGGTTTATTAAGTAGAAAGTAAAGACGCAATTGGTTGGATCTGCAGATGCTTTTGGAATGAGAGAGAGCAGTGAAGGGAGGTTTGATGCTGCTTTTTGATGGTAAATAGAGAAGGAGGGAAGATACAAGGACAAACAACCACAGCCGGACAGGAACAGGGTTGCTATCACTGCAGCATGGAAGAGCCTTCTTTGGTCACTTAACAGGTACTCTTTGGGCATCTATTCTGTGCTCGGCACCATTCCAGGCCTGGGATACAGTGGTGCCCTCAGGGAGCTACACTCTAGTGGAGAAAGCAAATAACAGGTGAAGAAGCATCCACGTCAGGTAGGACTGAGTGCCATGAAGAGAACGAAACAGAGCTGTTAGGCGAGTGATGGACATGCTCCTTCAGACAGGGTGGTCAGGGAAGAGCTCAGACCCAAGTATCCAGAAGGCACAGGCATGCCAGCATCTGAGAGAAGAGAAGTCGAGGCGGAACGGGTAACATGCACCAAGGCCTAGGACAGGAACAAACTCAGCACATTCAAGAAGCAGGGAAAGGCCAGTGTGGCAGAGACGACAACCAAGGGAGAAAGTGGTGAAGCTGCGCTCAGAGAGGTGGGTCCCAGTTTATTTATCTGTTGAGTGGTTACCTAGACTGAATCACTATTTTCCAGTGGAATAATCCTGTGGGCCAGGAGGAAGGAGGAAGGGCATCAAGGTGCTGGGTGGATGCAACACCCTACACCTCCACTTCAGGGCACAGACTGGACTTGTCCATGCAATTTCCTATGAGGAGACATTTCTGCAGCTAGAATAAGAAAAACGTTGGGGCAAGTGGGAGGTCTCTGAAAGCCCACTGCTAGCTCTCCATGAGAAGGAGGAAGTCCATCCAGGACATGCCCCTGGGGCGGAAGCAGCATGCAGAGTGGGTTTAAGTTTAGACAGTTGTTTATGGTTTTCACACTGAAGCCCTCCAACTTCTGAGGAAGCACGAAGAGGTGTGGGCTATTCACGAGCAAGCTTCAAAGCCAGGACTGGTGGGAGGCAAAGTGAGGCATGAGCTAGGAGGCCGGGCCACACTGGTGCCCTTGACTTAAAAGGCCACGAAGCAAGGGAGTCTCCACCCCCTGCCCTGCTCTCTGGGGCTCCAGGCTGTCTGCTTCCACACAGGGAGAGATTTCAGTTGCTTGGACCTAAATCCTTTCTGCTCATTTCTGCAGCTGGTGCCAAAGAGCATTCCCATTTGGAGCTGTAAGGTGAACCTTTATCTACAGGTGCAATGCCTTGCCCATCGAGATCGGATGAGTTGGTTTTCTTTGTGAATGGGTGGAAGGTAAGGGTTGGGTGTCACTACCATAGTTTGCAGAGACAACAGGAAACTTCTAATGTGAGGGGAGCACTTGTGGCCTGTTTGGGTTGAGACTGCTCCAATCAGGGACAAGAAGCCAGAGGCTGGGAACCAGGCTAATTTGGCCTGTTATCCAGTCCGCCCGGGCTCGGCCTCTGGGAATGTGGGGAGGCAGTAAAGCATTGGGGATAATGGCACGTGCCTCGGTGTCAGACAGCTTTGGTTCCAAGTCAGCTCTGCCTTTTACTGGACAAGCTTCTACAAGTTACTTCACCTCCCTGAGCCTCAGGGTGCCCGTCTTTAGGGCTATTGTAAAGATTAAGAGAGAGATGCTTCTTTCATTGATTAGGAACCTCTTAAATTCTTATACGAGGCCCTTAGCACTGGGCCTGATAAACCGGAGGCCCTCTATTCTAGCAGCATATACCGATTCTCAAACTCAGGAGGATAAGAAATGGAGCGCTCTTTTTTTTTTATTTTTTGAACTTTATTTTTCTGTTGAGTCTCCATTATACAGAATTAGTTGACGTGTAATTGCAGTCAATTTCCAGGCCCCCTCTTTCCCTGAGTTGCAGTTGAATTGTAGGAGGAAACTCTACAACACTTTTCCCTGGCAGCCACCCCTCCAGGCCTCACCATCAGTCCAAATAGGCCACTAGTTAACCCTTAGTGCCTTCTGCCAGGCCTGTTCCTCTCATGCGTCTCTCAAGGGACCATTCTGCGCTCCAAGGCATGCAGCTTCTCTGGGGTCTTGCCACCTCTCCTCCAGGGCCCCTCAGCCTTCCCATCCCATGAGCTTAGCTGGAATTTGGTCAGGTACCTCCACGCCTGCCCCACGTGGGGGCTTGGCCCAAGGAAGGAGACAGAGCAGGGCCTCTACCTTCTCATTACTTTCTTTTTAACTCTCTCTCCTGTAGCCAGTCTCCACCGCCAGCAGCCACCAAACATTCTTCCAAAACTCTCACTTACAAGCTGAGTCCTTACTCACTTGTTCCACTGGCCTGGGCTTTGGAGGCTCCTTCCTCTATTTTCTGTCCCGCATCCCTTCTGAGTCATGAGCCCAGAATAAAGTGGCTGCAGCCCGAACAGGGAATAAGTCAAGGGTTAGAGGAAACACAGGTTGTGTGGTAGGGGTGGAATCAGCTAGATTATAAAAATATTATCCAACCACATTCTCATTAAGTGCTTTCAAAAGACCTGGGGGACTTCCCTGGTGGCACAGTTGTTAAGACTGCGTGCTCCCAATGCTCGGGGATGAGGTTCAATCCCTGGTCAAGGAAATAGATCCCACATGCATGCCGCAACTAAGGAGCCTGGATGCCACCACTAAGACCCCGTGCAACCAAACAAACAAATAAATATTCAAAAGACCTGGGATGAAAGTAAGGGCAGGCAGATGAGGGCTGCTTCTTTCATTGATAGCAGCCCCTAGAGATCCAGAAAGCTCTTGAATTGTAATATCTCAACTTGGAAGCATCTTCCTGTACTATTTTATTCTTTGAGGTCTACACAAGTTCATGTTTTTCTTCTGGGGAGAAAGAAGAACCAAACATGAATGGCCCACTGTAGCTTCCTTCCCTCTGTTGCAACAAAATGGCTGGAGGTGTTTACAGGACACCCAAAGAAAAAGTGAAAGGAAATAAGCAAATGGGAAAGAAGCAGCAAAGAAGCTCCCTCCATGGCTTTAGAGTGCCAAATCCCGCACTTTTCAAGGTGAGGGAGGGAGGAATTCTAGTGTTCCCTCAGAGCCTCCCTGGGTCCTGAGCTCGGGCCACAAGGTTCACCATTGGCCACGCTGCTAGTGGCACATTCAGGGACCGCTCCAGGATGGTAGCAACTCCCTCACCTCCCCTTTCTGCCACCAAGTCTTAGGATCCCTGATGTTATCAAACATACGCCCCACAGGAGGTGTCTCAGAGGTGCCAGAATAGAAACCTTCTTCCCTCAAGGACCCTTCACACTTACATACACAGACACACACACACACACACACACACACACACACACACAGCATCCAAGTCCTTCCCCAATTTGAAGTATTTCAAGAGTACAAAAGACTGGGTTCAAAGACTCCACAAAATTAGATAGTGGAGCAAACGTGAAGAATTTAAGTGCCAGGGGCATTTTTTTTTAAAATAGCTCTCTATTGGAGTATAATTGCTTCACAAAACTGTGTTAGTTTCTGTTGTACACCAAAGCGAATCAGCCATATGCATACACATGTCCCCATATCCCCTCCCTTCTGAGCCTCCCTCCCACCCTCCCTATCCCACCCCTCTAGGTCATCACAAAGCACCAAGCTGATTTCCCTGTGCTATGCTGCTGCTTCCCACTAGCTAACCAAAGCAATCTACAGATTCATTGCAATCCCTATCAAACTACCAATGGCATTCTTCATAGAACTAGAACAAAAAATTTTACAATTCGTATAGAAACACAAAAGACCCCGAATAGCCAAAGCAATCTTGAGAAAGAAAAACAGAGCTGAAGGAATCAGGCTCCCTGACTTCAAACTATACTACAAAGCTACAGTAATCAAGACAGTATGGTACTGGCACAAAAACAGAAATATAGATCAATGGTACAGGATAGAAAGCCCAGAGATAAACCCACGCACCTATGGTCACCTAATTTACAACAAAGGAGGCAAGAACATACAATGGAGAAAAGAAAACTTCTTCAATAAGTGGTGCTGGGAAAACTGGACAGCTACATGTAAAAGAATGAAATTAGAACACTCCCTAACACCATATACAAAAATAAACTCCAAATGGACTAAAGACCTAAATGTAAGACGAGACACTATAAAACTCTTAAAGGAAAACACAGGGGCATCTTTACACAGTGGTAGTTCCCAACTCTAATCACATATAAGAGCACTGTTGCCACAGATGCTTGGTGTGTCTTGTACTCCATAAATGTGTGTAAAAGTTGTTTGCCTGTAGAGCACAAAAAAAGAGGCAAATGAAATCAGGCCTAATATACCCCAGTCCATAAACCAAGCAGGCCATGACAGGCATTCCTCTGGGTCACCCATTCAGTTCCCATAATATTCTCTTTTCTGTTTCCAATGCAGGTAATTGAGAGGAATGTGGACCCAGAAGTCACCCTGCTGACTTTCCTATGAAAGAACTGGACCCTTTTGATCAAAGTCTTGGCCGTGTCTGTGTTTGCCTTAAAACATAGGCCAGCTACAATTATGAGAAATAATCAAACCTCTCCATCCCCACACAGCCAGGTCACGTGGCCCTTGCTCTCTATTTGCTTTTGGCAATGGTTCTAAGGATATTAAGTTAATTGAGCTATTTGGAGAGGATAAAGTTTCCCCAGAGCTTCTTATATCTTGATTTAATAGCCATGAAATAGAAGCTAAGCTCTTTCTTTCAGCACTAATTATTCCTTTAAATGCCTTCCAGATCCCCAAGAGGGTGGTTATGTAATAGAGGTTTGTGTTGCATGTACTCTTCCCTGGAAGAAAACCAAATTCTCCAGATTCAGGAAGAGCACATGTCATAGGAGAAGATTACCTTTCTCTACATCTGTTTTCTCACAACAGATTTTCCCCACCATTCTATATTCTGAAATTTAGGTCTTCATAATGGCAAACATATTTTAATTGGTAAATCTAACGGATCTCTCAGAGAAGCCAAAAAAAAAAAAAGACAGAAATTACAAGTTTTGTTTAAAAGCCCACATAGTTTTTAATTCTTTGTCAATGTTTGAAAATTAGGAAATCTCATTTTTTTTTAAAAAATAGGAATTTCTCATGAAAAACGGGAAGATAGTCCTTCCTGCCTGGCAGCAGTCTTGCTTAGAGCTGAGTGGGGCCTGTCTGTCATCCTCCGTCTAAAATGGGGCACAAGCTCTCCAGTCACACCCAGCCCACTCCACTCATTCACACACCTCTCTGATAAGCATTTATGGTTATGACTTAATTTAGATGAGCAAGCCATATGGTTTAAAAAAAAAAAAAAAGGCAAAGATTCCAAAGTCTTCTTAGCCAGTCTAGTTAATTACATCCAATCCATAAACTGTGTGGAAATGGGCCACAATCAGGGAGAAGGATGACTAAAGAGAGGAGCAGAGGCTGAGCCTTGGGATTGGACCTGGACCAAGCAGGAGCAGAGGGACACTCCAGGTGGGATAGGAAAATAAAGACGGGAGTTTTCTCCGAAGGCTCACTCACTTGGTTTCAAATGCAGTACAAATTACTGGGCAAAACTGGCAATACATTAAACTGCTAAAATAAGTGTTTCTCTTCCAATTACATGATTGGAACCCAGAAGAATACCTATAATGAAATAGGATTTTTCCAAGGGCTTTTACTTCTGTTATCCTACAAGATGCTTATGCTAAGCCTGTGAAGATAAAGTAGGTATTGCCTTTCCCTCTTTGCAAGCAAGGAAACAGGCAGGGAGAGGTTCCTATGTCCAGTGTCACAAAGCTAGGAAGATACAGAGTGGCCTTGACTGAGGCCTGCAGGCAGGTGAATGTCTTCTCAGATCTGCAAAGGAGACTTTCCTCGCTAGTGACACCTTAGGAAAGCAGCTCTAATGGAGGTGACGTGTCCACCTGGGAGTCTTTCCTTGACCACCCTTCCCAGTGCACCTGACAGGAACCAAGTATGCCTGTGGAAGAGGAGGCTGTGGTGCCTGCACCGTGATGGTGTCTACGCGAGACCCCGCATCCCAGGAGATAAGGTATCTGCCCAGATGCCCAGAGGCCAGGCTTGCACTCTCATCTCACAGCTGATGAAGATCTCAAAGACCTTCCAGCCTTGTGATTCTAACCCTCTCTAGGTCTTAGACCCCTCTGACAAGCTGATAAAATCTATGAGCTTTTACAAAAACTAATAACATTTTGCACACAATTTCCGGGAGATCATGGACTCCCCAAGGCCCATGGATGCATCCCAGGTTAAGAATCCCCAATTAAGGGACCTCCCTGGTGGTCCAGAGGTTAAGACTCTGTGCTTCCACTGCAAGTGGCACAGGTTTGATCCCTGGTCAGGGAAGATCCTGCATACTGAAGATCCCACATACCGCAGATCCCGCATGCGCACAGTGTGGCCAAAAAAAAAATGAAAGAAACCGCAATTTAGGCCAAGCATTCATTTTACAGATGAGGAAACTGATGTCGGAAGGATGAAGTGACTTGTTCAAGGTCATGCAACTAGTATGTAGAACAAAAACTTGAGCCCACGTTTTCTGGCTCTGACACTAATGCTCTTTCTACTGGTGGGCTGGATCTGGGCCATGATTCCAGCCTATCATTAAGGGCCGGATTCCAGGACTTGGGCTGCTCCCAAATCCACTGGACCAAGAAATCAAGAAATGGCCTTAGGACACAGGCCTTTCAACTCTGCTGAATGACTTTACACAGACAGTTTAAAATGAACAAGCAAAAAAATTATCAAATACGGTTAAAAGACAAAGGTGCGCCTTTTACCTGTTAAGGGATCAATGTGCTAATGTTCACTAGTTGACGTCCAACCATGTTCCTGATGACACGAGTCCATTCCCACTGAGACCAGACCCAGGTGGGTCTGTTCTAGGCTTGGAAAGTGTTTCTGAGGTTCAGAATGCCCACATTCCCCCTAAGGATCCCAATTCTTATAGATAATACAGAGTCGGCAGAGAGGACTCTAAACTCTCCCTCCCAGTCACTCCTCCAGGTCCCCATGCTCTAGGCTGAGTGACAGGGAGAGGGGGTGGTGTCTGCTGCCCTTCTTGGTTCCCACATTCCCCACAGGGCAGAACTGTATTGCTCCTTTGGATTTTCCTTGTGCTTCTCATATAAGACACTTCTCTGTCACCGTGTGCCGGGTGCCCATCTGCTCTCTGTATGGGGCTGCTGTCACCACTGTGAAAGGTGTTGGAAGCATCAAAATGAGGCTTCACCCCGTGCAGGTAAAAGCACATCTTAAATTTCTCATTTCTTAACTCTATCTTTGTAATCAACGCTGTGTTGACTGTGCCTCCTGGGGCTTCTAGGTTGTGGTCCAGTAAGTAGAAGCTTTGGATGCATATTGGTCAAGATAATAATATCTGTTAAGTGATTTAAAAGAAAGCTAGAAATCCATCTACATTTCATTAGCTGATCATCTTTCTTCTTACTTTTTCTGCTTGAATAATAACAGCATGATCAAAACATTGATTAATGCCAATTAGACTGTGAGGCAGAATAAATATTGCACAAAGAGCATTGTGCATAGAATAAAACATCTCTGAGGATAACAGGGTAAAATTCAGGATTATTCCCTCTGGCGTGGAGTTTTAAGAGTACTGTGACATGCACTGGTATAAACACACCAGTTCCTCTGTCATTGTCACGGGGGTTTGGAGAGTCATAGGTCCAGACCCATTAACACTGTGAGGCCTTCCAGGAAGAAGGAGTCTGGATTTAACTACATAAGAGTCAATTCCAGGAAGGTCAACAAAGGCAAAAGACCCAGCAGAGTTTACTAGAGTCTCTGAGAAAGTCAGAGAGGATGTTCTCCCCAAGGCCAATAAGCCCAAATCCTGGAATTATACTACATTCTGAATCCAGAGCAAGGCTTTAATGTGCCCAAGAATCAATCAGCTGGGAGCTTGTTAAAAATGCAGATTATGAGTCAAGAAGTTTGGAGCAGAGGTCTGAGGTTCTGCATTTCCTAAAAGACGGCAGGTGGAACCAACACCGCTGGTCCACGGACTGCACTTTAAATAGCAAGGATCTAGAACACAGACCAAAATCGTGGACCTTTGAAAGCAGAGCTCCTTTTGAGCCACACCAGGAGAATTTAAAGAAAGTAACATGAGGTCCACAGTGGAGAGTCTCCAAGTTAATCAGAAAGAGGTGACCCCATGCTCAGAACCAGGCTGGGAAAGATATGGGGGTGCTCAAGAAAACTGTTTTTGAAGTTACACACGCTTTCCTTATAATTACTGATTTCTGGAGAATTCTTCTCACTCTGGGAATGGAGGTTGCGTGCTAATTCCCAATTAGAAGGATCTGGGCATTCGAGCTTGAGAAGTAATCGTAATGCTAGAACACGGCTTCCAGGTCACCTCCTCCAGAAGGAAAGGGGATGCCGGCCCACTCTGCCCAAGGGGAGGGTGCAATGCTCAGGGAGAGGGTTCCACCATGACAAGAGAGACACAGGATGTGGACCCTGGCAGGAGGCGATGGCAGCAGGAAGGCAGGGCCTGTGACCATGCCTGTGTCCTTCCAGGAGAGGATTGCCAAGAGCCATGGCACCCGGTGCAGGATCTGCACCCCAGGGATGGTGATGCCCATGTACACGCTGCTCAAGAGCCACCCGCAGCCTTCAGAGGAGCAGCTGCTGGCAGCCATGGGGGTGAGGTCTGACTTGAACAAGCCCACTGCCCGCCAAAGCCAGGTGGGGTCATGCGTCAGCCAGCTCCTCCCCACCCACAATGCCACCCCAGCCCCGTTCAGGGACCCCTCGGTTGTTTCCGAAGTAGCTGCTTTCACCCAGGAGCAGAGAAGAATGTCAAGGTGTATCTGCTTATCAGAGCACTTGCTGCACAGAACTAAAGAGCACGCGTGGCCCACACGCGCATCTTGACACCCCACTTTTCTACCCAGTGACTTATGTGGCTGCCTTCATTCGGGCTGTCATAACAGAGCACCTCAAACTGGGGGTGTTACAACAGCAGGAATTCCTTCTCTCGCAGTTCTGGAGGTGAAGAGTCTGAAATCTAGGCTCTAGAAGAGGACTCTTCCTTGCCTCTTCCCAGCTCCTGGTGGTGGACAGCAGTCCTGGCGTTCCTTGACTTAGCGATTCATCACTCCCATCTCTGCCTCCATCTTCTCGCGGCCTTCTCCCCTGTGTGTCTGTGTCCAAATTTCCCTCTTCTTACAATCCAGTCACTGGATTAAGGCCTACACTAATCCAGTGGGACCTCATCTTAACTTGATTACATCTGCATCACTGCAGATTTCCAAATAAGGTCACAGTCACAGGTTCCAGAGGTTAGAACGTCAACGTATCTTTTGGGGGGGACACGATTCAACCCATAACACAGCCCTTCATGTATCGAAGGGATCCTTTAAAATTTGCAATGGGCTTAAGTTACTAAAGAGTTCATGGGAATTCCTTGGCGGTCCAGTGGTTAGGACTCCGCATTCACTGCTGAGGGTCTGGGTTCAATCCCTGGTTGGGCAACTAAGATCCCACAAGTGGCGCAGCACAGCCAAATAAATAAATAAAGAGGAGTTCATAAACATATCCCTTTTGCAGGATCAATAAAGCTCACGTTCAGGTGTCAACAATCCCTAGACCAGACATCTGTTACACGATAGATACACAGGTAGGTCCTTAGACTGAGGCCTGAAGGGTGAGCATCACACACTCTCCTAATCTGCCAGTTGCCGGTGGACTTCCTTTACTCTCTCTGCTCCGTTGCAGAAAATCAGATCAAGTCACCTAAAACCCTGCCTTCCTTAGGTCCTTCCACTATTTGAGGTCCTTACCCCTCCTTACCCCTCATGTGGCCACGCCTACCCTCCTTCACCCGGCATTCAGAGAAGTCCAACAGCTGCCCTCCCTAGCTCATTCTTCCTCCTCAGCTACATGAGTCCCTGCTGGCCAGTCTCCTCTCAACCCTCAATCCTCCACATGTTTCCACTTCTGCACCTTTACTTGTGCTGCGCTGTGAACCCCGAATGCCCCTCCCCTGCTCTCCACCAATCCATTGCTTTCTCATCCTTCAACCCAAGCTTCTTTGTGAAGTCTCCCCCGATGAACTCGATTCCACACTGACCCTCCTCCATCCCACCCTCCCCCATGCCTTCATCCTTGGAAACCTGAGTTTCTTACACTTTACCATGCAATAGAATTACCCGCAGACCTCTTAAATGCAGATTCCTCCACTGGGACCCAGACATTCTGATTTAGGAGAATTGGAGAAAGGCCAGAGAGCTGCATTTTAAACAAATAGCAGAAATTCTGATGCAGTGACCTAAAATCCCCTGAGGGGCACTACTAACAACCTGTCCGAGGCATGACACTTCACTCATATGGTGCCTTAGAAACGGCCACATTTTCTTGTTTTGGGATCTCTTGCATCTTACATGGTATCTGAAATATAGTTGCTGTCAATAGATACATGTTGAATGAATGAATAATTTAATAGATAGATGTAACTGAGCTCACCATATAGACTATCATCTTCTTTAGAACAGAGAATAAAACTGGAATTGAGGTCGTGGGATGGATAATTATCTAAGAAGAAGAAAAAAAGCAGTGAACAGCCTAGTGGCTATTTAAATATTCTCAAAAACAAAACAAAACACCTGTGTTTGTTTCAATTTTCTAAAGAAAAATAAATTAAAAATCAGTAAAAATAAAGAATACTGATAACTTTTCTTCTTCTCTGATTAGGTAATCTATGCCACTGCACTGGGTATCGGCCAGTTCTTGCAAGTGGAGGGACCTTTTGTTTGGTGAGTAGGGGACTATGGGGGCAACCTACAGAGCAAGAGTGACAGTGACAGCTGGTCCAGGCTGGGAGCACAGGAGGTGAGTTTTTTAGACCATCTAAATAGACCATAAGGAAGACCAACTGAGTTAGCTCCAACTAACTCACGGGAGTTTGAGCTCTTTGTTGAGAGAAGGGTGAACGCTACACCAACTTTGATGCTCTACATCACACCACTGGGAAGCTCGGTGGTCTAGCCGGCCAGCCAGACATCTTCCGTGGCTAGTTCAGCAAGGCCTTGGGACAGGACATGTAGGAGGGCTCAAGGAAACCCAAGGAGACAAGCAAAGACCTGGAGTTTGCTTTGGGGAGGCAAGGTTAGTTCCAAGAATCCAGACCAGCTGGGAAAGTGTGAGCAGATAAAGAAGCCAAAAATCTAGAGTGGAATCCAAAATTCACCCCAAATACCAGAGTGCAGGGAGTTTCCCCCACCAAATAGTGATATCGCACTAGGCTGCTGTGAAAATCAAATGAGAAACTGCAGGCTCATAACAAAGTCTTCCTTGGCACTTAGTAAGAACTCAACAAATAGTTACTACTGTATTGAGGATGCTGTCCACACTATGACTAGTGTTTGCCAGGGAAACCAGACAAGTACACCTGATCACCCTCTACAGAGGGCAGGATGGATGTAGGCAGTACTGCCCTTAGACCCAAGCAAGGGGGATTCCAAACTTTGGAGAGCCCCTCGCTGGTCCTCCTCCAGCCAATCTCAGGAGGCCACGAGGCCAAAGTGACTTGTTTGCCTCGAGCCTTCACCCTTTTCTAGACTGTGCTCCAGATACATTCTTGACCCCATTCCCAGGCACAAGTCTCTTCCCCAAGTCCATCTTCCTTGGGAAGATCATAACAGCCAGCATGTGCACCCTGAAGCCAAAGACTAGCCGTTTGGGAAGCGAGTAGACAGAGCTTGGACATGCAGGCTGGCTCACAAGTGTGTGAGGCCCTTCACGGTACAGAACAGAGCCAGGGTGGGGAGGGAAGGGCAGCAGGCCACAGGCCAGGGGCCTCCATTTGTATTCTTGCCTCAACTCCACAAATAGTGGATGAGGGCCTGGAAATGGACCAGCAGGTGTGTCCCACTCCCCAGAGTCAGCCAGGTCCCCAGTGAGTGTCCCATCTTCTACTGCCACATGGGGGAGCCAGCAGGTGACAAGCTGAGAAAATGAATATCTTGTAAACCCATCAAATTGCTGGTGTGAATAGGAAAACACTTGTGAAATACAAATAAAGGAAGTTAAACGCAACTTCTCTCCCTCTGGAATGTGGATGTTATCCATCCTTCCAGGCACAGACTCTGGGGATAAAAGCAAAAATACAGTCAGAGACCCACCCTGCAGCCAACTGGCCCCAGGGACCTTAATGGGTGACAGGAACCTAGCCCCGGTGGGAATACCCAAGGCTCCTATCTACTAGGCAAGAGAAGACTGGCTTCTTCTGTTATCACTCATTCATGGTCCATCGTGAGGGCGCTCAGAGTTCTGAGTGAGAGAGGAAGCGCTACTGGCTTCGCTCAGCTGGTTTTGCTGCTTGGACAGAGAAGAAGCTGCCTCTGCACAAATGCCAGCCTGAGACACTTGTGCAGAGACAGAGAACTGAAGTATCTGGAAGAAAGTATTTTACTAGAGACTTAGGAGAGACTATTTGAGGAGGAAGGTACAAGAGGTAAGCTTGGAGAAAATGGGAAATGAAAGAACCAGCAAGTGGAAACCTGCTTTAAAATTCATTGACTGTCCATTCATTCCCAGTCAGTCCCATGCAGATCGCAAATGTCGGGGAGATCTGGTTCCAAAATGGTTTTCTTTTTTCTTTTTTTTTGTCTTTCTTTTTTTTTCTTTTTAAGGTCCCTTTATAAATGATAATACTCAATGCTGTTGAGTCTTGTATATACTAGAGAATAGATAAATTATTATTGCTGTGAAAAGCATCTTATCAATTGATTCTACAACTAGGAATTCACCTAAGAAAAATTTCAGAGATGTACATAAAAGCTGTACATGTAATGAACAGAAATGTTCATTATGTTATTTGTAATTATAAAATGTAAAAAAAAAACCCACTAAGTATACATCAATAGCAAATTTTACAACTATATTATGGAATAGCCAGAAGATGGACTATTATGCAATCAGCAAAATTATATTTTAAAGGCTTTTTAATGATAGGCAAATAAATGAACTAAAAGCCAAAGTAAAAAGTATATTGTACTATAACTATAGTACAAATATATATTACATAAAAATATTACCAGTGGAATAGAGTCATGATAGTTTATTTCTTTTACGCTTCTCCATATTCTTTATTATTGTTTTAAGCTATATAATATATACTGTGTGTGTATTATATATTTTATATATTTATCTGTATCACTGTATTTAAAAAATAAAGTAAAAAAAAAAGAAAGATCTTGTGATTATGCCTATTCCAGTAGAAACCACCAAAAGTGACTTTAAAAGTTTGGAGCCTCATTTAAATTGTCAAACCCTTCAAGGCACACACCTATTTACATGTTAAAAAGTTTTTCATCTCAAGGCATTTCACTATCCTAGGAGTCAAATGGCTGTCAACAGAAAGGAACAGGAAAATGCTGCCTGGATCAGGGGGAAAAAGATTCTTCCTCGCTCGACAGGAAAAGTGACGTGAGCCCCTTTGTTTGTCCTCTTCCTGAGAGTATCGCTTAATGTCGGCTAGTGCTGCAACTGTGCTTGTGAGTTTTGATGGTCATTCTCCGCTTTACTGACAAACGTCCAAAGTGCAGGCACGAATAAGGCACTTTTCATTTGGGATCTGGGTGAAGTGGTGATTCAAAGCCCACACTCTGATTTCCCCCTTCACTCTCTGGCAGGCTGAAACAATAAAACATAAACCCACTCAGACAAGAGAAAAAAGACCTACCCCAGCTATGATGAGTCCCGTCCTTGCCTGGCCCTACTCGTGCAGAGCTGGCCTCTATCACCATCTGCTCCTTTGCAGAGAGAGGGCACTGCAACGTCAGGAAGGCTGAGAAGCCTGTCCAAGATACATGGCGAGTTCATGGCTCCCACAGCTGCGAAGTCCAGCCTGAAACACCCCAGTCTCCGGCTTTGCTCTCTGAGAGACGCTAGTTTCCAAAAAAGACCCACGGCCAAGCTCTTAAAGGAATTACTTAGAGAGAATTCCTACTTCGAATATAGGAAAAATAGAGTCTCCTCCCTGTAGACACGGAAAACTAAGAGAACCCAGTTGGCCTTAGACAAAACTGAGCCCGTCATTCCCTGCAGTATCTGTTTCTATCCTTAACACCCCGGGAATTCAATCTGGGCAATGATTGCGCTCTGGGGTCCACCTGGATCACGTTAACCAAATGCAGAAGAACATATTTAAACTGGACTGCGCCCCAATATTCCTTATAAAGAGAAACACAATTTTAAGGTGGATCTTATGATCACTGAGCCACATGTCCTTTCCCTATACGAAAAGACACACAGGAAGCCACATTATAAGGGGAAGGTTGCTTGGTGACCATGGATGCAGAGCAGTTGGATTATCTTAAGGGTAACATCATAGAAGACGCCCCTCCATCCATCAGGTAGACCTGCTGGATGGCAGGTGTCTGCCCCATGACACTCCCTTCTCTTGAAGCTATGTTAATATCTTCCATGGGGTAACTGTTAAGTCTTGGCCTGGTCCCTGTTTAGGGGAACTTTAATTCCTCAGCTCTGATTCATTTTGTTTGTTTTACATTTTAATTCTCAGACACTATCTTGCTTCTAGGCTTTAGATATACACCACATTACTGACCTCAGGTACTGCCTACATTTCTAATTCCAGCTTACACAAAAACTGATCCTTCAGATGTTGGCCAGTTATGCTTCAGTCTGGGGTCCTAACCTACACAAGGAACAACTGCAAGTTTTCCTTCTGCAACCTGGGAAGACCTTAGAGAGATAGGAAAAAAGGCAGGGGAGTATTGGACAAATGTCAGGCCATTTCACTTACTTGTCACAATTACCCTTCAAAATAGGCATTATTTCTATTTAATCTTCAGAGAGGTTAAGTATCTTTCCATTGAGAAGGTCAGAGAGCCAAGTCATGGCAGAACTGAGAAGGAACCCAAACCTGTCTGCCTCCCTATCTCCCATGCTCTTCCCCACTACACAGCCCTCTAGCCCTGCATCCCACAGTTCCCTCCCAATTTGTCTTTCTCTTTAGGAAGGTTTCCTGGGAATAAGTGTTTCCAAAGCTAAAATATGTTTGACTCAGACAAGATACCAGTTTGGGTAACTTTTCACTGTTCTTTAGTTTCCTAATAGGTAAAGTGGAGTTGATAATTTACTTTCTTTGTACAATTGTTGTGAGGATTAAGTAAATTATTAATACGTGTAAAAGTACTTGGAACGTAAGCACCCCATAAATGTTAACTATTGTTATTAAAGCAAGTGGTATGTGTGTGTGTGTGTGTTTACACATGGGTCTGTATGTTTAGAGTCATTTTTTTACTTAAACAATAGGACTTCTCAGAGTTTTGAATCCTGACTTGACAGGTGAGGGGACAGAGGTTGGGGCACAGTGGAGAGGGTTTCCCAAACTTATTTGACCTGTGATTGTTTTTCATAGGCTGTCTTGGTGTTTCGCAGGGTACTGTTTGAACTATTTAATAGAATACTCTTTTCTTTAACATCACATTAGTGTCAAATCAGTATTTCTCTTACAACAAGATTCTTATTTAAAACTATTTGGTTTGAACTATTTTCCCATACAAGGAGAATCAGATAGTTATTACTACGTTCATTTTGCCTAATTAATGTGAAGGATTACAATGCTGTTTCCAGTTGAGCAGGGCTGACAGAACCACCTTCTTCTGCCCTTTATAAAGATTTGCATGGAGCTATTTGCAAAAGAGGAGTTCCAGCCCTTGGACCCTACCCAGGGGCTCATATTTCCCCCAGAACTCTTGGTAAGATGAGTTGGGTGTTTTATGTGCTTGTTTCAGTGCCACTGGTTATAAGCTCAGTTTTCTAAAACCACACTTTCCGTCCTGTGAAATTATCAAATTGTGGAAATGCTTGATCAGATCAGTATGCCTGGCCCTGTCCTGCTCACCAAGCCCTGCCTGTTGCCCTGCACACTTTCCCCGAAGCCTCAGCTGAGGCTACTTTTTAAAGCGATTTCATCATTACTCCCATCATTGTCATCTGCAGTGTGTCCCTATTGGCCGTCCCAAGCAATGCAGTTTTTCTCAGCTTCTAACTTGGCCTTTCCAGCCTTTTCCAGATACTGACCTCAAGGGGCACTTCCAGGGCCTCCCGATACCTCAGCCTTTCCTCTGTCAGCATCTCTATCTTTCCTCTCTAACATCCAGTGGTCCCATTCCATAAAATGCCTATTTCTGAAAGATTCTGATGTGTTTATTCATGCATTCAACAAATATTCATCATTCAGCAATGTGCCAGGCACTGTTTGGGGTACTGAATATACAATAGGGAACAAAACTCACACAGACCTGGCCCCAAGGAGTTTGTAATCTGGTGGCAGAGACAGACAATGAGCAAGATAATAGATAAGTTATATAGTGTGTTAGCAAGTGAGAAGGAGAACAAAATAAAACAGAGAAAGGGGATAGGATGATGCAAGGGGTTGCAACTTTAAATATCCGGCCAGAGAAAACTTCTCTGAGAAGGTAACATTTGAAGAAAGTCCTGAAAGAGGGGAGGGAACTGGCCATGAAGATACATGGGGGAAGAGCAGTCCAGGCAGTGGGGCAGCAAGTGCAAAGGTGTCAAGGAGGGGAGAACTCCTGGCCTGACCAAGGGACGGAGCAGGGGCCAGCCTGGCTGGAGTGCCCTGAACCAGGGAGATCAGAAAGCAGCTGGGCGGGGGGTGGGCAGGCCATGCTGAACTTAGACCACTTGGCTTTTACTCTGCCTGAGATGAGAAGCTATCAGAGAGGTTGGACAGAAGAGGGGTACGCTCCTATTAACCTTGTAATGGGATCCGGGGTTGTTTTGGATGCTGGGATGGGAATAGCCTGCAGAGGGGGGCGAGGAAAGGAGCAGTGAGCCCATTAGGGCACTAATGTCATCCTGAGGATGGTGGTGCTGGACCAGGCGGCCAGCATGCAGGTGGTGAGGAGGGAGTGGATTCTGGATACATTTTGGAAGAAGAGCCAACAAGATTTCCTGATGAATGTGATGTAGGGGAGCGGTCCCCAACCCCACCCTGGCCGTGGACGGATACCGGGCCGCAGCCTGTTAGGCACAGGGCAGCACAGCAGGAGGTAAGCGGCGGGCAAGCAAGCTTCACCTGCCGCTCCCCATTGCTCCCCATCGCTCACATTACTGCCTGAACCGTCTCTCGCATCACCGCCTGAAGCATCCCCCCACCACCTTGTCCGTGGAAAAGCTGTCTTCCATGAATCCAGTCCCTGGTGCCAGAAAGGTTGGGGACCGCTGCTGTAGAGTGTGGGAGAGAGAGAGGAGTCACTGCTGACTCTGGGGCTTTGGGCAGCTGGAAAGGGGAGTGGAGAAGGGGAGAAGGGGAAGACCTCCGGAGGAGCAGGGCCTTTTGCCTTTGGGGGATCCTTTTCCAGGGCTTGGAGAGGGATGGGATGTAAGGAGCTCAGTTTTGGACACGTTAAATTTGAGATGCCTATTACACACCTAAGGAGAGACACTGAGTACTCGTTCAGGATTTCAGAGGAAAAGCCGAAGATTCTAATTTAGGAGTATTAGTATAATTATGATTTTTAAGGCCATGATACTAAATTACGTTAAATTAATCTATACTGAAGGGTCAGTGACAGATGCCAGCTCCTATTGTCGCTTTCCTCCAAAGAACTACGCATTATCAAGTCTTAAGCTAAAGGAGTAAATATCTAATTATGGAAATTCAGGCATTAGCCAATGGGTGTAGTGAGTGTCTTTTTGGTCAAGGGGACCCCAGAACTTCTGAAATCTCTCTAGAGGAACATACCTCCACCTAGGATCTATCATAACCCAGGAATACAGGTGTGCACAGGTGCACACACCTTGTTATTTGCACGTAGAGAATGGCAGAGAACCCAGAAAAACGAACCCTGGCCTTTCATGGAAAGAGCGTCACCTGGATCTCCCCTGGGACCCTCAAGGACCTCCTGGAGCTGAAAGCAAAACACGTGGAAGGCCCTCTCATCCTGGGCAACACCTCACTGGGTGAGTGATTGCAACGCTTCTCACTCCACCATTTGTGCCGAGCTGGACTTCCTGTTCTCCACTCTGCTCACAGTCTACAAACACTACTTTTTAAGGATAAAAACCTCATTTTTTAAATAAAAATGTTATAATAATGTATCATAAAATGTACTACTATATGGTATATTATATAATAATTATTTATATAACATAGTATTTTTATATCTACTATATATTTTTATAAATACTAGCATATATGTGCTATATAGACTCATATATAAATTATATATACAATATTAAAGTATAATACAAATATCATATTATTATAGTAAAATGGTCTCCAAAATTGGAGGTACATATACCCTGGGAGTATGCAGTGTAACCTCTTGAGGTGTGGGAAAAAATGTATTAGAGGACTGTTTATCATTTAATTTTTTTTTTTTTTAAAGGAAGAAAGTTTTATTTTTTATTTATTTATTTATTTATGGCTGTGTTGGGTCTTCGTTTCTGTGCGAGGGCTTTCTCTAGTTGCGGCAAGTGGGGGCCACTCTTCATCGCGGTGCGCGGGCCTCTCATTATCGCGGCCTCTTCCGCTGCGGAGCACAGGCTCCAGATGCGCAGGCTCAGCAATTGTGGCTCACGGGCCCAGTTGCTCCGCGGCACGTGGGATCTTCCCAGACCAGGGCTCGAACCCGTGCCCCCTGCATTGGCAGGCAGATTCTCAACCACTGCGCCACCAGGGAAGCCCCTATCATTTAATTTACTTTGTCCTTTTTAACTTTGTTTTTGTTAAATAAAATAGAATTTTATAAAATAGGTATGGATATATTAACAATGCACAACCAGTTATCACCACACCCCGTTTAAGAACCAGAGCTTTACCAAGAACTTTGAATGCCCCGTGGGCCCTCCCAAACCACAGGCCCTCCCCTCGCCTTCTTCTCGGAGGCACTCATTAGCCTGAATACGATGTCGGTCAGTCTCTTCCTCATTTTTACAATTTTACCCCATATATTTGAGTAACTAAGCACCATGTCCCTTAGTTTTGCATATTTTTGAACTTCACATAAATAGACTGACATGGTATTATTCCTCTGCAATTTGCTTTGTGCGTTCAACATTCTTGAGCTGAGATTCGCCCACGTTGTTGCGTGTAACTGTGCTGGATTCCATCGTGTGCCCAGGGCACAATTTGCTCATCCATTCTATTGCTCAAGGATGTGGAGTGTTCTCCAAGTTTTTGCTATTACAAATGTCTTTATATGTGTCTCCTGGTGCCCACATGCAAGGGTTTTCTAAGAACCTCTCATCCATTTTATTTCCTATTTTGATATACATGTAGAGAGTATAAATAAATACATATACCAGGAGAGCCTGTGCTATAAAATTACTTGGCAGGGTGTATGGCCACTGCTTTCACATCTATACACGTTTATTGCCAGTTTTTAAAATTAGCATCTGAATATTTTTATGAGAAACTCTCAATGCCAAAAAATTGCATTTTCTCTTTCCTAACTCTCTCTAGAATATATAATGCATTTACTTTCAGGACCTGTATTGAAATCTCAAGGAAATTTTCACCCAGTTCTCCTCTCTCCTGCTAGGATTTCTGAGCTGATTATGGTGTCTAAAACAAGGGATGGTGAGTTCCAGGTGTTCTTCATAAAATATCAATGAACCGATTCCTGCACTAAACTTAACAAGCTATATAGTTTAGAACCTCCTCATACATTTATCTTGTCTGGCCTGTTTCTAATTCTTCATCATTTTTCTGATGTGATATGACATCCCCACCATGAAACTTTACTGTCAAAAGCTTTGCACAGAATATGAGGTACTTGGATAATGTCATTCAAGACCTTGCAGTCAGCTGCAGGATTCTTGCCTATAAAAAGCCATGGTCTTGGGACTTCCCTGGTGGCACAGTGGTTGAGAATCCGCCTGCCAATGCAGGGGACACGGGTTTGAGCCCTGGTCCGGGAAGATCCTACATGCCGCAGAGCAACTAAGCCCATGCGCCACAACTATTGAGGCTGTGCTCTAGAGCCCGTGAGCCACAACTACTGAGCCCGCATGCTGCAACTACTGAAGCCTGCACGCCTAGAGCCCATGCTCTGCAACAAGAGAAGCCACCTCAATGAGAAGCCCGTGCGCAGCAACAAAGACCCAACACAGCCAAAAAAATTAATTTAAAAAAAAAAAAAAAAGCCACAGTCTTGCAGTGTCACTTTAATGGGAAGACAGCAATAGAGAACTGGCACTCTCCAATGGTTGGATGGTCAATTCCAGGGAGGGAGGGTGTTCGCAGGAGGAAAGTAGGCGATGTAGTGTCTGGCACGCAAATGCTACTTGTCTCATGGGGACAACGGCAAAAGGCCAAGTGAGACAAAAACCTGCCCGGGAAAACACCCCCAGTCACTTGCAACATCCTTAAGGGCCCCTTATGTACAGATACTGCATCAGGCAAGCTGGCACCCACAGAGTAGGAAGGAAACATGCAAGACTTTGCCTTCAAGATGCACTGCAAACCCTTTGGCAAAAGGAACCTTATTTTAGTCCTTCCCTCATCCCCCAGATCTCCTAGCATGTATGTGCCTGTCCCAGATACATGCATATATGTGCTAAATTACTGACAAATAACTTAATGCAAAAAACAAACAAACAAATGAGTGGGTCAGAAACTTGAATTTGGGAGGCAGTGGTAATAATGACTTCCTTAACTCAGGCAACAGGGAGGTTGACTGAACTGAAAGCTTTAGTCCAGACTGACTGGCAGGCCACCGTATGTTTTTCGAGGTTGGTGGTGGGCAGGGGAGGGGACCCACCTCGGCTGTATCACTGCCATCCAGGAGTCCTACCTTCCCGGCCTCAACCATCATCAGCCAGACTTCGACCGTGCTGCAGACCAGCAAGCCTGCCCTTCCCTGGCCTCGCCCCACCCACCTGCTAGGAAAGGGACCCTTCCTGGTTTTGCCCAGCACCACAGCTTCACAGCTTCGGCCTTGGGACAACTCAGGTAGCACACCTGCATACCACTCAGAAGAGGAGGAGAACGTGCTTAGATTTATCTGAAATCTTGGGGTTGGAGAGAAGAGAAAGAGGGAATAGTAAAATGGGTGGTTTGGGAGTACAGTCAAGTAGCTTAAGCAGACGGTCAAGACCCGAAAACCCTTCCCCTCATCTTCACCCCAGGCATCGTTTAGCCCATGGTTTTCAAACTTGTCTTCAGCACCACAACCCTGTCCTCAAACAAATCTTAGTAAATGAAAATAAGTTACTCTGTTTGAAGACTTTCTCCATCCCACTGAGCCCCTATATCTACCTCCGCCAGGGCCAGGACTAAAGGAAAGTGAACTTGCCCAAGGTCCCCAGACTGGCTAGTGGCAGGTCACCAAGCCACACATCTCCCACTTCCAATCCAGAACTCTTGTCTTTACTGCCATTCCCTGGCCCCCAGGCCCACCCCACGGCCTGTCCAGTTGGCTATTTATCAGTTTGGACTCCGCAGGCAATGTAGAGCCAGATTCTAAAATCTGAGGAAACAAACAATGCACTTTCCTTGGGGGCCCCTTAAACTTTAAGTGTGAGTAATCTCTAGTGGCCTCCAGGGACCTTTCCCAGGATGCCCAAACTTTTTCTAAGGCCCAGAAGAATGAAGGACACTGGTGGGGGGAGGGATACGTGGGAGCCAGATGTACCCACCACCACCACCAGCAATCTCCCCCCAGGAAATCAGTTTCTGTGACAGCTTATGTTTGTTTAAATTTTGTGTGCTAATCCAAGTCACATACATGCTTGGCTCTGTACACTTCTTTTTCCTCAAAATCTTTAGTATAATAAGTGCTCCAGAAAGTCGCTGCACCTTTAACCCATAGACCCACAAACTTTGAGAAGCATGGAGTTCAAACAAAATCCATGTTCTGAGAATCAAACAAAGATAAGGCTCTTTTCAACTCTGTTCAAATATAGGCTAGGTTTTGTGACCAAAGATGGAATAAAATATGAATGGAAATACAGTAAATAGAATTTCCTCGGTACAGCTATGTCATGCCTGGCACAAAGTGAGGGGGTAATGTGAGCGATGGAAAGAGCCAAACGAAAGCCCCAAAATGGATTGTCTGGCCTCAGCCTGAGTTTGAAATCCATACTTCTGAGAACCCAGGCAGTAACAACAGCTGGCATTTTACTCTCCCCTAGGGCTGAACTGCCCTATTCTATGTCAAATAAGGGATGATCATACTGGTCTGTGTGATGCTCCTGACCTTAAAAAGATATTAATAATAATAATAATAATAATGTCTTTGTCTCTGATTTCTTCCCTACGAATAAGGCTCTGGGTCTACAGGGTAGGAGGAACTGTATGATAGGAAACAAGCTTGGTCTTCCCAGTGCTCCTGCAGGCAAAGGGAAGGCAGGATTTTGCAGAAGTTAAAGACCAAGCTTTATTGGAACTTGTAGTGATGGGAAGCAATAGACCACCCCTGGTGGGTCTGGGATGGGATCCCATGTTACGGAGTGCCTTGTATGAGATGCTGAAGCAGAAACAGGGTGAGGCTCTAAGTTGAGAGACGCTCCAGGGCAGAGGAGAAGTTTAGTTACTTTTAGGCAAGATTTGCTTAGCATACAGATAATAAGGAGCAACTAGTGGTTCCCCTAATCAATTAGGTTAGCTATGATCATTGAAGCAGCAGGGGGTGTTGTGCGTGTATGTTGGCAGGGGTGGGGGAAGTATTGTGCCAAGTACATGGTTAATATTGATGAAAATAAAGTTATGTGGGAGGGTGAAATATTCTCCACGATTAATCCACAAGAGAAAAATCAAAGCCCAGCCCACAACCTGTTAAAAAACAGACTAACTGCGGTTAGAACCCAGCCTTGGAAATGATGTCAAATCAGACTCTATGTGTTAGTGATTCATTCTACAAACCCCAGAGAGATTAATTTTTAAAGTCCAGCTAAGTCACCTCCTGATGGTTTGGGTGACTTCTTCATTTTCAAAGATTGATCTGAACCTTTTACATCTCTACTACAGAGAAGCCCAAAGCCAGCGCTAATATCCTGCCAATACTCACGAGTATGGCTGCAACGGTTTTTAAATGCTGAATTACTTCCTTGCCAGCCAGCAAATAGCATTGCCCTGATCCCCCTAGATGGATGCTCTTCCATTGCTCCTGCCCCCCAAGCCCCTCCCTGGGAACCCCCAACATCCCCACACCTAACAACAACCAGCGTAATACCTAGGGCAGCTCCTTGCATGAGCTGTGTTCATTCTGATTGGCCGGTGCCCCTCCTGGAACTGGTTGTTGACGGTTTTGAATATCAAGGCTACCTGTAGAGGTGCAAGTCAACAGTAAAAGCATTATTGATTTTAGACAATGACCTAGGAAATTGAAAGACCTTTGATTGCTTTCATGCCATCATATTTATCCCCCTTAATCACAAAACAGCTTTGCATAGCTTCACTGTGGTCAGTCAGGAGGGGGTCACGGAAAGATCTAGTAGAGTCTGCCACCTGCTAACTTTTACTGTCATCCCTTCTCTCTAGCCTGTTTTCTTATGTTCATTCAACGAGTGTAGACCAACCCAGGGGTTCCCAACCCTGGCTGCCCAGGAGAACTCCCTGGGGAGACTTTGATAAAGCCCTGCACCCAGAGATTCTGATTTGATTGACGTGGGAGTGGGGCATCTGAGCTGTTTGAGTTCTGGTGATTCTCTGAGCAGCCAGTGTCGAGAGCCACCGCACAAGCTGGACACCAAGGCCCTGGAGCCATGACTGCAATCCAGCTGCTCCTCCCACATCACCTGTAAAAACAATGTGCTTTCCAGGACTGACAATAGGTGCTGCCTGCAGTCTGGCCCGGGTCAAGGACATCTGGGCTGAGAGGGTATCCGAGTTCCCGGAGAAGACCCAGACATGCCAAGCATTCCTGAAGCACCTGAAGAGCCTGGCGGGCCAGCAGATCTGGAACATGGCCGTATGTCCTCCGGGCCAATCACGAGGCCCACTGCACCTATTTCTTAACCTCACCGAAATGTTGAAATAGGCATTGGCAGAATCAGTGTGCAACAGGGTCTCAGCAGATTGAAACGACAGGCACAATAAATAAATATTCAATATTTAACAAACATTATTTAATAACATATTTCAAAGAAGACTCTAAGTCAAGTTCAACAGAATAAGCCAAGTAGGAATACGAGTGCTAATTCTGTGATAAGACCTTCAAAGAAGCTAATTTAGTCTTAGGCTGCGTTAACAGAAGTATAATACCTAAAATAAGGAGGGTAATCTCCTCTACCTCAGACTGTTCAGATCACAGCTGAAGAATAATGCTCAGATCAGGGAATCACACTTCAAGGTCTGGTTGTCTTTGACCTCAGAAGAAAGCAGAAGTAAGTTTTCAAAGTACACACGCTCCTTCCCTTACATACCCCAAATGGTGTATTAGAAATCCTTGGGATACAGGGAATGGAGGGAGAACATGTTTCCTTTGAAAAATCTCTTCAAGTGATTCCAAAGTGTTCCCACTCACTGTCAAGAACTCTGACTCAAATCCTGGAGCCTGGCAAGGAGATGGTGGCAGGAGAGTTGGGGGGTTGAAAACCACATCAGAAAGAGGAATGGCGGGGGTGGGGACAATCAGAGGGACCATGAGAGCTGCCTTCAAATATTTCTAGACTCCCAAGGAGACACGTGATGTATTTCATATGATCACAAAGGGTAGAAGTATGACCGATAGGTGAGAATCCAGGGATGCAGATTTCCACTCAGTGGAAACAAGAACTTTAAAACTGAGCTGTTCATAGAGGAAGTGGGGTTCCCTGTCCTCACCCATGTTCCAGCCCGGGTCTACACAGCCCAGGTTGTCCCTGTAGATTCCATCACTACATGCGAAGGAGAGCATTGAGTGGACTGGCCAGTCATTTCCCTGACACGTTCTGAGATGCTACAGCCTCAACCAGATCCAAGCGGAATCTCCCAAGAGGAAAAGGGCAACTCTCCCTCAGTGACGTGGATGCCCAGCACCTCAACGCAGCCCACGGGAAGTCCAGCAATTTCAGAGGCCGTGAGATGAGGCTGAGATTCCAAGGCAGGACGGCACCTCTGTGGCCAGCACTGTGGCCACCTGCACCAGCTAAGTAGGGGTGGTTCAGAATTGGCTGCTGAGCCTCGCTCACGTGAATCCCAGTCCTGCCCCTTCCTAGCTGGGAGCCCTTGATCAAGTTTCATCATTTCTCTGTGCCCCAGTGTCTTCATCTGTAAAGGGGGGATAATTGCATCATCTCACTGGGTTGTTGTGAGGATCGGATAAATACGTGTGAAGGGGTTAGACAACAGGTGGAACATACCAAATGCCGTGGAGTGTTTGTTACCATCCATTCCTCACCCGATCCAAAGTCGCAGGTGGGTGGGAGCCTCCCACATGGTCTGAACTGAGTCCCATCTGCAGGGCACACTGAGACTCCCCTTGACCCTTTCACTACCAGAGAAGACCATAAGCAGGTGCCTGTGGCTCTCGGATTTGAGGGATCGAATGACGAGGCTGTAACTCTCTCTCCTTAGTCCTTAGGGGGACACATTATAAGCCGGCATTGCTATTCAGATCTGAATCCAATTCTGGCTGTGGGCAACACTAACCTCAATCTGATATCAGAAGGTAAGCTACCCCAGAACACTCTGAACAGCACCTGAAAAGTTTTTGTCTCTTTTTAAAGAATTGCTATATCAGAGCCTAGGTCTCTGGCTCTCCATCCACCATGGGAAGCTCAGGCTCCTGGCAGGAGGCACACTGATGCAAGCGGTGGTTGACGCTTCCTTCTGCACCACCTGCCACATACACACAGCACCCAGCCTGGACCACAGCTCAGTTAGCCCGCATCAGCCTGGGGCGGTATCGGAGGCTGACGCGAGGGCTCTCTGTGGCCTGAGGACCAGCACCTCCTTCTCTTCATGCCCACCCCCCCCCCCCCAGTTGCTGTGTGAGAAGCCACAGATCTAGTGAGGACAGGCTGGGGACATCATGGGGCCCCTGGGGGCAGGAGGAAGGCGATGACTGATTTTACATGCTGGCTGAGAGGGACGCTCCCTTGGGGCGCTCCGTGCTATATGACCCTTGTCTCCCCCGAAGTGCTCAGCCTCTGGCTGCTACAAGGATGCTAGCACTCCCGTTTACTGGGTGCTGACTTTGTGCCAGGCTCTGCTGGATACTTTACACACGTCACGTCTAATGTGTCCAACCACCCGGCGGAGGTCGCTTGTAGAGGCGGGCATGGGATGGAAACCCAGTCTGCCTGATTTCCAAATGGGCATGCTTGTCTCTTCTCCATCAGCGCCTCCCCAGGGCTTCTAACTCCCCGCTTCCCTTGTTCCTCCCCCTCCCTCACCCATCAAATACCCTCCTACCGGCTGACACAGGGCCCAGGCACTGGGTGCAGGGGAGCACTCACACTGCCCCTTGCGGACTTCGGGGTGTGGCCAACCAGGACTTATGTTACAGGCATTGTAACCCTCCCCAGGGGACTGCTGGCTAACACCATCCCCTCCCTGGTGGGTGGGAACTGAGACGTGTTGGGGGAGACCTACTGGCAGAGGACAAGCTCTCAGGCCCCCATTCAGCTGTGCGTGGGACCCACCCAGGGGGGAGGAGAGGAAAGGCCTCACCCCTGCCTGGCCCAGTCAACTGTTTTGCTGAGTCCTGCAGGCCTGCGGTCCAGGACGACCTTAGCTCGACCCCCAAAGACTAAGGGAGAAGCAGGCTCTGGGGCATCAGGATAGCAAGGATGGCCCGGCCCCCATGGGGCCTTCTACGCTAGGACTAGCTGTGTTCTGCTGGCGTGTTGGTCGTTACCTTTGGCTTAAGGTCTCTGCTTTCCCAGCTCTGCCAAAGCCACCTCCAGCCCGAGCTCAGCCCGCTCCGGTGAGGCCAGTAGCAGGGAGGGAAAGGTCCACAGGGACTCCTTTGGGGTCCCCCTGCCGCCTGCCTTCCAATCAGCACACTGCTGCTGCGCCTGGAGCGGAACCCACGTCAGATTCCGTGCACTGCCGCCCGATCTCCTCACCACATCTCCTCTGTGGAGCCACAACCACTTTTTAAAGCCAGAGGGGACTTCTCTGACCACCATGTGGTGACAATGGGGCTGAAAGGAGGTTTTGTGAATTGTTCACTTTGCTTTCAAGGTGTGGGTATCCCGCTTAGAGGCCAACAGCGGTGGCAAGAACAAAAGGCAAATCCAATGATTTGAGCTCTGTTAATAATGGAAACGAACCACGTCTCAGCTTAAGTTAGGCCCTTACCTTGATCACAGTATTGAACGAGCTAGATTTAGTTAACCAGCCTCTGCTGAAAGATGAAAACAGGCCTGACAGGCCTTGGGGACAGGAAGAGACCCAGTTCACACGGCACGTGCACTAACAAGAGTAAATGTCATGCAGCTGCTGCCACCCCTCCCTGTGGAAGGGACAAGGGGCCCTGGTCCACCGCGCGCTCAGATCCCCGCGCTGCTCCTCGCAGAGAAAGGTGACCTTTTCTTCTCCGCTGCTGACATTTAAGAGTACAGAATAATCTCGCATTCCTGTTGCACCTGTGCAGAAATGTCATTTTCCTCAACAGATTGCGCTAAGCGAACATTTTCTTGCTGGGCTGGCGAGTGCAGACCTGGAGCCAGAGGGAATTTCGGAGTCTGCGTATATTCCCCACTCTCAAAAGGTAAGAATTCCGCTGGTCACTTTTGAGAGTTGTTTTTCTCTTTGCATAACTGAGTCCAGTCATCTGTAGAAATTTCAGAACAGATGGAAGGAAACTAAGGCTGCTCTGAGAACCTGTTTCCTGTCCTCTGTAGCCTGATGCAGCACCAAGGCTTCCAGCAACCCTTTCAGCTCCGGGTGAGCCCCTGCGGTCGTTGCCTCAGCTGTGGGGCGGCGCCTGCCCGGCCCGCGGAGGTGCTTCCACGCCCCCTCGTGTCTAATATCAACGCCGGGAGGCGGAAGTTCAAGTTCTCCTGCTGCGGAATGAGCTTCTCCACCTGACCCAAAGGCGGCAGAGGCTGCGGCCAGACCTCCGCGCTCCCCACCCCTGGAGCTGACCCCAACAGTTCAGAGAAACAGGAGTGCCTCACGCACCAGCCCTGGGGGGAGATGTGGCCACCCAGCCAGCTACCAAAGGGGCCCTCTGTCCTCACTCCCTGTTCCCCGTGCTTCTCCCCCAAACTGTACCTGAATCCCAGAGGACAGTCTTGCCAAGAGGGGCAATACTTCATACACACGCACAGTGATCCCAAGCCAGGAGTCACCTTGGTCATGCAGGAAGTCTTATATTAAGTCATGCTTTCAGCCACGTATGACCTTCATTTATTTTTCCTTGGGAATGGAAACTTTGAAATCTGTTCCCGAGCCAGTGTGCATCTGGGTAAGGGCCCCAGACAGAAAAACAAGCTGACCAAACACAGCACCCTCGGTGGCCACACAGATGGAAACACACTCGAGGCACCGGCCATCTCCGTTAACCCTATGTCAGCACACCAGTGGTCATGGTGCCAAGGGTAAGGGGGGCAGCTGTCACCATCCTGACTCTTGTCTCAGATAGAAGAGTCCCTAGTCCACTGTTGGAAAGTTCTATTCAACGCCTTTACGAACTTTGCAAAATGGAAAAGTGATAGCGTCTACAAACCAAGAAATTCGATGGGTCTCTTTCACACTTTCAGCACATCACATTTAAAAGTACCTGTGTTGAGAAGCCTCCTCCATCCTCACAGTGGACAAAGGGAACTGGAGACTGGAGTTAATGGCGCCCGGAAATAAGAGCATGTGGAAATGCTCCGGGCATTTTGTGCAGAGGCATCCTGGCCTCAGAGGGAAAGTGCGCAGTGATCCCTGTTCATTGAGGGTATGGGGGGTTGGGGATGGACCTTTGGGAGGACATCATTCTCTCTTTGAACGAACAGGCAGCCAAATTGTCCTCACATTGTGCCAAGCGTCCTTTGTGTCCATTTAGATTGAGTCTAAGTGATTAATTAGTGACACCAAGAAGCAGAAAACTTGCTCTTAGCTTTAACATATCAAATAACTCCAAATGGCTTTTGTCTCCACAGTGGGAATTTGTGTCAGCCTTCCGACAGGCTCAGTGCCAGCAAAATGCCTTGGCCCATGTGAATGCTGGCAGGCGAGTCCTCTTCAAAGAGGGCACAGACACCGTCGAGGACCTGAGCATCGCCTACGGAGGGGTCGGGGCTGCCACAGTCAGTGCACAAAATTCCTGCCAGCAGCTCCTAGGGAGGTAAGCAACAAACCCTGGACCCCGATGGTGAAGCTTGACATCAAAGAAAAAAACAAGTGGGAAGATGGAAACTCCTATATGTAGAATCATTGCTTGTTCTTTCTGTAATTTTGCTAAATGAATCCAACTTTATTTGACTTTGATTAATTAGGTGCCACTCTTTGGGTGAGGGATACAACAAATATGGCCCAGGACTGTGTTCAGCCCCAGTGCTCTCGTGCACATCAACACTCCAGCAAACCCACACCAGGCAGCATCCAAGTGGTACCTACCACTCCCACTGCTCGGGGGCACTCTATTTCTTCCTCAGTAAAGGCAGTGTCCGAGTCTGAGTCCTGTCTAGTTCATAATGGAATTGACCCTAATGGTCTATTTATTTAATGCCTGGTTCCAGCATGTTCAGGCTACTCAGTGCAGCCTCCCAGGCCTCAGTTTTCCTGAATGGCTTACTTAGGTGATTTCTAAGTGCCCATCCAACTCATAAAATGCGACTCTGGGGTGTCTGAACCGCCACCATCCAATATCTAGCACGTGCCAGTAGTCACTGAGGCTGCCCTTCTCCAGGCGCTGGGGTGAGCTGATGCTGGATGAGGCCTGCAGGCTGCTCCTGGACAAAGTCTCCCTCCCAGGCTGGGCTCCAGGTGGGAGGGTGGCGTTCAAGAGGACTCTGGTGGCCAGCTTCTTCTTCAAATTCTACCTACAAGTTCTGCAGGAACAGAAGAAACTAGTAGAGCTGTTCTCTGTGCCTGTAAGTGATCTGGCTTTTATGTGCTCCTGGCAGCATAAGCTCCCACCTTCCCCACTACTTTTGCAAACCGTCTTGTGGGCAGCCTGTCGGTTCCCAGCCATCCCTTCTTCCGGAACTCAGCCCTGAAGGGCTACTGCGTGAGGCTCGGGGTGCCAGACTGTCTTCAGTACACAGATGTTTACCACATGCCCTGAGCAGGGAAACATGATGGGGCCCCTGCCTCCTATGTGCAATTTTTTTAAAATCAACTTTATTGAAGTATAATTACATAGAATGCACCTATTTAAACTCAGAGAGTTTTGACAATTGTGTAAACTGGCATCACCACCACCTCAAACAAGAGATAGGGTATTTCCATCACCCCAAAAAGTGCCCTTTTGCCCCTATGCTGTCAATCCTCCCACCCCTGCCCCCAGGCAACCCCTGATCTGCTTTGTGACACTATAGATTAGTTTTGCCTATTCTAGAATTTTATATTCAATATGAAATGTAAAACAAAATTTTATTTTTCAAAAAAACTAAAAGGTTGGGTGGTGGTGGGATGAATTGGGAGATTGGGATTGACATGTATACACTGATGTGTATAAAATGGATGACTAATAAGAACCTGCTGTATAAAAAAATAAATAAAATTAAATTAAAAAAAAAACCTAAAAGGCTTATATGCTAATATTTAAGTAGCTTCTTTTCAGAATTTCTGATTATAAACTTCTGGAATAAGTTACCAAAGCAAAATATTTTCACTCTCTTTCTCCCTCTCTCTCTCTCCCCCTCCCCTCCTCTCTTTCGAATCTATCTTTCCTCCCCTGTGACTACAACTCTCACCCTAACTTGCACCCCTGTTCCCCAGTCACACCCCACGCCAACAATCCAGTGTTCCTAAACTGTCTGGTTTTCATTCATTCAGATGAAAACCCTCACAGGACTTCCCTGGCGGTCCGGTGGTTAAGACTCCGTGCTTCCACTGCAGGGGGCCCAGGTTTGATCCCTGGTTGGGGAATGAAGATCCCGCAAGCTGTGCAGCGCGGCCAAAATAAAAAAAGAAAGGTGAAGACCCTGACAAACCACATTTACTAGAATAACCCTTGCTGCCATTGAATTTCTTAATCAAGACCCTTGATGTGTTTCAGTGACACCCAGAGAGCCTTCCCAGTTTTGCTGCTCTCCCGGAAAAACTGAGTTGCTGAGGAAAATAATCAGGATTTGGGCTCTTTTGTGTACACTGAACCACCCCAGCTCATTCTAGAATGGCTTTTCCAACCCCAGATTTTCTTGCTTCTCCTCCTGCCTCTGCCCAGCTTGCTGACAGGCCTCTCTCTCCTCAGACTGACTTGAGGATCAGATTCAAACAGTCAGTCCAGGTCTTCCTTATGTGGAAAGGGAGGGAGGGCAAGGAACCTTCACAGACGTGGATCCTGGGAGGTGATGTGGATTTGCGTCACCCAGGCTACCCGAACCCTACGGTTTCTTGGCTACTTAAGCCAAGTCACTTTCAAAGCCCAGTTTAATCATAGACTAATCAGCTTATCTTTATTGTTTTGAATCGTCTTTCAGAACAGACGCCGTTATCCTGAAATTTCACACCGATTCCTAAGTGCTCTAGAAGACTTCCCGGTCACAGTACCCCAGGGAGTCCAAAGGTACCAGGTCAGTGAGTTTAATTTAATGGAAACCGAGAAACTAAGAGACAGCTGTAGCTGTGTGAACAAGCAAGTGCTTCAAAGTTGTGATTTTCCCTTCTAACTTTCTAGTTTTTGCTAGCACATTGGTCCTTTGTTCAGGCCGATCCAGGGAGAGGCTGGATCTAAGATCAGGCCTGAGCTACCGCTGGATGCACTCAGGACCAAACCCACCTGAAACAGTTTGACCATCTGACTAATAATTGAGAGTGTCTTCAAACTGCTGTTCTTTGGGCATTTCTTTGAAGAGCAGCTAAGCCAGGAGTGGGGGGAAGGACAGAGCAGGACAGTAGCAAGGTTCAGCCTCCAGCCCTGATTGCAAATGTTTAATCTCCAGTCGGCAAAACAAGAGCCCTGCAAGTAACTGAACCCCCTCTTCTTGAAGAACAATTTAGAAAGTATCTATTATTATCTATTAGAGCACAGCCCCTCCTGCCACCCGATCTCCACACATAGTCCACACATAGATCTTCCCTGAGAAGAGTTCCAGAATAAACACTTGCTCCCTTTACTTTTTAGTTTTTATTAGAGTATAGTTGCTTTACAATGTTGTGTTAGTTTCTACAGTACAGCAAAGTGAATCAGCTATACATATGGATATATCCCCTCTTTTTTGGATTTCCTTCCCATTTAGGTCACCACAGAGCACTGAGTAGAGTTCCCTGTGCTATATACTGTAGCTTCTCATTAGTTATCTATTTTATACATAGTATCAATAGTGTATATATGTCAATCCCAATTTCCCAATTCATCCATTTACTTATACTGCCAGTGATATTTTTGTGCACAAAAATATCACAAGGGCAGCCGAGGCACCTTAGACCAGATCTGGATAGACTCCATTGCCATGTGCCCCCAATCTCCCACCAGAGGCCCTGCTCCTGCCGATAGGCAGGCTTTTGGCTTAGATTTTGGTCCCGCATCCTTAGGAATTATAGCACTCTAGGCCTCATCATCATGGTCACTTAATGTGTAAACACACTGATCATTGGAAAAGTAAGAAAGCAGGACAGGGAGACCCTCTGAATTCCAGAATAAAGGGGTACGGGACACCACTTGGGAAAAGAACATGCCAAAAGGGGAAGCCAGAGTACCCATTCACCTACTTCACAATTTTGTCAAAACATTGGCCCTGTCTAAAGCATTGCCGCATAACTGAAATGACAATTCCCCAGTCTAGTTACAACATTAAATTGCCACGCTCATCTGACCCACTCCAGTGTTTGTTGCCTGAGGGTGACCGTCTGATTTCTCAATCCTGAATCAGGAGTGTTGGTAATCGGCCAGGTCACTTCTGAAGATTAAAGTTTTCCAGGGAAACTCTTGTCTTTCTCTGTAGAGTGTGGATTCTCACCAACCCCTCCAAGATCCAGTCGGACGCCCCATCATGCACCTACCAGGCCTTAAACATGCCACAGACGAAGCCGTATTTTGTGATGACATCCCCATGCTGGATAAAGAACTTTCAATGGCTGTCACATAGACTCTAACAAAATTGTTTCAAATGAAGTTAAAGACAGCTAAGCACTACTAGAGCCATCTTACGGAAAAAACTGAACGAACCTTTTGGTCCACCCAGTACCACAGACTGGATAGCTTAAAAAAGTGAAATGTGTCTTCTCAGAGTTCTAGAGGCTAGAAGTCCAAGATCAAGGTGTTGGCAGGTTTCTCCTGAGGCCACTCTTCCCAGCTTGCAGATGGCCACCTTCTCCTTGTCTCCTTCTTTTTTTTTTTTTTGGTCCCTACCTCTTCTTATAAGGACACCAGTCATACTGGATTAGAGCTCCACCCTTAGGACCTCATTTCACCTTCATTACCTCTTTAAAGGCCTTATCTCCAATACAGTCACCTTGGGGGTCAGCCCCTCAACATATGAATTTTGGGGTTGTGGGGTCGGGGGAAGCACAGGAATCACATTGTACAAAAAATACTCTCCTTATCTTTAAACTCTAAAATGACTCCATGAAGGCGACACTCGCGGACGACCCTTGACAGAGGATGCAGCAGATTCAGGTCACAGCCAATCTCACATCCACTCTGGGGCTTACATTCACTGAGTAAAATGGCCAGTAGAAGCATCTGTATGATTTTAATTAATTTTTAAATTAAAATTTAAAAGAAATTTTTTTTAGCCAAGCACATGTAGTCACATGTGGTTATTATTGGTCAACAATGATAACTAAAACACCAGCCATTGGTAAGCTTGCACTAACAGTACTTCTACCCAGAATTTTCCACCTGCTTCATGGATGTACTTTCCGCAGGTACTCTGCCTGGGCCAGATCATCTGTGCTGTGGTTGCAGAGACAGATGTATAGGCAAAGCACACAAAAAGATAAAGGTAACCTGTGAAGAACTGGAGCCCATAATCTTCACCATTGAGGTAAGCAGGCTGCCTGATCTCTCCTGTAAGGTTGTAGAATCAAAAGTTCCTTTGCAAACTTCTTAATGTGAGACTAATTCAGGGCTCTACTTTTTTTTTTTTTTTTGTCACTGGCTTGCTCTGGAAAAATCAGCTTTCTCTGGAAGATATTACTTATATGAATTAAAATTAGCTTTGGCTCCAAGAAACAGGAGAAAAATAGAAGTTTCTTTCTCTCTCACATTCAGAAAATCTAGAAATGGCCAGTCCCGGGCTTATATGTGTTTCTAAGTGTCAGGGGTCTGGCCTCCTTGTATATAGTCGCTCCGTCCTGTGTGGTTTCCATTCTCCAGATCACACTTTGGTCCACAATGGCTACTGAACTCTGGCCATTGAGTCCACATTTCAGTCAGCAGAGAGAATGAGGTGATGAAGAAGAGCATATCCCCTCCCCTTAAGGACCCTTCCAGAAGCTGCACATAACCTTCCTACCTCTCCTTGGGTAGAAACTAGTCACATGCCACACCAACATACCTAGAAAGGGGATCTGGGAAATGTAGACTGTATTCTAGGTGGCCAGGTATTCACTAGAAATTGGGGATTCTATTACTTGAAAATGGTGAGAATGGATATTGGGAACAATAATCTTTTCAAGGTAGAGCCCAAAAGCAGTGGGACTTTCATGATGAAATTCCACAGAAATTTCCACTCTCATTTCTGGGTCTAGATGATGGAATGAAAATGCTACTTCCAGCAAAAATAATGAATTTAGATTAGAAAAGTGAGATGTGGACAGGGGTTTGCATGTCCTAATTCAATGAAAGATAAGATCATAGCAATTAAGTTGAGAAAAGCTTATTTATTTCTTTGCTTGTGAAAGAAAATAAAATTTTTTCAAAGGCCCTAGTGAACCATTTGAACATTTTTAAAATGTGCCTAGAAGGTACAACTTGCTCAATATTCGAAGTGTTAAAGAGGTCATGTTTCTTGTTCTTTCTAAACCAAATCAACTCTGTTCCAAATTCCCATTTTGTCAAGTTTGCAAGAAGTCCAAGCCATTGTTCTTGGCTCACCCCCCTTCCTAGGGTTGTACTAGGATCCTAACAAGGGTTTCATGAAATTTTAATTCCAATCCCATTTCCTCAAGGGGGAAATGACACCCAAAGGACACACTCATGAAATATCTTGGGACTTGGAATGTTTAGAGATCTAGAGTTCCCTCCGATGAGGACTGTCCACCATCAGCAAAAAAATTCTTTTGCGAAGAAAAGTAGGTAGGACTTCCCTGGTGGCACAGTGGTTAAGAATCCGCCTGCCAACGCAGGGAACATGGGTTTGATCCCTGGCCTGGGAAGATCCCACATGCCACGGAGCAACTAAGCCCATGCGCCACAACTACTGAGCCTGCCCTCTAGAGCCCAAGAGCCACAACTACTGAAGCCCGCATGCCTAGAGCCCGTGCTCCGCAACAAGAGAAAAGCCACCGCAATGAGAAGCCTGCGCACCGCAACAAAGAGTAGCCCCCGCTCGCCACAACTAGAGAAAGCCCACGTGCAGCAACGAAGACCCAACACAGCCAAAAATAAGTAAATAAAATTAAAAATAAATTAATTTCAAAAAAAAGAAAAGTAGCTAAAAGAATAGTCATATATACCAATACTCATTAATCCATTCATTCATTAACGTGACTATATATATGAGAGGCAGTACAGGGTACTAGTTAAAAGCACAGGTTCTAAAACCAAACTGCCAAGTTTGAATCCTGGCTACACCACTTCCTAACTGTGTGACCTTGGGCAAGTTTCTTAACCTGTCTGTGCCATGGTTTCCTCATTTGTAAAATGAAGGTAATAATAATAATACCTACCTCATCGAGTTGTTGTAAGACTAAATGAGTTAATATGTGCAAAGCACTTAGAACAGTGCCTGGCACATGTTGATAGTTAGAACTTGATAAATATAGCATATATTATAATAAGATTATACTACCCTAGGACACATTTATGGGACGGCAATAAACATACTTCCACATGTACTATGGTGACATATTGAGATCTCGGTTTAGCAAAAAATGAAAATTTCAACTATATTCTTCATTTTCTGCTGCTTTGAGAAATCCAGTATTCATTATTAGGCAAGATGCTTCTGAAAATTAAGCCAGGCTTGAAAGCTGCCTCTATCACTTATTTGAAGCGTGACTTTGAGAAAGTTATTTTAACCTCCTTAAGCCCAGTTTCTTCATCTGGAAAATGGAGAGAATAATAGAATTCATGTGAGAATACATGTAAATACACTGTATATTGTACAGTGTTTGACACAAAACATGCACTCAATAAATATTAGCTGATTTCATTATCCCCATTATCGTCATTAGCAAGAAAGGCGATGGACTTAAGGCCATTGGCAAGTGAGAATGCAGGAGTCAGGGGCCATTGTCAAGTGTGGAAAACACCTGGATCTAAAGGTTAAGCAAGGATCAGCTGTCCTAGGTCAATCCACAGAACCACAGGACAGGATGGCTTGCAGTCTTCATGTGTGAGTCAGTTCATGTAATCGTCCAAAAAACACCCCTAGAGCAAAGGGCTAGAAAGGTCCTTATGAGATATGCCAAATACACAAAGAAATGAACAAACTGCCTACTGTGTCTGTTGGGCTTTTTTGCCCAAGAGATGTGTTAGGACTTGAGTCCTCCCCCATTAACGTGGTCTCCATCCTATATGTGAGCTCCCTACGTCTGACACGAGTATTTTTCTTCCAGAAGAGGGGAAAAAGGGAGGGCCCTGAGCCTCACTCTTACTGCATTTGGATCTATCACCTGTTCCCTGGAGATCTACACTGAAAATGAGAAATGAGAACTTATCATCCCGGACCATCATGGTGTCCCCAGATCTCAATTCTAAAAGTTTCTCTAATCCTTGTTGGTTTTCTCTGCAATTTAGAAGGTGTTTCCTCTGACATCTCGTCTCTGCGGGGAGTCTGCTACTCTAGTATGTGCTCTCTTGCTTCCCTGACTCCTTTGTGTGTCTTAGCAGATGGTGATTTTCGGGAGTTTACTGGCTTTTGGGTAAGAACAAATTGCCATTGGAAGAAAACAGTCAAAAGAATTAGCTCTTTTTCTTCCTGTCACTCAGGATGCCATAAAACACAACTCATTCTTGTGCCCTGAAAAAAAAAACTTGAACAAGGAAACATTGAGGAGACATTTGAAAAAGTAGATCAAATTGTTGAAGGTAAGTGACTCAGGATGTTTCACAGAATCTTTGCACAACGTTCTTCTGAAGCAGACATTGAGAACATGTGATTTCCTCTCAGAAAGACCATCTTCTAAAGTCTTGGCATTTTGCCGAAGTTCTCTTCTCTCGCTTCCTTTCAAATTGGTTTATGTGTTGCTTTGGGGGGGTGGGGGTAGGGAGCAATAGAATAAACAGAAGAAAAATTCCTAAGACTTTGATTAGTCAAGGACAGAGTGAAGAACGGAAGCAGACACTTTCAACTTGTTATCCAGAGCCACAGTCTCTGAAACAGATGGCCTCAGTTGTCACAGGACAAATGCCTGATCCATCAATGCCTTGGTCAGGACAAATCCAGCTGGCCGGTGCACGTCTCACTTGCTTTTGAATTCCCCAACCAGCATACAACTTCAGGCATTTCCCTGTGCTTGCCCTTGACAGGAGATATCCATGTTGGAGGACAGGAACATTTTTACATGGAAACACAGTGAGTGCTTGTTATTCCAAAGACAGAGGACAAAGAACTGGACATTTACGTGTCAGCACAGGATCCAGCCCACGTGCAGGTGAGATCCAGGATCACCCCCAGCTTCCTAATTGTGTCATGGCCTTCCACCGCCACAGCCTCACAGCTGGCCACCATTTTACCTGCAGAATCTTAGAATCCAAGTATTGGACATCAGCAGAGCAGCTAAGACCCCAGACCCTTTTCTGATGTTTTCTGGTCTTGTCAAGTAAATGAAAGAACTGCCATAGCCATTTTCAGTTTGAGGTGTACATTCATGGGCTTCGTGCTTAAATGTGATTGTGATTGGATGACAACACTTAATTATTTCCGTACTTGATTTTTCCCTAAAATAATCACCACAGGTAACCTTTGGAGTAAACACATCACTTCATAGCACATTTTCATTTCCCCAGTCATAAAGTGCTCCAGGGTTTAGCTGCAAACGTATCTTCTTCTTTAGTAGATTGTCACGTGTCCACTGGCTTTCACCTTGCTGGGACTTTAGGGGTAGGTGTTTGTCTAAGATCCAGGTTCTGACAGGAATCCAGGACAGTTTCCCTTTAGGAAAGTACCATTTTTCTGCTGGATAGTCTGCTGGAGATTAACAATGTTTATAAATTCAGTAGAGCTCTGAAGGACAGATTCAGACTATCTCAGTTGTTTCTTTCTTTGTTTTTTACTGACAGTAGATGTAGATGAATTTTGCTGTGATGTTTCAGGAAGCAAAAACCTTCTTTACCATTTCACTCTTGTAAACCTTTCCCGTTATCTACCTTTTACAGAAGACAGTGTCCTCTACTTTAAACATCCCATCAACAGAATCACCTGTCATGTAAAACGAGTGGGTGGAGGTTTAGGCGAGAAGGTAGGAGGACCAGCTGTATCGGGGCTACTGCAGCTGTGGGCACTATCACGTAAGTGCGCCTGGGGACACGGGAGGGTGTAAAATGCACAGAGCTGAGGGCAAATCAGTGGCCTGAGAGTCACTTGGGCTGCTGTCATAACCACCTGAGTGTCCTTGGGCAACTCAGCCTCCTGTCTCTTTTTCTTTATAATTGTAGATAACACCCACCCTCCTAGAGCTATTGGAAAAGTCAAATGCACATAGAACTTTGAATAGGCGAATTTGCTCTATAAAGGAAAAGTGGTATTATAAGTTGAACACCTCCAGAGCTGTCGCTGCCCCGTCCCCGAGCTTCAGGGAAGGTGACCCATTTAGGAGTGGGGCAAGTCACCTGCCCAAGTGGAGTGTCAAGGGGGAAGCCTGCTCCCCCATTTTCCTTCCTACCCGCAGCTGAAGACAGAGTCGGGTGAGGAAAAAAAGGCTCCCACCTTCTCCCTCACTGCTCCTGGGAAAGGCTTGCTCTCCAATGTGTGTTCAATGGACACATGACATCCTCAAAGAGAGCTCCTGGGCTGACCTCAGCCGGAAGTCTTGCTCCTTCACTGTTCATGCTGTTCATGGCGCTGGCTTTTCTATTCCTTATTCATTTTTGTTTTGTAACATCTTTATTGGAGTATAATTGCTTTACAATGGTTATTCCTTGTTCATTTTTTATGGCTGTTTTTTGTTTTGTTTTGTTACTATGTCAAAGCCCCAGTCAGCCTGCAAATTTCAAAGGTCCTGCTTCCTTTGACAACTTCCATGTAGTTCAAGGGTCCCAAAGCGCTCAGATATGTGTCTCATTTTGCGATAACAGGTGGGGAAAAGGTGGAATCTGAAATCCATCCCCAGTTTTTTCCATAATGAAACTCTTTGTATTCACACCCACCAAGGAGTCAGCAAGCGATAATTAATTCATCATATTCCCACCAAGCTTTGTACATTTAAGACTTCTCAAACATGACTGCACATCAGAAACATCTGGGAGCATTTAAATCCCAGTACCTAGGCTTCCCCACATTGACCCAGGCATCAGTCTATTTTAAAACTTCCCCAGTGATTCCACTGTGCAGCCAAGTGTCGGAACCAGTGCCTTAAGCTACAACACCTGCCATGCCAGAGCAGTGTTCCCAAACTGCTGATACTAAGAGTCTCCTGGGCTCATAGAAATTCTTGCCTCCCCATCCCAGACCCACTGAATCAGAATCACCAGGGGATGGACGTGGAAACTGTACATTTAACTGATACTCCAGGTGGTCCTCATCATCAAAGAGGACCATAAAACCCTGTGGTAGAGTCGTGGTTTTCAACATGTACCTGAAGACACCTGCATCAGAATCACTGAGGAAAATGCAGATCTAGGGCTCCTCCCAACCTATCGAATCAGAGTCCTAGTGCTAAGGCTCAGGAATCTGCAGTTCACCAGCACTCCAGATGATTCATCTGCACTTCAAAGTCTGGGAACCTCTGCCCTAGACAAACAGAAAGCCTGGGCGTCCTCACTACCCAAGGGCCCCACTTAACTAACATAGTAGCATTCATAGCTGAAAATGAAGATTCTAATCCAGACTTCCTAGGCCGTGTGCTTGGCCTTGTTTTTCCAGTTGTGTTGTTAAGTTTGATTTACCTGTTCACACTCTTTCGCCTCTGTAACTAGTGGCGGGGATATGCAAAATGGTTGGATCTAGGTGAGGGTCAAATTTGAAGCCATGAGAACACAAGTTAACTGACATGTGACATTAATCCCTTTTGGCTAGTTCGTCAAACAATGAGTTCTAGAACACAGAGATAATAGTAATTTAGCCATACATCAATTCATATCAGTGCCTAGCATATCATATGCACTCAGTGAATATATATAAGTGACGGGTGGGTGGTTAAATAAATGGTTGGATATATAGGTGGGAGGGTGGATGGTGGATGGATGGGTAGAAAGGTGGATAGATGGATGGGTGGGTAAATAGTTAAATGAGGGGATGGATAAATAGGTGGGCGGATGGTAGATGGGTGGATGGATGGATGAATGGATGGGTGGGTGGGATGGATGAAGAATCTAAGATTTGTTTCTTTAGAACTGGTCACCCCATTCATCTTGTTCTTGATTGTGAAGATGATATGTTAATAACTGGGAGAAGGCACCTATTATTTGGAAAATAAAGTACGTATTAAAGATGAAAATATTAAAGTACCTCATTTTATTTGAATGGTTTATCCTTTTCTATTATTTTGATTTTGCTAAATTCTAAAAACAATCATCTTATCACCTACAATATTAAAATGGATGCTGTGTGTTTGAATACTCATAATAACATTTTATGAGGAACTTTTAGTAAATTTGTTGTAAAATTATGAAGAGGATAAATGATAAAAATAGTTTCCAATATTGATAAAAAAAAAAAAACACTATTGAAGGAATGGGATTTATGTTAGTGGTTCCTCAAAGACAAAAAAAAAAAAAAAAAAAAAAGAAAGAAACTACAGACATTGTTGTACCAAAACTTCTTGACTATAAAAATATTATTTTACAGTAGAAACTGTTTGGAAACAATTTGACCGTTTTAACTGCAAAATTATTTTTTTACAAATGTTTCCACCAAATGGTTATGAAAGCACCACAAAAGCTTTTTGCAAATAGGAAAAAAGAATCAACTAACTAGTGAAATAACTTAAATTGTCTTAAACCACGTTCATTGCATTTTTATGCAACTATAGCATAAACACTATTAAAAATAATTGCTGGGATCTTGTTGACAACAATACTACTTTTCAAATTTGTGATTGAGTGTTAGGACAATTCTAATGTAATGTTTCTATATCAAACATGCTTCATTTGGGAATTGCTTATAGCATACACATAGCTAGATTTTCTGTCTGATTTTGTCATTTGGTAATTTTGACAAATGCTAGGCTGAAGTTTTCATGAAGAAAGGTTTGCTAAGCAAAATAGTACCATAAATGAGGGAGCAGAGAGATTCTTAAGCTGTTCGATATAAACCTTTCAAGGATTTTGGAATTACCATAAATTCTAAATTTGTACATTTTGCTCCATTTCCTAACTTCTCTGATTTACTATCCAACAGTTCCCTTGGAGTAGATGATAACCATATAGGTAAATGGTTCCATCAATGTATTTATCCCTGATTTCAGAAAGGCAAAGGGACCAAGGCCAATTCTTTTTTGGTAGAACTACACTAGGGAGTGGGAATTTTTCTTTTCAACCTGGGCTGTGCAGACAAAATGATCCAGGTGGGCGGGAGGGGAGTGGCAACTTGAGAAAAATGCAAGCTGCCCGGTAGTAACAGCAGCACGAGCTCACATTTGTTACATGCTTCATCAGTGACAAAGTGCTTCACTAGCTCAGTAAGATGAGAGCAGTCATTCCCATGTCCATTCCCGAACCTCAGAGGCTTTCCCGTAAAAAGATGCACTGTGATTCATTCCAATGCACTCTGGAATCCCAGAGACTTTTCCGCAAGGGGGAAAACCACAGACTAAATTAGAAGGAAAACCAGTAAAAAGTGAAGGAAAATCTTCCAAGAACATGGAGGAAGAGGGTAGCAATTATATGCTGGGAGACAAGTAAGAACTTTAGAATTCCATGCTGACTGTGAAGCCAGAAAATTACACGTTGAAAGGAAAGCGCTCAGCAAAATTCAGGTCAGAGGAGGTCTTTGTCAGCCAAGCACTGAAAAACAAGAGAATGTCCAGATATGGTCCACCACAGAGCAAACGGGGGTGGTCTGTCTTCAGTCCTGCCTGTGGAGGAGCTGGGCTGCGGCTCAAGCTTAACATTAAATTCTAAACATATCGTAAAATGTCCATCATTTGGTGACAGGTGGGATTCATGAACAACAGGCAAATCAAAGCTCTAGACATTGAGTGCTTCATTAATGGAGGGTGCACACTGGATGACTCGGAGCAGGTATGTGCATCAGAAACCGGCACCGTCCTGGTTTGTGAACAGAATGCAGAATTTCTTTCTTTTTATTTATTTATTTATTTATTTATTTATTTTGGCTGCACTGGGTCTTCGTTGCTGTGCGCGGGCTTTCTCTAGTTGTGGCGAGCGGGGACTACTCTTCGTTGCGGTGCGTGGGCTTCTCATTGTGGTGGCTTCTCTTGTTGTGGAGCACGGGCTCTAGGCACGCAGGCTTCAGTAGTTGTAGCACACGGGCTCAGTAGTTGTGGCTCGCAGGCTCTAGAGCACAGGCTCAGTAGTTGTGGCACATGGGCTTAGTTGCTCTGCGGCATGTGGGATCTTCCTGGACCGGGCTCAAACCCGTGTCCCCTGCATTGGCAGGCAGATTCTTAACCACTGTGCCACCAGGGAAGCCCCAGAATTTCTATATGAGTCTTTGTGGAGCACTTTCTTCAAGTACTTACCTAGTTCCACAAGTGGTTCAACTCTGTACTTGACTTTCACAGAAAAGAAAAAAAAAATGTTGTCCAGTATTATGTGAATATCTCCTTTACTTCAGGTAATAGAATTTCTTATACTGAAGCTGAAAAATGCATATATAAAATCCCCAACCTCAGGTTCCAGGGCTATGCGTGCCTGACAAATTTACCATCTGAAATGGCCTTTCGCGGATTTGGCTTCCCACAAGGAACCCTGGTAACAGAATCTTGCATCACAGCTGTGGCAGCCAAATGTGGCCTTCCGCCAGAGAAGGTAAGGTTGTAATCGAAGTCATAACCAAGGTTGTTGAAGAATCAGATGAGGTGTGAAACCAGCTACCCAAGGAAACTCCCCAGAAGAACCGTACAAATTAACCCTGGCTCAGAATTCAAGATAAATTAGGGGCTACCTAAAAGAACTCACCGCCACCTATCAGTCTCCTTCCTTATGCAACGATTTCTCTTTTTCTTTCTTTTTTTAATTTGTACAAAAGGAATTACTCTTTTTAAAATTCAAACCATACTGAAGTTATTAAAGTAAAAATTGGGGCTTCCCTGGTGGCGCAGTGGTTAAGAATCTGCCTGCCAATGCAGGGGACACGGGTTCGAGCCCTGGTCTGGGAAGATCCCACGTGCCGCGGAGCAACTAAGCCCGTGAGCCACAACTACTGAACCTGCGTGTCTGGAGCCTGTGCTCCGCGACGGTGAGAGGCCCGCGCACCGCGATGAAGAGCAGCCCCCACTCGCCGCAACTGGAGAAAGCCCTTGCACAGAAACGAAGACCCAACACAGCCAAAAATAAATAAATAAATTTATTTTAAAAAAAGTAAAAAGTGAACATCCTTTCATCCCCCATCCATATTGGTTGATAGTAACCATTGTTAACAGTTCCATGTTTATTGTTCTAGCCCTTTCTCTATGTTTACCCACCCATCTGTATTCATACACAATTACATAAACGCTGACATATGATGCAAACGTGCACATATGTGCTTATTTACCAAAATGAGACCATAATAAACACGTAATTGTGCACCTACTTTTTCTACTTAATATGCCATGGCCATCTTCCCATGTCAGTAAAATGATCTACTTCATTCATTTTCATGACTGAATACTTCTGTGTAATATGAATGTACCATAATTTATTTAGCCACTCCACTATTGATACACATTCAGGTTGTTACCCATTTTTTGCTATTAAAATGGTATTGGTACAGAGGTACCAAGGTTGTATCTTTGCTCTATTGTGCATATCTGTAGGATAAACTTACAGAAGTGGAATTGCTGGTGCACTTGAAAACTTTTGAGAGGTATTGCCAAAAGAATGCCCTCCAAAAATATTATTTTATGCTAGATCCTAGAAAGTACACAGTATGTACGATATGCCAGACCAAAGAGAGGCAGCCACTGGCAACTGAGATAATTGTTGATAACACTCTTCCACTCCTCACACATTCCAAGCAAATCCCAGCCTGCTTTTTCCACTTCTATCCCCTGTTTCCCCAGTATAGACCTTCTGCTCCAGCAAAGACTCTCCATGTCTTCGAACCCCTTTGTCCTTAAATTCAACAGGGAGGACCAGCAGGTCTGTGAATTGTGATTGTTGGGGTACTTCCTATACACAGGGGAACACCTAAATATTGAACAAGGAAGACGGTAGTTATCCTAAGAGAAGTCACATAAAGTGTTCTATGGGTACAAAGGAGAAAAACATCACATTGGCTTGGGGGAGGGGAGTCAAGCAGAACTTTCTGGAGAAGATGGCACTGGGGTAGGCCTTGAAGAATAATAGCACAGGGAATGGAAAGGTAATCTGGGCCAGTGGAACACTTGAACAATGAGAGGCAGCCTCTTTGTGGCTCAGTTTCTTTATCTACAAAAGGAGGACAATATGACTCACCTCACAGAGTTTCGGCAAGAATTAAATAAATTTGTTAATATTTGGTTTCATAAACTAGGTAGTAGTATGCCAGTGTAACTGCTGATAATCCTAATTCCTTTATTGTCATCAGAGTGGTTGCGGATGATGAAAAACCCTGAGCATATCTCAGCGGGCTCCCCTTCTTCTTTGTCAGATATTGCAAGTTTCTAGGACATGACACACCTATATTTAAATACATTTTTAAAAAGATTTGACCACACATTCCAAAGGCAATTGGAAGGCTTAGAGAAGATCTGCTATTTGTCACTAACTGCAGTGCTCTTCCTCTCTAGCAAAACAAGTCTTCAGTTATGACAATAAATCCTTGCTTTCATATCCTGTCTACCAACACTGCTCCCCCCTCTGAACCTTGTAGGAAAAAAAAGGAAAACCTGCCCCCTTCAGCCCCTCCATCCCACTGTCCTTCAAAGATCAGTTACTACCTCTATCTTCCACTTCCAGGAGAGAGAGACCCCGATTGGTGCGTTGAAGAAGACAGGAGAAATACCACCCCCCCCCCAATTATTTCTGCAAAAACACATGCTGTTCAAAGAAAAAGAAGAAAGACCCTGTCTTCTCCCCACTGAAGTTTATGCTTTAGTGGGGAGGCTTTACAAGTCTCTATTTTGCAATCATTTTCTGTCTTATCATAACTATTGACTCAATTTCCCACCCACTTCAGATTAGGGAGAAAAACATATGCAGAACAGTTGATAAAACCATCTACAAACAAGCATTCAACCCTGAAACACTGATAAGATGTTGGAATGAATGTCTGGACAAGACATTTCACAATGTCTTTCACAACAGAAGAATGCAATAAGAAGAATTCACTAAGAAGAATTACTGGAAGAAGAGAGGCATTGCTATGATCCCCATGAAGTTTTAAGTCGGATTTGCTGCAACAAGATATCATCAGGTAAGTCTTGTATGTGTGGGAAGTAACCCTCGTTCAGACACACTGCGGCTCTCCGACTTGGGAAGAATGTCACATTTCCCAGGGTACTGAGCCCCCTCCCCCAGCCCCTGGGAGAAGTGTACAGAACTCTCCTGAGCAGTCCCCCATCTGCAAGCACTTTTAACACAGGGCAGTAGAAAAACACCTCAATGGCAGAAAACGGCATCAGCAAGCATGAGATCCACAGAAGCAAAACTGCCATGATGGAGCATTGACCCTTACTGAACCCCCGCTGTTCCAAAAGGGGACAGGAGCCCACGAGGCCCATGGTGCCATGCTTTCTGAGCTTGGAGGTCTCACGGCTTGGGCAAGAATGGGCTTCGCCTGCTCTGTGCCCTAGACCCTGCAGCACTCTTCATGCCCCTAAGTCTGAGGTGGAGAAGTCATTCCATCTTGCCGTTGACAGGCTGGCTGTTCTCCTAGCCACCTCTCCTGGGAATCTGTGTCAATTCTGCCGGGGTGGAATGGGGGTGGGAGGGTCCAAATATCCTCCCAGGTAGATTTGTGAAAGAAGAGGCAAGTCATTCAGAGGCCCATCCAGAAGGGAGGAGGAAGGGCGGCATAGGGATGGGACCTTTGAACAGCACAAAGACTGGTACAGACGAGTTTCCCAGCAATCCCAATGGGCCATATACAGGAAGGATGTGAGAAAACTGGGAAAGGCTGCTGCCTCCCCATTGCTGTCCACCAAAAGCAGAAACTCAGCAACTGGAAAATCTTACATGCATTAGATCTAGATCTAAATCTAAAATCCAAATCTGAAAGTGCATTAGATCTCCCTTGTGCGTATCACTGAAAGCATTCTTCCACTTATACTCAGCTACTGGCAGCCAGCACACACACATACACACACACACACACAACACAAAAGCTGCCCTGTCAAAGGGAATCCCTCTTAGGGAATAAAGCAGTTGCCCCAAATCCCTAATCAACTGGAGCCAGATGGACCTGAGAAATCCTTGGCCCTGCCACTTATTAGCTGTGTGATACTAAGCAGGTTATTCAAGCTCTCCAAGCCTCAGCTTCCCCAATTATAAAATGAGAATAATAACCCTTTCTCCTAGGACTGACGAGGATTCAATGAGATGCTGAATGTAGGATTTGGCAGCGTTCCTGGAATGCTGTGTGCTATCCAGGGCAGCCCTAAGCCCCTCCACAGGAGATCTCAGACACATCTCTCAGGGCTGTGGCTCCTCTGGTGGGTAGGACTCCCTGGACTCCTGGATCACATTCCTGTTTGGGTCCAGAGTGCCCATTTTATAAAGAGACACAAGGAGGTTAACCGTCATGTCTACAAGTCTGGACTGAATCAACAGCCGGGGTATAAGAGATCCTGGATAGCTGCCAGTGTGGTTTTCCTCTCTGACACCAAGTGCTGTCTGTCCTCCACCAATTCCCCAACACCAACTGGGTGTCCAACAATTCAGTTCCAGCACTAACTACCCAGAGTTGGCGCAGAACCCACAGATCAAGGACTGAGTCCTATAGGATGGTCCCCACTTCAGATGCCAGTGCAAGCAGGGTACCAGTACTACCTACACTTCTGCCCAGACAAATACAAATTCAGGGGTTTCCACTACCCACCCTCAGGTTTGATAATGCCATAGAACAGCTCACAGAACTCAGGAAAGCACTTTACTATGATTATTACCAGTTTATTACAAAGGCTACAACCCAAGAATAGCCAAATGGAAGAGATGCACAGGGCAAGGGATGGGAAAAGGGGAGCCGAGCTTCCAATGCCCTCTTCATCCAGGCATGCTGCCTCCAGCCTGTGGATGTGTTCACCAACCCAGAAGCTCCCAGAACCTTGTCACTTGGGGCGGGGGGGCGGGGGTTGACAATGGACTTCACTACATAGGTGTCGTTGATTACATTATTGACCATTGGTGATTGAACTGCTCTCCCCTCCCTGGAGACTGGGAGATAGGGCTGAAAGATGGCACCCTCTGACCATGTACTTTGTTGTTCTAGTAATGAGCACCCATCCTGAAGTTATCTAGGCTCCCTCCATGAACCATCCCATTAGCATACAGAAGACAGTAAATTCCAAGAGTTTTGGGAGTTCTGTGCCAAGAACCAGGGCCAAAGACCACATCTCTTTTGGGTTTTATTATTTTTTTATTGACGTATGGTTGCTGCACAATATTATATAAGTTACAGGTATACAATGTAGTGATTCACAATTTTAAAGGTTATAATCCATTTTTAGTTACTATAAAATATTGGCTATATTCCCCATATTGTATAATATATCCTTGTGCCACATATTTACTTTTTATTATACCACATCTCCCCTCACTTGCATGGCCACCTTTCACCTAAACCATAGCCTACTCTCTACCATCATCCATGGGAGACAGCTTCTCATCTTGCTCCAAAAAAAAAAAAAAAATCTTTAAATCAAGCGCTGACTCTGTCTCCATTTGAAAGGCCTCCAGCTTCCCCACAGAGTTCTAAATTGACACACCCAAGAATCATCTGGCTGGGAGTTGAAGTGTGTTATTCCAGGTCAGCCGATGACTCACAAAGCTGGAACACCTACTCTCTAAATTTGGTATGAGAAGTACTCTCCTTAGAGGGAGCCAAAGGCCCACAGTGAATAAATACTATTATTCGCACCTACAAGCCTTGATGCCCCGGAGTGCCTCCAAGCCACCCTGGGCTTCCGGGCATCTCCAGACACGAATAAAGTCCCAATTCCTCCTCCTCCTCCTGGAAAGAAAAACACCACAGTTCCATTTGTCCAATTCAACAAACATGTATTTAGTGTCTCTGTGATTCAGACCTGCTCAAAGTTCTCTGCAGGACTCAGAGATGAACAAGACCAGGGGCCCCTCCTCTGAGAGACTCACAGGAGAGCCTGTCACCCCAGTATTTCTTTCCTATGGCTGCTGTAACAAAGTACCACAAGCTTGGTGGCTTAAAACAACAGATTTATTCTCTCACAGTTCTGGAGGCTAGAAGTTCAAACTACAGGTGTCAGCAAGGCCATGTTCCTTCTGAAGTCTCCTGGGAAGAATACTTCCTTGCCTCTTCCAGCTTACGGTGGCCTCCATCTTCACGTGACCTTCTTATAAGGATGCTAGCCAATGTCCTAGTGGGCCCGCCCTAATCCACGATGACCTCATCTTAACTAATTACACCTGCAAAGACTCCATTTCCAAATAAAGTTACGTTCTGAGGTTCTAGGTGGACATGAATTTGGGGTGTAGGAGGGGACACTATTCAACCCAGTACACCCCTGTAAGAGGAAGTGCAGAGGAAGGGGTCATTGATCCTTCCCAGAGGGGAATGAGAAGCATTCAAGGAAATTTTCACAGAATAGAGACTGGGGGTGTGGGTCTGAAGGCTGGGGAGCAGTCCAGGAAGAGAGAACAGCATCAGCAAGAGCACAGGTCAGGAAGGAGCAGCTGTCAGGCCAGACTTGGAAGCAAGGAGGGAAAAGACAGGGATGAATCTGGGAAAGTTCAAGAGACCAAATCCCAAAGGGCCTCGTATTGTGGTAAGGAGCCGGGCTTTCCCTTACAGACAATGGGGAGTTTTCACCCACCTTGCCCAGTGGTGAACCCTTCTTCCCTCCATGATTCCATTCAGTGGTCATTTGGGGGAACGCTTCCCGGGCTCCCCAGAAGCAGCTGGATCTGTTCTCCCAGGGCCCCTTCCGCCACATCCATTATCTCACAGAACATTCCACACAATAATGACTTGCTCTCCAGCCTGCTCCCCCCACTATGCTGTGAGCTATTTGAGGAAGAACCACGTCTTATTCCTCTTTACATGTCGAGCTGAGCACAGGTTGCCACATAACCTGTGCAAGCACTTACAAATGTTTAAGGAGCTGGTTGAGTGGTCAGCCAGAGAATTTAAGCAGAGGGATGACTTTCAAATAGTTGGAACCAATATGCACAACTCCCGAGGTATCCAAAGGGGCTCCTACTGAAACCAGTTTCCTAAGTAGGAATATTCTTTATAGGCAACTTTAGCACAAAACAGAGCTAAGCTTCAGAATCCTACCGGGAAAGCTTGCCTGTCTGCCCCTCCCCGCTCCATGCAACTGGTGTTGCACCACCTCATTTCTGACACTGAACCTCCCTAAACGCTGACTTGCACTAAGCTGTGCCCTCCGGGTTGTTTCTCTAGGCAGCTGCACTGGTTCATATCTACACCGATGGGTCCATATTGGTCACACACGGAGTCAACGAACTGGGACAAGGTATTCACACCAAAACGCTACAGGTGAGAGAAATAAAATTCATCTCTCTATACATTGTTGACATGACAGACATTTGGCACTAATTTTAGAGTCAGTGATGACTCCCTGTATGCAAACCCTAAGATCTTGACTATTTAGTTGGAAAATCTTCTTACATATGAAATAGAATGGCTGAGGTAGTGGAAATCCTACACGTGTGCAGATACCCCTGGAGCTTGGCCCAGGTTTATGGACGGAGATGGTTCTTAGTGAAAACACCATTGATGTGTCCCCAGAACACTGTGGTGGGTACACCGTGCAGGCTTACCTAGAGTAGGGGTTTCTCAACTTTTCTATTTTGAGACCAGTATGTATAATTTTTAAAGTTTGGACAATAATGTCAGGTGGCTAATGTATTGTTTTGAGAAGCAAGGACAAGTATTTCATCAACTGTCATCATCCTATAATTTTTAAAGGATATCTTAACACACACACATATACCCAAAGTAGGAAGATATAATCCCAGGATAAAAAAAAAAGAATAATCCTTTAAATTGAATAAATGTAACTTTATGACTAATTTACTAGTAATTTACTAATTACTAATTTACTAATTGTTACAGTGCACATCTGCAGCTTTTTACTATCCAGACCCTTAGCTCCTTTGGAATACCCCTCCCACATTCCATATAGTTCTGAAGGACTCCTCAATTCTGGTACCTTTTAACCTCATCCCCCTCCTGGCCCCAATGCCTGCCACAGATATATAGGCACAGGACCCTGGTCTGGCCAATCATAGTTCCTGAACACTGCTGGCTGCAGGGATTGGTCCAGGAAGAAGACACATGGCCAAGCAAGGCCAATCAACGTCCTTTCCTGGAACCGATGTGTAGATGTTAGGAGAAAGGAACTATTTTTCCCTTGTTGTAGTTCAGCTACTATGCTATAGGCCAGTGGTTGTCAGAGGCAATTCTGTGCCATGGATGAAATCTGTCTACGGTTGAAAATGACATGGCCATCGTAGAAAGAAAAGCAAATATGAGAGGCTGTGGGAGAATCCAGATGAGACCACAAAGCCCCTAGATACAGATATATGTGATACTAGCTCCTCCATCCTTCCCAGTTATGTGGACCAATAAATTCCTTTTGGATTTTCATCACCAAGAATTCATCAAATTGTCCTTTTTTTCTCATTTTGCATCTTTCTGGAGAAACTTAATCACTGAACCGTATTAGTCTGAAGATTGGCAAGTATGAACAGGTACATACCTGCAAACATCTAGAGAAAGTGTTTTTGCAAAAACTAAAACACAGTATCGGCCAAAACAGTGCTTTTTTCTTTTCCTTCCTTCTCTCCCTTTCTTTCTTTTTCATTTTTTCTTGATTAAATATCTTAATTTCCACATGTGTCTGCTAGAGAAATGGAAGGAAAAGCACAGAAAAGGAAAAAGTGAATAGCACATACTAGAGGAGTATAAGCAAGTGGGAACAAATAGAAGAAAAGAGGGAAGAAGCTAAAATTAAGGTGGGAATGAGGGCAAGAAAGAAGACAGGCCCTCAGTGTCCTTCCAAGTTCATCTGATAACCAATACCAACAGACTTAAGACCAAACTGAGTCAGTCAATCTAATCTCTGTCTCTCTTCCTGCCACTGCCACTAAGTAAATGGGAATAATCTCAACTTGGCCTATTCTCTACACATGTAAAATTTAGAAAAAAGGAAATCCTTAACATCCTAAATGCACTAAATTTGAATAGAAGAACTACTGTGGGATATTACCAAGAAAACACTTTAAAAATTAGCATGAGGCCCTACTAAAAAGTAGTTTTAATTCTTAAAAGACACATTATTTTAGGCTTTAAAGGATATTGTGGATGTAATAAAAATAGTAATTTTTTAATTAAGAAAAATAATGACTCAAGTCTTCATAGAAGTCCTTACCAGACTTGAAATTATTTCTTTTTCTCATAGGTGGCCAGCCGTGAATTAAAAATACCCATGTCGTACATGCACATCTGTGAAACAAGTACAGCCATGGTACCTAATACAATTGCTACAGCAGCATCCATCGGCTCAGATGTCAATGGCAGAGCCGTGCAGGTGCTTCCTCCTGTCTGTCTTTCCCTGGGTGCTTTCTCCACATCTCTGGTTTTCTGAGCTGGATATAGGCACAGTGGTTGGCTTCAGAGAAGTTATCTGTGTCACTGAACATAGGCTTGGGATCACCAAAATGCCAGGAGAGGGTGTTAGTTGGAGTAGGCTAAACTGAGGTGACAAATAGACCCAGAATATAATGGCTCCAACACAACAAAAGTTCTTTCTTGCACACAATCCAGAGGGAATATTCAGTCATTCGAGCATCCAGAGTGTGAGGGCAATTCCTTCATCTTCAACACATGGCTTTCAAGGTTGCCCTAAGCATCATCACTTGGGTGATCTGAAGGGAAAGAACATGGAGGCCAGACTTGGGAGGGATGCAAGTCACTTCCCCTCATCAGCCATTAGCAGAACCAGTCTCAGGCCATGTCCAACAACAGGGGAGGCTGGGGGAATGTAGAGCCGTGGGAAACCATGGCCCAGCTACTATGGAAGAAGGGGAGAATGGATTTTGGTGAACAAATTTTCTGTGTCCCTGGTAGACACAGAACAAAGAAATCTGGGTACCAAGTAATGCAGACCTGTGCAAGTTTCCCTTGACACAAACAAGTTCTTTCAGGCAGGTAGGCAGACAGAACCCCAGCCAGGTAGGTATGGTGCAATTAGTGTCTGCATTAGTAGAGTTCTACCAGAGTACTCATCCTTTTTCTTTGTACTTATTTTTCTAACTAATGTAAAAAAAGACTGCTAAATTTTCACTAGTTCAAAATAGAACCATGACTTCATATTCCTAATTCAAAGATCTGACTGCATGTACTTTTGAAGTAATATCTATTTGTCTTGTTTCTGTTATAAACTGTCCACTTTTTCCACTGGGACATTCTTGGGAGGCATACAGCCTCACTCCCAGGACACTGCACTTATATGCTACCAAGAGGAACCACTTTCAAATCCATCTTATCTTTGTGGAGACACCTCCTAGGGGCTCAAAAAACAGACTGTTTTTGCTCAGAACAAGGTGGGAAACCTCAAATTCATGAGGTCCAATTTTAGGTAGAATCAAACACAAAATAGGAACTGCTCTGTGTGTATGGAAGTTGTCAGCCCAGACTAGGCATTAATCCATCTTCTAGGGTTTGGGGTTTCTATATCAAGGATCATAAACTCGTGTGCTTCCCTGGTGGTGCAGTGGTTGAGAATCTGCTGGCCAATGCAGGGGACACGGGTTCGAGCCCTGGTCTGGGAAGATCCCACATGCCGCGGAGCAACTAGGCCCGTGAGCCACAATTACTGAGCCTGCGCGTCTGGAGCCTGTGCTCTGCAACAAGAGAGGCCGGGATAGTGAGAGGCCCGCGCACCACAATGAAGAGTGGCCCCCGCTCGTCGCAACTGGAGAAAGCCCTCGCACAGAAACGAAGACCCAACACAGCCATAAATAAATAAATAATAAATTTTTTTAAAAAAGTCTTAAAAAAAAGGATCATAAACTTTGTGGATCTAGGTTATTACAGAAACAAATTTAATTATTTTCTCACTTCACACTCAAAGCCAAGGCCTTCACTGCAGTGGTTTGATGACAGATGGATGAACAGACAAAAGACTGGACAGACAGTTGAACAATATTTCAGACCCAGAGGGATACTGGCGTGTCATTGTTACAGACTAAAGAGCACAAATTTGAATGAAAATAGGATGTTTTGTTCCATAGATCTTAATGGCTGGAAAATACGAAAGAAGGTATAAATCCAAAATGTAGAAAAAAAAAGAAGAAGGAATTAAGAACATGAATATTCTTAGAAAGGGGATCTGAGAGTAGAAATTCAGCTGAGCCCATAGTTTCACAGGAAGTGAGTGAGGAAGAGAAAACACCCTCTATAACTGATACTCTCCTCATGATCAGGGGCTGTGTTGGTATCGCCTCTGCATTCCCAATGTGTCAGTATCAGGCACCCCAAAAGCATTCACTGAACTGATCAATTGTCAACCAATATTCTTTCAAATCCTAACCACCACGCTCTTCTCTAATGAGGATTCACTTCTTTACTCCTTCAAGAATGCTTGTCAGATTCTTCTGAAACACCTTGAGCCCATCATTAAGAAAAATCCAGAAGGTACCTGCAAAGACTGGGTAAGTGTTCCACTCTGTCTGTTACTACAAATGAGAAAGCAAACCAAACCTGTGCTGAGAGCGCTGTGGTAGTGCACACACGCACCACGTAGAGTCAGACCTAGGAGTGGATTTCTGTGAAACGGCAGGATCACCAGGTTGATACAGCTGCTCCATGATGTGTCCCAGGTATGAGTGGAGAGAGAGCACAGGGAACCGCATCGCTGAGAGGAGGAACAGAAGTGTATGAAGAATTACCAGAGGCCTTACCTCTTTTCTTTCTTAAATAAGAAAGAAAAGACTGAGCCTTCCTAAGCCATAAAAATGTGATATTTGGGGAGGGAGGAAGAAAACTAAAATGCCTAATTGCTACTGAATATATCTCAAGGGAAAAGACTTGTTTAATCCAACTTTACAATGTCCTATATCTTATTTCATTAGAACAATTATCTCACACTTGCACACACACTTACCAGAGTTCTAACACTTAGAAATGAAGCTCCAAATATCTTGTGAACTAAGCCCCTACATCACAGATGTGCAGCAAGATTCTATTTTACTTGCTTAATTTAGATTTCTGAACTGAATCAGAAGGAAACTGTTAGTGCACTAGCTGAGGAGAAAAAAATATTAGGATGGGTTCTATTATTGGTAACAAAGCACCAGTAACAATTGTCAGATGTCAATTCTGATATACAGAATATTTTCCTTCTCACCTATCAGATGGTATGTTTATTTTATTCTGACTAAATATGCCCATTCTGCACATAGAAACTGCTTTTGAACAGAGTCAGTCTTTCAGCCACTGGATCCTCCAGGTAAAAATTACAATAATGCCTTGACTTGGCTAAGAAATTATGAGGCCATCAAATCACTCTGGGCCTCAGTTCCTTCATTTGTAAAATAAGTTGGTTTTTTTTTTTTATAAATTTTATTTTTATTTATTTATTATTTTTGGCTGTGTTGGGTCTTTGTTGCTGTGTGCGGGCTTTCTCTAGTTGCAATGAGTGGGTGCTACTCTTGTTCCGGTGTGCAGGCTTCTTATTGCGGTGGCTTCTCTTGTTGCGGAGCACGGGCTCTAGGCGCGCGGGCTTCAGTAGTGTGACTCATGGGCTCAGTAGTTGTGGCTCGTGGGCTCTAGAGCACAGGCTCAGGAGTTGTGGCGCACGGGCTTAGTTGCTCCGCGGCATGTGAGATCTTCCTGGACCAGGGCTCGAACCCGTGTCCCCTGCATTGGCAGGCGGATTCTTAACCACTGCGCCACCAGGGAAGCCCGTAAAATAAGTTTTTATTATGTGATCCTTAAGGTTCCTTCTAGGCCCCCAAATTCCATGACTTTGAATAGGCCTTTGAGCTATGTCCAAAGAAATATTAAATAATAAAAATACCCCTATTTGGTAAAAAAATAAATAAACATGACTTACGATGTCTAATCGTTATTTACTATTCTTTACTATGAGTAGTAATATCATTAGAAATAAGTTGCAACTCAATTTTACACATCTCCCTCTCTTTACCATAAAACTTTTCTATTTTGAAGCTCCTTGCTGGGCAAGAGAGATGGATAGGATGCTTAATTTAGACTTCTGAACTCAGTCAGAAGGAAATTGTTAGTGTATTAGCTGAGGAGAAAAAAATATTAGAATGGGTTCTATTGTTGGTAACAAAGCAAAAGAGATGGAGGGATGGATAGGATGGATAGGACGGTCATCACCAGGCATCCTGGGTGCAGTGCCTGGCAGCGGGAGGCCCTCAGTAGATGCACGTTAATTAAATGAGGCACAAAGAGGGGAGCTGATTGTCAAACGCAGGAAGTGTATGACATTAGTTTTACAATCAAATGAAACAAGCCAACAAACCACACACCCACACACACACACACACACACACACAGACACACACACACGTATAGAAAATCCTTATGAAGAAAGGAGGTAATGGCCAGCCCAGTGCCCTGTACGTAATAAGTTCCAAATACTTGAGTTCAGTTATCCAAGAAGAGGGCAAATCAGCCCTCTAGCTGGGTCCATCTTCCATTAATAAACACATCGAATTACCGGCCCTTTCTCACCAGCCCTGAATTACCATCAGTCCCCTATGAGTTTGGTTAGCGCAATCTAGGGGGTCCCTCTGGGAACCCTAATAAAAATCAATTGAGGTTTTCAACGTGCAGATCTAAAAGTCAAACCTTAAACCCTCAAGATGCAGACACCCTGTGAGGTCTGGACCGGAACAGATTGTTGGCTTCTCTCTTTTTGGCATCCTAACTGCAGCACAAAGCATATCCTCTTTAAAAATGGAGGCAAGTGTTAGTGTTGCTGTAAGGAGCTAGACTGTAAATATGGGTAACTTAAAAGCAGTCGCAATGAACATCAATCAAATCAAATGCTGTCATTAAAACTTTGGTAAATTTAAAACAAATCAACATTGTTTGCGCCCCCCTCCCAAGCTAAAGGGCTTTATTTCTTCCATCAGGGGCTACAAGGCCTTCGTGGACTGGGAGAAGGGAAAAGGAGACCCTTTTTCCTACTATGTCTATGGAGCAGACTGTTCCGAGGTTGAAACTGACCGCCTGACAGGAGCTCCCAAGGTAAGTCATTTGACAACTTTCCTCTTAGCAAGTAAAAACAACAGCAACAAAATTATGTTTACACTAATAGCCCAATTTCATTATGTAATACTTGTACAATAAGGACAAGATTCTTTCAATTCCATGGGAATGTCTAGAAATTCAGCTTTATCCTGAATTTCCACTCAGAAAGAAGTACAGAAGGAATTGCTCATGACAGCCTAAAATGCATTAAATTTTTTATTCCATTTCAGACAAAATTACTTTCCAAAGTTTTTTTTTTTTTCAAAAAATGGGTCTATTCCTAAAGGAAGGTCAAGTTATCTATCTGACTAGGTAATTTAGTAAATTGTCTTGAGTAAAAGTTTTGAAAGCACATAGCAATGTGATATCCCCCCAAAGTCAATTATCCCAAAGGTACTACTGGTCCTAAAGAAATAGACTGGGGGAGAGGGAAGGGCAGGTAATTAAAATAATTTTTGTGTTTACTATTTAATTGAGTATCCAAAAAAAAAAAAAACCCTTATTGGAGATAGGGAGTCATATTTAACCAAAAACTAATAACTTCCACCATAAAGGATAAACCCCAGGTACCATTCTAGAAACAGAGAGATTACAGAAACCTTAAATAGAATATAGTATAATCCAAAGTATAGGAAATTTACGGGATGGACCGATGACACATCTAAATTCCATACACTAATTATTCTAACATCACCTTGAACCATCTTGCCCCAAAATAGAAATGGTCAGTTCATGTAAAAATGGGAAGGACTTTGCAAATACTGACCTATAAATTTTATCAAAATGTCTTTTATTGCCCCATTGTTGGTTAACTTGCCCACTGCTTAAATATTACATAAATAAGATAAAAATACAATAAATGAAGGGATGTCTGGAGAGCAGCTGCCCTCACATTCCACTCAAGTTTATCCTTAGGACACATTAATATTATGTCTCCATCTTCATTCTAGATCATTGTGAAGAAGTAAACTCATGAAATTAGGATCACAGATTACTCACATGATTATTTTAAAACTTGTGTTTCTGGATGTTTTTCACGTCCTGGCACACATAGACAGTGATAATATTTGCACAGCATACTGTTGCAAACAAGGAAGTCATGTTGGCAGGCGACCAGCCTGGGTGCCCTGCCCCAGGACCTCCGAAAGCCTGTGTCAGTATCTTGGCACCCCTGTAACCCATTTGAGGCTCTACACTAGGTGGGAAGCTGTTTTTAGAAATCAACTAGCTGTCTGATCCTCCACCTTAAAAGGGATGTTGCCAGATTTAGCAAATAAAAATATAGGACTCCCAGTTAAATTTGAATTCCAGATAAACAACAAACCATTTTCTGGTATAAATATGCTCCATGCACTATATGGGACATACTTATTTTATCTGGCAATTCCACCTGAGGGTCCTGGTAGAAATCCCAGAAGAAATGAACCTCATGGAGATCTTCCAGAATTTGGGGTGCCAGAAAAGTTAAGATTTGGTCTTCCCTGTGCCTTCCTTATTATGGCTTAAGGTTCAGTCATTTCAGTATCACTTTGGTCCCTTGAAATAGTTTATTCTTTGAAGAGGCAAAACTTATTTTTTTTTCTTTAAAGGAATTCCTTTATTTTTATTTGTTATTTATTTATTTTTGGCTGTGTTGGGTCTTCGTTTCTGTGCGAGGGCTTTCTTTAGTTGCGGCGAGCGGGGGCCACTCTTCATTGCGGTGCACGGGCCTCTCACTATCGCAGCCTCTCTTGTTGCGGAGCACAAGCTCCAGACGCGCAGGCTCAGTAGTTGTGGCTCACGGGCCCAGTCGCTCCGCGGCATGTGGGATCTTCCCAGACCAGGGCTCGAACCCGTGTCCCCTACATTGGCAGGCAGATTCTCAACCACTGCGCGACCAGGGAAGCCCAAAACTTACTTTAAAGAGGAATCAGAGAAATGACAGGCCTTATTGCTGATGGCTATTTGTGGTGGTTGAACTAAACCATCTGAAGATTCAGCTAGTGCACAGCCATCTCTTCCCATTTTCCAATACCTATAATGCAACGTACACCAGGTTTCAACATGGAAATAAGTTGAAAACTCACTCTGGGGTGTGTCTAATCTCGTGCCCTATCCAGGTTGAGAATGGACGAAGGCTGGTCTCAGTGCCCATAGTAGGTTGTCTGAGAGGCCAATGGTTGAATCAAAAGAGAATTTCCCATTCAAAGAGCTAGAAAGTAGGAGCCCAGGTATTGGGCCTAAACAGTGAATGATGATGTTGGAACAAGCACCGGACGTTGGGGAGAAGGAAAGCCCAGAGATATTCCTGAGATAGACCACAGGCATATAGGGCTTTCTGTGGCTCCTTCACAGCCTGCATGCACATGCCCAGTGACACAACAGAAGGGCCAGATTCGTGTGATTTTTCTCAGGGAAGGAAGTAAATTGGTCTCAACATTCGCCCTTAATACACCCAAGATCTTGCAAATCCCCAAATTCATACAAGCCGCTGTGGCTACCTGATTTCCTCAATAAAACGGCAATAATACCACCTACAGTGAACCATTATGAGGACTAGATGAGCTCATGATTATATTAGAACAAATCCAGGCTGAGAATCAGATGAACAATCAGGCTCAATTATTTACTTAGAGACGCTCAAACACACCAACATGCCGTGGCTTTGGAGTCACTTGAGAGGAATCAAAACCACGAATGCAGAAGACCTTCTGGGGTCACTGACAGTCCTAGCACTAAATCTGAAGAGCTTAGCAGATGTCTTGTCACCTCTAATGTTGATGGGGTTCAATGCAGTACTAATTAACCAGCCCGAGTCCTGGAATAAATTGGGACCATTTGAATAAACCTTAAAATAGTATTTTTAATTCAAGTTCTCATGGTCAGGTAATTTTAACTCTGGCAGAAAATCAGAACAGACATCGTCATGGATGCATGTTGCAGTCTAAATCCGGCCACTGATATTGGGCAGGTAGGTGCTGGCCCACCAAGATGGGTGCCGCTTCCTGAGAGCCATTGTGGGGTATGTAAAGGCCTTCTAAAAACCACACAATGTCACAGAGCTTGACATTTTCCCTTCAGATTGAAGGTTCATTTATTCAGGGAATGGGCCTTTATACCACTGAAGAGGTGAAATATTCCCCAGAAGGTGTCCTGTACTCTCGAGGCCCAGATGAGTACAGAATTCCAACCATCAGCGATGTCCCAGAGGAGTTTAATGTCTCCATGTTGCCATCATCACAAACCCCACTAACCATCTATTCATCCAAGGTAAGCATCCAAACCTACTACTGCACAATGTGATGGATCAGGTAGCTTGGTAAATGAAAGCAGGTGGATGAAATACAAGATAACGGTCAACGGTTATCAGGACCCAATCCCGATAAACTGTTACAATTTGGAGATGAATCACCTAGAGAAAAGTGAGATTCAGAAAAGATAAATGATCTGCCCAATGGCAATCCTGGGATTTTATTTATTAATATTCTTTTTCACTGAAAACTCTAAAATTCAGCAAGAAGCTTTGATTTGATAGAATAACATTTTCACTTAAGACATTCTCACTTAAGAACCTGAAGACTGAAATATTAAATGGGATTGAAGGCACGATGCTACTGAAATCTTAGAAATCAGCGGCAGCATGGACAGAATCCCGGACTGAGGGCTCAGAAGACCTGGATTCCTGCCCAGCTCTACCAGTTCCCTATGATGTTAAGCAAACCACTCACCTCTGAGGGACCCAGAGTCCTCAGTCATACTGAGAAATGGATCTAAAGCAGCGTTTCTCAACTGGGGGAGGGGGGATATTTGGCTCCCACAGGGAACATCTAGCAAATGTCTGGAGACATTTCTGGTTGTCACAACTGGGGGAAAATATTACTACTAGTGGGTAGAGGCCAGGAATGCTGCTAAACGGCCTTCAATGCACCAGACAGTACCCAACAAGAAATTATCTGGTCCAAAATGTCAATACTGCCAGGATACAAAGACACCAACCCTGAGTAATTGCTAAAGTAGTGAAATTGCGAATTAAAGGTCAGAATTTGTTTGCACTGCTGTATGCAGATTATGTGAAAACTACCCTTGGAGTAGAAACTTCATTTAGGTTTGAGATGCATTGTTAAGTTTTTCTTTAAAATCCTTTGGGTGACTTCTTACTAGGGGTAGCAAATTGATAGCTTTTAAAAAATGAGTTCACATATATCTGCTGGAATTTTACCATTTCCAAACTGGATCCCACTTTCAGCCCAGAAACTCCTCTGGGCATATGGTAATGAGGGTGAAGGTATGGGGGTGGGGCACAAATTTGAAAGGAAAAACAATCAGCAGCACCTTTGGATCCTCACTGGGTTGGAAATCACTCAAAAGGGAAAAGGCAAAAGGAAGCTCAGAGCCCAGCTTTCAGTTGGACGAGAGTAATAAGCAGGCCCTTGAGTCCCTGTGTTTGCGGCCAGTCACTTACAGGCAGGCATTCAGGGAAACCACGGGTTTGCAGGTGCCTTCATGGAGTGCACTGTGTAATAATAAGAGGAACCTACCAGGTACCAGGCACTGTGCTAGGTGCTTTTGCACTTCCTGAACCTCGTGACACCCTGTAAAGTAGGTATCATTGCCTAAGTTTCACTGATAAAGGAACAGGGGCTCAGAGAGGTGATCTCACCCAGAGAAACACAGGGAGTAAGGGCCAGGATACAGACTCCATCTCTCCAGCTCAGGGGTTGCAGATTGGGGGCCCACTGGTAGAATCTAGCCTGCAGTGTTTTCAAAGGTCAGGGAATCTTACATTAAAATACGAATTTCTAAATTCTCTTGAAAAATGGGATGTTCTGGTAATTTGGACTACATTCCTGAAAAACAACAATTAGCTAGAGCTGAAGGACAGCTGCCCCTTTAGACAGGCCACAGAGTTATCACTACTACACCACAATTCCCACTATTCCTTATTGTCCTTCATCTGCCCACATCATTCATTTACATTACCTTATGGTTCCTTACATATGCTAAGCCTGCAACTCATCATCTGGTACCAAAGTGTGTACTCTTTCCTCTAGAGCACCTTGCCTCCCCTGACCCTGGAGTCATAATGCGGCTCATGAAGTTGTCCAGCTCAGTCCACTGAATGTGCTTTTTAAAATAGGGTATCGTCCCCTCACCCAACACACACACACACACACACACACACACACACACACCCCTTTCCTATAGAACGAAGATTTAACCCACACAGGATTTTTGAAAAGGGAAGTTCAGGCAATACTAGGATTTTTGAGTACTCAAGCTTCATTCAGTCAGTCAGTCAGTCAACAAACAATTATTGGAAATTATTGTGTGCAAGACACTGTGCTAGGAGTTGGGGATACAATGGTGAAAAAGATCTGTCCCTCACCTACAGTGGCTTGTGGTTTAGTAATAGAAGCTTCTAAAACAAATGTGTTTTTTTGCAGCATCTGGGAGTGTCTGGGGTGTTCCTGGGGTCATCGGTGTTCTTCACCGTCACTGACGCTGCGGCTCAGCACACAGAGAAGGAGACATAGCTGAGGACTTCACAGTGAAGAGCCCAGCGGCCCCAGAATGGGCTCGAATGGCCTGTGCAGATAGGTTCACAGAGATGCTATGGAATTACTGTTTATTTTCCTAAAAGGTGATTTTTCTACTTCCTGCTCCTTAGACCACTCAGGTAAATTTAAAAGCTAATGTGTGGGGCTTCCCCGGTGGCGCAGTGGTTGAGAATCTGCCTGCCAATGCAGGGGACATGGGTTCGAGCCCTGATCTGGGAAGATCCCACATGCCGCGGAGCAACTGGGCCCGTGAGCCACAATTGCTGAGCCTGCGCGTCTGGAGCCTGTGCTCCGCAACAAGAGAGGCCGCGACAGTGAGAGGCCCGCGCACCGCGATGAAGAGTGGCCCCCGCTTGCCGCAGCTAGAGAAAGCCCTCGCACAGAAACAAAGACCCAACACAGCCATAAATAAATAAATTAATTAATTAATTTAAAAAAAAAGCTAATGTGTGTCTAATCAAATTATAAGAGCACATTATAAGATATAAGCTAATCAAAGTACAAGATGATAAAAATAAATCACACAAATACCTTTAGTACATGTCGTAATTTTAACTTTATAAAAAGCATTTCCCTATCTGTTATGTAATTTGATCATCTGGGCAATCCTGTAGTAGGATAATTTATGGTGCCTCAAAAACTAATAGCTAAATGTGAAATAACTGACTGATTTCACAAAACTGTTCTAAGCATTCCCTCCCTCTGTCCTACCTAATCTATCCAATTCTTCAACAAAAACAAACACAAAAAATAACCCAGATCATGGAGAAGTATTTGATAATGCCACTTTCCATGTTTCCTATACAAATATAGAGTACACACAGTCTGTCCTTCATTTAGGAAACATGTTATCTCATGACCCGCTGCTGCTTTTCTACTTCATTCCATTTCATGACAGTGCCTCCCAGCCCGGGGGCGAGGACTCAGGATCCATCTGCTAGATACACATGCACACAGCAATGCCAACCTGCTGACCGTGGCAGACACACAGCGTTGGGTAGGTCACTGAGCCCACCCTGTGTGGATTTCTTCATAGCTTCTTAATATCAACAATAACGGTAGTTTGCATTGACTGAGCACTGCACTCAATATTTTACAGATTATCTCATTACTCATTCCTACAACTCTATCAGGTAACTATGATGATTTTCTTCATTTTACTATTGAGGAAACTAAGGTATAGTACTTTACCCAAGGTCAAGATTCAAGCTCAGACCGTCTGGCTCCAGTAGAAGTATATTGCCTCCTAGAGAGAAAAGAATTGATTCTCTACTTCTTAAAAGAAATGTGTATTTTCATATCTATATTAAAAGAAGCCCAAATACTTAACTGACCTCTTCAAAACAGCCAGCCGTAGAGTGAAAGAATAAAGTGACCCAGGATTTAGGAATATTGCTTAAAGGAATATGTCATAATTACTCATTTCCTTTCCCTACATGATCCAGTCCTCTTCCCATCTCCAGATCTGACTCAGCATTTCTTGGACTCCAATAATACTGACCACCCAGGATTTTTCTCTGTCCCCTCAGGCTGACGCTCAGCTGATTGCACTGACCACAGAAAGAATTCCAATTACCTGCCTTGGGCCAGTCCCTCCTCAGATGGCCAAGACCAGGGAATCAGCCCTCCTCCACTCCGGAGCTCCTTCTCTGGGCTGATTTTGGCCTGGAGAGCCATGTCTGCCTATTCCCAGCAGCACCAGTGACATGGTAACTGCAGAATCGTGTGATCTTCACCCCAAAAGCACAAGCACTTCTGACCTTTAAACAAAAGTTCTTGATTGTCTTTGGCAGTAATAAATATCCTTTTCTGGAATGGGGCAGGTTAGGGAACCCAAAAAACACAACACAACAGAAAGATACTTCTAATCTTCTTTTCTTGCCTGGGCTCAACATTTTCAGTCCTCAATTGTCCCTGCTTTCAGAAAATTAATTCCTTTGTTTCCAAGATTTCAGGCCATTTTTCATAGTCCAACGGTCTGGCAAAGTCACTCTGTCACATGCAACGGTAAGAAGTGAATCGCTTTGATTTCATTCACTGTTTGAAACTCAGCCTATCGGCTACCTGGTCCATGTAATGAGGCCATATTTTCTCCCCAGTCTGATGGTTTCTTGATAAGATTAGTTAAATGTCTTCATGGATATAAATCATCTACTAATTTGTACACCCACCAATCAAATGCTCAGAGTCAATGTGAGAGTAATCTACCATTTTCTAAAATACTCATAAATGGATGCATGGCCTCTAAATATCACCTCTTATGTTATAATCTATATTTCATATTATAAACCTCATTTTTGTAACAAGTATTTTTTATCTTCATAAAAGTCACACATGTCCATTATGGAAAAATTAGAAAACGCTGAAAAGAATAAGATGAAAGTTAAAATCACCCATAATCCCACTCACCAGAAAGAGCCATAACCATTTTTGGTGATATATATATACACATACACACACACACACACACATAAACACATTTTTAACCATATTTTAATTCTTACAGGTTTATATGTACAAAATATCTTATTTATGTATTCATTTTACAAAATTGGGATATCCCTGACATAAATGTTTAAAAAGATTTGAACAGTTTAATTGGGAGTTACTCAGTTGAGCCTTCATCCACAGGAAGTCTGGATTGAGAAGATAATTTTCCCATGCAATATCACTCAAAAATATAGTTGCTTAAACCCAAAAAGAAAATACCTGGCCAAAGTTGTTTATCCCCAAAACTCATAATCTTTATTTATGGCCACTGGAATAAGTTTTGGAGGCAAGAGCAGGGCAGAAGTTTTAACTTCTTAATAATAAGCCTCTTGTTATTAAGGCTACTTAGAACATGTTGAGAAAGACCATTTATCTTTCATTCTCATCCTGACCCACAATATTCCTAGCCATTCCACTGACCTCACATATATTTGAATCAATGAGAATATAGGCTTCTTCAAATTCTTGACAAGACTTCAGTGAGCCAAGCGTTTCTCTGTTCTGGCCTGCAGATCCCCTCTCCTCAGCTGTACACCAACAGAGGAGAAGCCAGCCTTGAGTGGGGCCTCCCAAGAGAGACAAAGAGGAGGAAGTCCTGACTCTTAATTTAACAGAGAGAACCAGAAACACACAAAACATAGATTCTTCTGCCACTTCCTGTCACAGGAAATGTCAATACTCCTTCATCCATATAGTAACACAAACCAGAAACCTTGGACTTGGCCTGACATTTCTCTCCCTCATACTCAGTAGCTAGTCCTTCACCATGCCCCTAACAATCTTTTCCACCAGTCTATTTCCTCCACTTCTAACCACTACGTCACTCATTCATTAAACAAACATTTGCTGAGTATCTAATAGGTGCCAGGAATTGATCTGGGTGCTGGGAATACAGCAGCGAATGAAACAGAGAGTGATCTCTACCTTCAAGAAGCTTATTTTCTAGAGACTCTAAGTCCAACTACCATCTCTCTAGCCTGGGTCAAAGCAGCCTCCTAACTGGTCTCCTTACACCCACTGCAACGTGGTGTGACAAATATGATCATGTCACTCTAGCATGTACACAGGCGAAAAGGTTCCCATTGATCTTAGGATAAAGATAAACCTGTTTACATCGCCCTGCCAAACCTATAAACCTGCGAAGTCCAGCATGGCCGGCCCCCACCCACTTCTCCAGCCACACGGGGTTCCCTACCTCACCCTGTCTCTCCACATTCGTTACATTTGCTTTCTGTCTGTTCCTCATGTCAAGGACAGAGGCCTCCACCAGCCCTTCCCACTGTGTGGAACCATTTTCTTGCTTTTCCTTATCTGGCTAACCCCCTACTCACCTTTCATATCTTAATCAAATTTCATATCTTCAATCAAATTCATATCTTAATCAAATCAAATTAAATGATACTTTCCTTCTCGCATAGTTTGAGGTACGAAGAGTATAGTGGTGAACTAGACTCAAAGGCGCCTTCTCTCTAGTTGTTTATGGTATAGCAGAGGGGGAAGACAAACAATTACTGTAAATTATAAGCGCTTGCCTAACTGTGGGTTATCCCTGTGTGTCAATAGAACAAACTGTTCTAACTTAACCTTTTCTTACAGTCAAAGGGGTATGAGATGTGGCCCCAGCTTTGATCATTTATCATGCAATTATTCATTCATCTAGCATACTTATTCAGCCCTTTCCATGTACCAGGCACTGCTGGTAACTAAAAAAATAGTGAGATAGTCAATCTCTGCCATATGGAACCTACATTCTGTTGGGGAAACCAGACAGTAAACAAATAAAGAAACACACAATTTCAGGTGGTGATAAATACTGTGAAGCAAAATAGAAGAGTAGGGGGCTAGCTTGTGATAGAGAGATTATTTTAGATTATTAGAGAAGTTTTCTCTGGAGTATTTACATTTGAGCCGAGGCCTGTATGAAGTGGGGGAGCAAGCGTTTACGCTTGCTGGTTATGGTGTGTTCCAGGCAGAGAACAGCTAGTGCAAAGGCCCTGTGGCAGTTTCAATGGATTCAAAGTAGCCTGGGACTAAGTAGTCCTCAAAAATGGCCTTCTTCATAAGTTTCTGATCTTGACTCCCTGGTGGAAAAAAACTTGTAACTGAAAGGCTGCAGTTGTTGTTCTCCGTGGCAGAGAGATAAATGAAGTAGAAATATGTGGTCAAGCAACTTTATCTTCACATCATCAGGGTGAAACCTGGATAGTCCTTATCCAATCAGCAGTTTCCTGGCAACTAGCCCCTATCACAGTGCAGGTCTACTGCTTCAGATCTTTCGAAACTACAGTTCATTCACACAACAGGCCTCCTGAAATTGTTATAGCCTGGCTCTTGACACAGACCAGTTTCTTTAAAGCACCTTGGAGCAAATCTGAGCCTGTATTAGCATTTACATTTGGTCGAACTCCAATGTGGTTTTTTAGTTGAGATATATAATGCTTCACACTGGCATACAATATTGTACTATTGAAAAAAAAATTTTTTTTGAGAAATATAGATACTAACACTATTTGTATTTGGCCTTTGAATACTTTTGTCAAAAGAATTTGTTCTGACAAGTAAGAAGGTGAGACGGTCAGGTCTGTGTACTAGAACATGAGCATTGGAAAATCCCAAACCTCCTCTTATAACAAGCTTCTTATAATCATAAGGTAAATAAAAACCAGCATATAGCTACTTCTTAAACAGAAATCAGGGTCAGACGTTCAGTATTTTTCCTTTGGAATTAAGTAAAATAATGCATGTAAAAATACTGTGTAAATACAAGTCACCATGTAAATATTACAGTTAAGGTCTCCACCTAATACCTATAACTGTTAATGACGTTTTTCAAAATATGCCTCTCCCAAAGGCTTAAAAAGTGTTTTCCACATTAAATCAAGTTGAACTGCTGAGGGCAGAAGAAACAGCCCTTAAGATTTAGCAGCCTCTTTTTCACGGGTAATTGACTTTAAGCATCAAGGAAAAGCAGACATATGTAAGAAGGCTGGAGCATTTTTGTTATAAAAATTTCTGCAGTTTGAATAATCATATCAAAAGTTGTTTGTTTTTTTTTTACCAGTGTGGCTTTGGTAACCTTGATCAGAGTTGTTGATTTTTGCTCTAATCCCTTTCTTAGGTGGTTAACTCTTGGTCGGAACAGTGTTGCTGGTGATAGTTTCTGCTCTGAGCCCAACAGAGCAGCCTGGCTTAAACAGATACCACAAGAAATATCATTTCTATACAAAATTTCCTTTTTGGTGATGGGAGAAAGAAAAATGTATTTACTGGAAAATGTATTTTGTGTAGTCATTTAAAATTCCACAAGAATAAAAATGAAATTTCCTTTAAAGGTATACAGAAAATGCCTAATTAACACTTTCAAATTAGGACCTTCCTTAGAAACAAGGATTTCATTTTTTTAAAAATCTTTAGGATTCAGAGACATGAAGGGTTCCACAACCTTAAAAATTAGAAAAATACTGCTTTGGAGAACTTGTCCTGCCCTGTTATTCTATAACGTTGGCGAGTGTCTTGTTTCTAAAGACATTTACCTTCCCCACTTTGAAAACCTAAAACCTACCAATGGGGAGAGGGCCTGGGGGAGGGGCATTAAGATTAAGAGACACAAACTACTATGTATAAAATAAATAAGCAACAAGAATATATTATACAGTACAGGGAAATATAGCCACTATTTTGTAATAACCTTAAATGGAGTATAATCTATAAAAATATTGAGTCACTATGTTGTACACCTGAAACTAATAGAACATTGTAAATCAATCTATACTTCAATTAAAAAAAAAAACTAAAAAAAAAGGAAAACCCTAAAACAGCCTCCTTCCACCTGCTCTCCTCCCTCTACATCACTAGCACCCGTGTCTCATTTTCCCTCCCTGCCTCTTTTGCATTTCTAGGTACACAGACTCTGAGAGCTGGCAGCATTCAAAGTGCCACCTGTTCAGTGCAGTAAAGGAAGCCCTTCCTGCCAGATGAAAGAGGAAAGGCATGTGAACATTTCCTGTGCTGTGGCCAGCCTGCTTTACCTGCACTGTCCTTGGCTGGTTTGACCCCAAACACTAGTCCCCAACCCCATATCCTATGCATACACAGCCTTGCATTTCTCCGGGCAGGGGGAGATGTCCTGACAGTCCTACAAGCCTGCATTCTTTTTCCTTACGGTTTTGGAACCTACCCCGATAATGTGTAGAAACACACAGTCTCCAGCCTGTTCTGCTGAAAGCTGAGCCACAGACAATTGGCAGGGCCTTAAAGCAGCACAAACATACCTCAGTCACATGGATTCTGTGAGATGGAGCACAGACTCAGGAGGCTCAGAGCGGAGGCTGCCGCAGAGCCTTCCTCAGAACACCGAGCCTGTGGTCCTGCTCCCATGAGATGCACACACACTCAGACGGGTGGGACACACATGCACACACACCTACATACACCTACATGCACACACACTCAGACAGGTGTGCACTCGCCCATTCTTCACCACATCCTCCTCCTACCTCTCACGCTGTCTTGGAAGAGGTTTTGTTGTGAAACTGGTTTCACGTTGAACATGCTTATTCCAGGATGCAATATGTGGTGACAGCTCACACAGTGACCTTTCTTACTACTGAAGGGGATTATCTGATACTGTTAGTGAATGTATATATATATATATATATTTTAATATTTATTTCTTTATTTATTTGTATTTGGTTGTGCTGGGTCTTAGTTGCAGTAGGCGGACTCCTTACTTGTGGCATGCATGTGGGATCTAGTTCCCTGACCAGGAATCGAACCCAGGCCGCCTGCCTTGGGAGCTCGGAGTCTTAACCACTGTGCCACCAGGGAAGTCCCAGCGAATGTGTATTTTTGCATCTAAAAATTCTCCTACCTGGTCTCTGGAAGGTTACTCCTTTAGTCTGGTAAAGCTGGAGGCATCCTGGAATAAACATATTTAATGTGGAACCAGGGAGGGAATAAGTGATGCGGAATGGGAAAAAGGAAAAAGGTAGCCATCTTACCAGGTCAGGGAAAGGAGTTATGACACACTTTTTTAGCTTTGTGATTAAGACATGGCCCTGGAGCCAAAGGGACCTGGGTTGCAATCCCAGCCCTACCTTTGATGATTTATTTAACCTCTCTGATCATTTAGTTTCTTTATAAAATGAGGGGAGACGTTTGTGGAGAGAATAATTCTAGTTTCTTTACAGCATTGTTATAAGGTTTGAATAAGAACCATGAAAAGCATTTAGCAGTTGTCACACATAGTAAATAGTCAATATACATTGATGATGATGATGATTGAGTCAGAAGTCCCCAAGGCTATCTTCAGTTTCGATGTTTCAATGATGGACTCACAGAACTCAGAAAGCTGTTATATTCATGGTGATGGCTTATTACAGTGAAAGGATACAGATTAACATCAGCAAAGGCAAAGGCACATAGGGCAAAGTCCAGGAGAGACCAGGTGAGGCTTCCAGTTGTCTTCTTCCAGTGGAGTCACACAGATAGCACCTACTTTTCCCAGCAACAATGTGGGAGAAGATACACAAAGTATTGCCAGCCAGGGAAGCTCAGCTGAGCCTTGGTGTCCAGGAGTTTTATTAGTGATCAGTCACATAGACAGAGGTCACCTGCATAGCTGACCTTAGTCATTCAGTGTCCAGGCCTTCCAGAGGTCAAGTGATATCACATGGCCCAAGGCCTCAGGTAAACAAAGACACTCCCATAAGGCAGGATATTTTGAGGGCTGAGGTGTTATCTCCCACGAACTGGTCAAGAGCTAACCCTTTCTTAGGAATGTGCAGAGTTGGGACAATGGAGCCTCCTGAATTCATCCTTTACTGCACAATGAGGATGATTAACAATCCTGGATTGATGACACTAGGCCTTGAAACCAGTGAGACTGGGCACAGATGTATCTCAGAAGATTTAACTAAAAGTGGAATCAGTCTTGACAGCCATAGTGATATATTGCCTTAATCATAGCTATCAAGAACCAACCAGGATGAGACTTTCCTAGTGGCGCAGCAGTTAAGAATCCGCCTGCCAATGCAGGGGACACAGGTTCGATCCCTGGTCAAGGAAGATCCCACATGCCGCAGAGCAACTAAGCCCATGCGCCACAACTACTGAGCCTGTGCTCTGAGAGCCTGCGAGCCAGAACTACTGAGCCCGCATGCCACAACTACTGAAGCCTGCGCACCTAGAGCCTGTGCTCCGCAACAAGAGAAGCCACCGCAATGAGAAGCCCACGCACTGCAATGAAGAGTAGCCCCCACTCGCTGCAACTAGAGAGAAATCCCACGCGCAGAAACAAAGACCCAACGCAGCCAAAAATAAATAAATAAGTTTACATACATATATATATATATATATATATATATATATATATATATATATATATATATATTTAAAAAAAAAAAGGAACCAACCAGGGAGAAAGAGGAGGAAGGAGGAAGGGAATGATGGCCCCAAACAAGGGAGAAGTTAAAGGGAACATCAGCCAGGGCCAGTGAAGAGCAGTTTAAGTCCCAGAGCTGGGATCCTTGAGAAAAAAGGAAAGTTGTGTCCTCACTCAAGGAGCTAGGGAGTGGATGAGACCCAAGAAGGCTGGGGTAGCTAGAGAATAAGCATTGATCTGAGTCCCAAAGTAGAAGGGTACCCCAGGAAACCAGGTCTAGTGAGAAGAATAGGAAGCAGGTTTTAGAAGAGACTAAAAATTGCCATCACCTTTAGCAGAAGAGTTGACCTGAATCTACCTCAGATGAGACTGAGGCGCTTTGTCCTGCATCCAGCCCAGCCCAGGTGGAACAGGCTGATTCTCAATAAAGATAGCCAAGTAACTCCCAACGAAGCAGTTAGGTAGAGAATAAGGGAAGTCCCTTTGAGGAGGGCAAACTAGCCCTCCATTTACGTTTCAATACAGATTAAGAGCAAACAGTAAGAATAAAGCTTGTAAAGGTATCCTGGGGGTCGGGCTGTGTTTTTATTTGTGTTTGTTGTCGTCTTTTTGTATTTTTGTGAACTAAATATCAGGAGACAAGCTTTCCGGAATCTTCATAACTTTTCATTATTTATGGGAAGTTTTTTTATGTTTTTAACACCTTTGTAACTAAAAGTCAACTCTGCAAGCAAAAAACGTGACGGCAGCGGAGGCGGGGAATGTACCTCCTGCTTGTTCTGCTTTTCGGCCAAACCTAAGAGGGAGAATTCCCAGCAGAGACAGGAGTTGAGGACCACAAGGAAGATTTGTGTGTACCACACAAATCATTTGGCTAAATGTGTAGACAGGGCTGTTCTCGGATCACTGCAAAGGAGTCTGGGTCTAAAGGCTCCAAGCAACACTCAGCCTAACCACATTCCCCTTCCTGTTCTCCTCCCCCAAACGTTTTCATAGGATTTATAATTCTCTTTGGGATTCACATCTGAGAAGCAGAGAAGATAGGTAACGAATCCAAGTGCGCTCTTTTTTTTTTTTTTTTTTTTTTTTTTTAAACATTTTAAATTTTATTTATTTATTTTTGGCTGTGTTGGGTCTTCGTTTCTGTGCGAGGGCTTTCTCTAGTTGCGGCAAGTGGGGGCCACTCTTCATCGCGGTGCGCGGGCCTCTCACTATCGTGGCCTCTCTTGTTGCGGAGCACAGGTTCCAGACGCGCAGGCTCAGTAATTGTGGCTCACGGGCCTAGTTGCTCCGCGGCATGTGGGATCCTCCCAGACCAGGGCTCGAACCCGTGTCCCCCGCATTAGCAGGCAGACTCTCAACCACTGCGCCACCAGGGAAGCCCCAAGTGCGCTCTTAATTAGCAACATTACAGGTAGCAGAGATGACAACACTGGCCCACTGTCTTTTCAGAGTTGTCACTTGAAAGGAGTGGTACAGTCCCGTTCCCCAGGAAAATCCTGCCGCCTCCCATCAGAAAAATTTTTCAAAACCTACAGATTTGATATCATTTTCCTGGTGAAATATTGCAATCGTATTACAATATTAAGTATTTAATTTGCTTTCTTTCTTAGATCCCAAGAAACGATCCTAAGACATTTAAACCCTGGTCTATCCCTATAGCATAACACTGCAGTCATTTCCTAAAAGGTAAGATCAATAAGCTGAAAGATTATTACTCAAAATGACAAGATCAGCTAGTCCAGTGGCTTTCAAGCTGTGCTCTGTGGAATCTTAGGATTGCACAAGTGTGTAAATCAAGTTTCCTTTTCAAACCTTATCCAACATTTCAATCCTTCAGCACTAAATGTGAATGGCTTTGGATGCTGACAAAGGAAAGTCAGGGTGTTTTACCCAACATTCAGTTTTTCTTTTTATTTTAAAATAAAATTTTAAATGGAAATGCTGTGGATTAAGATATTTTAAAGATCCTACTCCCTGATTCTTTCGAGAGTCACTTACAACTTGAGTGCAAAACATCAAATTAAAATCTATTGATTACTGCACTTGTAATTAACCAGTGCTATTTGGAAGAGTTGTCTATTTGTATTCACTGAGTTCAACTGCTACGATTTTGTACTGCTGCTTAGCACAAAATACAAAGCACTGAGGACTTTGGAGAGTGGCCACCAAAACTACCTGGGAAATATATGCTGATAAAAAGGAACAAGTATTTTCCTTGTTAGAAAATTAAACTTCTGCTTTTCTGCACACTTAATGGGCAACATTAGAAAAACTGAAAGCAAAAGAGAACAACATTATAGATTCAAAGAAAACAAAGTTTTTTCATCAAACGCTAATTTTCCAATTAAATGTCTAAAACAACCCACAAGTTGTGGGCTAACATATGTATGTTTAATTCCATTGTGCTTTGTCAGATGAGAACTTGCATTGATAGTTTTGCTAAATCAGACTAAATAAATGAGACTTTTGTTTCTCCTCTCACAATACCAACCACAAAAATCAAAATAGGCAACGTTTAAAATTTTGTTTTAAATTATTATAAAATAGTAATTTAACAACATACACCCAGGTATGGATGTGATGGCGAGTCCACTCTAATTCCTACATAAAGCAAGGTATATAAAGTGCATAGTATTATGCCTGACACTAGTACTCAATAAAGGACAGCTACACACACACACACACACACACACACACACACTCAGATGTGCTAAATGCCATATTTTAACAAATCGGAGACCACTAATGAATGAACAGGTTGTTGAGTTTTTGTCAGACTTTAAAATAAAGACCATCCTCAGATTGCAAGACAAATATAAAAAAAAAAAAATGAAATGAAACAAATCCCCCCAAAAAAAACCTCTTGCCACTTTACCACTTACAACTATTTCTATGTGTCAGAATTTTCTCCGTGCTGTGCAATTAAAACAAAATGCAAATAGAAATTGCATTCTGAGTCTTTAACTGTCATCCTTTACCTGCAATTTCCAATTTTTGCACTCTTCAAAGTAGCATAACTTTCTTACGTATTTGCTTTATAAGCTAGTGTTAAACATTGCCCTTATTAAATTTATTCCACACTAAAATCATATATGTTTGTTGTTCCCCATAACATTTTAAACCTCTGCTAAAAAAGTGTAAAAACCTCTGATCTCATTTTATATGATCTCTCTGATTCTTATTTTATAAATGAAGACATGGAAGGCAAGGGAGAATAAGTAACTACCTAAATGTACTTATTCAAATCTGTAAAGCTTGCAATCCATTTTTTCAACTATTTATTGTTCTCACACACAAAAGTTTAGAGATTTGTACACTTTTATAATTATCTTTTCCTTTTTTCCAAGGTGTTTCAGTTTTTCACAAGTGAAAAGATGGCTTGTTAATCCTAACTGGACTCCAAACTGATATTTTTACATTGTGGAGAGGAAAGAAAATGACACAAAATCCAGAAACATTATTCAGGTCTGATTATATTAACAAGATGAATCGTTATCTACAAATTTACAAATTACTTACTTAGACTTTCTAGCCTAGAGGCCACCAGACAAATACTGTGATAGTCAGAGCAAGGAATGTAATGCTGATTTATTTCTGAAGATATCATGTAAATATTGCTGTGAAAGCAAAATTTTCCTTTGTGTATTCATCCAATCTAACTGAACTAGGAATACAGGTTACAATCCTAGAATGAAAGATACTTCTCAGCGGATGAACATGTGATTACTTTTCCCAGGGCTGTGTTTGATTCAGTGGCCACAAGTAAGGACATGACAACAGTTCTAAAGGTTTTGTATTGTTTTGTTTTTACTGTGGAGTAGCTATGGGTCTGTGCATTGCATCTGACAGCAAAGGAGTATTTTCCTCATGTAGGTCAGCTATTCAACTGGTTAACATTCTTTTGGAATTTGGAGGGGAAAAGCAATGTAAAAACGTTTTCATAACATTATCACAAAACATTTTATTTTTTAAAATTTGTTTATGAAAAACATACAATCTGGTATCAGTTTCAGAAATACATAATTGCTCATTTTCCCACATACTGAAGTGGGTAACATGGAGCAAAAGAATTCTAAATTGTAATCACCTTTGTGTTGTAGTTAAAACATGCAGCATTGGGACTTCCCTGGTGGCGCAGTGGTTAAGAATCTGCCTGCCAATGCAGGGGACACGGGTTCGAGCCCTGGTCCAGGAAGATCCCACGTGCCGCGGAGCAACTAAGCCCGTGCGCCACAGCTACTGAGCTTGTGCTCTAGAGCCCATGAGCCACAACTACTGAAGCCCGCGTGCTACAACTACTGAAGCCCACGTGCCACAACTACTGAAGCCTGCTCTCCTAGAGCTCATGCTCCGCAACAAGAGAAGCCTCCGCAGTGAGAAGCATGTGCACTGCAACCAAGAGTAGGCCCGCTCGCTGCAACTAGAGAAAGCCTGCGTGCAGCAACAAAGATCCAATGCAGCCAAAAAAATTTTTTTAAATAAATAAAAAACTTTAAAAAATACTTATCATTAAAAAACAACAAACATGCAGGATCCATCCAATTCTACTAATCTGCATTTTAGAGACCTTCAGAGAAGTAGAAACCAGCATATGAATTAGGCCTTATTTGACCAGAAAGTGAGAGGGGAAAATGACACCCTGTCAGCCAGAATCCACACTATCGGGCTCACCAAGCCTCATCTGCAGTGACTCCCGGAATGAATGCACAGAGGAGGTGAGGCTGAGCTGGGAGCACTGGGTGACTGGGGGGGAAGGCAAAGACTGGGCACGTAGTCAGTCTGGAGGAGGCTGAGGGCTGCTGAAGGCCATGAGTATGTCTGACTGAAGTGACCGGGACACAGCCGTCCACAGGCTGACTGGAGGCCTCACCGGGCCACAGGAGTCCAAGGGAGGAAGTGGGGCAGGAGCACAAAGAGAAAGGAGACAGAAGCAGGAGGGTCACGGGCAGGACAAAAAATTACACAAGATTTTTGCACACAAGAGCCGAAGAGCTGGGGAACTGAGTGGGAGTAGCCAGGGTAAAAGAAGTTGAAAGTAATAAAGAAAAAATGTTTTGGCTCTTTAAAAAAAATCCTTAACTGCGTAATCTAATATGAATGTGAGAAATTTGTGTGTTTTATCGTTTGTATCATTTTAAATGATGATGAATATAATTTTTATTTTAATTTGGTGCATTAGGGCTAAGGATGGTTACTGGGTGTTGATTTTCCGTTTGCCACGGTTAAGAACTATAAAGCACTAAGAACAGAGGGGTCTGAATAAAAATTATTCATGTGAGTTGATGCACTAAGATCAGGATGGCATGGATATGAATAAAATACTTTTTCAAAAAGACATATTTGAAGCCACATACTAAAAACCACTTCTTTGGGCTCTATAAGCCTTGTTAAAGAATAAAACTTACTAAATTTTTAAAATAAATAATACATTCACACACTTAAAAAAATATGAAAAGTTACACAGTGTAAAGACTCTCATACCACCATCCCATCCAGCCAATTCTTACACAAGTGCAGAGTATAACCACTTTTATTAGCTACTTTTTACTTTTTTCTTTCCTTCAGGAATAGCTGGTCCCAGAATGCCCAGTCACTGTTGTCAAGATTAGAGCTACTCCCGACTGACCCCACAGATGGATGGGACACAAAGGCCAAATGTCAGCATGTCAGGGGGAGTCTAAGGCAGCAGGACAAGCACGTGGTTCCTGCCTTTTACACCTGCTGGACCCACTGAGCGAGATGCTGTTCCCCCTTTCTCTGTCTAGACAATTCCACCCCCTTTTCCATGTCAGCAGTACCTTGGTGCCCATAATAGTGAGAAATTGTAACCCTTGACACTCATCTGGGCTCTATGTTCTTCCCCCTTGGGTCTTGGGTGCACAGGAGGCATTTGTACACTTGCCTTTGGAGCCTGGCTTCTCTGGGTGGGTTTTCTCTCACGTAAAGGAAAAACAATCCGCTCTGAGTTCCACCCTGGAACAGTAAAAACACTTGATCATCTCATATAACTGGGTAGACAAGTAGCAAAAAGGTAGGCTTTCTGACTTTCAAGATACCAAAAAGAAGTAAAACAATAGGCAGAAATAACTGGCGACAGAAAATAAAGGCATCTCTCAGCCTCCCTACACAACACTGAATGAGTCAATGTTAAGAAACCACAGATTGCAAAACGAGAGCGTTCTTTCCTTGGCACAGACATGGCAGCAGGAGACGCCCCCATGCTCCCTTAACTTCACTCTGGCTTACGTCACCAGCTGTCTAGCTGCTCTTGCTGCAAACCGTTCTGCACAGAGCTGCCAGGATAATCTTTCTCAACATCTGTAACCACCCACCCTTCCCTGGCTAAATGAGTAGCATCCAACAGGACAGTTTCTTCTTCCAAAAAGGATGGTGCTAACATTGGCATGGTGGTCATCTGTCATTTTATCTGACTGGGGTCTTTTCCTTTGAGAAGTTACCTGTCCTCCACTCCATGTGTTCCAGGAGGGCTGTGGGAAAGGCACAGAATAAGCCGGATCAGAGTTTCTCTGATGAGAGTCAGACTCTCGAGTGAGGTACACAAGGTTAAAAGGCCCCTGGCGCAGATTGCCTGGATGGCCGGGCCAGGCCTGGAGACCACATGAGCTCTGCAGCTGAGATCCTTGGAGGTGCCCCTGTTCCTACACATCTGAAGCCTGGCTTCTTCAGCTCAGCACTCAGTTCTGTGAGCTACAGAGTATCTTTCCAATTGTACTACTCTCCTTAAAAAAAAAAAACAAGGAATTCCCTGGTGATCCAGTGATTAGGACTCGGCGCTTTCCCTGATCGGGTTCAATCCCTGATCAGGGAACTAAGATCCCACAAGTTGCACGGCGCAGCCAAAAAAAAAAAGTATTACTTTCCTAGGGTTGTTGTAGCAAATGACCACAAACTGAATGGCTTAACTATTTATTTCCTCACAGTTCTGGAAGCTAGAAGTCTGAAATCAAGGTGTTGGCAAGGCCATGGGTTCTAGGGAAGAATCCCTCCTTGCCTCTTCTGGAGGCTCCTGGTCTTCCTTGGCTTGTAGCTGCATCACTCCAATCTCTTCCTCCATCATCATATGGCCTTCTTCCCTGTGTGTCTGTGTCCAACTCTCTCTCTCTTTCTCTCTTATTAAAACAGCAATCATTGGATTTGGGACAACCCTAATCCAGTATGACCTCTAATCTTAACTAATTACATTTGCAAAGACCCTATTTCCAAACAAAGTCACATTCTGAGGTTCCAGGTAGACATGAATTTGGGGTGTGACACTAATCAGCCCACCATGCCAATAAGTCTTCTTGCTGAGGCTAACAGGTACAGTTTGGGGTGGATGTGACCTTTCCTCCTTTATGCCCTATTGTACCTGGTTCTTCTTTCTCTCCCACCAACTATTTGTCTACACGTGTATCCTCCCTTTCTAGACAATGGGTCCACTGTGGTGGCAGGGACTGTATTTTACTCATCCTTTACCACAGGGTCTATCTCAAACTGATACTTAACACATGTTTGACTAAGGAAGAGCAAACAAATATGCTCTATTCAAACAGAAAGTTTCGATAGTTGTGAAACCTATACTGTGTAACTCAGGTATTCATGAGCCAGGAGATCTAAGGAAGGTAAAAATAAAGAAACTAGTTCTTTAACAGAGAAATCAGGCTACATTGTTATTGAATTTTAATCTGTTGGAGTCACTATTTATGTTACTTGCACATGTTAAAAATTTTTCCAAAACTTGGAAATAAGGGGAAAAAATACTGTGGGAGGTTTCAAGGTCATACTCCAGAACTAATAAACCCATTAATGAGTAATTTGATGCTCTAGGGATGCCCTGTCCAATATGGTCGCCGTAAGCCACATGTGGCTTATTTAGATTTTAATTTTAATTAATTAAATAAAAAAATCAGTTCCCTAGTTACCCTAACCACCTTTCAAGTACTCAATAGCCATGAGTGGCTGGTGGGTACAATATTGAACAGCATAGAGGAGACCATATTCGTCATCCCAGAAAGTTATATTGGACAGTACTGCTCTAGGGAAATGGAACTTTATGTATCTACTATTTACTAGGGTTCATCCTCTGAAAAGATATGTCTTGAGGTAGGCAGTCTCTAGAAGCTGGAAAAGGCAAGGAAATGGGTTCGCCCCTAGACTCTCCAGAAGGAACACAGCATTGCTGACACTTTGATTTTAGCCCAGTGTGACCCATTTTGGACATATGACCTCCAAAACTGTAAGATAATAAATCTGTATTATTTTAAGCCACCAGGTGTATGGTGATTTGTTACAGCAGCAATAGCAAACTAATACAGGTGTTAACTTGTAGAACATTGACAAACAGCAAATGATTTCTGTATAGTGGAAAAGATAACCCCAAAGGTTTCAGGAGTTTTTTTGTCCTGTAGGACATTCACCAGTTTTGTTTTGATTTTTGGTTTGGTTTTTTGGTTTTTGGTTTGTTTTTTGTTTTGTTTTTGTTTGTTTGTTGTTTTTGTTTTGTTTTGTTTTGGTCTGTGTAATCTTATTCTGGCATTCTTTTCTTCCGTATCAGTTTCTCATATCTTCCTCTAAACTTGTGTTTTCATCTTGGCTCCCTCATTGACTATATCTTTGACCTTGCTCACTGTACATTATATGAGTCATGGTTTAATATTTTTAAAGTTAGACACTGATACATGGCTAGCAAGGAAAAACAAACAGACGCAGGACTCTGAGATTTTTCTGTATGTCAGAAGAGGCTACACAATTTATATAGTGATGAAATTGATGAACACAGTTCATTTACAATTTAAATGAATAAATTTCATATCCTACAACAAATATAATTTATTGACTAAACGTAACCAGTAGACAATTACATTCCAGGGAGAAGATGTAAGGAACTTTGTCTTAACTTTGAACAAGCCCAATGTAATTAACATTAAATGTATAACTAAGGAGGAACTTCTTCCTTTTTTAGCAAAATATTACAAGAGCAGAGCCTGTACCAATACCAGCAAGACCTTTTTCCACTTGCTCAGTATCTTAGTTCCTCGTGGTCAAGAAATTGCTGGCATATAAATGTTCTCCAAGGCTTATCCAAATCAGTATATTGAAAATGCAAAGTACTTGATTTTTTCCTCCTCAGGCCTGTCAACACCATTGTGACAATAGTTTATTTATATTTTTAACCAAAGACTAGATGAATCAAAGTTTAGGGGCTTAATATTTCAACATCCTATTCTCAAGTTGCTCACAATGTATAAACATTGAGGAGACACGATGTACATACAAACAAAACAACAGCAACAACAAAACCCGTCCCCTCTCCTGCCCTGAGGCTCTTCTCCCCACTCCCTTAAGCACCTGGAAGAAGCAAGGGTGAACATATCAGAACTATGTAAAGAGCTTTTTCAAAATTCCCCTATCTGGCTGCCCACCCCTACCCTATCCTGATACACCACCCCAAAGTGGTATTGCCAGAATCTAGGTAGCTTAAAAATCTACAGAGAAGCAATTATACAAAACACATTGTAAGAGGTATATATCGCCCTAGTTAAAATAGAATACTATGGGGGTCTCACCTCCTAGCCCACCACACCTCCCTTCCCCCAGAGTGATCTTTCTAAAATGTTAACGGTCTGCTTGTGGCTTACTTTGATAATCTCCAGTGGTCTCCACAGTTGACCAGATTGTCACAAACTGATCTAAAGCAATTGGGCAATTGACAAATACAACAATCGACAGATTCTTTTAATAAATATTGGCTGACTCCACCAGTTAAGGGTTAGGTCAAACGTCTCACATGGCAGGTTCACTTTGAGTGGGCACAACACTCTGATGGCAGAATCATCTAACCTTCCAGTTGGACAAGTGACAGCAGCCTCTGGGAAGAAGGCACTCAGAACCAATAGGGCCCCCAGCACTGCCTGCTGGATCCCTCCACCTTCTTCAGATAAGGGTCACAGGGCCAGGTTATCTTTCTAGACAACCATGTTATCTTATTTCTATCATCCCCTATGCCAGTTAACAAAACCTTAAGATGGAGTTTTAGAAAATTATTTGAAATTTTTTTTAATATAAATTTATTTATTTATTTAAATTTATTTTTTATTTTTGGCTGCATTGGATCTTCGTTGCTGTGCACGGGCTTTCTCTAGTTGCAGTAAGCGGGGGCTACTCTTCATTGCGGTGCATGGGCTTCTCACCGCGGTGGCCTCTCTTGTAGCGGAGCACGAGCTCTAGGCACGTGGGCTTCATTAGTTGTGGCTCGGGGTTCTAGAGCGCAGGCTCAGTAGTTGTGGCGCACGGGCTTAGTTGCTCCATGGCATGTGGGATCTTCCCGGACAAGGGCTCGAACCCGTGTCTCCTGCATTGGCAGGCGGATTCTTAACCACTGTGCCACCAAGGAAGCCCTGAAATGTTTAGGGAACCAGTTTTGAAGCGCAAATTCATGATTTGGATTCTTCAAATGCAAATTTACTACACAAGTTGACTATATCTAGGGTATAGATAAAAGTTAATTTATGTTTAAATACATCATATAGTTTATACTAAATTTCTAAAGTATTTTAAAGTAAATTACTACACAGAAAATGGAACACAGATTAAGACCAAACTCTTTAGCATAGCCTCCTAGGTCCTTCTCAATCCCCACCTCATCTCTGTCACCCTTCATCCTACATACACAGACACAGATACACGCACACTCTACACTAGACACACCAAGCTGCTTCCTGCTCTTAGAATCTGGCAGCTATCATCACATTTCAGGCTTTTCCACGTGCTGCTTCTTGGCTCTATTTCTCCATCAAACCAACCTCTTCTCTTCCTTCAAGACCCACCTCAAATATCTCCTACTCAGGATTCTTTGGGAATCCCTTCCTTCCCAACAGTGGATTTGGTCACTCCCTCCTCCACATTCTAATGGCATCCAGTACAAACCTCTACATCTGCACATTCACAATGGTATTGTGCTTGTCCTTACTATGTCCCTCACTGGACAACGCAAATCATAAGTACCATGATTTACTGTCTTCAGCTCTCCATTACAGCACACCAGACATACAATTGGTATTTACTGGATATTTATTGAATCAGGAAATAAAAATGGAGGGCTTAGAACATTTTGTTGTTACCTCTTTTCTGCCTAGAAAAAGCAGAGAGCTTCCTAATGTGTTCTCAGCGAATGCATTTCTCAAAGACAAATCTGTTGCTTGTTTTTGTTTTGTTTTTTTTTCTTTCTAGGCAACTGATTCTCAAAATGTCATAAAACACCAAAGTTCCTTTTTTTTCACTTTAATGTGAATTTTTAAAATTGAAGTATAGTTGATTTGACAATATTACCTTAGTTTCAGGTGTACAACATAGTGATTTGATATTTTTATAGGTTATACTCTACTTTTTTTCTAATTATCTGTCCATAGCACTTTTTAAAAATTTTTTATTTTATTTATTTATTTTTGGCTGCATCAGGTCTTAGTTGCAGCACACAGGATCTTCACTGCAGCATGCGGGATCTTTTGCTGCGGCATGGGGGCTCTTCATTGAAGCACGCAGGCTTCTCTCTAGTTGTGGCGCGAAGGCTCAGTAGTTGTGGTGTGCGGGCTTAGTTGCCCTGCGGCTTGTGGGATCTTAGTTCCCCGACCAGGGATTGAATCTGCGTCCCCTGCATTGGAAGGCAGATTCTTAACCACTGGACCACCAGTGAAGTCCCAGGTTATATTCTATTTAAAGTTATCATAAAGGGACTTCCCTGGTGGCGCAGTGGTTGGGGGTCTGCCTGCCAATGCAGGGGACACGGGTTTGAGCCCTAGTCTGGGAAGAGCCCACATGCTGCAGAGCGGCTAGGTCCGTGCGCCACAACTGCTGAGCCTGCACTCTAGAGCCCACGAGCCACAGCTACTGAGCCCACGTGCCACAACTACTGAAGCCCACATGCCTAGAGCCCGTGCTCTGCAACAAGAGAGGCCACTGCAGTGAGGAGCCCGCACATTGCGGCGAGGGGTGGCCCCCACTCGCCACAACTAGAGAAAGACCTCACGCAGCAATGAAGACCCAAAGCAGCCAAAATAAATACATAAATAAAATAAATTTATTAAAAAAATGTTATCATAAAATAATGGCCATATTTCCCTGTACTGTACAATATATCCTTGTTGCTTATTTATTTTATACATATTTAGTTTGTATCTTCTAGCCCCCTACCCCTATCCCGCCCCTCCCCACCACTTCACTCTCCCAACTGGTAACCACTGCTTTGCTCTCTACATCTGTGAGTTTGTTTCTGTTTTGTTATATTCATTTATTTGTTTTCTTTTTAGATTCTACATATGAGTGATAACATACAGTATTTGTCTTTCTCTGTCTGCCTTATTTCACTAAGCATAATACCCTCTAGTTTCAACCATGTTGTTGCAAATGGCAGAATTTCATTCTTTTTTATGGCTGAGTAATATTCCATGTGTGTGTGTGTGTGTGTGTGTGTGTGTGTGTGTATATATATATATATATATATATATATATATATATATATATACACATACATATATATCTATATCTCACATCTTCTTTATCCATTCACCTATTGATGGATACTTAGGTTGCTTCCATACCTTGGTGATTGTAAATAATGCTGCAGTGAACATTGGGGTGCATTTGTCTTTCTGAATTAGAAAACACCAAAGTTCTTAATGTTATTTAACCTTTTTACTTGGCTTCTGAAAATTCTTCATGGCATTTTTGTATTTTAAAATGTGAACTGAATGCTAAGAAATAGGTATAGAGAACTGATGGAAAATTTCACTTTAACATTTCCTATAACAAGTCACCTAGTGCTAAGAATCTCTGTTGTGTGTAAGCCTTATTGTATAATGTTCCCTGAGGCTACAGCTCCTGCAACTGGTCAGGTTCTGAAAAAGGAAGCTATGTTTTAAAAGAAAACTACTTTTATACCAGAACGACCTGGGAAATCCTCCAAGACAGTTTTAATACTGCATTTTAAGAGTAGAACCTGAAATGCATCTTAAGAAAAAAGGTTCTACTTTTTTCTCACCAGCTAAATTGATATTAAATTTACTTAACAGTAGTCCATGGCCTTCTTTCGGAAGAATAACAATCATTGTCAGCTTACTTTGAAAGTAAAGCAGTCCTTCTTACTCAGAAAGTTTCTGTGGAAAGTTATAAAATGCATGTGAGGGATTTCCCTGGTGGTCCAGTGGGTAAGACTCCAAGCTCCCAATACAGGGGGCCTGGGTTCGATCCCTGGTCCGGGAACTAGATCCCGCCAAAACTAAAAGATCCTGCGTGCCACAGCTAAGACCCGGCACAGCCTAAATAAATAAATAAATAAATCGATAAATATTTTAAAAATAAATAAAAAATAAAATTAAATGCATGTGAAAATATTTTGTAAACTTTAACATCCTCTATAAATGTAAGGTCTACTATGACCAGTGTATTAATATTAATAGTAGTAGAACACACCAATTAGTAGCAGTAGTAGTAGTGACTACTACTAGTAAGAGTAGTAGTACACTGCTGCTGCTGCTACTACTACTACTTTGAATAATAATAATAATAATAGTAAAGCAGTTCTATTTAGTTTAGTTGCCTTTTTATTTTTGGTAAATAACTTTACATCACACAGAGGCCTCCATAAAGTAAAATTTGGTTTATAAAAAGACATCAAAGAAAGACGGCCATGTAAATACGTCAAGCAACAGTTCAACATACATTTGAGATAATTTTCTAACACAGAAACATTTAAATCTGGGTTATCAGTAAGATTTCTTGTTCTTTAGGAACAAGGAAAAGATTTCCTTTGCATTTTAATATACCAAAGGATATGAATTAATAAGCAATAAACAGTCCTTCCTAAATATTCCTATAGCTAACAATTATACCATATGCTATCACAGTTAACTTTGTTAGGTTCTTTTTTGTTTTATTAATAAATACCTTGAATGTTATATAACTTAGAATGTAGATATTGTGGTCATCCATAATATTACTTACTTAGCAAGTCACCTCAAACTACTTTCTGAATAAACAGTTTACAAGAACAAAGAGTTTCCACCTTAACCTAACATCAGTCCTATGTGGAGAGATTGAATGCCAGGTTTCTTGAATCCCTAAGCCTCAAAAATCTAAATAATAGAGTGTGTTTGCTGATCCTGAATAAACCCATTTTCGCTGGAGAAATACCTGCCAGTCTGTTTGTTTTAGGTCAATATTTTGGTAACCCGTATGGGGGCCAGAGAAGATCCTCGATGGCTCTGGGGCAGATGAGCCAACAGGTGCAGTAACCACAATTAAGCCCAGTGAGCTCACTGCTTTTCTTGCTGACCCTGAAGTTTGAAGGTATGTCTTTCTCTTGGACTCAGGCTTCCAGCCTCTTTGCACTAGAAGCTCTCCAGGACTTATTCAGGATCTATTTTAAGGTTTTGTCCTTTCTGGTTAAGGCCTTGTTCTGTATGTGAGTACTCATTTGGCACTTTATTCTGAGTCTGAGATCAGACTGTTTCAACTGAAGCTGGCTGAGAAGCCTTTGGCCCATTACTACTGCAACAGGAGCTGTTTCACTGAAACTGTGTCAATTCAGCTGTCTGCCTATTCCATTGGAATAGGGGCTGTTCTATGGGAACTGGCTGAGAAGTCTTCAGCCTGGCTCCTCAGGGATCAAGCTGTTTCCTTAGAACTGACGGGTATTAGGCCTGAAGGCTGTTTGAGCTATAAGTTGTTTGAGATATTTGACTGTTTAAGCTATTTGAATTGAGTTGTTTGAGCTGTAAGTTGTTGAAAAATATTCTTTTAGAAATGGAAAGATATCCCATGCTCTTGGATTGGAAGAATTAATAGTGTTTAAATGGTCATACAACCCAAAGCAATCTACAGATTTAATGCAATCCCTATCAAATTATCCATGACATTTCTCACAGAACTAGAACAAATAATCCCAAAATGTATATGGAATCATAAAAGACCCAGAATTGCCAAAGCAATCCTGAGGAAAAAGAACAAAGCAGGAGGCATAACCCTCCCAGACTTCAGACAATACTACAAAGCTTCAGTAATCAAAACAGCATGATATTGGCACAAAAACAGACGTATGGATCAATGGAACAGAATAGAGAGCCCAGAAATAAACCCACACACCTGAAGTCAATTAATCTTCGACAAAGGAGGCAAGAATATACAATGGGGAAAAGACAGTCTCTTCAGCAAGTGGTATTGGGAAAGTTGGACAGCCACATGTAAATCAATGAAGTTAGAACACACCCTCAACACCATACACAAAAATAAACTCAAAATGGCTTAAAGACTTAAATATAAGACATGACACCATAAAACTCCTAGAAGTAGGCAAAACATTCTCTGACATAAATCGTACCAATTTTTTCTTAGGTCAGTCTCCCAAGGCAATAGAAATAAAAGCAAAACTAAACAAATGGGGAGTTCCCTGGTGACCTAGTGGTTAGGATTCCAGGCTTTCACTGCCATGGCCTGGGTTCAATCCCTGGGCAGGGAACTGAGATCCCACAGCCATGCAGTGCAGCCAAAAAAAACCCAAAACTTACAAACTTTTGCACAGCAAAGGAAACTATAAACAAAATGAAAAGACAACCTATGGAATAGGAGAAAATATTTGCAAATGATGCAACTGACAAGGGCTTAACTTCCGAAATATACAAACTGTTCATATAACTCAACAACAACAACAACAACAAAAAACAACCCAATCAAAAAATGGGCAGAAGATCTAAATAGACATTACTCCAAAGAAGACATACAGATGGCCAATAGGCACATGAAAAGATGCTCAACTTTGCTAATTATTAGAGAAATGCAAATTGAAACTATAATGAAGTACCACCTCACACTGGTCAGAATGGCCATCATTAAAAAGTCTACAAATAACAAATGCTGGAGAGGGTATGGGAAATGCTGTTGGTAGGAATGTAAGTTGGTGCAGCCACTATAGAAAACAGTATAGATGTTCATCAAAAAACTAAAAATAGGGGCTTTTCTGGTGGCGCAGTGGTTGAGAATCTGCCTACTAATGCAGGGGACACGGGTTCGAGCCCTGGTCTGGGAAGATCCCACATGCCACGGAGCAACTGGGCCCGTGAGCCACAACTACTGAGCCTGCGCGTCTGGAGCCTGTGCCCCGCAACGGGAGGGGCCGTGATAGTGAAAGGCCTGCGCACCGCGATGAAGAGTGGCCCCCACACCACAATGAAGAGTGGCCCCTGCTCGCCGCAACTAGAGAAAGCCCTCACACGAAACGAAGACCCAACACAGCCAAGAATAAATAAATAAATAAATAAATAAATAAATAAAGTAGCTATTAAAAAAAAAAAAACTAAAAATAGAGTTGCCATATGATCCAGCAATCCCATTTCTGGGCATATATCCAGACAAAACCATAATCAAAAAGATACATACACCCCAGTGTTCATAGTAGCACTATTTACAATAGCCAAGGCATGGACACAACCTAAATGTCCATCAATAGATGAATGGATAAAGAAGATGTGGTACATATAGACAATGGAATACTACTCAGCCATAAAAAAGAATGAAATAATGCCATTTGCAGCAACATGGATGGATGTAGAGATTATCATACTAAGTGAAATAAGTCAGAAGGAGAAAGACAAATACCATACATCACTTATATGTGGAATCTAAAATATGACACAAATGAACTTATCTATGAAACAGAAACAGACTCACAGACATAGAGAACAGACTTGTGATTGCCAAAGGGTAGGGGGATGAAGGAGGGATGGAGTGGGAATTTGGGGTTAGCAGATGCAAACTATTATATATAGAATGGATAAACAACAAGGTCCTACTGTATATATAGCACAGGGAACTATATACAATATCCTGTGATAAACCATAATGGAAAAGAATATAAAAAAGAATATATGTGTATGTATAACTGAATCACTTTGCTGTACAGCAGAAATTAGCACAACATTGTAAATCAACTATACTTCAATAAATATATATATATTATTAAATATAATAAATTTTTTAAAAAATTATTATTTTACTCTGGAGAAAAACCTCTGAGAAATGATACCCCAGTTATCAAATATTTTGAGGATGCCGCACCCTACAGAGGGACTCCGGCTGATTTCATGTTTAAAACCCATTGTCCTTCCTCATGCACATTTCTGACCAAATGGACTGACTTGACCAAAGGCAATTTAAAATAATGGTAATTCCCTGGCAGTCCAGTGGTTAGGACTCTGCGCTCTCACTGCCAGGGCCCAGATTCGATCCCTGGTCAGGGAACTAGGATGCCGAAAGCCACTCGTGAAGCCAAAAATAAAAAAATAGAATATCAATGGCCATTATGGGGAACTTTTGAAATCCCCAAACTTAATTTTCTTAAAACCAATTTATATTACAATAGCTCTAAAACTTCCAGAACTGAATGGAATGCCTATTTTGATTGTTATTTTGAGGCTTCTGAATGTAAAATTACCTCTCTGCAAAATAAGATTTTAAGATTAACTGAGGGAAATAAACAAATAATTAAAAGAAAAATGGTTCCCAAAGCCTCAGGCTCTTCTTCCTCAGCGTCTTTGTCTCAGGCGCCACCTCCAGTGCCATCTTCCTCCCTTCCTTCAATGCCCTCAGTTCCTCCATACTATTCTCTCTCTGAACTTACCTTTTTCTCTGAAACTCTCCCCACTCCTTTTCCTCTGAACTTATCAGAACCTGTCCCTTTAAAATTAAGCCTACTTGGGCTTCCCTGGTGGCGCAGTGGTTGAGAGTCCGCCTGCCAGTGCAGGGGACACGGGTTCGAGCCCTGGTCTGGGAGGATCCCGCGTGCCGCGGAGCAACTAGGCCCGTGAGCCACAACTACTGAGCCTGCACGTCTGGAGCCTGTGCTCCGCAACAAGAGAGGCCGCGATAGTCAGAGGCCCGCGCACCGCGATGAAGAGTGGCCCCCGCACGCTGCAAGTCGAAAAAGCCCTCGCACAGAAACGAAGACCCAACACAGCCAAAAATAAAATAATTAATTAATTAATTAATTAAAAGAAAAAATAATTTTTAAATTAAGCCTGCTGAGGATCCAGGGGCTAAACCCTTAACTTCTTATATTCCCTAGACTAAAGCTGAACTGTGAGCCATAGTCAAATATTTTCCCAAAGTAACCAAAGATTCTCACAGATTTGCTGAGGAATTTACTATAGTCATTCAAACTTATCAATCTGGTTTCTCCGACTTATATCAGCTAGTTCATACGCTTGTCAGTGAAGGTCTGCCCACTATTGGATGAAAACTGCTAATTGAAAAAATCCTAAAAGGTTTCTAAAATTACAAACAGGAAACCAGCCCACTACCTTGTTATGTTATCAGGCTTGGGCAGTCGCTAGGGGACTTCACTGAGCAATTCCTAGGGCTTTTCCAAAGCCTGTTGACTGGAACAGAATTCAGGCTTGCACACAAATATCTGATGAAACTGTTCATGACTGTTACAGTTGACTTCAGATAATTTTTAAAGAAAATTCTGATTTTCCTTCAGATGTTGATTCCACCCAGGTGGGTTTTAGCTCTGTTTATGAGTGGGCTGAACTGGCACCTTTCCCTTCAAGTAAAAAAGGCCAGAATGGAATGCAAAATTATTTCCACTCCAGATTTAGTGAATCTGGCAAACCAGCGCTCTCACACTCTAGATGACTCACCTATAAGGAAGACGGCCAAAGTTCTTTTTTTTTTTTTTAAACATCTTTATTGAAGTATAATTGCCTTACAATGGTGTGTTAGCTTCTGCTTTATAACAAAGTGAATCAGTTATACACATACAATATGTTCCCATATCTCTTCCCTCTTGCATCTCCCTCCCTCCCACCCTCCCCATCCCACCCCTCTAGGTGGTCACAAAGCACCGAGCTGATCTCCCTGTGCTATGCGGCTGCTTCCCACTAGCTATCTATTTTACATTTGGTAGTGTATATATGTCCATGACACTCTCTTACCCTGTCACATCTCACCCCACCCCCTCCCCATATCCTCAAGTCCATTCTCTAGTAGGTCTGTGTCTTTATTCCCGTCTTGCCACTAGGTTCTTCATGGCCTTTTTTTTTTTTTTTTTCCTTAGATTCCGTATATATGTGTTAGCACACTGTATTTGTTTTTCTCTTTCTGACCTACTTCACTCTGTATGACAGACTCTAACTCCATCCACCTCATTACAAATACCTCCATTTCATTTCTTTTTATGGCTGAGTAATATTCCATTGTATAAATGTGCCACATCTTCTTTATCCATTCATCTGTCGATGGACATCCAGGTTGCCTCCATGTCCTGGCCATTGTAAATAGAGTTGCAATGAACATTTTAGGGCCAAAATTCTTAATCTTCAACTCCAGCAATTGAAGGTCCCTAAATAAGACCAGAACCCTCCTAGTTTCTGCTACTACTACAAAGAGCTAGGACACTGGAAAAGAGATTTTACAGATTCAAGCACTTCAGGTGCCTTTAGCCCTTCAACCAGCCTTTCCAACAGCCTCCCAATTCTCAATGATGGGCTGCCAAGGAACTAAAGGGGCTCTTCCCAATCCTCCCTCTTAATTGGCTTAGAGAAATATTTCTCCAGGTTGGGGATGAATCTCTTCCAGTCCTAACAGACATCAGAGCCGCACTCTCAGTGCTCAACCGCACTACTATAAAGCAGCCCCTGCTTCGGAGTACTAAAACAGTTCAAATAGTGGGAAGCTCTAATAAGCCAAGAGATTCCTGTCTCTGAACCGATTCCCTTTCATTCAGACCATTTGAGACATACACACCCTTTTCTCCTTAGTTCCTCCTCTTCTATCCATTTATTAGGCTGAAACTTCTTAGAGAAGTATCATGGCAGAATTTCTTGCTCCCAAAAGGGGGAATAATTCTAGAATTTGAGTCATCACAGCAGCCAACAAGGTGAATCAAATGACCCTATGATGTCTTTTATTTGCTCCATCTCTCATGGCACTAGAAATGATTGTGGAAACACCGATCATTTGTCCCTATTGAATTAGGAGCTACCATCCTCCTTATGGGCAAAATCTCCAACCGATATTGGCAAAATTCACAGCACACCTCCCATCAAGATTCAAATAGATCCTTCAAAACCTCCTCACAGAATTCATCAATACCCTATAAGTAAAGAAGCCCTTCAATGCACAGAGCCCATAATAAAAGAATACAAGGCTCAAGGCCTCAGTATCCTTTGTACTAGTCCCTGTAATACCCCCATTTTACTGGTGAGAAAACCCAAGGGCTGACGGTGGAGGTTTGTCCAGGGCCTCCAAGCAATAAACAAAATTGTTCTCCCTTGACACACTGTTGTCCCTAACCCTTACACATTACTAATACCCATTCCCACCAGAGTAAATTCTTTATGGTAATTGATTCAGGTAGCGAACTCTTTAGTATTCTGATTGATGAAGCTAGCCAATACCATTTTGTCTTCACTTGGGAAGAAAAACAATTCACCTGGACACTAATGCCTCAGGGTTTTTACTCGGAGTCCTAAGTCTCACAAATCCTGAAGGCTGTTCTGGATGATATAAAGTTCCCTTGAGGTTCTACTTTGTTGCAATATGTGGATGATTTGCTTCTTTGCTCTCCTTCTCAAGCCTCCTCACAGGAAGACAGCATCTACTTGCTAAAGCTTTTAGCCTTAAAGGGACATAAGGTCACCAAGGAAAAAATTGCAGTTTGCCCAAACCCAGGTTTGATATTTAGGGCATCAGATATCAGAATAAGGGCTACATCTAGATCCAAACAGACTTCATGATGTCCTAAGTTTCCCAGACCCCCAGCTAAGCACCAACTGTGAGGTTTTTCTCAGGATAGCTGGTTACTGCTGAAATTGAATTCCAAATTTCTCTTTTATGGCCAAACTTCTGTATATTTTACTAAAGAACATCAACCCCGACCCAATTTTATGGGAAGAATCAGACAACATAGCTTTTAAGTCCTTAAAGGAGAGTTTGATGAGCCCACCTGCCCTTTGGGCATCCCAATTATCAGATTCCCTTTTGTATATGAAAAGGAAGGCAAGGCCCTTGGGGTACTCACCCCAAAACACAGGGGCCTCTGTTAACCCATAGGGTATTATAACCAGAAACAGAACCGTGTGGCACTGGAATACCCCCTTGCCTTAGAGCTGTTACAGCCTTTTGGTTAAGGTCACCAAGAAAATAATTGTGGGATCCCCTTTATCCATTTTTATACCCCATACAGTAGAAGATCTCCTCAATTCTCATCACACTCAACATTTTTCAGTCAGCTGCCTCACCTGTGAAATCCTTTTGTTAACTGCTCTTCACATAGTTCTTTTATTTTGTAATAACCTTAACCCTGCTACTCTTCTCCCCTCCATCACTGACAAAGTCCCTCACCACTACTTAATTCTGACAGGTCACCTCCAGACTCCCTATGATGATCTGCAGGAAATACGTTTGCGTAACGCTGACATCTCACGGTCCAATGACGGCTCTTATTTAAAAGGTGACAATGGCCAGTTTTTGTAAATGTTCTACGTATTTTTGAGGAGATTGTGGATTTTCAGTTTGTTGACTCTGAGAATCCATATGTCCATTAAATTTAGATTGTTAATAGTGCTTTTCATAGCTTCTCTTTTTTTCCTAATTTTCTATATTTGCTATATTAAACAATGTACAGTGAAAAAAAAAGGTGACAATGGCAAATGTGCTGGGTATGCTACTGCAACCCCTTTTGATGTTGTTGAGGCAGTATCTTTACCCATGACTACTTCAGCCAAGAGGCTGAATTATACACTCTTACACGGACTTGCACTTTAGCCAAGGGCAAAAATGCCAATACTCATACTGATATTAGATATACTTTTGAAGCACTTTCATGATTTTGGAATGTTGTGGAAGCAACATGGCTTCCTTATTTCTGCAAAAATCAAATTTAGAATGACCCCTATGTTCAGGCATTATTGGATGCAATACATTTACCTGCCTCTTTACCTATTATTAAGATTCCGAGGCATTCTAAACTTGACTCTCTGGAAGCTAAGGGAAATCATCTTGCTGACATTTCCACAAGGAATGTTGCTCTTAAAGGAACCAACAGCAGCCAAACCTCTGTCATGGTTCAAAGGGATACTTCCCCAAATGATAACTTAGAAAAACTGGCTAGAGAAGTTAGCCAGCCTCAAAAAAAAAAAAGAAAAACGAGATTTAAAATTCAACAACTGTTGGTTTGATAAAGAGAAAACTCTCATTTGGATGAAATAACACCCCAGGCCTACCGAAGACTAAAATTCCCACGGCTCACCATTGTACATGCACTAAACCATTAGTCTACTGACAAAGTGATAGCATTCATCAATCAGTATTGGTGGGGAAACACCAAAGCTGCAAAAAGTGCCTATCTCACTTGTCCCACTTGTCTGAAATACAACCCAGGGATTCTTGTCCATATTGCACCCATTTTTTTTTTAACATCTTTATTGGAGTATAATTGCTTCACAATGTTGTGTTAGTTGCTGCTGTACAACAAAGTGAATCAGCTATACGTGTACATATATCCCCATATCTCTTCCCTCTTGCGTCTCCCTCTCACCCTCCCTATCCCACCCCTCTAGGTGGACACAAAGAACCAAGCTGATCTCCCTGTACTATGTGGCTGCTTCCCACTAGCTATCTATTTTACATTTGGTAGTGTATATATGTCCATGCCACTCTCTCACTTCGGCCCAGCTTACCCTTACCCCACCCTCATGTCCTCAAGTCCATTCTCTACATCTGCGTCTTTATTCCTGAACTTTTTTTTTTTTAGATTCCATATATATGTGTAAGCATACGGTATTTGTTTTTCTCTTTCTGACTTACTTCACTCTGTATGACAGTCTCTAGGTCCAACCACCTCACTACAAATAACTCAATTTTGTTTCTTTTTATGGCAAATATTCCATTGTATATGTGTACCACACCTTCTTTACCCATTCATCTGTCGATGGACACTTAGGTTGCTTCCATGTCCTGGCTATTGTAAATAGAGCTGCAATGAACATTGTGGTACATGACTCTTTTTGAATTATGGTTTTCTCAGGGTATATGCCCAGTAGTGGGATTGCTGGGTCATATGGTAGTTCTATTTTTAGTTTTTTAAGGAACCTCCATAGTGTTCTTCATAGTGGCTGTATCAATTTACATTCCCACCAACAGTGCAAAAGGGTTCCCTTTTCTCCACACTCTCTCCAGCATTTATTGTTTGTAGATTTTTTGATGATGGCCATTCTGACCGGTGTGAGGTGATACCTCATTGCAGTTTTGATTTGCATTTCTCCAATGAAATTAGTGATGTTGAGCATCCTTTCATGTGTTTGTTGGCAATGTGTATATGTTCTTTGGAGAAATGTTGATTTAGGTCTTTGGCCCATTTTTGGATTGGGCTGTTTGTTTTTTTGATATTGAGCTGCATGAGCTGCTTGTATATTTTGGAGATTAATCCTTTGTCAGTTGCTTCACTTGCAAATATTTTCTCCCATTCTGAGGGTTGTCTTTTTTTCTTGTTTATGGTTTCCTTTGCTGTGCAAAAGCTTTTAAGTTTCATTAGGTCCCATTTGTTTATTTTTGTTTGTATTTCCATTTCTCTAGGAGGTGGGTCAAAAAGGATCTTGCTGTGATTTATGTCATAGAGTGTTCTGCCTATGTTTTCCTCTGAGAGTTTTATAGTGTCTGGACTTACATTTAGGTCTTTAATCCATTTTGAGTTTATTTTTGTGTGTGGTGTTAGGAAGTGTTCTAATTTCATTCTTTTACATGTAGCTGTCCAGTTTTCCCAGCACCACTTATTGAAGAGACCATCTTTTCTCCATTGCATATCCTTGTCTCCTTTGTCATAGATTAAGTGACCATAGGTGCATGGGTTTATCTCTGGGCTTTCTATCCTGTTCCATTGATCTATATTTCTGTTTTTGTGCCAGTACCATACTGTCTTGATTACTGTAGCTTTGTAGTATAGTCTGAAGTCAGGGAGCCTGATTCCTCCAGCTCCGTTTTTCTTTCTCAAGATTGCTTTGGCTATTTGGGGTCTTTTGTGTTTCCATACAAATTGTGAAATTCTTTGTTCTAGTTCTGTGAAAAATGCCATTGGTAGTTTGACAGGGATTGCATTGAATCTGTAGATTGCTTTGGGTAGTATAGTCATTTTCACAATGTTGATTCTTCCAATCCAAGAACATGGTATATCTCTCCATCTGTTGGTATCATCTTTAATTTCTTTCATCAGTGTCTTATAGTTTTCTGCATACAGGTCTTTTGTCTCCTTAGGTAGATTTATTCCTAGGTATTTTATTCTTTTTGTTGCAATGGTAAATGGGAGTGTTTCCTTAATTTCTCTTTCAGATTTTTCATCATTACTGTATAGGAATGCAAGAGATTTCTGTGCATTAATTTTGGCTCTTAGACATTTTAAATTGCTTAATGGACCGCTCAAGGTCTGGCAAATGGATTTCATACAACTTGCTTCATCTCATAGGTATAAATATGTTTTTGTCACAGTCCATTTGTTTTTACACTGAACTGAAGCCTTCCCTTGAGACAGGCTACTGCCTCTTCTATGGCTAAAGTTTATTCTTTAAATTTTACAGCTAAAGTTTTGGAAAAATTTATCCCAACCTGGAGAACTCCTCTTGAACTTCATAGTGATTGAGGAACCATTCTGTTGGTCAGGTACTTCTTTTTTTTTTTTTTTTTTTTTGCCATGCCGCACAGCATGCAGGGTCATAGTTCCCCGATGAGGGACCAAACCCGTGCCCCCTGCAGTGGAAGCTCAGAGTCTTAACCACTGGACTGCCAGGGAAGTCCCGCTGGTCAGATACTTCGACAAGTCGGCACTGTTTGGTTGGTCTTACAACACTTTTACTGTATTTACCACTCTCAATCCTCTGATTTAGTCAGACACACTAATAGCACTATTAAAACTCAATTGGCAAAATCTGTAGAGGCCCTCCAAATACCTTGGCCAAAAGCATTGAAGCTGGTCCTTCTAAATCTCAGATCCACGCCTTCTGGAACTCATAAACTTTGAGAGAGTCACAGGATGCCCAATGTAATTGGCTTTTGCCTCTTTTGATCCACAACTTATAAAAGGAGAGATACTCCAATATTGCAAAGGCCTAATTGCTTCTATCAAAAATAACCATGTTTTGGTAGGACAATCTTTTCACAGGTACTCTCGGAAGACAAAGACCTTAAGCATCACACCTTGAAACCTGGAGATTTTGTCTTTTGGAAAAGAAACCTCCAGAAGACCTTGCTGGAGAGGGCCCTTTCAAGTACTACTAACCAACCCTTGTGCCACCAAACTCCAGGGAACAGACTCTTAGATTCATATGACACACTAAAGAAAGAACCAAACTCTGACTGGAACTGCAAATCACCTGGTGACCTGACAGTAAAGATTTTCCAGAATTGAAGCAGATGACATCTAATGAGACATTTTCCCAAGATACAGAAAAGGCCTGTTGGAAGTCTGTTGCTGAACCTTTGATGATGACATAATACTTCAGATAATCTCCAATCTCTATAATCTTGATAACATATGGACATTAAATAAAAAGTGCTTGAGAGTTCTCCCTCAAATGTGACCTCAATAGGTTTCCAATCTGTGCACTTTCCCCCAGTATGAGACACTACACCCAGGAAAGATCCTTCCTGGCACTGATGATCAAAAAGCCATTGAAACTGGAAAACCTGACTCTTGATCAGCAGTACTTTCAAAGAAAGATCTTGATCAAAAGGGGGAACTGTAAAAAATTAATAAACGGAAACCTCAATTAAACAGAGCTGGGAGACCAGCCAGGGGAGCACTCATGGCCTGGGACAAGAGCAGAGCCCAATAAGAAAACTCTTTTTTCCTGACGACAACTCAGCCAGTGAAAAGCCATTAACTCTTTGTTTGCTATAGCCCTCCCCACTTCCTTTTCCCCTGTATAAAAGAGTTCTCCTTTCCTTGCTGTGCCAAGACTCGAATGTGTCTCACTATGGTTGCAGACCACTAACTGCAATTATCTGTTGATGCCAGATAAACCTATTTTTACTGGAGAAATAACTGGCAGTCTGTTTTAGGTCAAGAACACACATACATATATGCATACATACATATGTATTTATGAGTGTGTGTGTATATATGATACAGTATCTAAGCCAGGTTCATCAGGTGTTCCATAATCTTCTATTCAAAGCATAGGAGTATAAATACTTTTCCCAGATCATTTTCCAAGGGAAGCAATGTGTTTGTTGAAACAGGCCCTTGGCATCTTCCTAGCTCTGGGAATAAAGACCTATTGTTACTTGTCTTTGAAAAAGAAGCATCTGTTTCCACCACCAAAGTTAAAAGCAATATCAAGCTCACATGTTGCAACTAACACCTTTCATCTAAGTAGGTCAAAATTTTTAATCCAAAAGTACTATGGGGATGTCACAGCAAAGGCAGAGTAAAGAGGTCAGCAAATCCTCTCTCCAAAAAAACTAGAAAACTGGGTAGAATTGTCCAAAACTACCATTTCAGGACTCTAGAAATCAACCAAAGGGCAACAACAAATTTAGAAGTTTATTCATGAAAAACTGCTAAACCTCAGATAAGAACAGGAATTCTGTAGCATTCTTGTCTGGAAGGAAAGAATAAAGATCAGAGTGGAAATGAATGAAATAAAACAAAAAATAGAGAAAAATCAATGAAACCAGAAGATTTTTGTTTCTTTGAAAACATCAACAAACGGATAAACCTTTAGCTATACTGACCAAGAAAAAAAAAGAGAAGACACAAATTTACCAAAATCAGGAATGAAACAAGAGACCTCACTGCCAACTTTACAGATATTAAAATGATTATAATAAAATATTATGAACAACTTCATGCCAACAAATTAGACAATTTAGATGAAATGACAAATTCCTAGAAAGACACAAATTACCAAAGTTGACTAATGAAGAAAGAGAAAATCTGAACAGATCTATAACAAGTAAAGGAATTGTACTATTAATTTAAAATATTCCCATAAAGGAAAGCCCCAGTCCATATAGCTTCACTGATGAATTCTATCAAATATTTTGAAAAGAAATACCAGTCCTATACAAATATTATGAAGAATGCCAGGAATGATTAATAAAATATGCTCATTCATGAAATAAATCTTAATTCAAAGTAGGGAAGCCAATCTGGCCTATCAATGATAAAAGTTCCAAAATACTTTTAATCATAAGACACTGTCTCAAGGACTTCCCTGGTGGCTCAGGGGTTAAGAATCTGCCTGCCAATGCAGGGGACATGGGTTCGAGCCCTGGTCCAGGAAGATCCCACATGCCACAGAGCAACTAAGCCCGTGCGCCACAACTACTGAGCCCGTGAGCCACAATTACTGAAGTCTGTGAGCCTAGAGCCCTCGCTCCGCAACACGAGAAGCCGGCGCACCACAAGGAAGAGTAGCCCCCACTCGCCGCGACTAGAGAAAGCCCACACGCAGCAACGAAGACCCAATGCAGCCATAAATAAATAAATAAACTTACTAAAAAAAAAAAAAAACACTGTCTCGAATGTTGCTAATATTTTACCAAAACCTTTATTATTTACAGCTGGAGTTTGCAAGTTTAGCCAGTTTAGAATTCTTAACTGAGCATTGAAAGTCTGAATAACAAAGTTTTATACAGCAAAAACAAAAGCCAATTTGAGGCAGCCCTGGACCTTGTCTTATGAGACATTTCCTCAAAGATCTGATTTATCCCTCCTCTCCTTAAGGTCATCAGTTACACTAGTACAGTATTTATCAAGTAGGAGCAGAATATATTGCTAGGAAATCCAACCAGTTCAAGGATACCAATAACGAGGATACAAAGAGATCTGGAACCCCAATTATGAGAGTTAGAAGAGTCTTAACTATCATGTAAAGCTTTGGTACTCACATTTTACAAAGCGCTTAAGTGACTCATGTGAAATCACAAAAATAGCCAGGGACTAGATCCTCCTTTGTCTATCTTCCAGCATTCCTGTAAGTAAACCAGCTTGAACTTGCTTGTTACCCTTTCTCCTCCATAGTGAAGTCTATGATTGTGATATAAGTACTGGCTTTATCAAATTCATTCCATACATATTAAAGCATGTTGCTTGCCATACATTGAGGCAGCACTAAAATGAGTGAGAAATTGCCACTGCCATCAAGAATTTCAGTTTAAGAGAAAAGATAAGACAATTGCACATGCAAAAGTAGACCAAATATCAGGAAGAAAGTACAAGGTGCAAAGTTCAAAAAAGGAATGTGTTCACATCAGATGCAATGGCTAAGAAAGGCTTACAGGAAAGGGCAGTATTTAAGATACACCTTGAAACAATAAGTAGGATTTTGACAATAGAAAGTGAGGAAAGGACATCTGAAGAAAAGGGAAGACACAGTGTGTCCAGTCTGACTAAAACATAGAGTTCAGTTGTTTAAGAGCTTTCTCTGCCATGACAGCAGTTTATAAACATTTTCCATGCCAGCCCACTGCACCTTCTCCCATGGATGCACCCAAAAGCATAGATAAAATAGGCTGCTTGCCATATACAACTCCTAGTAACCCCACTCCCTCTCTCACTTCCAAGAACATATATCAGAATGCAAATGAATGATAATGATCTTATAATAGATGACTTTCGATCTGCTTTAATTTTTAAAGAAAATAATTTGCTAACTTTAATAAAGTTTTTTGTCAAGAATTGCTTGCTACACACCCCATAATGGATGGTAATAAGTTAAGAACCACCAATGTGATGGGAAATAGTGGTGGAAAACATTGGTCAGAGCTATCCTCAGGTGGCCTCAAGTACAAACCAAGGTATTTAAACTGTGAAGAGAAATGATTCTGGTTGCATTCAGGAAAATTACTCTGGAAGTGTGGAGAAAGAGATAGCACAATTAGGAAGTTATTGCAAAAGTCCCAGTTAGTTAGAGGTAATAGAGGCCCAAATCAAGATAGTACCAGGAAAGGAGAATGGAAATAAGAAATGTGACAAATATAGAAGATAAGCTTTGTGAGTGCACAGGTCTAAGTTATGACTTCTGTATCTCTAGAAGTCTCTAATTCAATAAATATTTGTTGAATGGGTAAATAAATAAGATCTTGGTGGCAAGGCAGTATATTATAATGGTGGAGCCAGACTGCTTGGGCTCCAATCAAGCTCTTTACTTACTAGTTCAATAAACTTGGGCAAGTTACTTGACCTCTCTATGCCTCCGTCTTCCCATCTATAAAATGGGGCTAATAATAGTTTCTAGATCATAGTGTAGTTTTGAGGATTAAATGAGGTTAATATGGAAAGTGCTTAAAAGAATACATGATACATACCTGCTATATTAAAGTAGCTATTATTTTTATTAGTGAAACATTATATCTTTAACAGAACTTCAGAAGTGAGAAACGCAGTTTTGGGGGAAGAGTAATCAATAGTATTAAGGGTTTAGTTTGGTATTCCAGGAGAGATACCAGATAGGGTGGATTGGGGGCTTGAAAAAAAGGATGGGGCTAGACTTAAAGGTCTGACTCTTGCCACTTCATTCTGCTCCCATAGTTCTCTCATCTCTCACCAAGCTCCAGTCACACTAGCCCTGTCAGTTCCTCCAATAGGTCAGGTTTTTTCTCCTACCTCAGGATCTTTCCACTGCTGTTCCCTCAACCTCAAAGAGCACAGAGCATGGACTCAACAAATATTTGTTCAATAGATAAATCTGGAACTCTTTTAAATGGAGATAAAAGTCAAATCCCTGAGAATGTATGACGCTGCCACGTAAGAAAATCTGAGGAAAGATGATAAAAGGTGTGACTACAAAAAAGATGAGCCAAGTAAGTCAGAAAAACAAATACTGTATGCTAACACATAAGGAAAAAAAATCTAAGAAAAAAATTGGTTATGAACAACCTAGGGGCAGGACAGGAATAAAGACGCAGACGTAGAGAATGGACTTGAGGACACGGGGAGGGGGAAGGGTAAGCTGGGACGAAGTGAGAGAGTGGCATGGACTTATATACACTACCAAATGTAAAACAGATAGCTAGTGGGAAGCAGCCACATAGCACAGGGAGATCAGCTGGGTGCTTTGTGACCACCTAGAGGGGTGGGATAGGGAGGATGAGAGGGAGACACAAGAGGGAGGAGATATGGGGATATATGTATATGTATAGCTGATTCACTTTGTTATAAAGCAGAAACTAACACACCATTGTAAAGCAATTATACTCCAAAGAAGATGTTAAAAAAAAAAAAAAAAAGATGAGCCAGCAAATACAAAGGACTATGCAGAGGTAACCAGGAGAGTTGGAGTGAAGTTTTAAGGAGATGGGTAACACCCTAAATGCTCAAGATTGAAAGAATCACTGGATTTGGCAATAATTCTGGGAAAGAACTCTGAGAAAGTAATTTTCCATGAAGTTGGGAGGAGCATGGGGCAAAGATCAGATTGTTAAGGAAAAATAAATCAATTAAACTAATTTACCAAATGTTTGATAAGGAGGAGAAGCAGGGTCCAAGAAAGGTGATTTTAGGGACAAACCCTGTTTTTAGGGCTTCTCTGGTAGTAGGAGAGTAAGGAAGCAGATGGAGAGGCAAACAACTAAGGTACAAACGGAACAAAAATATTAGGCTAGATCCTGGAGACACTGTGCATCGTTATTTGTACAGGTTTATAACGTCCACAGTGCTTTTCGCACTTTCCGTCCCCCAGCTCTCTGATGATACATCCTCTAATTCAGTGATTCACACATGAGGTCCCTAGACTGGCAGCATCAAGCATCACAGGGAATTTGTTAGAAATGCATATTCTTGGGTCCCACACCAAATCTACCTAATTCAGGCGAAGCTCAGCAAGGTGTTTTAACAAGTCCTCCAGAGGATTCTGATGATCTCCAAGTTCCCACAACCATCATACTCAGGACGGAACTACCAAGACCACTACAAGGATGGCGGCCGCAGTCGGAGGGCCGAACTTCCTTCCGACCCCTACCTGGATTTTCCTCGCTCCTAAGAGGGGCAGTGCACAACCCCACCCAGCCAGCACCGCAGAGCAATGTTGCCCCGCTTCGGACCTAACCTGAGCAAGTGCTGCCAAGCCCAGCCGGAGTAGAGACCACGTATGGACCCCGTAACAAATTCGGCCTCCGCCCACGAAGGGCCCGTGCGCCCCCAGCCCTCGGGCTTCGACTTCCGGCGCTAGTGGGGCGTTGGGGGTGGGGGGGCTCGGTGGGGAAGGGACGCAGGCCGGACGTGTCCAACTTCCTCGACACCGGCAGGGGTGGTGGGGGATATTCGTTCTCCTAACCCCTCCATGTACTAACTAAGAGACCGGAGGACACGGCGATGGAAGAAAGATGGGCTAGTCTAGGCTAAGTGTCCGGGAAATCTGGAATCCAATAAAGGAATAAAGAATCTTTGAAAATCCTCTTCGTTTCCTTTGCCTCCTTTCCCACCCCACGCCCCGAAGCGGCCATCAGGGACGGGCGGGCCGAACAGCAGAGGAAGAAATCTCGCGATAGGAGACCGGCCGGGGCGGGGGTAGCACCTCTTCCCTCCTCCTCCCCTCCTCTCGTTAGTTCCGGTCGCAGAGGAGACACCGCTGCAGTTGCCGCCACCTCCGGGATTTCTGGCTCTTTTCTCTTCGCCTTAAATTCGGTGAGGCGCGGGGCCCGCTAGTCTCGGGCCGAGGTTGCGGCCCGTAGTCGCTGGGCAGAGGATGAGGGAGGCGGCAGGTCCTGTGCGGCCCGGTTTGGATGGGCCCGGGCGGAGGCCGCCGCATGAGGCCGGATCAGATCCGGCGCCGGGATTCAGAGGTCGGGGCCGCTGCTTCAGCAGGGAGGCCGAGGGGCAGCTGCCCGGGCCGGAACGTGGGGGCCGAGTGTGCCCCGCGGCGCCACAGGCGGAGGCAGTGGGCTGGGCAGGTCCCCCTGCGGCCCTGTCCGGCCTGGGTAACAAAGCGGCCGTGGCCTCTGTTGGGTGATGTACGCGTGGGGGGTTTCGGCGGGCGGGGCGGAGGAGCAGCCACCACCACTGCGGCCGCCTCCGCCGCCACTGCTTTCGCGGGAGGGAGGGCGGATGTACGGGGCGGCTGGGCCCCAGGCGCGAAGCGCCTCGGCGCCTGTGGTCCGCTCGCTGCAGCAGCCGCCACCGCCAACAACGGGGTCAGTAGAGAGGGGGCTGAGGGCGAGGAGCAGCCCCTCCGGCTCCCCGCCGTGCCCAAGGGGGTCCGTTGCTGGGCGGGAGGCACGGGAAGGGTTGGATGGGGAGACACGTGCCCAGGGAGGCGGCTTGTATTGTAAGGTATGGGGCGGAGGAGACTAGGCCGGCTCTCAGCCCTTTTCTCAGGCTGGAGTGGTGCAAGCGGACGCTGCGGTCACGGGCACGACTTCAGAGGAGGGTAATGCTTCTCATAACCAGGCCCCTCGGATGAAGGGATTCGCCCTCTGATAGCGTCTTTAAGTTGACATGCATATTTTGGATACCTCCTGACTGTGGTGGTCATCTCTGTGAGTCCTCTGTGGTGCTCAGAGTGGTGGAAGATGTAGGCGAATTTAAAGAGGAAGAGACTAAACTCTGTTTATGGTGGGTGATTTGCCACTAGTCGCTGTGGCGCTGAAAAGTCATTTAAAAGTGTGCTTCACATTTCATCTTTAAAGGGTTTTGTGTAGGGAGAAATGCAGGTTTTGAACTTAAGTTTAATTCAAGCAAAGGTAATTCTGTGTGCGTGCCCCAGGTCTCTTGCTAGGCTGGAAGTGTATGTCCTATGTGGTTTACATGTGACTAGGCCAGGGTTTGATGCTTTGTTTTTAAAATGGATGTTATGGCACTGATATTTTTAAGGCCTTATTTTTCCCCCCTTAGGGTGTCTTTTATGAATAATCAAAAGCAGCAAAAGCCAACGCTATCAGGCCAGCGTTTTAAAACCAGAAAAAGAGGTAAATATTTATATTTTGATGATATCTCTCTTCACACTTCCAAAGTAACTTTTATGTCTTGGTTCCTCTGGCAAGCTATTGCTTAGCATTAAAACCTAAAGAGAAAGTACCGAAAGGAACTTGAATTTCTAGTTCACTGCCATTTCAGATATACCCTTAACATTTCTACTACCTTTAAGACTTTTGGTATCAACATATATGTATCTAAGCAGGCTAGTGAATGATGTTTTTGTTGTACAGATAAAGTGCCTCTAAAAAAAGAAAAGTATGGGCTGCATTTTCACTAGCTAAATTTCATTTAAGGAAACTTTTGCTTGAGGGAAAAGGTTAATTTATAAAAGGAGAGCTCCTAATGTGACTACTAGTTTCACCCAAACTTTGTGAACATTTGTGGGAGAAAAATCAGACTTTAACCCATGGAAGTTAATTATGGAACAGAGTTCACATTGCAGTGTCTTTTGAAACTATTCCCTCACAGACTTAGTAAGAAAACTACGAGAATTATATTAACTACTTCTGTGTATTATCAGGTACTTCGATGAATATTGAATTCTGAAGCAAGGCACTGCACTAGTGACACACAGTTAAATGAGATGTGGTCTCAGATATATTTTGTATTGGGTTTAATATTTTACCCCTACACTTTTCAGTGTTGTTGCTCAAAAGCACATATTGACCTTATTTTACAGGAAACTTTTAGGAAATAGAGAACTGGGTAGGCTACTCATTATAAATTGTGTTTTTCTATCCTGAGTGGCAGACACTTTGAAATATATATTACAGAATCTTTTATGATCTCTGATTGTAGCCTGCCCCCTTACAGCAGGGAGACCAAGGAGTAATTGGATTCTAGTCTTTGCAGATTCATTTAGATTTAAGCCAGTAAATTTTCTCAAGAGGAGGCATAGAAGTTGGGAACCAGAGCAATTCTGCAGTAAATGGAAAACTCTGTATTCTCAAGTTATGTGGATTACTGATACCGCCTTTGTGTAAATATAGTATCAAGTAGTTTTATTATTGTTGTTAGTACCAGGAAGAGGTGTCACTTCCCCAGTTCCAGATTGAGATCACTCATGGCCTCCTGGTTCTTGATGACTGGGTCCTGGGTATGGTGAACAACCATCCCAGTTTGCCTGGGACTGAATAGAGTTCCCAGGACACGGATCCTTTCAGTTGTAAAAACAAAAAAGTCCTAGGCAAACAGGGAAGAGTTGGTCACCCTAGTGCTGTGTAGAAATTAAGATATCATCTAACCTAGATAGGGAAATCAAACCCTACCCTGGAGTGTGTGATAGCAGCACAGTAAAGGCTAGGTATGTACCCAGGGCACTTTTTAGAGTGCTTTATATTTTATTTATGTCATTTAATATTCACAACAACTTTATGAGATAGGTCCTACTCTTCATCACCATTTTACCATAGGGAAATTCAGACATGAAGAATGGGGCCAATTGCTCAAATTCAGACAGTTAAGCGGTGATCTCGATTTGAATCAGGCAGTTTGAATCCAGAGCCCTTACTCATAACTGCTACATGTCATGTATTGGATACTCAGTAAATGTACTTTCTAAAGATTACCTTAATAAGTATTAAATGAGTGATTTTTTTTTTTTTAAGTAGAAAGTGTTATGGGCACTTTTAAAGAAAATCAAGAGCTCCCTTTCACTCAGGAACGAAGTTTACCTGAGGTATAGAAGATATCCTAAATTTCAGAAAAGCTCAGAGGCAATGGAAGAGTATTCCAGGTGGAAATTGTAACCTGGCAGTAGGAACACACCAGCTCATTTAGCTCACTTAGGAGACTTGTGTGAAAAAATAGTGGGAGAAAAGCCACACACTTCTTATGATAAGCAGTCCTGCCTTGCACTTGTAGAGGTGCAACTTGCAAAGCACGTGTGTTTAGTCTCCTGTTGTGTTTGCTTGTGTTGCAGGTCTTGGGTAATCTAGGTAGTGTTTGTTTTTTCCAGCTATTGAAATAAATGAAATTGTGATGAATGTGGTTAACTTATTCAGTAGTTATAGCTTCATAAGGTTGTGGTTTCATGGCATTTGAGTAAGCCTTTTAAAACTAAATGTTTTGGGGTTTTCCCCCAGATGAAAAAGAGAGGTTTGACCCTACTCAGTTTCAAGACTGCATTATTCAAGGCTTAACTGAAACTGGTACTGATTTGGAAGCAGTAGCAAAGTTTCTTGATGCTTCTGGAGCAAAACTTGATTACCGCCGATATGCAGAAACACTCTTTGACATTCTGGTGGCCGGTGGAATGCTGGGTAAGTGTCTGGGTCTTGTGGGAAGTGTGTTGTATGGGGATTGTGTAGAATCCAGAATATGAACTATTTGACAAACCTATCAAATCAGGGTGGCTTTTTTTTTTTTTTACCCCATTAGGATTTTCCCTTTTTTTTCTTCTCAAATTATAGTAAATTTGCCAATTGCCTTGCTCTGTCTAGCTTTATATTTGAAATCCATTACAGAACCATAACATTTGGCGAAGATTTGTCTGACATATAAGTCCCAACAATGTCTTCCATCAGTGATTTTTCCAACCTGTGTTTGTACACTCTCAGTTAATGAAGAAATCCCTATCTCTTGTTCTGTCTTACCAAATACTTTATAAATTTAACCCTCGTATCCGAGGGTTCCGCATCCATGGATTCAGCCAACTGTGGATCAAAAATATTCCCCGGAGTGGTGGTGGGGGATTGTCCAGAATGTTCCAAAAAGCAAAACTTGCATTTCCCATACTCCAGTAACTATGTAGCATTTACATGGTATTCTGTTTTATAAGTAACCTAGAGACTGTTTAAAGTATACATAAGGATATGCGTAGGTTATATGTAAATACTATGCCCTTTCATATAAGGGACTTGAGCATCTGCAGATTCTGGTATCCATGGCGGTCCTGGAACCAATTCAGGACAACTCTGTACCTGAAGACTCTAATCCTGCACTCTCCTATGTATTAGCCACTAGCCACTTGTGGTTATCAATCACTTAGAATGTGACTAATACAAATTCAGAGGTACTGAAAATGTAAAATACACATTGGATTTTAAAGACAATGCTAAAAAGAATGTAAGATATCTCTAATATTTTGAATACTGAAATGTTAAAATCAATATTTTTGATGTGTTGGGTTAAAGTATATCAAAATAATTTCACCTTTTATTTATTTTTTAAAATTTATTTATTTTTGGCTGCATTGGGTCTTCGTTGCTGTGCACGGGCTTTCTCTAGTTGCGGCGAGCAGGGGCTACTCTTCGTTGCGGTGCGCAGGCTTCTTATTGCGGTGGCTTCTCTTGTTGCGGAGCACGGGCTCTAGGCGCGTGGGCTTCAGTAGTTGTGGCTCGGGGGCTCAGTAGTTGTGGCTTGCGGGCTCTAGAGCACAGGCTCAGTAGTTGTGGCACACGGGCTTAGTTGGTCCGTGGCATGTGGGATCTTCCCGGCCCAGGGCTTGAACCTATGTCCCCTGCATTGGCAGGCGGATTCTTAACCACTGTGCCACCGGGGAAGCCCCTCACCGTTTATTTTTAATATGGCTACTAGAAGATTCAAAGTTACATTATGTGCTCACATTATATTTCTATCCATAGCCCTGCTGATTTACTCCTGCCTCCACCCTCAACGGCTCAGACTATCTTAATAGAATGTGCTACTTAGTTATATATTTTCAAAGAATACTGGTAATTTCATTTCCATGGCTCTTTAAAGTATTCCAAAATGTTTTCACAGTAACAGTGTATTGAACCTCGGCCAAGCTGATAGAATCAGAACTCTACTTGTATACATGCAGCATGGAGGCTTAGAGAGGCTTCAGTAGCTTGCATGCGATCAAACAATTGCTCAGTGGTGGAACGGGAACTTAAATGTTCATATGTTCTAATGCCTAGTCAGATGAATATCTCTTTTATTGTATCATTTGTAGTAAGAAATGGGAAACATACCTATTTTCTATTCATAATACTGCTATCAGTAAGCCGCTTTTTAGAATTCTTTTTAAAGGATCATTTTTAATAAGGAGATTTTCAAACATATCCTGGAGAGAATAGTGTAATAAACTAAGGATCTGCTACCCAACTTCAGCAATTTTTAACGATCTTACTTCATCTATTACCCCACTGACTTCATCTCCCCTCCCCTGTATTTTAAAGTGTACATCAGACATAATTTTATCCATAAATACTTACAAATGTATCTAAAAGATAAAGTCTCTAAGTTGCAGGTTTTTATAGCCCAGCCTCTTTGGAAGTTTATGAAAGGTTTTCTGTATGGAAAGTCAGAACCAACTCTGAACATCTCCACTTGAGTGACAGATTTGGCACTGCTGAATTAATGCAGTGAGTGAGTTTCACTGGGTTGCTGAAGGGGGTTATTTTATTTATTGCAGTAAATTGTTTTCACTTTGTTCACACATATTGAACCAACCAGCCATGTTCCTACTGAGAAATTGACTTTGCTTTCAAATCATCTCAGAATTTTTATCAGTTTATTTTATAATGAGAATCCTTACAGAAAATAAGATTGACTAGTATATATAGATGTTGAACTATAATGTTGTACACCTGAAACATAAAAATAAAAAGTTAAAGTTTAAAGGAAAGTAGGATTGAAATAATTACTAATTTTAAATGAAGGCCATTGCAAATTTTTTGTAAAATATACCTTAGCCCCAGGTGGTACACTGGCAGATGACATGATGCGTACAGATGTCTGTGTGTTCGCAGCACAAGAAGACCTAGAGACCATGCAAGCATTTGCTCAGGTAAATTAAACTTTACATAATTATTTCAGTTAGCTGTTATCCATCTAACCAATGTTTAAGGAATAGTCTGCTTTTTTAAGAGACTGCTGGTAGCAGGTTGAAGGAATCTGAGCTGAAGGTTTAGAGGTGTTCTGGGTGTGCAGTGTGATCGTTTAGGAACTTAAAAATGTGCTGAGGAAAACAAAATAGAAAAAAATTGAATCAGCTCTCCTTTTCCTATTTGTCCCTCTAAAATTAATCCATTTTTTAGGAAAAAAAGTCAAGCTGAAAAAGGAAAATCAGTTCCCTGTCGTGATTTTCATCACTAAATTATTCTGCATATAGCTTTTTAAAGGTGAATGAGTTATAGGCAGATTAGCTTCTTTATCAGTCAAAATCTCATTTGAAAGTTGCATACATAGTCATGCTTGTGTTACTGTAAGCACAGAATTAAAATGCATCTAACCTAGGGATTGTTGTCTATGTCATTAGGAAAGTAGAACTATATTTTATGATCCTATTTTGTTAAAATCCTACAAATGGGTAAATGACTTGTATTTGAGCAATAATTAGTCCATGCTTTGATATTTGGCAATAAAATCTATTGCAGGGTGGCGGTTAAAGTGTTAACAGTATTGGTATATTGTAGGATTTGGGAATTGACAGGCTTCCCAAGCTGGTTTAAACATCTGATGAAACGTTCACTTCTTTGCTATTCTGGAGATAATGTGGAGAGGTCTTAGTTGCCCTGACTTAGATCTTTTGGGAATCTGACATTTTTACGTATGAGGTTATCATTCAGTTCCTTTACTATTCTTACAGGTTTTTAACAAGTTAATCAGGCGCTACAAATACCTGGAGAAAGGTTTTGAAGATGAAGTTAAAAAGGTATGACCAGCAATATGCTTTGTGGAAAACAAAAGGTTGGGGTCAAAGAAGGGAATGTTAAATCCTAATTCTGCCACTGATTTGAGATAATTTTAGATATTTAGGTAGGCTGTCTTTGAAATGAAGTTTGGGGGTATATCATTTTGTAATTTGCTGTACACTGTTTCTTAGCTCTATATCCAAACAAGTGGCAAAGGGGTTAAAATCCAAGTGGGGTTTGTTTAGAAGACAGAGAGTAGCAGATCAGAGCTAAACACATTGACAAAGAGAAACTTAACATACTTGCTCTCTGAGTCTTAGATATTCTACATATAGGTGCACAGAAAATTTGGTAAGGTTAATAGCAACATTTAATGAATATGAGACACTGTCTTAATTATTAACTCATTTAATATTCTCAAAAGCCCTGTGAAACAAGTTTTATTACCCACATTTACATATGAGAAGACTGAGACAGAGGTTAAGTATCTTGCCCAAGATCACTCAGCTAGTGAGTATTATAACCAAGATATAAACTTGGATGGTTAGGCCCCAGAGCCCACAATTTTAACCAATATAATATGCTTTACTGCTTCTATTTATATAATGCATTTGCTCATTTAACCCTTAACTCTTTACTTTTATAGCTGCTGCTGTTCTTAAAGGGTTTTTCAGAGTCGGAGAGGAACAAGCTGGCTATGTTGACTGGTGTTCTTCTGGCTAATGGAACACTTAACGCATCCATTCTTAATAGCCTTTATAATGAGAATTTGGTTAAAGAAGGTAATCAACCTTTAGTAAAGGATGATCTTTAGTTGGCTGAGGGTGGGGTAGATAAGAGCCTGAAAGATGAACTGATACGAAAGTTAAGATATAGTTTATGTAGATTTGACTTGTGTGATAGTCTTAGTTTTTTAACTAGTATCCTTAAATTTAATTGGTTCATTTCAACTCATTAGTTATTTAATGTATACCTTTGGCATTTAGGCTTAACGACTTTCTTTAGACATACAGCAAATATCCAGGGTCTAGACAAAATGTGATTGATTGTAAAGTAAAAATAGAAATGCTGTGGAAACCCAGAGAGAGATTAATCCCAACTGGGAAACTTGGGAACATCTTGAATAGAGAAAATGGGGAAAATGGCAAGCTGAAAAAGAAAATAAGTTCCCTTTTGTGATTTCCATAGTTAAATTATTCTGTACAGTAATTTAAAAGCTAACTTTTTTTTTTATTGCTTAGAGTACTGAGTTATTTAACATGCCTTATTTTTATTCTCACAACAACCCTGTCAAGTGTAAGAATTGTTACTGTCATTTTACACATCAGAAAAGAGTTTAACTTGACTAACAGCACACAACTAGCAAATGGTAGAGTAGAGAAATTGGAGTGCAGTGGTAAGCAGTGGCAGAGGAAAGTTCAGGGGTAAGCTTGGGGATAAAGTGAATAATCCTGTGTGGTGGAACCTCAGAGGGAGGAAATGGGAGATAGTCATTGAAATCCAGGAAGGTACTTCTGTTAAGTAAGCTCTGTTTTTCTGCAGGGGTTTCAGCAGCTTTTGCTGTAAAGCTCTTTAAATCGTGGATAAATGAAAAAGATATCAATGCAGTAGCTGCAAGTCTTCGGAAAGTGAGCATGGATAACAGACTGATGGTTTGTAACTTTTCATTCTTCACAGTCTTGAAAGCTTAATAGGCAACTTTCCCATTTTTAATCTGTGAAAAGAGGAAAAGTTTTTCTTAATCTGATTTGAAGACCATTTAACCAGATTAAATTCTCCTTTCAGGAACTTTTTCCTGCCAATAAACAAAGCGTTGAACACTTCACAAAGTATTTTACTGAGGCAGGCTTGAAAGAACTTTCAGAGTATGTTCGGAATCAGCAAACCATAGGAGCTCGTAAGGAACTCCAGAAAGAACTTCAAGAACAGATGTCCCGTGGTGATCCATTTAAGGATGTGAGATATTCTTATTTAAACTATCTTTATATGGCTAAGTTTCTGGCAAAGAACATTTTTACTCATTTGAGAAACTTTAAAGTATTTCACCAGTGAGTTTTAATAATAGCTATAGAATGTTATGCTGGGGCTTTGCCTCAATCTTTTTCATATTCATTGCCTTATGGGTACCCAGAAATCATAACACTTGGGGATTTTTGTAAGGTGCAAGCCAATAGACAGACCTTCTGTTTCCATCTTGGTCTTTTCCTAGGTAGTTTGCCTATGTGTAATACAGGGTTTGAACTAGAAGTCCATACCTTCTCGTTCTAAAAGTTCTGTGATTATATGTGGTCTCCTGGTCATTGCTAGTGGCATGGAAAGGTGTTTATGCTTTTGTGAAAGGTCTAAGTTTCATGTGTGTAGTATCTACATATCAAACTTATTTCTGTACTAAATTTGGATTCTTTTGCAGATAATTTTGTACGTCAAGGAGGAGATGAAAAAAAACAACATCCCAGAACCAGTTGTCATCGGAATAATATGGTCCAGCGTAATGAGCACCGTGGAATGGAACAAAAAAGAGGAGCTTGTAGCGGAGCAAGCCATCAAGCACTTGAAGGTATTAGAACTACTGTGCCTTGTTGTATTAGAACTGTGCCTTGTTGTATTAGAACTGTGCCCTGATAAAACATCCTTGTTGTAAGTGGGGTAAGTGACCTGTCAGTGTGCTCCTCTAAAAGGATTTATCACATCCTGTGCTTTCTGGGGATAAACCACCGGTAAGTAGACAAATAACATATTAACTATTGATGATAACCTTTTAAAAAGTCTGATTTGGGCTTTCTTTGGCTCACAGGTTAAAAAGAAATACATGTTTAAAAGTAGATTAAACCTGTAATTTGGTCTTTGCTTCTGAGAGAATATGGGAAAACAGGAGGATTCTTTTTTTTCCCTTTAAAATATTAACATTGTATTCACAATTATCTGGAATCCTTGGCGTAGTATTGCTTTTTTGATTTAAATGCTTAATTTTTCTGCTTTACTCTTTTTTTTTAACTTCCACTAAATAGAATATAATTCACAGTGATTATAAAAGATGAGTTATGTTATGTCTTAAGAATTTATAATAGATGGTCATTGTACTAAATGACTAAATCTTTTCTCCCTTCCCTTTAAAAGCAATACAGCCCTCTACTTGCTGCCTTTACAACTCAAGGTCAGTCTGAGCTGACTCTGTTACTGAAGATTCAGGAGTATTGCTACGACAACATTCATTTCATGAAAGCCTTCCAGAAAATAGTGGTGCTTTTTTATAAAGGTAATTTAAATTTTGAATTTTGTGAATACATTTGACAAATATCCTAGAAAACTCAAAATAATTCTAATGAGTAGTTCTCTGAACATCAGCACCCTAAAATATTTTACTCTAATCCCTGGACTGAGTTGTCTCTGATTTAATTAGTTACTTTTGAGTGCATTATCTTTAAAACATCTCTAAAGCTTATTAACAAGTTAAAATCTAAAGCCTTCTTGATGAGGCCTCAAACTTTGCCTCCTATACTCCCCCAGTCCTCTTCCCCAGACAGATGATTTTGTTGCGTCCCATATTTTAAACTTAGAGGTCTACCTGCATACCTGCATCCCCAGGTTTTGTTTGTTCGTTTTTTTTAAAGGATAGGGTAATGAACTCCAAGTACCCTGTGCTTCAGTGATTATCAACTTGTGGTTAGGTTTCTTTAAAGTATCTATACCTCCCCTTCCTCCACTCAGATTGTTTAGAAATAAATCTTAGAAATCTTCATTTAATTCTGGAAAAGTTAGTAATTAACTTTTAATTTTATCTATAAAACACATGGACTTTTAAAAATCACAGTACCATTTTCACACCTAAAAAAAAAAAAAATTAAAGAATTATCTATCAAATATCTCTGATCATTTATCACAAGATTTCTCAACCTTGGTACTACTGTCTTGGGCCAGATAACTATTTTGTAGGTGACTGTCCTGTGCACTGTAGAGTGTTTAACAGCATCCCTGGCATCAGCCCAACAGGTGCCAGAAGCACCTCTCCCCAGTGTAACAACCAAGAATGTCTGTAAACATTGTCCGATGTCCCCAAGGGATAAAACTGCCTTCAGTTGAGAGAATCACTGGTTTAATAAGGTTGATTTCCTGTTTGTAGGTTCATACATTGGCCACAAGTTGATAAAAAGTTTCTTAATATAGTGTTCTCATTTCATCTTTTCTACTTTAAATTTTAATTCATTGAAGAAACCAGTTAAGAGAGAGTTCTGAATACAGATTTATTTTGTAAGCAACAAAAATATTTGCTTTGCAGTAAGATCTTTTTTTACCATGAAGGCATTTGCACCTTAGGGCAGGGGGTCCCCAACCCCCAGACCGCGGACCACTACCGGTCTGCGGTCCATCAGGAACCGGGCCGCACAGCAGGAGGTAAGCAGTGGGCGAGCGAGTGAAGCTTCATCTGCCGCTCCCCATCGCTTGCGTGACTGCCTGAACCATATCTCCCACCCCCACCCCCCATGGAAAAATCTGTCTTCCATGAAACCGGTCCCTGGTGCCAAAAAGGTTGAGGACCGCTGCCTTAGGGGGTTTCTAACTCTGCCTTAGTTAGAGAAGTACTGTATGAAAACTCCACGAATGTAAAGGTTGCTCTCTTCTTTATAGCTGAAGTTCTGAGTGAAGAACCCATTCTGAAGTGGTATAAAGATGCACATGTTGCCAAGGGGAAAAGTGTCTTCCTTGAGCAAATGAAAAAGTTTGTAGAGTGGCTCAAAAATGCTGAAGAAGGTAAGTCTTTTCATTTGGGCAGGTTTTCTTTTTTGGTAAAGCCTGAGAACTTATTTTAATGTGATCAAGAGTATGTCCATACATGTTGCCTTCTTTCATTCAGGTACCATTTTGTACCTGAGTACAGATTTTTGTTCATTTATGACAGACCTGCAAAAACTTATTACTTTAAAGTAGGTGAGGAAAACTAGACTTCAGGTATTTTGATGGCTTGGCCATAATACTGTCATTCTTAGGAAATTAGAAAATTTTGAGAATAGTTAATATTTATGAATTTTGAGATTTACAAATAAATACATTTAATATCCCCTCATATGAGTAGAGCATTATTAATAAAATTCCTTAAAGTTATAAACGGAAGTTTTGCTTTCTGATACCATGTAATGCTTGACTGCACTTTTCCCCTTTTCTAGAATCTGAGTCTGAAGCTGAAGAAGGTGACTGAATTTGAAACTACACCCTCAGTAAAGCAAACAGGAATTGTAGATAAAATGTCATGTCTCATGTGTCCTGGTTCTTACATCTTCCTACCTCCCTATATCAAGCATGATATAAGGGCTTTCATGGCAAATTTTATTTTAACTGTTTCTATGGTTACTGGAAATGTTGGATTTAGTTTCTAAAACCATGTTTTAAGTAGCTACAGGAGCTATAGATTTGAATCTAATGTTGCATTAGTCTTTTCAGTTATCTTCTACCTCCTGTATTTTCTACTGTAATAATGTAATTTAAGGCCTTCCACAATGAACAGTTCACTTTTTCCCTGGGTTTTCTATATAAACAGTTTTCAAGATATGATTTGGTTAAAAATAATTTGTTATAAAAATTCTGTTTGCAAATTAAACTGTAAAAGTATCCGAAGTCTCAGAAGGCAGTGATTTGTGTGATATTTTGGTATGCCCAAAGCCCTGCTCATCAATGAAAATCTCATATACAATAATTAGATTCATTAACATGAATCTTGAGTATTTGGACCACTGCTTGCATGTTAATATTTTCTTGCATTTTTAACCCCAGATGTACTTGAGCTCAATTGTTTGCTCTCTGATTTTCATTCCTTAAAATGAAGCCATGGAGAACAAACTTGAAAGTGAGGTGTTGGGAAATTGTATGTGGCAGAGGTGGTGGGAAGAAAAAAGTTGAGCTTTTACCCATTGAGAAACCTCTGCATTCAGTTTGCTTCTTTCTAGACAAAACAAATGAATATTCTTTTCATACCGCCATTTTCAAATATACCTTGGAAAATCCTTGTCATTTAAAGTATTTTACAGTTGTCATACACTTAGATTGGTAAGAAAGGACTCATAAAACAGTGTAAGTAAAGCAAATGACTGTACTAAACCCAGAAAATTGTTGAAAGAAAAGTGGTTAGCATGTTCTAATTGGGATTCTAAATATAACTCATATTTCCTGTTGGCTTAGAGTATTTGTTGCAAAGAATGAAGTGCAGTGATAATGATTATCCTACTTGTTCATACTGGGCCAGCTTCATTCTCTTCACAGATTCATGTATGACTCAAGCATCTGCCTATTAATTTACCCCAGTTGCCAATATTTTAAATTGCCATGAGCCAAATTTCTCTTCTGTACAGTTGATCCATTTATTTTAATGGCTGCCTTTTCATTTCCATCTTAATTTTCTTGCTGCTAACCATCTTTATATGTAGTCATTAGAAAACAAAATGTGGCAACACGTTTTGGTGGAAAGATTTCATGTTAAAAGTGAACATTTTGAAAGCTTTTTTGATTGGTGAAAGAAATGAGCTTGGAATAATGCCACCAGAGACTGCGTGGGAATTGCCCCTTTCAGAGGTGCCATTCTTAGGAGCTAAAAATCAGGTGTTTAAAAGTTTATCTTGAGGGAATAACATGTAATACAGTTTGAAATAAAGGTATAATAACCTTATGAAGAAGAGCATTATAACTGATACCGTTGCGAAGGGGGTGAAATTGTTAAATGAATGACTGATAAAGCTTTCATGCGCAGACAAAATGTATTCACTAGGTTTCTACATAGCGATCTACTTTTACTTTGTAATTTGTAGTCCTTAAAAGACTTTTTTTTAAAAATAAAGTCCATCCTTACACTTAGGTTTATATAGGTTAATCTTCTTTTTTAATTTTTAGTTTTTTTGTAATTTCCATGTTAACGCCTACTGGTAACTGTATGTTATGCAGACATCTCTACTATGTAAGCATTAAATAATTGCTCTTTTCATCCTTATGACCCCCAAACTGTAAACACCTACACAGAATTCTGATGCAGCAGAAACTACATTAATGTTTCTACAACCAAGTCATTGCATGTTACTGCAGTACAGAGTGCACCTTATTATATACTGTGTATAGTGAGAAAGTGTATAGTCTTCCAGAACTACATTATGATCTCTGATCACAGTTTTTTCCTTCATGGCAAAGTAGTGTTTACTTACTACAATATTATAGTAAATGGATAAAGTAACCTGTGACAGTATAGTGTAAAGAAAGGGAATGCTATCTAAAAAGACTTCGCAGATTTTCATTTTGAATCTTAAGTGGCAATTTTGAATTTCAGCTGCCAGTGCCAACCTCAAACCTGTAATTCTTAATATAGTTGTTAAGATTGTACTTGTAATTATGATCAGAAAAATGTTAATTGATTTTCCTAACTTGGTGTCAGTTTCTAAGGATAAGTCTCCTCTTAGATGCCATAATTAAATGTGTTTAGAGCTGATGATAAATTTCTTAATCTTAATTATTCTGGGAGTATTGTCCTAGAGACATTATGTTCTTATGAAAATTCTAAATACCAAAAATGCCACAGGATATTTTGACATAGCACAGCGATGGTGGGGAGAAGAAATGCATGTGACTGAGAGATTGACTTCTAATTCAGTGTTTCTTAAAGCTTTTTTTCATCAACCCCAGCCCCAAAGCCTTTTAAACTTTTTTTTTTTTTAAATAGTGCCCCAATGAATTTTTTTGGCCACGCCACACAGCTTGTGGGAATCTCAGTTCCCCAACCAGGGATTGAACCCCAGCCCTTGGCAGTGAAAGCGTGGAGTCCTAACCACTGGACCGCCAGGGAATTCCCCCCAATGAATTTTAATATCATAGTATGCTGTATATATATTATATCTGCTTTATACATGAAAAGAGTAAGGGGTTTTTTTGGTCCTGCTTGGGGGTGACATCACCCCCATTTGAGAATGCGTATCCTAATATATCTTTTTTAAAAGGGGAGGGGACCTGTGATAGACATTTGCGTTGGCAGATGTATCTTTATGTGTGTCCAAATCTTGAAGCAGTATTTTTTTCTGCCAGGGTCACTAGAAAATAGAAGAACTTTGTTTTCTGCCAGTCACCATCTTCTAACAGCTGTGCTTTATACCCTTTCCACCATAGGCATCAGACAAATCATTTCCCATTGGCTTTGGAGGTCTTGCCAGATTCTTACTTGACTTATAAATGTATTATAAATAGAATCATTCAGGTTCCTTCTCATCTATAAAAATCAATTAAAATCCTAGGTGAATGACTTACTTTAATTAAAGTTGTTCATTATAACACATTGATAAATGGCATTGAAATTTTACTGATGAGTCGACTGTCATATTCAAGTAGGCTGCTTGCAGGAACTGATAGAACTATTGGTTGATGTAAAATGTAACATAGATGCCAAAGTTCTAGTGTACATTGTTACCTAGACTACTGAATTATCTTTGTAAAAATCTCCTCAGATGCTATTTACAGGTGCCATGTAAAATAGGCTAATGTGCATTTCTGAGAATTCTGGTAAACTGCCTTGCTATGATTTTTCATGTAAAGTATTAGTCCTCTAGTACTGATACAGGGTATGTCTATTCACCATCCTACTGAAACCTGGTGGTTTGAAATATTATTAAGAAATAAGTTTTTCAGAAGACTTTAAGTGGGATCTAGAAGATGTGATAAGTACTTTTGACTTCGAAATAATGGATTTATAATTGGCCTCTGTCTAAAAACTTGAATTGCAGTGGATTTGTACCTAAACACAATCTTATGCATAATTGTATGAAATTTGGTGTGGATCAGAAAGCCTTCCAAACCCCCTTTCTTTCCCTCCCCACTTTGTTTCCTTCTGTTTAACTATGGGCTATTAGCAGCCATATCAAATCCAGTCAGTTTAATTTTCCCATGCACCTACAATCCTTTTATCCTTACTCTAAGATTACCATTTCACCGCTTAATGAATTGAAAAAATGGTGAGGATACTGTACAAATTCACTCTACCACTGTCGATTTAGTAACTCTTAATAACCTTAGTTAAAAGCTCAACTGCTTGTGCCTATGACAGTGCCGTAGAGGAGACATGGCAACAACTGCTCAGTCCTTTGCTTTGTAGACGTTACCTAGAGGGACCAATATCTTATTAAACTATGATATGATTAGAATGGTTACGGTTGTATTACTGCAGGTCTGGGAACTATGCATTAAATGTGTGTCATGAATTTGGGGTGCTACAAAGTTATCAAATATAACTGAGCTGTTTCAGGGAATTTCCAGTCAGTGTAACCATTTTAAAATAGGATGAAAATAGTTTAAACCATTTTTTTAAGCTTGAAATCCTGAAGGCTGTGCTTCAAGTTGACTTAGAGGTAAACCTATTGGGGAAATGAGTGACCCACTTACAGACTGAAGCCTCTATTACTTCAGAAAGATGTTCTACATTTTCTGGCATCCTGAGAATAAAATATTATCTCTGTAAGTACACCTCATTTCCATTCTAGTTAGGACTAATGGATCCTCACGTGGCAAAAAGCTGAAGAATGGAGAAAACTGGATAGCCGATAATCCAGATAGTTCTTGGCACTCTGAACAACCTCAAGTACAGCCATCCAAGCCAGTAATCATATTGCTGCATTATTTCTTTGTGAAATTTGCTTCTTGTCTGTACCCTTGAAATTGAATAAAATTTCATGAGACTCCTTATTAATGTAAAGAGAAAAGCAATGACTAGCACTGGTTGTTGTATGCTAATAACCTTTGAGTGCTGGAGTTGGTTAACACTCAGTCCTTGTCCTTACTGTTTTGCCTTTGTGTTTAAAAATACCGTCAAAAGGCCTGTGCCCTCAGAAAAATTTTTTTTCTCCAAACAACGTTTGCTTTTGTTTGGCTCACATGTACTTCAAACTCCTATCCAAACACATACATGTTCAAAAAATGCCAGTGTTTCATTTCGTAAAATGTAATGCCATCTACCCGCTCCAGAAGGCTTCAAGTCCCTTCCCTTTCAGCCCTCACATCTAATAGATCAAATCCTGTCTATTCCAATTATGAAATCACTTGTCTCCAGTGCCATCAGCGTCTATTAACAGCTAGAGTAGTGTTTAAATGCAAGTGTAGTTTTAACAGTTTTAAGGCATTTGCCTTTGCCTGGAGGGCCCTGCATAATTCTTTAACTTAATCTGCCTTCCCCTCATTCACCACTATATCCAATATGTGTCAGGTAGTAAGCATTACGTTTTAGTTGAATAAGTGAAGTAATGAGAACAAATCCAGTGTTTCCTGGATTAGAAGTTGAAGGTATGAAAAAATGAACTGAGGGGGATGTTTACATGTAGAATGAAGGCTGTTGTGTGAATTACAAATATTTAAATATTTAGAAGCAACTTTCTTTAGACAAGATGAATCCAAGATTTCTGTTCTGTGGTTAGGGTTGCTATGACTGATGTGGCCGAGATGGATTAGAGGCTGTCAGTCAACAAACAGGTGGATGCTGCTGGGTGCTGCGCTGATTGCAGGGCTGTGGAGGTGAGCGGGGCTGGATGCCAGAATTCAGGCCTACAGGAGGAGGCAGGTAATGGAGAGTGAGGTGAGTGCAGAGCAAGGACGCTGGAGGCGCTAGCACATTGGAGAGAGTCCACTTCAAGGGCTGTCATCTACCATTCAGATACCATGAGGGGAAGCTACACTGGACAAAATACGGTTTGCAAGCCCTCAACATCAAAACAGTGCACGCCTACCTGAAACACAGTCTTGGACAAAGATGTCTCACTCATCTACGAGCTGTGCAATTGAGGCAAATAAAACTCCTGAGCCTTCTTTTCTGCATCTGTAAAATCAAATGATGCACATCTCATGGAGTGGTTGAGACGTTTGCAATGAAATAATCTATTTAAATAAAATAGAGGTGCTTGATGCAGTACTTGTCACATAATCACTCAGTGAATAGTGGCTATTATTTTTATTTGGCAAGGAAGGATATGTTCATGGGGAACTAAGAGCCCTGGCAGGTTTCTTGTTTGATTTGAACTGGTCAAAGGTAAGGGAAGTTCCAACAACCATCAACATCATGCCTGCTTTAGCAACGTGTAGAAAGACCCATGATGACAACTGGAAGCCTCATGGCCTAGTAAGGATGGATGTCATGTTTTGTAAGTGTGGTCAAGCATTCAGAGTAAACGTCCTCCCCAAACTTCATTCTCACCTTTTTAACTTTTACATTTAACAATGTAAAAGTTAAAAAGCTACAAAGACAACAAGAGAGAAGAGTTAACAGCCGATGAAAAATAATCAGCTGTTGGAAGAAGGAAAGCAGACAGATGACCTACTGGCTTGGTTTTAGCTTTCTCTGTTCTAAGCCCCTGTAGCACAGCAGAGAGCTAACAACAATGAGAAGTAGATTGATACTGCAGGGCCCAGGAAAGTCTCAGGTGTTGGGACCACTAGTTTTTCTAAGGATGGGAGTAAGGACTGGAGCTGAAAACAGATGAGCTTACTGGGCTCTGTACAGAGGAGTAGCCACCTTCTCTATCCCTCCCCCTTAACTTACGCCACCAGCTCTCTGCCCTTCCACAAGTTCAGCAGAAAATGGGTTACCATCTGGAGAAACTGGGGAGAAATGACAGGGGCTATGGACTGGTTGATACCAGACACAGATGAGAGTAAGCACTGTATTAAAATTCAGAACCAAAAAAAGTTAATAAAATGGGCAGATCCCTAGCACTATACCCCTGTGTGGCAGACATATCATGGTCCCCAATATTAATTCTCTGATTTTTTCTTAGAATCCCCAACTTTTAGCTGGACACGTCTGCTCAGAAAACATCTGCCAGCCTCCCTTGTAAGTAAGTGTGGCCATATGATTAAGCTACAGAGGGTGGGATGGGCTCCTTCTAGTGCCCTTAGAGCAGGGGTCCCCAACCCCCGGGCCGTGGACCCCTACCGGTCCATGGCCTGTTAGCGACCGGGCCACACATCAGGAGGTGAGTGGTGGGCAAGCAAGCGAAGCTTCATCTGCCGCTCCCCACCGCTCCCCATCGCTCCCCACTACTCGCATTACCGCCTGAACCATCCCCTCCCCACCCCCGCAAAAACTGTCTTCCACGAAACCGGTCCCTGGTGCCAGAAGGGTTGGGGACCGTTGCCTGAGAGGAAGAGGCTATGTCTTTTTTCCTTCCCTATCTCCTTCCTGCTAGCTGGGAAATGGGCACAATGACTGGAGTTCAAACAGGATCCTTGGACCATAAAGATGAACTATTTGTGGAGAATTGCAGAGCAACAAAATAGGAAGAGCCTGAGTTCTTGACACACACAGCATTCCATCCCTGGACAACCTACATCTGGACTTCTTTCAGATAATAAAGAAATAAAATTATCTTATTTAAATCATTTTTTTTAAGGTCCCCTAACAAATGCAGATGAATGTAATCCTGAATGGTTATTTAAAAATATAAAGAGGGACTTCCCTGGTGGCACAGTGGTTAAGAATCTGCCTGCCAATGCAGGGGACACGGGTTCAAGCCCTGATCCAGCAAGATCCCACATGCCGCGGAGCAACTAAGCCTGTGCGCCACAACTACTGAGCCCGCATGCTGCAACTACTGAAGCCCACGCACCTAGAGCCCGTGCTCTGCAATGAGAAGCCACCGCAATGAGAAGCCCGTGCACCTCAAAGAAGAGTAGCCCCCGTTTGCTGCAACTAGAGAAAGCCCACGCACAGCAACGAAGATCCAATGCAGCCAAAAATTAAAAAAAAAAAAAAAAAAAAAAAATATATATATATATATATATATATATATATATATAAATAAACATAACAGACTTGAGGAGAAAATCCAAATAGATCAATCATCTCAGGAAAAGAAATCAAGTGGTAGTGTGTGAGAGATGATAAAGCTATCATCTCTCAGCTCCGGACCCTTTCATCCTATGTGATGCTGGGGCTGGAACTCTGCCAACTACATTTCTTATATGTCATCTGGTTCCCAGTTAGGCTCTGCCTATAGGGGGTTCTAGAGGGAGACTGGAGATGGAGGAAGAACTTGCTCCTTCCTGTTTGCTTCCTGTTCCTGTCAGTGTCACCACAGCAATGGCCCTCACCCTGGCAGTGGCACTTGGTTCCATTTTGCAGTATTCCCATACTACCAGAATCAGTCTTATTATGGTCACTCTCAGAGATACCAGCACCAGCCAGTTGGCATTTTCCTCTCAAAGGTCTGCCCCCAGCTCTGTGAAGTTTGTTCTCTGAGTTCAAGGCTCTAGTACCAGCCAGGTAAGGGCACCTCCCCAAGCTAAATCCCAGCTCTTTGGGCTCTCTTCTAAACCTTTAAATTTTAATAATCCAAACATCTTTCCTTTTTACCCCCAGCCATAGAGATGATTTCTACTTCCTGCAATTTCTACCTCTGTGATACATTAGTATTCCCTCTTTGCCTTTTCAATTCTCTAGTTCTTGCTTTAAAATACTTTATATTAAATCTCTCTGTTAAAACAATTAGATTTCTCTTGTCTCCTGGCTGGAAAGAATTGGTACCAGGAGTGGTCCTAGAAAATTCTGAAAGAAGGGTATTTGGGATCTGGTTTGTACTTGAATACGCTGCTGAGCTTTTTGTCAGTGGGAAACAGAAGTCGAGGAATCTATGGCATGGAATAGCATCCCAGTTAATCAAATTATTGATGAAGCACTTACAAATGAAGTGTTTGAGGGACCAAGTGCCTGCTGCAGTTGGCGATTATTGCAATAATGATTACTACAAGGACTGTGGCTTGGAATGGCTGCATCAGAATGCATGAGACACCACAGAGGCCAGAAGGCAATGAGATCACATATTCAAGGTGCTAAAAAAAAAAACAATGCCAACCAAAAATTCTATATCCACCAAATTTATCCTTCAAAAATGAAGGAAGGACTTCCCTGGTGGCGCAGTGGTTAAAACTCCGCCTGCCAATGCAGGGTACAGGGGTTTGAGCCCTGGTCTGGGAAGATCCCACATGCCGCGGAGCAACTAAGCCCGTATGCCACAACTACTGAGGCTGCGCTCTAGAGCCCGCGAGCCACAACTACTGAGCCCGCGTGCCACAACTACTGAAGCCTGCGTGCCTAGATCCCGTGCTCCGCAACAAGAGAAGCCACCGCAATGAGAAGCCCCCGCACCGCAACGAGAAGCCCCCGCACCGCAACGAAGAGTAGTCCCCACTCGCTGCAACTAGAGAAAGCCCGCGTGCAGCAACAAAGACCCAACGCAGCCATAAATAAATAAATAAATAAATAAATGAAGGAAGGAAGGAAGGAAGGAAGGAAGGAAGGAAGGAAAATTTGAGACATTCCCAGAAAAACAAAAACTGAGAAAATCTGTTACTAGAAGACCTGCCGTACAAGAAATACTAAAGGAGTCAGTCCTTTAGGCTGAAATGAAGACAGTGGGGACTTCCCCGGTGGTTCAGCGGCTAAGACTCTGTGCTCCCAATGCAGGGGGCCCAGATTTGACCCCTGGTCAGGGAACTGGATCCCACATCCACAACTAAAATTCCCGCATGCCACAACTGAGATCCCGAGTGCCGGAACTAAGACCCAGCGCAGCCAAATAGATATAGATAGATAGATGATAGATAGATAGATAGATAGATGATAGATATTTTTTAGAAAAAGGACACTAGATAGTAACTCAAACTCACATAAAGAATGTTGGTACGGGCTTCCCTGGTGGCACAGTGGTTGAGAGTCTGCCTGCCAATGCAGGGGACACGGGTTCGAGCCCTGGTCTGGGAGGATCCCACATGCCGTGGAGCAACTGGGCCCGTGAGCCACGACTACTGAGCCTGCGCGTCTGGAGCCTGTGCTCTGCAACAAGAGAGGCCACGACAGTGAGAGGCCCGTGCACCGCGATGAAGAGTGGCCCCCGCTTGCCGCAACTAGAGAAAGCCCTCGCACAGAAACGAAGACCCAACATAGCAATCAATCAATCAATCAATCAATCAATCTTAAAAAAAAAAAAAAGAATGTTGGTAAATGTTACTACATAGGTAAATATAAAAGATAGTATAAATGTATTTTTTGTTTCTAATTCTTTTTTCTCTCCTGATGTATAACACAAGTACCATAAAGCAATAACAGTAAAACTGCTGATGAACTTCTGACGTCTAATGATGTAATCTGTATGACGGTGACAGCACAAAGAAGGCCAGAGAGAGCACAGCTACACAGGAGCAAACTTTCTGCACACTGTTGAGCTGCGTTCCAAAAGGCAGTCCCCCGAGCGGGAGCCGCCGAGAGCAGGTGTTCAAGGAAGACAAGAAGGAAGCTTCATGGGCTTTTACGGCCTAGCATGGCTTCTGCTATAGTCTATTATTTGAAGCAGTTACCAGTGCCAAAGAACATGTGAAGTGGGTGATACTGTGGTAGATATTTTTGGAAAAGTTCTGCCACGCCTATCTTACAGAAATACTTGTGTTTGTTAGGAGGAAAAAAAAGCAAGAGGTGCAATCTCATTTGTAAAGTTTAAAAATGTGTACAGATGCAAATGCATACAGAGAGGACTAGAAGGGCAAGGGATATCTACACTGGTTATCTCTGGGATGGGGATGAGGAAGATGGGTGAAGCAGGACTTTTATATATATATATATATATATATATATATACGTATATATATATGTATATGTATATGTGTGTGTGTGTGTGTGTGTGTGTGTATTTTTTTGGCCACACCTCCTGGCATACGGTATCTTAGTTCCCTGACCAGGGATTGAACCCGTGGCCCCTGCAGTGGAAGGGCAGAGTCTTAACCACTGGACCACCAGGGAAGTCCCTCATATATTTTAATCTACATTATTTTATATTATTTTGAATCTTCTATTAATGAGAATTGTTAATTTATTATTTGAGTAATAAAATATAAAAGTTGAAAATATCAGTTTTTAACAGATAATATAATCTATGGATGCCTTCAATTTACCAGACAAAAGACTAATCTAAGGCAACATGTATATGACTGCTAATACACTGATAATAACATAATACCACCAATTAAGGCTCAGGGATTAGAAACACAGGGGTGTCAGAGGAATCTGAGAAATATGAGGGGAGATTTTCTAGAACCTACAATTCAAGGTTCTTTGTAAGAGCAGAGCAATAAGAGTTATTCCATGCCTGGCTTACCAAATTAATAAATCTAGCAGTACAGTAAATTTCACAGGATGCAGGAAAACTAAGAATTTATGGCAGGCAATATAGATTTACAAATGTTGTAGTTGCTGATCTACATGCAAAATGAAAATCCCAAGTTTTGCTGTCTGGGATAAAGCACCAAGTATTTTGGTTGTTTGTTGGTTTTAACAAAGTCCAAGGCACCCGTCCTAGGCTCATCTTTCTCTCCATCAATATCGTATAGCTGGGATTTCTGCTTCTGGCAGTGGCAGGATAACTTATTCCAAACAAACTCTCTTACTAAGAGCAACTAGAAAACCTGAATAAAATGTAAAATGTAAAATATATAAGTTGGAAACATTGGGGACTTACCAACAGTGATGACTTGAGGGGCCAACATCCCTGAGAAGGGAAAAGGGAGGTCCAAAGAGGGAACCTCTCAAAATATTAAGGCATTTACCAATGGTGGCTGAGAGGTCGAGCAGAATTTTAAGTGGCTGCATGGGGCTGGGGGGAAAAAGGGTGGTGAAGGCCTGCCAAGGAGGACCTCAGATGTTTCACTTGGGATCCTGCAGCCGACCCACTGGTGCCCCGCCCACTCCTCCTGGACCTCCACATCATAATAAATGGAGGTTAACTTCCAGCTGCCAGCATCTCATTTGCATTGCTTTGTCTGTGAGCCTGACTGTGAAACGCTAATAATGTATTCTCCCCACCACAGGAATCCTCAACATTGCCCCTTGGGAAGAATATTCTGAGGCTCATTTTCTACACTGGCTCCCAGACTTCCACAGAATTAAGCTCCAGGTATCCACAACAGGAACTTCCTGATAATGCACCCTGTTTTAGCTGCCTTCCCTTCCCTGTCGCACTTCACTCTCTTACTGGTGTTTTTTGGAATCACCTCCCAAATAAGCTACTTGCATTTGAAATCATGTTTCAGAGTTTCTGCTTCTGGGGAAATCCCAAACTAAAGCAGTTGGGCCTAGAAATGATCCTACAAGATGAGGTCCTCAAGATGGGATTCCTGATTGGATCACTAACAGACCAGATGGTAACAAGGACAATGTATCAGGTACTGATAATCCCTGCATAAAGACGCTCACCTGTGATGAGCTGCGACAGGATGCAAGTGGAAGGGGGTTGTGCTGGCTTCTACAACATCACTGACGGTGGAGAGACGGCAGCAGTAATTACAAAGACTGAGAGGTTTGTTTTGTTGTTGCTAAGTGCCACAGATGAACTGAAGGAAGAAAATCACAGGTTTGGGTCAGCATCTATCAACTCATGGCCAGAAGCAGAAAAACCAGAAAGGCCCCTGGTAGCATTTAAAGAGAACCTCATCTCCTGCAGCCAGTGACTATGCTAAAAATCGGGCACAGTACTCAACTGTGAGAGTAGCAGAATGCTAAAGAAACCTACGTTTACAGCCTTTCAGTGCTACAGTCTGGACCCTGGTACCCTAGTAGGGGAGTGGGGCTCTGTGACCTGGGATGGGAGGTACTTGAGAACCTTGAAGCACCAGATTCCCTGAACCCTCTGACATGGCAGAAGCGGCCCACTCTCTCATGCTAGGGGAGAGCGCCTCACGCTTTTCCTGACGACCATAAAAAGGCCTCACTTAAAGCCCTCAGAAAATGACTTATTTTTCTCTTGAAACTCCATCCTTGCCTTTCCTGATTGCTTCTAGGTGAAAACCAGGATTTTGGCATGACCTATTTGGAGAAATACTATTTCCGTTTTGGAAAGAGAGGTATTTATCAAAAGCTCGGCAGGACCTGACTAATATGTACAGCAGGAACTGGGAGAACATGACTGGAATTGAACTTGAAGGTATTGGAGCAGTGATGGAGGAGGGGCAGAATACAAGGCTGGATAAGGGCGAGTTTGTTGATATGGGGGAATTTTCCCTTGGCTCAGGACTTAACTCCAAGGGCACCTGGAACTTGTCCTAATATGCTGCTGGGATGACACCTTGAAACTCAGGAAAACTAATGTCCTATAATAAAATAAGGAGATGCTGGAACTGCCTTGGCAGAATATTGAGGAAAGGGCCAAAAGTCTCAGAGTGATAACAGATATGCTAAAATGAATTTATTGTTAGACGACCATGCTCCATAAGAGGGCCCCCAGGACATTCTCTTCACTAAATCAATAAAGAACAAGAGACCCAGCATCACTGAGAAGCTTAGAGGTGGCTCTCCCCTGTAGGCCAGGATTATCAGTAGGGGATGCTGGTATGAAACTGGGATTTTTGTTATTTATTTATTTATTTACTTACTTATTTATTTATGCTGCTCCGGGTATTAGTTGTGGCACATGGGATCTTCGTTGTGGCACACAGGATCTTCGTTGAGGCATGCAGACTTCTTAGTTGCAGCATGCAGACTTCTTAGTTGCGGCATGCAGACTCTTAGTTGCAGCATGCATGCAGGATCTCATTCCCCAACCAAGGATCAAACCCGGGCCCCCTGCATTGGGAGCGCAGAGTCTTACCCACTGGACCACAAGGGAAGTGCCTGGAACTGGGTTTTTTAGTGTCAGTTGGGATGAATGAATTCCAGAATAGCAGAGGCCAGGGTGCAACACTTCAGCATCAGAGGCAAAGTGGATGTAATTATTGTAACATCAGCAAATTCAAGTTGGCAACTAGGAGAGCCGTGACCTGCGTGGATCTGTGATTAACTACCTCACCCCTCCTAGAGTTAAGATGTATATAATAAACAAAAATGTTCAAGAGCAAATGAGCACGGAACTATACTCAATATTTCGTAGTAACATAAGGGAAAAGAATCTGAAAAATATATATATATATATATATATATATATATATGTATAACTGAATCGCTTTGCTGTACACTTGAAACTAACACAACATTGTAAATCAACTATACTTCAATTAAAAAAATTTTGTTTTGGCCACGCCGCACAGCTTGTGGGATCTCAGTTCCCTGACCAGGGATGAAACCCGGCCATGGCAATGAAAGCCTGGAATCCTAACCACTAGGCCACCAGGGAGCTCCCCAATTTTTTTTTTAACGCATTAGGGGAGCTGCTATGTAAAGGTATTCTGCTATAAAATCTTTTGTATAGCCAATAAATAATCCTTGAATTATATTTAAAAAATAAAAAACAATAAAATAAAATTTGGCAATCTAAAAAACAAAACAAAACAAAACAGCCAATGAGCAGAAGCCTGACGTCAGCTACCACGATGGAAAATCACAATTCCCTCCCCAGCTGCCAGATCTGAGCTGGCTCTCAGACCAAGAGCCCACAGATTGAAGGGAAGACTGTGTTCCCTTAAGGAAGAACCCTGAAACACCTCAGCTAGTACACACAGTGCCAATTTTCCTATTCTTTCCCCAAAGATCATTACCAAAGTAAGTGTAAGCTGGGGAAACTGGAATGCCTAGCACTTAAAAAAAAAATTATCATTAAAAAAATTTTTTTTAATTTATTTATTTGGCTGCATCGGGTCTTATTAGCAGCACATGGGCTCTTCGTTGTTGCACACAGGCTTCTCTCTAGTTGTGGCGTGCAGGCTCTAGAGCGCACAGGCTCAATAGTTGCAGCACGCAGGCTTAGTTCTCCCGCGGCAGTTGGGATCTTAGTTCCCCTACCAGGGATCAAACCCCTGTCCCCTGTATTGGAAGACAGATTCTTAACCACTGGACCACCAGGGAAGTTCCTGGAATGCCTAGCACTTTTGAGGGCCTTTTGGGTCAGGGTCTGCTATAGACAATGCTTGTGTCCCCCCGGCCCCCAAATTCGTATGTTGAAATTCTAGTCCCCAATGTGATAGTATTTAGAGATGGGGCCTTTGGGAGGTAATCAGGTCATGAGGGCGGAGTCATCATGCCCTTATAAGAAGATGGCAAAGAGCTTGCTTCTTCCCTTTCTCACTCTCTCTCTCTCTCTCTCTCTCTGCCATGTGAAGACACAGCAAGAAGGTGTCTGCAAACCAGGAAAGGGGCTTTCAATGGGAACCAAATAGATTGGTACCTTGATTTTGGACTTTCCAGACTTCAGAATTATGAGGAATAAATTTCTGTTGTTTAAGACACCCAGGCAAGGGTATTTTTGTTATAACAGCCCAAACTGACTAAGACAGGGTCTGAGTTGATATTGATCCTGGGGAAACCAAAATGTGCAGATGGGGACTCCCCTGGCTGTCCAGTGGGTAAAACTCTGCGCTCCCAACGCAGGGGGCCTGGGTTTGATCCCTGGTCGAGGAACTAGATCCCACATGCATGCTGCAACTAAGAAGTCCACATGCCACAACTAAGAAGCCTGCATGCTGCAACTAAGAAGCATACATGCCACAACTAAGACCCGGTGCAGCCAAAATAAATATAAATAATTAATTTTAAAAAAAGGAAAGTACATTTTGTAAAAAAAAAAAAAAAAAATGTGAGGATGGTTTTCTTTCCCATTTAATGCACCCATTTGGCATCCACAAAAACAAGATGGATCATGGTGGGTAACAGTAGATTACCCTAAATTTAACCAAGTAAAAGCCCCAATTTTAGCTGCTGTATCAGGTTTAGTCTCTTTATTAGATCAGATCAACACAGCCTCTGGTACAGGATGCAGCTGATCTGGCAAGTGCAGTCTTTCTAATCCCATCAAGACAGAGGATTAGAAGCAAGTCACACTCACTTGGAACTGCCAGCAATACCTGTTCACGGTCTTGTCTCAAGGCTTAATTAGTTCTCCTGCCTTCTGCCACAACATCTGCACAGTCCACAGAACACCACGCCAGCCCACTTGATCAATGACATCATTCTTTTTCTTTCTTTTTTGGCCGCGCCACGCGGCATGCAGGATCTTAGTTCCCTGACCAGGGATCAAACCCATGGCCCCTGCAGTGGAAGCACAGATTTTTAACCACTGGACCGCCAGAGAAGTCCCTCAATGACATCATTTAAATCAAACCTGAGGAGGTGGCAAGTACTCTAGATGCTCAGGAAAGACACATGCAAGTCAAAAGGGTGGGAAACAAACCCTAGAAAGATTCAGGGTCTGCCACATCAGTGAAGTTTTCAGGCATGCAGTAGTCTAGGGCATGCTAATACATTCTCTGCAAAGTAAAGGACAAGCTGCATCTTCTACCACTGAAACAGAGGAGCAGTGCTTGGTAGACCTTTCATGTTTCTGGAGAGAGCAAATATCCCACCTAGGATACTGCTCTTACTCATTTATCAGATGACTGAGAAGGCTGTCAGTTTTGAGTGGGGCCCGGAGCAAGGCTTTGCAGCAAGGCAGGCTGTGCTATAAGCAGCCCTGCCTCTTAGGCGAGGGCACTGGCATGTGTTGGAGGATGTAGGGAATGAAAAGTGTCCACCAAACTGAGAAGGTACCTTGAGATTGAAAAACAAAAAAAGCAAGTGCTCCATATAATCAATGAATCAGTTTATTACAGGGTAATCTACTCACAGGGTAGGATCAGACAGATGATAAAAGGAAGGATTTGAAGCTGCATTCTGCACCGCCGAGGGGCCATGGGACCATTTTATAGTTTAACCCAGGGTACGGGGGTGCATTCCTAAGTCAGGATTTATGAATAGGTAACTAGACTTATGGGCACCACGAATACATCAGCGAAGGTCTTCATCATTGTTTGGAGATTAACCAAGTATAGAGGACACCTGGACCTAAGGTTCATTAAATAATATCTATTAACTACAAAGCCCTTGATGACAGAGAAGAGATTTACTGCACAGTAGAGCCCTAGGTAGGGTCAATGGAAGGACAGGAGGAACTGAACAGGCCCAAGATGGCATCAGTTACGCTAACAGCCATACAGCACGGTACTGGAAGTTTCCATGTAGAGAAGGATGTTGTGGGGAAGCCTCCACAGGAGTGCAGCAGCACAGATCTCTCAGGGTCTGCAGCAAGGCTATACTGTCTGTAGCAGAGAACTGATTTGAAAAGTTACTTTTCACCATTTGAAAAGTAGCTTCTGGCATGCAACTGGGCCCTCACAGACAGCGAGTGCCTGACCATAAGACATCAAGTGCCCACCCTGAGCCGGCTATTCTCAGACACCCTCACCTCCAGACCCACACACAGTCATGAGATCGGGTGGGCGGCAGCCAGCTGTTAAGTCTGCAACTGTGAAGTCTAAGACATTACCCTTCCTGGGTAATCCAGCAAGCCTGACACCCTGTCGTAGTTTTATACACACACAATGAAACCTCTGGATTAGAGAACAGAACGTTTACTCGCACAGCATCTTGTCAGTGCCGGCTCCCCGCACCCCAACTCCGCACAGGCTGATGGGATGAGGGCCAGATGTATCTGCATGGGCAGAACCCTGAAACTTTGAGACTCAGAGCTGATACACGGCGGGAGCACATCTGTGGCCTCTCTCTCGCTCCCTTTGCTCTGGGAAGAAAAAAGACGGTTCCTAGGTTTTTATGGCTCTTAGAATATAAGCAAATGGCTCCAGGGTAGGTGAGCCTTTAAAGCTTCTGGAGCAATTGACTATCTCTAATTTCTAAAATATGTCTGTCATTCAGTAATTCCTTAACCCAGAGTGACAGTCAGGAAGCCCGGACTGTGCAGAAGCATGAAGGTTTTCATGGAGCACTGTCTTACAGCACGATCTATGGATGGGATCCATTTCAAGCAGGTCGAGGGAGCACAAGTAGGTCACATCATGTACCTACGTTGCGACAGCTCTCCTCCCTCGTCTCACACCTTTGGGTCTTGGTGTTGTGGAGGGAGGGGGTAAGCAGGTGTCGCAGGCCTGTCGTGGATGGGTTACCTCATTGGTTGGTGTAGCTGGAAATGGACTGCTTCTGCGTTATAGTCCCACTCAGGGGTGGCTCTGAAAGATAGCGGTGAGGGAAAAATCTTCCAGGGGCAGAGCTCTGAGCAGTATACCTGGTCATTAACTGTTTTAGGGACAAAAGTGGCTTGATGTAAGGATATATATATGGACTCACATGAGGGACAAATAAATTAGTGTGTAAGTGAGGGGCCTGAAAGGAATAAAGTGGAAAGATGGGAGTCAAAAAGGTCTGGAGAAAAAGCATGTGGATAGACCGATGGGACTGGGCTGGAAAGTGTATCCACTGAGGAGGGGGCACGGAAACAATCAGATGGTTAGGATGATTCATCTATTAAAGGTTGGCCACCCCATTTCCTACACAATGGGCCCTGGGAACTATGATGACAGGGATGGAGACTATGAATGGGCCCAAGAGGAAGCATGGGCTTCCTCTAAGACTGATATCACAGGACTTCCCCGGTGGCCCAGTGGTTAAGACTCTGAGCTCCCAATGCAGGGGGCCCGGGTTCGATCCCTGGTCAGGGAACTAGATCCCGCAGGCCGCAACTAAGACCCGGTGTGCAGCCAAATAAATTAAAAAAAAAAAAACACTGATATCACTTCTCCACTGTTGTAAGTCTGACTTGTCAGCAGCAGAAACTAAGGCTTCCTTTCATTATGGAACTTTGCCTTGAGAAGACCAACCAGCCAGTTGGTGGCAACGTGATGATATCAGACTGGACACCAATTCCTCCTAAGTGGAATTTGACACATATTCCAAACATGGGTTTGCCTTCCTTGCCCTTAGTGCTTTGGCCGGCACCACTATCCAAGGGTTTACAGAATGTCTGCTTTATCAGAATGGGATCTTGCAAAAAGTCACATCAGAAACACTTTATGACGGGCTTCCCTGGCGGCGCAGTGGTTAAGAATCTGCCTGCCAATGCAGGGTACACGGGTTCAAGCCATGGTCCGGGAAGATCCCACATGCCGCGGAGCAACTAAGCGCGTGCGCCACAACTACTGAGCCTGCATTCTAGAGCTTGTGAGCCACAACTACTGAGCCCGTGTGCCACAACTACTGAAGCCCACACGCCTAGAGCCCATGCTCTGCAACAAGAGAAGCCACTGCAATGAGAAGCCCGCACAACAAAACGAAGAGTAGTCCTTGCTTACTGCAACTAGAGAAAGCCTGCATGCAGCTACAAAGACCCAACACAGACAAAAATAAATAAATAAAATTATTTTTTTAAAAAAGAAAAAGAAACACTTTATGACAAGAAGATGCTACCGTGGGCACACAACCATGGGGCTCACCAGTCCTACTATACCACTTCACTCACTAGCTGTTGATCATATAGAATATCGAAATGGCTTCTTAAAAGTACAGCCAAGGGGGTGGAGTCAAGATGGCTGTGTGGGAAGACACCGAGGTAGCATCTTCCCCCAACTATGATGCCTGCCAGCTGCTGGTGGGAGACCCTGACGCCCAAGGAAACGGGAGGAACCCCCAAGTGTACCGGTAGGACGTGGGAGAACTGAGCAGGGAGGAGAAGTGAGGGCCAGACAGGATCGGCGCCCCTGAGGTCAGGGAGATCAGGAGAGGCAGGCGGGAGGGGCCCTCTGGGAGGAGCAGAGGGCGTTTGCCCTGCCCACTCCAGCCAGGGGAGCCTGCTGAGCTCCCAGGCTGGTCCCCTACCCTCCAAGGCCCCCCCCACCCCCTGCCCCCGGCCACATTGGTCCTGGGGGCATAGGAGGAGAGAACGGGAGAGGCAGGCGGGAGGCGCCCTCCAGACGGAGGAGCAGGAAAGGAGAGGAGGGCGTCTGCCCCGTCCACTCGAGCCCAGGAAGCCTGCTGGGTGCCCAGGTGAGGTCCCCTGCCCTCTGAGACCAGGGATGGGGGGCACGCCTGGGCACCTTCTGTTCCTTGAGCCTAAGCCCCACCCCCCACAGCCCCCAGGGCCTATTCCAGCCCTCTGGGTCTGGAGCATTGGCCCCACCCACTGCCCAAACCTTGCCCTTGCTTAGGCCCTGCCCTCCAGAGCCAAGGCCTTCCCCCCTTTTTTTTCATTTTTCTTTTTTTCCCTCCCCTTCTTTTTTACTATCGTGGTACTGTTGTACCTTCCAGCTGTTAATTCATCTACATTTTTATTTTTATATTTTTCTAACATATCTGTTAGTTTCCTAGTCTAATTTTATTTTTTACTTTGTTATTGTTCTTTTTTTTTTTTTTTTTTTTTTGGCCATCCCACACGGCTTGCTGGATCTTGGTTCACGAGCTCAGGGTTGGGCCGAAGCTCCTGTGGTGGGAGCTCTGACCCCAAACCACTGGACTAACAGAGAACCTCAGAACCCAGGGAATATTCATTGGAGTGAGGTCTCACGGAGATCCTGATCTCAGCACCACAACCCAGCTCTACCCAACAGCCTACAAACTCCAGTGTTGGAAGCCTCAGGCCAAACAAACAGTAAGACAAGAACACAATCTCACTCATAAAAAAAATGAGACAGACAGCAACAGTCAGCTCTACCCACCACCAGAGCCTCCCATCAAGCCTCTTAGATAGCCTCAACCACCAGAGGGCAGACAGCAGAAGCAAGAAGAACTACAATCCTGCAGCCTGTGGACCAAAAACCACAGTTACAGAAAGATAGACAAGATGAAAAGGCAGAGGGCTATGTACCAGATGAAGGAACAAGAAAAAAATCCCGGAAAAACAACTAAATGAAGTGGATATAGGCAACCTTGCAGAAAAAGAATTCAGAATAATGATAGTGAAGATGATCCAGGACCTCGGAAAAAGAATGGAGGCAAAGATTGAGAAGAAGCAAGAAATGTTTAACAAAGACCTAGAGGAATTAAAGAACAAACACCTAGAAGAATTAAAGAACAAACAACAGACAGAGATGAATAATACAATAACTGAAATGAAAAATACACTAGAAGGAATCAATAGCAGAATAACTGAGGCAGAAGAACGGATAAGTGACCTGGAAGACAGAATGGTGGAATTCACTGCTGCGGAACAGACTAAAGAAAAAAGAATGAAGAGAAATGAAGACAGCCTAAGAGACCTCTGGGACAACATGAAACGCAACAACATTCGCATTATAGGGGTCCCAGAAGGATAAGAGAGAGAGAAAGGACCAGAGAAAATATTTGAAGAGATTATAGTCGAAAACTTCCCTAACATGGGAAAGGAAATAGCCACCCAAGTCCAGGAAGCGCAGAGAGTCCCATACAGAATAAACCCAAGGAGAAACACGCCGAGACACATAGTAATCAAAGTGGCAAAAATTAAAGACAAAGAAAAATTATTGAAAGCAGCAAGGGAAAAATGACAAATAACATACAAGGGAACTCCCATAAGGTTAACAGCTGATTTCTCAGCAGAAACTCTACAAGCCAGAAGGGAGTGGCATGATATACTTAAAGTGATGAAAGGGAAGAACCTACAACCAAGATTACTCTACCCGGCAAGGATCTCATTTAGATTTGATGGAGAAATCAAAAGCTTTACAGACAAGCAAAAGCTAAGAGAATTCAGCACCACCAAACCAGCTCTACAACAAATGCTAAAGGAACTTCTCTAAGTGGGAATCACAAGAGAAGAAAAGGACCTACAAAAACAAACCCAAAACAATTAAGAAAATGGTCATAGGAACATACATATCGATAATTACCTTAAACGTGAATGGATTAAATGCCCCAACCAAAAGACATAGACTGGCTGAATGGATACAAAAACAAGACCCATATATATGCTGTCTACAAGAGACCCACTTTAGACCTAGGGACACATACAGACTGAAAGTGAGGGGATGGAAAAAGATATTCCATGCAAATGGAAATCAAAAGAAAGCTGGAGTAGCTATACTCATATCAGATAAAATAGACTTTAAAATAAAGAATGTTACAAGAGACAAGGAAGGACACTACATAATGATCCAGGGATCAATCCAAGAAGAAGATATAACAATTATAAATATATATGCACCCAACATAGGAGCACCTCAATACATAAGGCAACTGCTAACAGCTATAAAAGAGGAAATCGACAGTAACACAATCATAGTGGGGGACTTTAACATCTCACTTACACCAATGGACAGATCATCCAAAATGAAAATCAATAAGGAAACAGAAGCTTTAAATGACACAATAGTCCAGATAGATTTAATTGATATATATAGGGCATTCCATCCAAAAACAGCAGATTACACGTTCTTCTCAAGTGCGCACGGAACATTCTCCAGGATAGATCACATCTTGGGTCACAAATCAAGCCTCAGTAAATTTAAGAAAATTGAAATCATATCAAGCATCTTTTCTGACCACAACGCTATGAGATTAGAAATGAATTACATGGAAAAAAACGTAAAAAACACAAACACATGGAGGCTAAACAATACGTTACTAAATAACCAAGAGATCACTGAAGAAATCAAAGAGGAAATCAAAAAATACCTAGAGACAAATGACAATGAAAACACGACGACCCAAAACCTATGGGATGCAGCAAAAGCAGTTCTAAGAGGGAAGTTTATAGCTATACAAGCCTACCTCAAGAAACAAGAAAAATCTCAAGTAAACAATCTAACCTTACACCTAAAGAAACTAGAGAAAGAAGAACAAACAAAACCCAAAGTTAGCAGAAGGAAAGAAATCATAAAGATCAGAGCAGAAATAAATAAAATATAAACAAAGAAAACAAAAAAAGACAAAAAAAACAAAAAAACAAACAAACAAAAAATGAGACAGCAAAAAAAATACGTCACAAATGAAGGAGCAAGGTAAAAACCTACAAGACCAAATAATGAAGAGGAAATAGGCAATCTACCTGAAAAAGAATTCAGAGTAATGATAGTAAATATGATCCAGAATCTCAGAAACAGAATGGAGGCACGGATTGAGAAAATACAAGAAACGTTTAACAAAGATCTAGAAAAACTAAAGAACAAACAAACAGAGATGAACAAAACAATAACTGAAATGAAAAATACACTAGAAGGAATCAATAACAGAATAACTGAGGCAGAAGAACGAATAAGTGAGCTGGAAGACAGAATGGTGGAAATAACTTCAAAGAAGCAGAATAAAGAAAAAAGAATGAAAAGAATTGAAGACAGTCTCAGAGACCTCTGGGACAACACTAAACACACCAACGTTTGAATTATAGGGGTCCCAGAAGAAGAAGAGAAAAATAAAGGGTCTGAGCAAATATTTGAAGAGATTATAGTCAAAAACTTCCCTAACATGGGAAAGGAAATAGTCACCCAAGTCCAGGAAGCACAGAGAGTCCCATACGGGATAAACCCTAGGAAAAACACACCAAGACACATATTAATCAAACTAACAAAAATTAAATTCAAAGAAACACTATTAAAAGCATCAAGGGAAAAACAAAAAATAACATACAAATGAATCCCCATAAGGTTATCAGTTGATTTTTCAGCAGAAACTCTGCAGACCAGAAGGGAGTGGCAGGATATACTTAAAGTGATGAAAGAGAAAAACCTACAACCAAGATTACTCTACCCAGCAAGGATCTCATTCAGATTCAACAGTGAAATCAAAAGCTTTTCAGACAAGCAAAAGCTAAGAGAATTCAGCACCACCAAACCAGCTTTACAACAAATGCTAAAGAAACTTTTCTAGGCAGGAAACACAAGGGAAGAAAAAGACCCACAAAAACAAACCCAAAACAATTAAGAAAATGGTAATAGGAACATACATATCTAATGACCTTGAATGTAAATGGATTAAATACCCCAACCAAAAGACAAAGACTGGCTGAATAGATACAAAAACAAGACCCATATATATGCTGCCTACAAGAAACCCACTTCAGACCTAGGGACACATACAAACTGAAAGTGAAGGCATGGGAAAAGATATTCCATGCAAATGGAAATCAAAACAAAGCTGGAGTAGCAATACTCGTATCTGATAAAATAGACTTTAAAATAAAGACTGTTATAAGAGATAAGGAAGGACACTACCTAATGATCAAAGGATCAATCCAAAAAGAAAATATAACAATTATAAATGTTTATGCATCCAACATAGGAGCACCTCAATACATAAGGCAAACAACCATGAAAGGAGAAATCGACAGTAACACATTAATAGTAGGGGACTTTAACACCCCACTTACACCAATGGACAGATCATCCAAACAGAAAATAAATAAGGAAACACAAGCTTTAAATGACACAAGAGACCAGGTAAATTTAATTGATATTTATAGAACATTCCACCTAAAAGTAGCAGAATACACTTACTTCTCAAGTGCACACAGAACTTTCTCCAGGAGAGATCACATCTTGGGTCACAAATCAAGCCTCGGAAAATTTAAGAAAATCTAAATCATATCAAGCATCTTTTCTGACCACAACGGTATGAGACTGGAAATCAATTACAGGGAAAAAAACTGTAAAACCCACAAATACACAGAGGCTAAACAGTGCACTGTTTAGAAAATACATAGAAAATCCTAAAGATGCCACCAGAAAACCACTAGAACTAATCAATGAATTTGGTAAGGCTGCAGGATACAAAATTAATGCACAGAAATCTCTGGCATTCCTATACACCAACAACAAAAAATCAGAAAGAGAAATCAAGGAAACACTCCCATTCACCACTGCAACAAAAAAAATAAAATATCTAGGAATAAACCTGCCTAAGGAGGCGAAAGACTTGTACTCAGAAAACTATAAAACACTGATGAAAGAAATCAAAGATGACATAAACAGATGGAGAAAAATACCATGTTCTTGGACTGGAAGAATCAATATTATGAAAATGACTATACTACCCAAAGCAATCTACAGATTCAATGCAATCCCTATCAAACTACCAATGGCATTCTTCACAGAATTAAAACAAAAAATTTTACAGTTCATATGGAAACACAAAAGACCCTGAATAGCTAAAGCAATCTTGAGAAAGAAAAACGGAGTTGGAGGAATCAGGCTCCCCGACTTCAAACTATACCACAAAGCTACAGTAATCAAGACAGTATGGTACTGGCACAAAAACAGAAATATAGATCAATGGTACAGGAGAGAATGCTCAGAGATAAACCCACGCACTTATGGTCACCTAATTTATGACAAAGGAGGCAAGAACATACAATGGAGAAAAGACAGCCTCTTCAATAAATGGTGCTGGGAAAACTCGACAGCTACATGTAAAAGAATGAAATTAGAACACTCCCTAACACCATACACAAACATAAGCTCAAAATGGATTAAAGACCTAAATGTAAGGCCAGACACTATAAAACTCTTAGAGGAAAATGTAGGAAAAACACTCTTTGACATAAACCACAGCAAGATCTTTTTTGACCCACCTCTTAGAGTAACAGAAATAAAAACAAAAATAAACAAATGGGACCTAATGAAACTTAAACGCTTTTGCACAGCAAAGGAAACCATAAACAAGACAAAAAGACAACCCTCAGAATGGGAGAAAATATTTGCAAATGAAACAACAGACAAAGGATTAATCTCCAAAATATGTAAAGAGCTCATGGAGCTCAATATCAAAAAAACAAACAATCCAGTTCAAAAATGGGTGGAAGACCTAAGTAGACATTTCACCAAGGAAGACATACAGATGGCCAAGAGGCACATGAAAAGATGCTCAACGTCACTAATTATTAGAGAAGTGCAAATCAAAACTACAATGAGGTATCACCTCACGCTGGCCAGAATGTCCATCATCAAAAAATCTACAAACAATAAATGCTGGAAAGGGTGTGGTGAAAAGGGAACCCTCCTGCACTGTTGGTGGGAATGTAAATTGATACGACCACGGTAGAAAACAGTATTGAGGTTCCTTTAAAAACTAAAAATAGAACTACCATATGACCCAGCAATCCTACTACTGGGCACATACCCAGAGAAAACCATTAATTCAAAAAGAAACATGTACCACAATGTTCATTGCAGCACTATTTACAATAGCCAGGACATGGAACCAAACTAGATGTCCATTGACAGATGAATGGATAAAGAAGATGTGGCACATATATACAATGGAATATTACTCAGCCATAAAACGAAACGAAATTGAGTTATTTGTAGTGAGGTGGATGGACCTAGAGCCTGTCATACAGAGTGAAGTAAGTCAGAAAGAGAAAAACAAATACCGTATGCTAATGCATATATATGGAACCTAAAAAAAAAAAAATGGTACTGATGAACCTAGTTTCAGGGCAGGAATAAAGATGTAGACATAGAGAACGGACTTGAGGACACGGGGCAGGAGGGGGAAGCTGGGGCGAAGTGAGAGTAGCATCGACATGTATACACTACCAAATGTAAAATAGCTAGTGGGAAGCAGCAGCATAGCACAGGGAGATTGGCTCGGTGCTTTGCGATGACCTAGATGGGTGGGATAGGGAGGATGGGAGGGAGGCTCAAGAGGGAGGGGACATGGGGACACGTGTATGCATATGGCTGATTCGCTTTGGTGTACAACTTCCCAGTATTGTGAAGCAATTATACTCCAATAAAGATCTATTGAGAAAAAAAAGTGCAGCCAAGACATCAATTTAGGGGTAACAATCTATGAGATTGGGGCACTATCCTTCAAGATGTGTTATATACTTTGAACTAATGACCATCATGTGCTATTGTTTCCCCATTGGATAGAATGCATGACTCCAGGCCAGCAACCCACTTGGGAACACTCCTGAACTGGAGGTTTTGTTCCAAGGACAGGAGGAAACTTCCACAAGCGGACACCAAGTAAGAGTTCCACTAAACCTAAGGCTTTGACTGCTGCCTGATTATTTGGGGCTTCTTATGCTGGCTGACCATAAGCCAAGTAAAGGTGTTAGTATATCACAGGGAAACGGGCCTGATTATTATGAAAGATAGGGCTGCTGCTACAGGGGCAAGGCAGAATATGTCTGGAACTTTAAGGACTCACTCTTGGTATGTCTATGACTTGATTAAGTCCAAGTGGGCAACTGTAGCAACCATGGCCTTACAAAGGCAAGGTAAGCAGAGACTCAGTCGCCTCAAAAGGGATGAAGGTCTGGGCATCCCATCGATGAGAAGCAAGCATTCTCAACCAGCAGAGTGTGAATCTAGAATGTGTGGCAGACGAGAGGGTGACTGGCCTCAGGACCAATTATAGCAGTGCAGGCTTTATAGCTTATTCTAATCAACCTCCGGTTACAAGCATTTGGGTGTTTGTTGTGTGTGTGTGTGTGTGTGTGTGTGTGTGTGTGTGTGTGTGTGTGTTTTAAATTATGACCAGCCACCACCTGGAGGATGCAGTGCCAGAACAGAGTAAACTTAATGTAGGGCCTGAGTGGATGTCAGCAGGGCAAGGAATGGAGTGTAGTATACAATCCTGGTGTCTTCCCTCATCCCAACAGGCCTTACCTGGTCCCACTTCTCCTACAAAAACCTGCATCTTTTTGCCTGAGGTTTTTGCCTGAGCCAGAGCCCACTCTGCCTAAATGCAGAGTCCAGAAGTACCAAGAATTAAGCCCACCCCCTGCTTCCGTGTTTAGTCAGTGCAGCCTAAATCACCGCTAGGAGTTACTTAATAGATTTCTCTCTCTCTGGTCTCTCGGGTAGAACAACTTTAAGACATGTTCTACACTGGTTCCCAGAGTTCCTCTGTGGTATTAAACTTCAACTACCTACAGTGACAACTGCTTGACAGTATACCCTGTATTGGCTGTTTTTCGTTTCCTGTCTCACCTCCCCATTCCACAACTGATGGCATCATCTCCCAAATAAACTACCTGCAGTCCAATCTTTGTCTCAGGCTCTGCCTCTGGGGGAACCCAAACTAACAGACACTACCTGAGTACATACCTTAGAAGTAAGAGTAGACTTGTACACAGATTAGCCCTGAAAAAGACTGAATCCCAGTTTCAAATCAGCTCAGTACCTGATTGGATTAAGATGATTTGTCTTTCCTCTACAGGCATACCTAGGAGATATTGCTGGTTTGGTTCTAGACAACTGCAGTAAAGAGACTATCACAATAAAGCAACTAACACTAATTTTTTGGTTTCCCAGCAATGCATATACAAGTTATGTTTACACTATACTGTAGTCTATTAAGTGTGCAATATCATTATGTCTAAAAAAGCAATGTAGGGACTTCCCTGGTGGTGCAGTAGTTAAGACTCAGCGCTCCCAATGCAGGGGGACTGGGTTCGACTCCTGGTCAGGGAGCTAGATCCCACATGCATGCCGCAACTAAGAGTTCACATGCCGCAACTAAGGAGCCCACATGCTAAGGGTTCGTGTGCTGCAACTAAGGAGCCCATGAGCCGCAACAAAGGAGACCACCTGCCGCAACTAAGACCCATCACAACCAAACAAATAAATATTTTTTTAAAAAGCAATGTACAGGGCTTCCCTGGTGGCGCAGTGGTTGAGAATCTGCCTGCCAATGAAGAGGACACGGGTTCGAGCCCTTGTCTGGGAAGATCCCACATGCCGCGGAGCAACTAGGCCCGTGAGCCACAATTACTGAGCCTGCACGTCTGGAGCCGGTGCTCTGCAACAAGAGAGACCACGATAATGAGAGGCCCGCGCACCGCGATGAAGAGCGGCCCCACTTGCCGCAAATAGAGAAAGCCCTCGCACAGAAACGAAGACCCAACACAGCCATAAATAAATAAATAAATAAATAAAACCCAAAAAGTTAAAAAAAAAAAAAAAAAAGCAATGTACACACCTTAATTTTAAAACTTTATTGCTAAAAAATGTTAACCATCATCAGTGAGCATAATCTTTTTGCTGGTGGAGTGTCTTCCCTCCATGCTGACTGATCAGGGTGTTGTTTGCTGAAGGCTGGGGTGGCCGTGTCAATTTCTTAAAGTAAGACAATGAAGTGTACCACATCAATTCACTCTTCCTTTCACAAACCACCTCTCTGTAGCATGCGATACGCCGTTTGATAGCATTTTACCCACAGCAGAACTTCTTTCAAAATTAGACTCGAGGGCTTCCCTGGTGTCGCAGTGGTTGAGAATCTGCCTGCTAACGCAGGGGACACGGGTTCGAGCCCTGGTCTGGGAAGATCCCACATGCCGCAGAGCAGCTGGGCCCGTGAGCCACAACTGCTAAGTCTGTGCGTCAGGAGCCCGTGCTCCGCAACAAGAGAGGCTGCGATAGTGAGAGGCCCACGCACCGCGATGAAGAGTGGCTCCCATTCGCCGCAACTAGAGAAGGCCCTCGCACAGAAATGAAGACCCAACATAGCAATCAATCAATCAATCAATCAATAAATCTTTAAAAAAAAAAATTAGACTCGATCCTCTCAAACTCTGCTGCTGCTTCATCAACTAAGTTTATGTGACATCTAAATGCTTTGCCATTTTAATAATCTTTATAGCATCTTCACCAGGAGTAGATTCCATCTCAGGAAACCAGTCTCTTTGCTCCTCCATTAAGAAGCACCTTCTCATCCCTTCAAGTTTTATTGTGAGATCGCAGTGATTCAGTCACATTTTCAGGCTCCACTCTAATGCCCTTGCTATTTTCACCACATCTGCAGTTATTTCCTCCACTGAAGTCTTGAGCCCCTCAAAGGCATCTAGGAGAGTTGGAATCAATTTCTTCCAAACTCCTGTTAATGCTGATTTTTTGACCTCTTCCCATGACTCACAAATGTTCTTAACGGTATCCAGAATGGTGAATCCTTTCCAGAAGGTTTTCAATTAACGGCCCAGATCCATCAGAGGAATCACTATCTATGACGGTTATAGCCTATTATTTCTTAAATAATAAAGAGTTGAAATGTTGAAATTACTCCTTGATCCATGGGCCGCAGAATGGATTCTGTGTTAGCAGGCATGAAAACATTAATCTTGTTGTCCATCTCCATCAGAGCTCTTAGGTGCACTGTCAATGAGCAGCAGTATTTTGAAAGGAATCTTATTTCTTCTGAGCAGTAAGGTCTCCACAGTGGGCTTAAAATTTTCAGTAAATCTGTTATAAACAGATGTGCTGTCATCCAGGCTCTGCTGTTCCATTTATAGAGCACAGGCAGGGACTTCCCTGGTGGCGCAGTGGTTAAGAATCTGCCTGCCAATGCAGGAGACAAGGGTTCGATCCCTGGTCTGGGAAGATCCCACATGCTGCCAAGCAACTAAGCCCGTGCACCACAACTACTGAGCCCGTGCTCTAGAGCCCGCACGCCACAACTACTGAAGCCTGCGTGCTCTAGGGCCCACGTGCTGCAACTACTGAGCCCGCATGCTGCAACTACTGAAGCCTGTGCACCTAGAGCCCATGCTCCACAACGAGAAGCCACCGCAATGAGAAGCCCACTCACTGCAATGATGAGTAGCCCCTGCTCGCCACAACTAGAGAAAGCCCGCACGCAGCAATGAAGACCCAACGCAGCCAAAAATAAAAAATAAAATAGAAAATATAGAGCACAGGCAGAGTAGATTTAGCATAATTCTCAAGGGTCCTAGGAGTTTTGGCACGGTAAATAAGCACTGGCTTCAACTTGAAGTCACCAGCTGCATTAGCCCCTAACAAGAGTCAGCCTGTCCTTTAAAGCTTTGAAGCCAGGCACTGACTTCTCTCTAGCTATGAGAGTCCTAGATGGCATCTTCTTCCAAGGTAAGGCTGTTTCATCTACATTGAAAAATCTGCTGTTCAGAGTAGCCACCTTCATTATCTCAGCTAGATCTTCTGGATAACTTTCTGCAGCTTCTACATCAGTACTTGCTGCTTCACTTTGCACCTTTATGTTATGGTGACAGCTTCTTTCCTTAAACCTCACAAATCAATCTTTGCTAGCTTCAAACTTTTTTTCCTGCAGCTTCCTCATCTCTCTCAGACTTCACAGAATGTAAGACAGTTAGGGCCTTGCCTGGATTAGGCTTTGGCTTAAGGGAATGTTGTAGCTGGTTTCATCTTCTATTCAGACGACTAAAACTGTCTCCATATCAGCAATAAGGCTGTTTCGATTCGTGTGTTCACTGGAATAGCACTTTTAATTTCCTTCAGGAACTTTTCCTTTGCAGTCACGACTTGGCTGTTTGGTGCAAGAGGCCTAGCTTTCAAAGGTCTCCCTCAGCTTTTGACATGCCTTCCTTACTAAGCTTAATCATTTCTAGCTTGATTTAAAGTGAGAGACGTGCGACTCTTCCTTTCACTTTAACACTTAGAGGCCACTGTAGGGTTAATTGGTCTAATTTTAATATTGTTGTATCTCAGGGAATAGGGAGGCCCAAGGAGAAGGAGAGATGGGGGAACAGCTGGTTGATGGAGCAGTCAGAAAGTTTATCAATTAAGTTCGCCATCTTATATGGGTGTGGTTTACGGTGACCCAAAACAATTACAATAGTAACATCAAAAATCACTGATCGGGGCTTCCCTGGTGGCGCGGTGGTTGAGAGTCTGCCTGCCAATGCAGGGGACACGGGTTCGAGCCCTGGTCTGGGAAGATCCCACATGCCACGGAGCAGCTGGGCCCGTGAGCCACAATTACTGAGCCTGCGCGTCTGGAGCCTGTGCTCCGCAACAAGAGAGACCGCGATAGTGAGAGGCCCGCGCACTGCGATGAAGAGTGGCCCACGCTTGCCACAACTGGAGAAAGCCCTCGCACAGAAACAAAGACCCAACACAGCCATAAATAAAAAAATAAAAAAAAAAAAAAGACTCACCAGAAGGCCTTTAAAAAAAAATCACTGATCACAGAGCACCATAAAAATGTAATAACAAAAAAGCTTGAAATATTGTGAGAATTACCAAACCGTGACACAGAAACATGAAGTGAGCAAATGCTGTTGGAAAAATAGCGTCAACAGACGTGTTTGACGCAGGGTTACCATAAGCCTTCAGTTTTTAAAACATACTTTGTTTTAGACTTACTGTTATTGCACAATTAACAGACTACAGTGTAGGGTAAACATAACTTCCTTTAAAATTTATTTTTATTTGTGGCTGTGCTGCGCAGCATGTGGGATCCTAGTTCTCCAACCAGGGATGGAACCTGTGCCCCCCTGCGGTGGAAGCATGGAGTCTCAAACACTGGACCGCCGGGGAAGTCCCGGTAAACATAACTTTTATATGCACTTGGAAACTAAAAAACTCTGTGTGACTTGTTTTATTGTAACACTCACTTTATTGCAGTGGTCTGGAACTGAGCCCACAATATCTCTCTGAGGTATACCTATAATAGGAAATGAAGCAATCCTACCCCTCCCAGCCAGGGTGGCACAGAGGCCTAGTAGAGAGCCAGAACTCCCAACTCTGCCCAGCAGTGATGAGAAGAAGTCCCTCTCCAACCCTGGGTGTCAACAGGAGCTGGGTGTTAAGGGAACCCACACCTAGCAGTAACGAGGTAGTGCCCCCTCTTTTCCAACCAGGGTGGTGTCAGAGGCAGCCTGGTAAAATAGAATATTTAAATAAGACCCAGAGTCTCATAACACAAATGCCAAAAATGTCCCAGTTTCAATAAAAAAAATCACTTGTCATACCAAGAATCAAGAAAATTACAACCTGAAAGAGAAAAGATAAACAACAGATGCCAAGATAGCGTAAGTGTTGGAATTACCCAACGATGATTTTATTTTTTGGCTGCGCCACACGGCATGCAGGATCTTAGGTTCCCTGACCAGGGATCGAACCTGTTCCCCCTGCAGTGGAAGCATGGCGTCCTAACCACTGGACTGCCAGGGAATTCCCACAACAATTTTAAAGCAGTCATCACAATGTTGCTGCAGTGAGCAATTACAAACACACTTGAAACAAATGGAAAACTAGAAAGTCTCAGCAAATAAAAAGGAGACATGAGGAGGAACCAAAAGGAAAATTTATAACTGAAAAACATAACTAAGGGGAAAACCCTCAATGGATGGGCTAAACAGCATAAAAGAGGGGAATGAGGAATTGGTACTCCTGAATAATAGAAATTATCCAATCTGAAAAATAAAGAAAATAGATGGGAAAAAAAACTGACCTGAGGGACAGGGACCTGTGGAACATTAACAAATGATCTAGTATTCATGTCACTGAAATCCCAGGAAGGAGAAAAAGTGCAACGCTGAAAATGTCGTCAAAGAAATATGGCTAAAAACTTTCCAAATTTAACTACAAATTTGAGAAGCTGAGTACACCTCCAAATAGGATAAACCCAAAGAAATAGACACCAAGACACATCATAGTCAAATTTCTGAAAATCCAGCCACCCATTGCCTATCTTTGTAACTAAAGTTTCATTGGAATACAGTAAAACCCATTTACTATGTGGTCCAGCTCCATAGAAAGTTGGTTTTTTCTTTGAACTTTAAAACTGAAAACATACACAAGAAAAAAAAAATAGTGAACCCTCACTGACCCATCACCCAGTTTCAACTATTATTATCTCAAGGCCAACCTTACTTTTTCTATACTGGCCCCCTTGCCCCCCAACTGCTTCCTCCAACCTCCCTGGATTTTCTTTTTTTAATTTTATTTATTTTTGGCTGCATTAGGTCTTCGTTATTGCACGCGGGCTTTCTCTAGTTGCGGCGAGTGGGGGCTACTCTTCGTTGCGGTGAACTGGCTTCTCACTGTGGTGGCTTCTCTTGTTGCGGAGCACGGGCTCTAGGCGCACGGGCTCCAGTAGTTGTGGCACACGGGCTCAGTAGTTGTGGCTTGCGGGCTCTAGAGCGCAGGCTCAGTAGTTGTGGTGCACGGGCTTAGTTGCTCCGCGGCATGTGGGATCTTCCCGGACCAGGGCTCAAACCCGTGTTCCCTGCATTGGCAGGCGGATTCTTAGCCACTGCACCACCAGGGAAGTCCCCTTCCTTGGATTTTTTTTTTGAAGCAAAACTAAGATGCCATAGCTTTTCTGGGAATTCTTTTCTGTGACTATTGAAACAATTTTCTCTCTTCTACTGGGAGACTATAAGCCAGGGGCCGCAGGCAACCATTCCATTCTTGCAACCATGTGGAACTTTCTAGTGACTTTCTATCTCATGCAGAACAAAATCTTTACTACAACAATCTACAAAATCCTATGTGATGTGCCCCCCTAGGTCTCTCTCTGTAACCTCATCTCCTAACACTTTTTTCAACACCCATTCAGCTTAAACCACACTGGTCTCCTTGGTGCTCACTGAACATACTAAGGATGCTTCTGCTTCAGAGGCAGTTATTGTTTCCTCTGCCTGTATAGTCTTTCCTGGATTATCTACATGGATCTCTCCCTAAGAACTCTGCTCACAAAAAACCAAACCATGTATATGTACAGCTGACTCACTTTGTTATAAAGCAAAAACTAACACACCATTGTAAAGCAATTATACTCCAATAAAGATGTTTAAAAAAAACCCAAAACAAAACAAAAATCTCTGATGTCATAGAGCTTACCTTTCAGAGGTTTAAAAATAGATGCCTACAGAGAAAAATAAAGCAGAAAAGGGGCATATGGATGGCGTTTGCAAGGGAGATTGTGGCAATTTTAAGTAATGTAGTCAGGGAAGCCCTCACTGAATTAAACACCTGAAGGAGAAAGATGGAGACACGTGCATATCTATAAAAGAAAGGACTGTACTTGCCAGGCTTCAGGAATAAGGAGGCCAGTGAGGCCACAGCCCTGCATTAGGAGAAAGTACCTAGCAATGTGGTAACATGGAGTGGCATAGCATACTATAAAGGTGATTATAAGGACTGTGGTGAAACTGATGGGGAAGCCTTTGAAGGACTTAGTGACTTGATATTTAGTTTTAACAGGCATACTCTGGCTCCTATTAATAGACTGGGGGTAGGTAGGGTGGGTGAGACTACTTACTGATGGTGCAAATTCTCCACTTCTGCCCTTGGTCACACCTTTTACATAACCTTGTTATACCCTCCCATGCAAACTCTGGGGTCCAGTCATGTGACTTTCTTTGACCAACAGGATGTCAGCAAACTGGCTCTGGGACACCATTTCTGAGGAGGCAGGATAAGCCTCAAAGCCTGGAACTGCCTCTCTTTTAAATTTATGAAAATACAGGCCCTTAAGGGTTGTGTCATCTACTCTAATGTATCTTTCAGTCAAACATGTAACCAATGCATTCTAACCCTCAGAGCTTAGGTTAGGAATTAGTACAACTGAATATACAAGTCACCACCTTCAATGGCAAAAATTACACAACTAAAAATTTAAGACTATAATACAGTACATAATTTATGGTACCTAGGTTAATTAATTTGAAACGTATCAACAATTTAGGGTTTACTCTTACAAAAATTCAGAGAAATCCTCTGCACAGGGAACCTTGATATAATTTTTAAGTGGGAAGTAAATTAAAAGACTATTGCAGGACTTCCCTGGTGGTGCAGTGGTTAAGAATCTGCCTGCCAGTGCATGGGACATGGGTTTGATCCCTGGTCCGGGAAGATCCCACATGCCGCGGAGCAACTAAGCCCGTGCACCACAACTACTGAGCCCACACACCGCAACTACTGAAGCCCATGCTCTCTAGGGCCTGCATGCTGCCAACTATGGAACCTGCGTGCTGCAACTACTGAAGCCTGCACGCCTAGAGCCCGTGCTCCGCAACAAGAGAAGCTACTGCAATGAGAAGCCGGTGCACTGCAACAAAGAGTAGCCCCAACTCGCCACAACTAGAAAAAGCCTGCACACAGCAAAGAAGACTCAACGCAGCCAAAATTAAATAAATTAAATTAAAAAACAAAAAACACTATTGCATGGGCCAAAGGAAAATACCAAAACACATGTCCCTTCTTCCATAACAAATAGCCTATGTAGAATCTAGGCCACTATTCCAACCGCGCTTTTCATATATTAAACTAACTTATGCTCCTAACTGTAACGTAAATACTATAATCTTCTGTAGTTTTACAGATAATATAGGCAAGCAGAGATTTAGTGATAGTCCAAGGTCACACAGCTAGTAAGGGCTAGATTTGAATCTATGCAGTTTGGCTCTGGAGTTGGGATCCTTATCTTGGCAACAAGGAAGTATACCATGGATGACAAATCCACTTAAAATCTCTCGGCCTTAATGTACTTTTAAATTTCTAACATTCCTGTCACCCAAAACAAAAACCCTCTTTTCAACAAATGGTGCAGGAATAACTGGACATCAACATGCACAAAATTTAGGGACTTCCCTGGTGGTGCAATGGTTAAGAAGCTGCCTTCCAATGCTGGGGACTTGGGTCCTTGGGGAACTAAGATCCCACATGCCATGGGGCAACTAAGCCCATGCGCACTAGAGCCCGTGTGCCACTACTGAGCCCACGCACAACTAGAGAGAAGCCCATGTGCCACAATGAAGAGAACATGTGCAGCAATGAAAGAGCCTGCATGCCGCAATGAAGACCAGACATGGCCAAATAAATAAATTTTTAAAAATAGATAAAAAGTCCACATAATCTTAGAGAACAGATGTTTATTATTTGCAACCAGAATGCTTTCGTTCTTGATAGCCCTCTCTGGTACACATCTATTAATATTTCACTGGACCAAACCACCTTGGAAAATATATGCTCATACAGGTTCTTTTTGCAAAAGATATTTATGATAGACAACTGTGAACTGCACAGATACAGACTAAAATGGAATGTTTCAGAAAGAACTAGGATAAAACAGCATTAGGTAGTAATGCTGCTAAGTCTTTATTAGTGCTACCATGTAAATAATCTGAGTGAAAGTTGCCATTTTATGTGGTTTTAGGATACTTAAATTCAAATTTTTTATTTTTTTAATTTGATTAGGTACGTTTGTAATTTACATTACATTAAAATATTAACGAGGATATGCCATGTATGATTTTAAAAATTGCAGTAAAAATATATCCATACCGCACAACTCTACTGTTGCAATGCTTCCTACAAAGGGGGCTCTTCTACTGGGTTCCTGACCAGGTGTGTTTGCGTGTGGGGAGCACTACCCGAAGTTTAGATCTTTCAGTGTCTTTCAGGATTTAAAAATAAACGGGGACTTCCCTGGTGGTCCAGTGGGTAAGATTCCATGCTCCCAATGCAGGGGGGCCCAGGTTCCATCCCTGGCCAGGGAACTATATCCCGCATACATACAGCAACTAAGAAGCCTGCATGCAGCGACTAAGACGTTTGCATGCCACAACTGAGAACTGGTGCAGCCAAAATAAAAATAAATAAATTAAAAAAAATTAAAAATAAATTGTAAGCTAAAAAGAAATGAGCTATAAAGCTATGGAAACAGAGGAACCTTCAATGCACATTACTCAAAAAGTGAAAGCCAATCTGAAAAGACTACATACTATACGACGCCAACTATATGACAGTCTAGGAAAGGCAAAACTAAGGACAGTAAAAATATCAGTGGTTGCCAGAGGTTGGAGGTGAGAAGAAGGATGAATAGAGCAGATTTTTAGAGCAGTGAAAACACTCTGTATCCTATGCTAAATACATGAGGGATGTAGATAATGCGGGAGGCTATACATGTGTGGAGCAAGAAGTATACTGGAAATCTCTGCACCTTCCTCTCAATTTTGCTGTGAATCTATAATTACTCTAAAAAAGTCTTTTTAAAAAAAAAAAAAGCCAACTGCGTAGAATCCTAAGTTCTAAAACCTAAATTCCCCACTAACTTAAGCCATTTGTGGAATCCCACTGGGGGTGACAAGAAAGCAGCAATATTAAATTTGGGAATAAAGGGAGAACAAAATTTTCTTGGCTCATCTCTAGTTCTTTGTATTCTATAACCTGTCTCATTGCATTTGGTTTAGAGAAGGAAGGCATAACTCCCAATGCTGGCAGCCCCTAAAATGCAAACAAAGCTAAACATTTCCAAAGACTTAAGGAAACCTCCAGGAAGAGATACACATCCATTCTTACAATAACAGGTAGAACAAAAATGGTGCTAAAAACAAACTATACAGATTCATATAAATTTTATAAGTACAAAAATTTATTCGGAATAAATCATTTTGTAATTACTGAAAAAGATGTTCATTACTTTACTTAGCTGATAGTTACTTAAATCGAGTTACCCAAACAAAATAAACATGGCAATACAAAAATGTAAATTTACAAAAGCTGTACAAAATAACTTAATATTTAAAAATTAGACTGATACAGTCCACATGATCTCTTAAGGGAGCTATACAGTTATAGATTTATGTACTTTTTTTAAGGGGGTAAAAGAAAGGATGCTTTAAGGCTTCTTTAAGAGTAATCCTTTTAGCTGGATCATACTCCAACATCTTCTGAATGAGGTCAAAGAGAAGCTCATGTTCAGCATCTTGAGAGAGCATAAACTCCTGAAAGGAAAATAAATACAATCAACAGCCTTTTCTACTACCACTTATTATAATTTTATTTCCCCACCAAAAAAAGAGGGAAAACTCAAGGTTTTGATCACTTCAGCAATGACCCAGGCTTACCTTCAGAGGTTTACAGCGCCTTGAAACATATCTGCCAGCAGAACTATGTTCATCCCAGTCTAATCGATCATGATGGAAATATTTACGTTTCCTACGAGTAAGTCCATATCCATTCATGTTTATAATGTTGACAATGAAAACTTAAAACATCTAGCAAAGGTGATCGATGGCACTTACTCTTAAACATACCTGGTTTTCTGTATCATATGTTTTGGCAAAGGTCCAAGAATCCTTTCCATCATTGCCAAATGTTCCTTACTATCGTGTGTCTAAAATAGTAAAGAAAAGTTATTAACTACCTCTATTTGCACATCGTGCTTTGTTCTTATTTAACACAGCTGCTAAATTTTTAGTCCATAGATTACAGGTCACAAAGGAAGGTGATCTCTAAAACAGGCATACTTTTAGCAAGTTACAGCTTAGAAGAAAAAATAATTAAGGCCTACAGAAGTTCACCAACAATTTCCCTAAATAAACAAAGATAACTATTTGTAATATACTTAGAAATGTTTCCAATAAAATGATAAATTATAAAGAAAATACAAATGCCGAACAGCATCAGAATTACACGTGATTTTATTTCTTTACCTTTACCTACAATTAACAGTCTATAATGAGAGAGAGAGAAAAAGCGCTACCTAAATGTGTGTACTTTGTGTTAAATTCATATAAACAGGCAATTTACTTTTGCAAAGTCATTGAAACAGATCATTGACACTTACTGGAAATACTGTAAACCCAAGGTAATATTCAATAAGAATACATCCTATACTCCAGACATCACATGGTTGGGACCATCCTAGGGCTGCAAAGTAAAGCAAATTGTTAATGAAAAAATCCTCAATATTTCTTATCAACATTTTAAAAAACAAGGATATAATCTGATGTTTGAGCTGGAAAGATCATAAAGGAATCACTTAATCCAAGCTTAAACATAATACGATAGCATAGCATGTATGAATTAGTTAGGGCTCTGGAGACATCTAGTTTCAAGCCCCAAATCTGGCTTACTCTTTTGGGACTGATTTGGGGAAAAAATTTTTTTCCTAAACCTCCATTTACTAACTTGTAAAATGGGAGCAATCTACACCATGCAAAGACTGACTAGACATGACATGTATGAAGTATAACAGGCATTATATGATTATGTTTTAAAATCCCATCACGGGACTTCCCTGGCGGTCCAGTGGTTAAGACTCCATCTTCCACTGCAGGGGGCGCACGTTGGCCATGCAGCCAAAAAATAAATAAAAATAACATCCCATCACATATTACAAATGTGCAAACTGAATTCTAGGAAGATTAAGCAACTTCTCAAAGTCCCAGAGCTGACTACTTGGAATAAGCAAGAGCTTAAAACCCTTAATGTGTTTTACTATACTAATCCCTGAAAGGGAAAAAGGTAGTCCCACAAACACCTAGAACTGTAAATAAATTTTAAAGTTAGCTTCAATAAAGACATACACAGGTCTCAAAGCACAATTAAGAAATTCTTACCTAAGATAACTTCAGGTGCCCTATAGTGTCTTGTAGACACCAATGTACTGTGATGTTCATCATCATATGTTGCACTTCCAAAGTCTACAACTTTAACATCTGGATTTATTAAAGTACGTTCATCACGTTTCTGAAAATCGTAAATGATTAAGGAGGCATTACATTAAGAAGGTGTAAAATATTCACTTAAAACTATGAAGATAAAAGATCAAAGACTTACCATTTTGGGATTATATGCCTCTGTGTAGTCAGATTGTACAAATAAGATGTTTTCAGGCTTTAAGTCTGTGTGAGTCAACTTATTACTGTGCAGAACTGAGAAAGAAACAGAAAAAGTTCCTGTATTCGAAAAATCGAAAACCAAAAACCTAACCAAACCCCGAAGCCCTACAACAAAAATCCTCTCTGAATGCCTTTTCATATGTCCAAATAAGTGGTCAACATTCAACAGCCTACTACAAAACCACCAGGGACTAAAACCCATCACCCCTCTAAAACGTTAGTTCACTGACAGCTAACTGCTTACAAGAAGTATCTTTCTCTTATGAAGCTGAGATTTGCCATTCCTTAATTTTAACCCAGTGGTTCTAGATTATCATTTTTAGAAATCAGGAAGGTTAAATCAGTCTTATACAATTTATTATTATGTGCTGGACAATATTCTCTTTACTGAATGAAATGCAGTAAACTGACCAACCGCTTGTAATCAACCACATCTTTCTCCTACCTACTCTTAAACAATGTTTTTTTTTTATAATTTATTTAATTAATTTATTTATTTATTTATGGCTGCGTTGGGTCTTCGTTGCGGTGTGCGGGCTTCTCATTGCAGTGGCTTCTCTTGTTGTGGAGCACGGGCTCTAGGCGCGCGGGCTTCAGCAGCTGTGGCTCATGGGCTCAGTAGTTGTGGCGCACGGGCTTAGTTGCTCCGCGGCATGTGGGATCTTCCCGGACCAGGGCTCGAACCCGTGTCCCCTGCATTAGCAGGCGGATTCTTAACCACTGTGCCACCAGGGAAGCCCTCTCCTACCTACTCTTAATTAAGTCAGGCCTCCAAGTCATATATGTTAGATTGTATTTTTTTCTTTTCAAAGATTCAAATTGGTCTGGCATTAAAATCAGTCTCCATAAACTCAAGTTTCTGGAATATATGCCAAACACTTACAATTCACAGACTTGCATATCTGATATGCCATCTTCCTGATATGATCCAGTCGAAAGGGCAGAAAACCATTTTCCTTAATAAAGTCATAAGTACTAAGTCCTAGTAGTTCAAACACAATGCAGACATGACCATGATGTTCAAACCACTCCAACATCTGGACACAGCGGCTATAAACATATGAGAAAAAAACTGAGTACAGCCTCTTACAATTCAAATCTACCCGAGGCCATTTTCTAAGATCTATTTTGATACTTACAATGTTCTGCTGGGGTCTGTTGTATTTAAGTGTTCCAGAACTTGTATTTCTGAGCGAGCAGCTTCACAATATCTATCCACATTTTTAACTATTTTTACTGCTACATGTCTACCTCCCCTGTTAACGAAAAGTTAACATTAAAAAAATGATAACGATGATGTCCAATTCCATTTTTCCATCACTCTTCAAACTGTACTACTTCTATTCTGACCCACTGTATTTGTTTTTTTGAATTTATGGTCTAGCATTCAGTTTTGTCTAATTATATGTAAGTACTCTAACTTCAACTCAGTGTAAGCAACTAGAATGACCTTTGGGCTTATGGTAGGGTCGGTAACACATGCTGAATGACAGCTTTTTTTCATCAGACCATCACTCACTTGAATTTTTTTTTGGTCCTTTAACTATGTACCAATAGCTCTAATTTAACAATACTGGGACATTATCACCTCAATTAACATTCCAACTAAGACGTAAAACAAATGTACATAGAGCAGTTTCTTCCTATAATACCAGTCACTGGCTAATAACTCCAATCTTCCTTTGGTCCAGGTTACCAAAAAAGCTGGGATATAGTGGGGATAAAGAGTTCTAGTTCTCAGAACCTTACCAACCAATAGTAGGAAGCCTCCTCTAATAATTCACTTAGAAAAGCTTTGCCATTCCAAAGGGAAAAAAAAATCAAACAGGAAGCAAAGTAAAGAACATTTCTTACACTATGTTAAGAAATTTCAATCAGTTGTTTGAAGGGCATAGATAATTAAACTTATGACACTAATCTAGGAGAGTTCTCAGCTCTAGCTGTGTTATCCCTTATCAATTAGGTTACTTTCTAAAAATATAGGTTCCCAGGTAAACTACCCTGAAGATTGGCTCAATGTCTGGGGTGAGCAAAGCTCCACAGGTTCCTAATATGAAACCAAGGCTAAAATCTACTGATCCAGGGGAAAAAAAAAAAAAAAAAAACACAATGGCCACAACTGTGCCCAGTGGGACAACAAAAGAATACTTTCTGAAACAATAAAATCTATTCTCAGCTTGTAATTAGAGACTTACACATACTATTAATAGTTACTGCTTAAGAACACAAAAGGCTAGTAACTTTACTGGAGTTTCCTATACCTGAGTCAAAAATCCAAGCTAAAAGGGTATAATGATGTATCTAATTCATGGTCAGACTATATCTTAAAGCTGAATAAATTTTCTATACTGTTCACCTTCCCAAGTGCAATCCCAGGCCAGGAGACTTACGCTTTATGATCAATGCACTCCACGACTTTCCCAAAAGCTCCTTCACCTAAAGTATCAACAATTTCATCTAAAAGAGAGAAATAAAACTCAGTTATACCAAGAAGTGGAAACAGTTTACTTACAATAAAGGCTATCAAATGCAGATTATTCTAGTTGATGCTACAAATTTCCTTAGTCACTAGATATTTTATTGGTCAACACTGCCAAAAAACATATATATAACTATTTTTAGGTCTAATTTCATTCTTAAGCTAATTTCATTAACTTGATTTACTGTTTTGGAAGTTCTGCATAACAAACATTAAATTTCTAAAGAAAGTAAAAACACAATCCCCCCCCACCAAAAGAAATGGAAAAAAAACAAACAAAAACAGAGAAAGAAAAAAAGATTTCCAAATCCCTGAAATCTTAATCTATATATAGATTATGTTATCTGAAAAGTTAATAAGTGTTGAAAAATATTCTATACATCTTGCACTTAGTACGTCTCCACTCTGACAGATCAGGTGACCCTCCTCATCATCCTCTACACTCCTGGTTCTTTTCCTTCGGTGACTCTTCTGGAAACGTCAAGTGGGCGGCACCAAGATCATCCAGCCAATCAATATACCCGAGTGAATTCAGGGCAGAATACGAAATTCATTCAGCGGGGAGATATTCAGGCATTCAGATACACGCCAGGCCACAAACGGTTGGCAGGAGCAATTTCAAATTCAGTCCCCAGAAATTCACAGGGCACATAGTTTATGTTAACAGGAGAAAAACATGGCAAGGAACAGATTTTCAGATAAGATACTCAAAGTGGCAAGGCAACAAAACATAATACAATTGTTTTTCTTTTTTAAAAAAATGCTTAGTTGTAGCATTCACTGAAACATAATTTTAAGTTTCTAGTGTCCTAATTTAATGTTGCAAAATTGTAGAATATTTACTTGTCAAAAGTAGACTGTGGCCAAATTATAATTTCCCGGCTAAACTAAGAAAACAAACAACGAAACAGCAAATAAAATTTAAAATCCTAATTTTGGGGAGAAAAAAAAATTGGCATACAAGAATAACACTATGGTATTTAAAATGTCATCTGAGCTTGATCACCAAATTAACCCATAACCCATAACATTCAAATCTGTTTAAGTGGTTTCCTTAGTGAAAAAAGGATTAGAGAATATGCTTTGCCAGAACAAAGAGGCACGCACGGCATAATCCTCAGTCGTACAAATATAAAATTCTACTTCTATTTGTAGTAAGACTTTAATTTAATAAATCACATTTCTTGAAGTACTATAAGAAAACTTTCAAAATATCTTGTAATCCCTGCTATAAACCAACCTAAATTACCTCCTGTCACTGGAATGACAATTAGTTGCCAACTACTAATAAAATCTATTACTATATAACTATACACATATGGTATTTGAAGAATTTCCTATCCAATGTACAAACACAAAGAATCCTGCAAGTTAAAATCGAGACGGCTTTATCTTAAACAGAACTTCCTCAAATGATCAAACACAATTTCAAGTTTTCCTGTTCCACAAGGGAAATAAAATTTCCAAAATATTTTAGAAGAGCTCATACCCCATGTGAACGATGATATGAAGTACTGTGGTGAATTCTGTGTTTGCTTTTATAACTACTTCTTCCACTTCTACCAGAGGACTTGCTACTATGGTTCTGATATCTGCTTTCATTATCTCTATGACGATGTCCAGGTTCACATCCTTGATTGTAGTCATTTCTGTATTCATCAATGTAGCGTCGACTATGATAATCCTTCCCATTTATGGATCTGCTTTCCAGATAATAGCTAGAAAAAGAGAAAATGTGTTTTCAATGCTCTATGTTAATCCCAAATATCCTCAAATTCTCAGTAAATCTCTTAAAACAGTACTCTGAACAAGATTTTACGCTTTTCTTACCAAAAAGCAAAAAAAAAACACAAAAAAACAAAAAAACCTCTCACAATTTTACAACCATTACAAGTTATCACTGGAAACAGAAATGGTAATCAGTTATTTTAAGTCGCCTCTAGTTTTAATCATGAAAATGTATTTTTCCCCCGGTTTTACTGAGATACAACTGATACGCAACACTGTAATGAAAATATTTTTATACTGAGTCACTATAAATACCCTCATTACCTATCAGATGTTTTAGAGTAATTGTATCTGCAGCGCTTGTTCTCCCGCGCACTGCTATGCGATCTCCTCCTTCTTTTATGACTGCCGCTGCTGCTCCTCCATTTTCCATAATCCCAATCTTTTTCATCCCAATCAGGACAATAAGTTCTCTTTGAGTGCCTCATCTACATAAAAGACAAGTTTTTCCCAGTTAAATACTACCCCACATGTCAACACTGTTGCAAATTCACTCTAGTTGTGACGTTTAATTGTTCTTTTAAATCAAAGTTCAAAAATCATTATCGGGCTTCCCTGGTGGCGCAGTGGTTGAGAGTCTGCCTGCCAATGCAGGGGACACGGGTTCGAGCCCTGGTATGGGAGGATCCCACATGCCGTGGAGCAACTAGGCCCGTGAGCCACAACTACTGAGCCTGCGCGTCTGGAGCCTGTGCTCCGCAACGAGAGGCCGCGATAGTGAGAGGCCCCCGCTCGCCGCAACTAGAGAAACCCCCGCAGAGAAACGAAGACCCAACACAGCCAAAAAAATATATAAAAATATATTAAAAAAAAAAAAGACCTGAAGAAGAAATACATGGCGAATATCTTTCTTCTCTTAAAAAAAAAAGAAAAATCATTATCACCCAACCTGAAATCACTGATAAACCCAATGATTTTTTTTCTGCTGTCTCAAAATCTAGAGTCTGAACTTTATTCATAGATATTCTGCATTATTCATGTCACGCTCAGATTTACTAGAAGAGTGTTGGAAAAGAAAAACAGAGAAGAGGAAATCCCAATTTCTGAACGTTGGGAAAAATCCTTTCCTGCCAGAAGCACAAATTCCTAACAACTTGAAAAAGACGTTATATAGAAACTTTTCACCAACTACCGTTCATACCAGTACTAACTGCCCGGGCCTCACCTCGTCTCTAAAAGCAGCTCGAAATCAAGAAGCTCCAATTGTTCTGGGCGGGGGGGCCGCAAAAATACCTTCGGCTAAAGGGCCCCACTGCCCGACTTCTCTCACGCGCTCCTTCAAATACGCCATATTACTTTTCTTTCCTCGAGATCCTCAACCTGACTTTTGTTTACACCACTGAAGGCAAAGGCACGCGCCATTTTCCCTGGAATCCTTTAAGACTCAACAGGACATTAAGTGACACCGCCTTACACCAAGTCAACGTGTTCTTTCTTTTCATTTGTTAAGAACACTTCCTCAGAGGAGCGAGACTTAGGCACATTCCAGAGCCCGAGACAACGCCACCCCCCGCAGGCGGCCTTGCCCTCTCCGCCCCGCCGCCATTTTACAGCCCGGCCGAGGCCTCCACCGCCGTGGACAAGATGGCGCCCGTGGGTTCCTGGGCTTGGCCCTCCCCGCTCCCTTCGGGGAAGGCAAACGTTCGAGAACCCCACCCCGCCTGGCAAACTCTATGGCTACCCTCCACCAGTGACTGGAGCGTTGCGGTTCAAACAGAAATTCGCAGCGACGGGCTAGGCAAAGCATGGAAGACAAGCGAGCCACCTTTGTGCAGCCGGGAGGGTAGGGAAAAGGGGGGGGTCACCGTGCCGGAGACTGCGGGCGCCCAACAAGCTTGGAGGGGAGCGTCACAAGCGCTCTCGAGGCACAAAAAAGAGGCCCTGACACCTGGCCTGCTTCCTCCTGCGTCTTACCGTCCTGGAAAAGAGTCCAAGCCTAAGGAGACAATGCTTGCAACGCGACCACGGAGAAAACGCAGCTGCCTGCTGCGAGCTCCGGCAGCAAAATGGAGCTGACAGCCACCGCGTCAGGACTCTCCTGGAAAACACGATGACGCGGCACGCGGGCCTCCGCCTCCGGGCTGGGCGTGCACACGGGGAGGGCTGAGCCGACTCAGGCTCCGACTCGTGCGCAGGTTCTGGGTCGGGCGCTCAGCGACCAAGGGTGGAGGGAGGGAAGCTGTTGCTGGCCGCCATGTTGGCCCCGCTCTCCGTTCCGACTCTGAGAAAACATTGTAAGAGTTGGAGAGAAGAGACTCGCCCATGGTCACTAAAAATTGTGTTTGTGAACGCTAGAAATGAGGAAAAGTGAGGGAAGCAGGGTACAAAATAGCCTGTGCCCTATTGCAACCGCTTAAACGATGCTTTAAAAAAAATTACACCATCTGCATCAAATAGCCCCAAATTGGGAATTGTCTGGATTTGGGCTTTTGTTAAAGTTCTGAGACCTGTTTAAAACTCGTTAAATCTTAAGTGGCTGGGACCCACGCGCACTGAACTTGGATTGTAAAGATTTTTCCCGAGGTTTTAAAAGTCGAAGAAATGTGAGAGCAAAAGCCTGGAGACAGTGGAACTCCTCACAAGCAACATTTCCGCGTTAAGCGGGGCCTCTGCGGTGTAAAGGTCAAGCAAACTGTAAAAGGGGGAAATGGAAGGTCATTAGAAGAAGACGATTATCAGGAAACAACCTCTGAACAACAAAAATCAAGCTGCAATTTTTTTTTTCCAAGCTGCAATTTGATGGAAAAAGTAATTGCCAATCCTGACTCCCGCGCCCCGCCCCTTCTCCATTTTGTCACTTGAAAAAAATCACGTACTCATTACAAATTTAGTGGAATGCATAAAATTATCACGCGTTAAGGTAAAGCGTAATCTTACTGGTTTTATTTGCACAGGAGAGCAGCGTAGATAACCTGCCCGATACAGATACACAACTACTGTAGTGTAAAGAGATGAGAAATACGCATTCCCAAAATCCCTGTGGTTGTTTGCATTTCTTAAGCCGCTTCTCAAAATGGATTTGAAGATGCTTTAAAACCATTAATACCTAGATTCTTACATGGGGTCAGGATCACTAAGTACAAGGTAAGTATTTCACTTGTGAGGGAGAAATTTCTCACAGTAACTTGTGAAATTTCCAGCTATTCGGTATATGTTTAACAGCACATTTAAATGTTAAGCAAAACCTAGGGAATCCCAGTCCTTGGAGTATAACAGTTAATCGAAGTCGTTGTGCTAAACACTGTACATAAGTTCTCACTTAATCCTAACAGCAATCTAAATATGGGCATTAGCCATGTTCCGCTATTACAGGTCAAAGTTGCAGTTTGTGCAGACAGCAATTTAGAGTATTTAATTTCTTTAGGCGAAATCCTCACAGTAAAATTACAGGGTAAAAGCCAATGAAAAAATCTTGTACATGTTGCCAAAATTGCTTTCCAAAATGGTTTTAAATTTAGCAAAGCCCATTACTGGTTCAGGATATACCCAAGGTTTCATTAATGAAGTTAGCCATTTTAGTGCGTCTGTTAGTGCATATGCTATGGGCTGTTTGAAGGGCTGTTCCCCCCACCCCACCCCATATACTCATGTGTTTAAGTCCTAACTTCCACTACCTCAGAATGTGACTGTATTTGCAGTGTGGACTGAAAAAAAATGCACAATGTGAGAGTTGTGAGCTTTATTTGGGGCAAAATGCCTGGGGAGATAGCCTCTCAGCGCTGAGGAACTGCTCCCAGGAGGTAGGGGGAGAAGTTAGTGTTATCTATGATCTAAAATCTATGATTTTAGTGAAGGGGGATATGCGCAGTCAAGCACACGTTTTGGCAGAGGGTTGCTGCTAGTCACGAGGAGCAGGTAGGTGTCTCCATTAATGATTTTAGTGCTTTTCTGGATATGAGAAGATGCAAGAAATTGGGCTCATAAAATCTTCTCTTGAAAATATCTATCTGAAGGCCTGTTCTGCCAGTTTTCCCCAAAGCACAGAGTGCCTGATCTCCACTCTGAACTCCTTTCAAGGTGTGTTGAAGGTCAGTGACTGCGGTGGCTAGTGACTTCACTCTTACACACTAGAGCCAGATGGTAAGCGACAATTTTTAGTTGGCAGTAAATAGGGTCTTTACAGAGGTAATATGATTAAATGAGGTCATTAGGGAGGGACCTAATCCACTTTAGCTGGTGTCTTTATAAAGAGATTGGGAAACACACACCCAGAGGAAAGATGACGTGAAGACAGGAGATGGTCATCTACGTGCCAAGGAGAAAGGCCTCGGAGTAAACAACCCTGCCCACACCGTGATCTCCCAACTTGTCTGTAGAACCGTGAGAAATTTTTCTGTTGTTTAAGCCACCCAGTCTCTGGTACAGTACTTTGTTTTGGCGGCTCTAACTAAATGAGTGCATAACGTTAAAAATTTTGTTATTTTGGTGGATACTGAACTTGTAACTTTATTTTCTAATTAGTGAAGTTGAACATTTTCTCTTGTGACTTGCCCATTCATACCTTATTGCTTTTTTGAATGTACAGTTCTCTTTTGTCCTATTTTCGTGCAGTTAAACCTATTCCGTCTTTACCTCTGTCAAGTTTGTAAACTGAGAAATTCCTTTCTTCTTCAGAGGAATTCTTTGAAATGTTTTAAGTTTTTCTTCTGTTTTCTTTAAAAAGGCAACTCTTTTATCCATCTGGAATTTTGGTATATCATGTGAGGTGAAATTCTTTTGCTTCTTTTTCTCCATGTCATTTACTGGTTATCCTAACACAATTTATGGAATAACTTTTTTTTTTTTTTTTTTTTTTTGGCTGCGCTGTGCAGCACACAGGATCTTAGTTCCCTGGCCAGGGATCAAACTCATGCCCCCTGCAATGGAAGCACAGAGTCTTAACCACCACCAGGGAAGTCCCCTCTTCTCTTTTTTTAATGATTTTTGGATACTGCTTTAAATAAACTATGTATACACTACTGTTTACACTCTTTTTCTATTATTCTAGTCTTATCCCTCACACCATCACAGTTTTAATATTGATATTTGCAGCTTTATAAAGATTGGGATTAATTCCTTTTTCATTATATTTTAAAAATTTTCCATTATCATGTATTCTTCTAGATTTGCTTTAGAATGATTATATGGAGTATCACTACCTGAACCACAATTGGTACAAATTGAATTTAAAGAACCATCAATCCATTAGTGAAATAGTGACTGATCTATCCACTTTACTAACCTGATTAAAAGTTGAGTCCTTTGTATGAAAATTTATCTATTTACGTGTCTCTTAGGTCCTCAGACTGTGCTTCCATGGAGCAGACAGTGTCCGATGACCTTTGTATCCAAACTTGGAAGAAGCTCAGTAAATTACTTACTAGTTTTAGTTGTTCAAACAACAACAAAAAAACATGTCTTCAGAAATACCCACCACAGAGATTATGAATGTGTTGCTAAATGGATTTGGAAATTTCCAAGTTCAACCAAGGCATGAATTACAACTATTCAATTTGCCATTAACCAAAAGGTCTGCAAGCCTTCTACTCAAGAGCTCCAAACGAGGATCTAACAGGACTCAAGGATTCTAAGGAATTCAGGTACAATTCAAGAATGTTGGCTGCAGCAAAAAGAGCCACGAAGTCTTCCCTCCCCTGAGAGCAAGGGAGACAAAGGGAGCAGCGAGCAGGCAGAGAAGCAGCACAGCCGGCCCTGAGTTAATCATGTTGCGATGTAAATAGAAGTGAGAGTTTTCTTTTTTCTTCTCCTGAGAGCAAGGGGGAAAAAAGGAGCATCGAGCAGGCGAAAGAAGCAGCACAGCCGGCCCTGAGAGAGTTAATCACTCCTTGTTTAACTGTCACTAATTTGTAGTAACTGGATTTGTACTTTACAAAGCGAAACTCACTCCCTGACACTATGTAATTTACATTCGGCACCCGTCACCCCTAACTCTGTGAGTTACATACCCCGCCTTTCACTCCCGGCACTTACATTCTATACGCCCCTCGCAACAAATCACCCCCTATAGTTTTTGCATTTCAGAGACAAGGTCACAGGCCGATAAACCAGAGGCAAATGGACGCAGTTACCAGACTGCCGGACCCCAATTACCAGGCAGCCTGACGCCAGCTATGACTGTTTTGAAATAATGCAAAGGAAAGGAAGCATGCAAGACCTTCACTACTTCGATCCTTATCATATACCCCGGGCTGTGAGCCCCACATGTAAAATTTCCCAATTCCCAAGGAGGGGGCGGGGCACAGTTCTTGAGGCGCTAGCTTGCTGTGTCTTCCCTCCTGCCTAGCAGAAAAATAAAGCCATCTCTCTCTTCCTCCAAAATCCCTGTCTCCGTATTTCTGTTCGGCCTCGGTGCACAGGGAAGCCGATATTTCGGCAACATGGTGAAGGTTTCAGGCATAGTTTGTTTATACTATCCCTTAAACTCATACAACTCCCTTTGCTGTGAAACCATGATTATTTGGCAACTTCTGATAGTCTGGGTCAAGGGTTGGCAAACTTTCTTAAACGGCCAGAGAGTAAATATTCTAGGCTTGCAGGCTATTTGGTCTCTGTCACAGCCAATCATTTCTGCTCTTGTAGCACAAAAAAGCCAGAGCCACTGCATAAACATGGGAATGGCAGAGTTCCAAGAAAATTTTATCTGCAAAAACAGGTGGCCAGCCTGAGGGCTGCAGTTTGCCAACCTCTTGTCTAGTTGGGGAACCACTTTACTTTCGTTTTAAAGAGAATTTGGGTTGATCAGCAATATTCTAGTCTTCTAGTCTTCTTAGTAGTTTATACTTACTGCCAAGTAATACATGGAACAGAATGTCAATTACCCAACTGCTAATGTGATCAGTGAACCAGTCAATTCAGTGTGAGTGGACAGAAATCAACGTTCTGGATTTTGATCCTCATGGTAGCCTATGAGAGGCCCAAGGAGGCAGCCAGTATACCTCCCTATCTATGAGATCCTTATGGGTACAACTAAGCAGACATAAGAATAAGACATAAGAATGAGCTCTAAGAACCCAAAAGTCATATTTGTACCACTAAAAAAATGGCACAGTTTGGAATAAAAATTGAGGCAATGTCAGTCAGTACAAAATCTTCCTGACAATCAGTAAAATACTCTTAAGGGTGGTGATAAAAATTCAGTGACATGTTTGGAGAAGAAAGATATCAAGTATAAGAAGTGGCAAACCAAATTCTGGCCTAAAAGAGGCCTTAATACTAATTCTAGAAACTAATGGTTAAATTAAAAGGGTGAAACAAAACATGAGGGCATTAGTGTAACTGGCCCCTCAGTTTAGTGTAAGGTATGGAAGGTACCAATAGTAACAAGAGAATAACTGCAAGCTAACTCCCAAATTGCAGTTAAGAAAGAATCAATTAATTAGATCAGCCATCTGCAGAAATGATACAAATGAAGAAATGTTTGGTATCGGTTTTAGGAATACCACAAATCTAACCTAGGTTAGATCTAGACAGTGACTGGGACACAGTTCTTGAACAAATCAATGGTAGAGCCTGATAAATGGCCTGATTAGGTGAGAGCCCTGATATGGTTAAGAGCACAGCTTCCATTTACTTGCTACAGAACACTTAACTACATGCCAGAAGCTTTATACACACTTTCATTTAATCCTCACAAGAGTCATGTGAAGGATTATTTATGTATGAGAAAATTAAAGCTTGGAGATGTTAACTTGCCTAAAGTTAATAGTAGGGGGCAGAGCTGTGATTCAAACCCAGACCAGAATTCTACAACTAATTGTATTTTTCAAATGGATCATCTGTAGAACTCTATCCTGCATTATATTTATTTATTTATTTTTTACCCTGCATTTTGAAAAGATATATTCTTAAAAAAATGTTCCATGGGCAAATCAGTCGGGAAATTCTGAGTGTTTACTGTACTTCGAGACTTCTCTGAGCCTTTACTATAAATTTAAAGACCAGGGAAAATAGCAACTGGACTGACTGGCCTTTCTAGGCCATCTCTTTATTTGTCCTACCTCTTTCTAACTGTACAAAGTAAATAATTAATAGAAAATAATATTTCCAGAATGTGGACTACGCACGGTAGGAGCATGTAATTAGGGTGCTCAACAGTGCCTGGATTTGAGACTCAGCATTTTAAAATGAATATTTATACGGAAAAACAAAATTAAACATAGGGTTTTTAAAAAAAAAAATTAAAGAAATGCATTAGATAATAGTTAACAGTAGAAGATGGCAGAGCAGAAGGACGTGCTCTCACTCCCTCTTGCGAGAGCACCAGAATCACAACTGGCTGCTGGACAATCATCGACAGGAAGACCCTGGACTTCACCAAGGAGGATACCCCACGTCCAAGGACAGAGCAGAAGCCACAGTGAGATGGTAGGAGGGGCGCAATCAGAGTAAAATCAAATCCCATAACTGCTGGGTGGGTGACTCACAGACTGGCAAACACTTATACCACAGAAGTCCACCCACTGGAGTGAAGGTTCTGAGCCCCATGTTAGGCTTTCCAACCTGGGGGTCCGGCAACGGGAGGAGGAATTCATAGAGAATCAGACTTTGAAGCCTAGTGGGAATTGATTGCAGGACTTCGACAGGACTGGGGGAAACAGTGACCCCATTCTTGGAGGGCGCACACGGAATAGTGTGCGCATCGGGACCCGGGGGAAGGAGCAGTGACCCTGGGGGAGACTGAACCAGACCTACCTGCTAGTGTTGGAGGGTCTCCTGCAGAAGCGGGGGCTGGCTCTGTTTCACGGGTGGGGACAAGGACACTGGCAGCAGAAGTTCTGGGAAGTACTCCTTGGCGTGAGCCTTCCCAGAGTCTGCCATTAGCCCCACCAAAGAGCCCAGGTAGGCTCCAGTGTTGGGTTGCCTCAGGCAAAACAACCAACAGGGAGGGAACCCAGCCCCACCCATCAACAGTCAAGTGGATTAAAGTTTTACCGCCACAGCAACAGTCAGCTCTACCCACCACCAGAGCCTCCCATCAAGCCTCTTAGATAGCCTCAACCACCAGAGGGCAGACAGCAGAAGCAAGAAGAACTACAATCCTGCAGCCTGTGGAACAAAAAACACATTCACAGAAAGACAGACAAGGTGAAAAGGCAGAGGGCTATATACCAGATGAAGGAACAAGAGAAAACCCCAGAAAAACAACTAAATGAAGTGGATATAGGCAACCTTCCAGAAAAACAATTCAGAATAATGATAGTGAAGATGATCCAGGACCTCGGAATAAGAATGGAGGCAAAGATTGAGAAGATGCAAGAAATGATTAACAAAGACCTAGAAGAATTAAAGAACAAACAAACAGAGATGACCAATACAATAAATGAAATGAAAACTACACTAGAAGGAATCAATAGCAGAATAACTGAGGCAGAAGAACGGCTAAGTGACCTGGAAGACAGAATGGTGGAATTCACTGTTGCAGAACAGACTAAAGAAAAAAGAATGAAAAGAAATGAAGACAGCCTAAGAGACCTCTGGGACAACATTAAACACAACAACATTCGCATTATAGGGGTCCCAGAAGGAGAAGAGAGAGACAAAGGGCCAGAGAAAATATTTGAAGAGATTATAGTCGAAAACTTCCCTAACATGGGAAAGGAAATAGCCACCCAGGTCCAGGAAGCGCAGAGAGTCCCATACAGGATAAACCCAAGGAGAAACACGCCGAGACACATAGTAATCAGAGTGGCAAAAATTAAACACAAAGAAAAATTATTGAAAGCAGCAAGGGAAAAACGACAAATAACATACAAGGGAACTCCCATAAGGTTAACAGCTGATTTCTCAGCAGAAACTCTACAAGCCAGAAGGGAGTGGCATGATATACTTAAAGTGAAGAAGCTACAACCTACAAGGGAAGAAAGGGAAGAACCTACAACCAAGATTACTCTACCCAGCAAGGATCTCATTTAGATTTGATGGAGAAATCAAAAGCTTTACAGACAAGCAAAAGCTAAGAGAATTCAGCACCACCAAACCAGCTCTACAACAAATGCTAAAGGAACTTCTCTAAGTGGGAAACACAAGAGAAGAAAAGGACTTAACAATTAAGAAAATGGTAATAGGAACATACATATCGATAATTACCTTAAACGTGAATGGATTAAATGCTCCAACCAAAAGACACAGGCTTGCTGAATGGATACAAAAACAAGACCCATATATATGCTGTCTACAAGAGACCCACTTTAGACCTAGGGACACATACAGACTGAAAGTGAGGGGATGGAAAAAGATATTCCATGCAAATGGAAATCAAAAGAAAGCTGGAGTAGCTATACTCATATCAGATAAAATAGACTTTAAAATAAAGAATGTTACAAGAGACAAGGAAGGACACTACATAATGATCAAGGGATCAATCCAAGAAGAAGATATAACAATTATAAATATATATGCACCCAACATAGGAGCACCTCAATACATAAGGCAACTGCTAACAGCTATAAAAGAGGAAATTGACAGTAACACAATAATAGTGGGGGACTTTAACACCTCACTTACACCAATGGACAGATCATTCAAAATGAAAATAAATAAGGAAACAGAAGCTTTAAATGACAGAGTAGACCAGATAGATTTAATTGATATTTATAGGACATTCCGTCCCAAAACAGCAGATTACACGTTCTTCTCAAGTGCATACGGAACATTCTCCAGGATAGATCACATCTTGGGTCACAAATCAAGCCTCAGTAAATTTAAGAAAATTGAAATCATATCAAGCATCTTTTCTGACCACAACGCTATGAGATTAGAAATGAATTACATGGAAAAAAACGTAAAAAACACAAACACATGGAGGCTAAACAATACGTTACTAAATAACCAAGAGATCACTGAAGAAATCAAAGAGGAAATCAAAAAATACCTAGAGACAAATGACAATGGAAACATGACGACCCAAAACCTATGGGATGCAGCAAAAGCAGTTCTAAGAGGGACGTTTATAGCTATACAAGCCTACCTAAAGAAACAAGAAAAATCTCAAGTAAACAATCTAACCTCACACCTAAAGAAACTAGAGAAAGAACAAACAAAACCCAAAGTTAGCAGAAGGAAAGAAATCATAAAGATCAGAGCGGAAATAAATGAAATAGAAACAAAGAAAACAATAGCAAAGATCAATAAAACTAAAAGCTGGTTCTTTGAGAAGATAAACAAAATTGATAAGCCATTAGCCAGACTCATCAAGAAAAAGAGGGAGAGGACTCAAATCAATAAAATCAGAAATGAAAAAGGAGAAGTTACAACAGACACCGCAGAAATACAAAGCATCCTAAGAGACTACTACAAGCAACTTTATGCCAATAAAATGGACAACCTGGAAGAAATGGACAAATTCTTAGAAAGGTATAAGCTTCCAAGACTGAACCAGGAAGAAACAGAAAATATGAACAGACCAATCACAAGTCATGAAATTGAAACTGTGATTAAAAATCTTCCAACAAACAAAAGTCCAGGACCAGATGGCTTCACGGGTGAATTCTATCAAACATTTAGAGAAGAGCTAACAGTATCCTTCTCAAACTCTTCCAAAAAATTGCAGAGGAAGGAACACTCCCAAACTCATTCTATGAGGCCACCATCACCTTGATACCAAAACCAGACAAAGACACTACAAAAAAAGAAAATTACAGACCAATATCACTGATGAATATAGATGCAAAAATCCTCAACAAAATACTAGCAAACAGAATCCAACAACACATTAAAAGGATCATACACCACGATCAAGTGGGATTTATCCCAGGGATGCAAGGATTCTTCAATATATGCAAATCAATCAATGTGATACACCATATTAACAAATTGAAGAATAAAAACCACATGATCATCTCAATAGATGCAGAAAAAGCTTTTGACAAAATTCAACACCCATTTATGATAAAAACTCTCCAGAAAGTGGGCAGAGAGGGAACCTACCTCAACATAATAAAGGCCATATATGACAAACCCACAGCAAACATCATTCTCAACGGTGAAAAACTGAAAGCATTTCCTCTAAGATCAGGAACGAGACAAGGATGTCCACTCTCACCACTATTATTCAACATAGTTCTGGAAGTCCTAGCCATGGCAATCAGAGAAGAAAAAGAAATTAAAGGAATACAAATTGGAAAAGAAGAAGTAAAACTGTCACTGTTTGCAGATGACATGATACTATACATAGAGAATCCTAAAACTGCCACCAGAAAACTGCTAGAGCTAATTAATGAATATGGTAAAGTTGCAGGATACAAAATAAATGCACAGAAATCTCTTGCATTCCTATACACTAATGATGAAAAATCTGAAAGAGAAATTATGGAAACACTCCCATTTACCATTGCAACAAAAAGAATAAAATACCTAGGAATAAACCTACCTAGGGAGACAAAAGACCTGTATGCAGAAAACTGTAAGACACTGATGAAAGAAATTAAAGATCATACCAACAGATGGAGAGATATACCATGTTCTTGGATTGGAAGAATCAACATTGTGAAAATGACTATACTACCCAAAGCAATCTACAGATTCAATGCAATCCCTATCAAATTACCAATGGCATTTTTTACGGAACTAGAACAAATCATCTTAAAATTTGTATGGAGACACAAAAGACCCCGAATAGCCAAAGCAGTCTTGAGGGAAAAAAACGGAGCTGGAGGAATCAGACTCCCTTATTTCAGACTATACTACAAAGCTACAGTAATCAAGACAATATGGTACCGGCACTAAAACAGAAACATAGATCAATGGAACAAGATAGAAAGCCCAGAGATAAACCCACGCACCTATGGTCAACTAATCTATGACAAAGGAGGCAAAGATATACAGTGGAGAAAAGACAGTCTCTTCAATAAGTGGTGCTGGGAAAACTGGACAGCTACATGTAAAAGAATAAAATTAGAATACTCCCTAACACCATACACAAAAATAAACTCAAAATGGATTAGAGACCTAAATGTAAGACTGGACACTATAAAACACTTAGAGGAAAACATAGGAAGAACACTCTTTGACATAAATCACAGCAAGATCTTTTTTGATCCACCTCCTAGAGTAATGGAAATAAAAACAAAAATAAACAAATGGGACCTAATGAAACTTCAAAGCTTTTGCACAGCAAAGGAAACCATATACAAGACGAAAAGACAACCCTCAGAATGGGAGAAAATATTTGCAAATCAATCAACGGACAAAGGATTAATCTCCAAAATATATAAACAGCTCATTCAGCTCAATATTAAAGAAACAAACAACCCAATCCAAAAATGGGCAGAAGACCTAAATAGACATTTCTCCAAAGAAGACATACAGACGGCCAAGAAGCACATGAAAAGATGCTCAACATCACTAATTATTAGAGAAATGCAAATCAAAACTACAATGAGGTATCACCTCACACCAGTTAGAATGGGCATCATCAGAAAATCTACAAACAACAAATGCTGGAGAGGGTGTGGAGAAAAGGGAACCCTCTTGCACTGTTGGTGGGAATGTAAATTGATACAGCCACTATGGAGAACAATATGGAGGTTCCTTAAAAAACTAAAAATAGAATTACCATATGACCCAGCAATCCCACTCCTGGGCATATACCCAGAGAAAACCGTAATTCAAAAAGACACATGCACCCGAATGTTCATTGCAGCACTATTTACAATAGCCAGGTCATGGAAGCAACCTAAATGCCCATCAACAGACGAATGGCTAAATAAGATGTGGTACATATATACAATGGAATATTACTCAGCCATGAAGAGGAACGAAATTGAGTCATTTGTTGAGACGTGGATGGATCTAGAGACTGCAGAGTGAAGTAAGTCAGAAAGAGAAAAACAAATAGCGTATATTAACGCATGTATGTGGAACCTAGAAAAATGGTACAGATGAGCCGGTTTGCAGGGCAGAAGTTGAGACACAGATGTAGAGAACAGACATATGGACACCAAGGGGGGAAAACTGCAGTGGGGTGGGGATGGTGGTGTGCTGAATTGGGCGATTGGGATTGACATGTATACATTGATGTGTATAAAATTGATGACTGGGCTTCCCTGGTCGCGCAGTGGTTGAGAATCTGCCTGCTAATGCAGGGGACACAGGTTCGTGCCCTGGTCTGGGAAGATCCCACATGCCGCAGAGCAACTGGGCCCGTGAGCCGCAATTACTGAGCCTGCGCGTCTGGAGCCTGTGCTCCGCAACGAGAGGCCGCGATAGTGAGAGGCCCGTGCACCGCGATGAAGAGTGGCCCCCGCTTGCCACAACTAGAGAAAGCCCTCGCACAGAAACGAAGACCCAACACAGCCATAAATAAATAAAAATAAAAATAAAAATAAAAAAATAAAAAATAAATAAAATTGATGACTAATAAGAACCTGCAGTATAAAAAAACAAACAAACAAAACAACTAATACTAAACTTTCATTGGGTTATTTGTATGGAAATATGTTAATATAAATGTTTCAGACATTACATGAAATTTCTAAAAATCTTGTATGTTCTGGTATAATGTTATAAGTCATAATCCTAGTTATTACTTTAAAATGTATATCTCAGAAATAACTAATTTTCTTATCAACTGCATTATTATGAACTTTCATCAAATCTTTAACCGTGGTCATTTTTAAGTCTTTTGTCATTTACAGACAGTTCTGGGTGTACTCTGATGCTTTTGCAAATATGTTCCTATAAAAGGGTTTCATCTTCAAGAAATTCATGGAAAAGACTCTGACAAGTACAGGTTTCTGGTAACTGACTGTACTGCTGAACTGAATGAATAAGCATTTTCAGAACTCTAATGAAAAACTGATGAACTCATAAAAGTGCTAACAAAAGATCAAGATGAAAAAAAAAATTAATTACATGGGACTGAGTGAAATGATGAGGATGAGTATAATTTTTGTGACTTTCTGTTTGAATTAAAAAAAAAAAAATCCCACAAGGACTCACAGGCAAAGAATATACAAATCAATTTTGACTGCAAAGTAAAGGAGCTGTTACAGTGGAGGATTACTTGACTGAATGTCAATATTATGACATAGTATGAGTGTGTTTCATGTTTGGTAATTGCAATCATTGTTGCTTTTGTTGTGGTCATCCATGTACAATGCTTGGTGTCAGTCTATTTATCTCTTGTAAAAATAAAATACAGTGTGTGTGTGTGTGTGTGTGTGTGTGAAAAAAAAAATAGTTACAGTAAAGAATATCCTCTAAGAATAGGAGTAAAAGCTGTTTGGCTTCCCTTGGTACCACCAACTCATAGACGATATTAGCTGTAAACAAGTAGATCTTAGTTGTAAACAAGTTGTATAATGATGCAATCTCTGACATAATTAAAACTGGGTAAACCATAATAGGTGTGTTCCTTAAATAGTTTGCCAAGTATTTGTCCAGGTCTATTATAGCTACTGAGCAAATGGGTTGGCATGAATAGTTATGTCCTTAATGTGTACATCATTAAGAGGTCGATATGTCTTCTCATTTACTGGTAACTTCTCCAGTTCATCTAGAGTCTCCAGACCATCTATTACCCTGAAAGAGAAACAATATAATGTTGGAAAATATCCTGAGATGGAAACATAATATCCAAATACCTAGAGCAATTACAGTCTCTCACCATGTCTCATAGTTCTTTGAATTCTCCAGTTGAGTGTACAATAAAATATCGCTTTGATTTTCTGCCATAGGTAGGGGCCAAAATTCAGAAACAAAAATTCATTTTTATGCCTTTAGACAACAATAGCAATGGGCAGGAATATTCCCACCAAAGTATCTAAACATTGCATTCGGCCTCATTCACATGGAATAGCTACAAATGGGGCCAATATAACCAGTCATAAGGTTTTCTTTGTTATAGGAAAAACCTGGAGAAAGTATGTAAGGATGACACTAGTATTATCAGTACTGCCCTACACTGAAGGTCCTGAAGTGGGTGGCCTCTTAGCACTTTATTGTTTAAATACGGTGTTTTTATTTTTTGCTTCTGGACAACAAAAAACAATATTCAGAATAGGAGAAGAGAAGATCAACAGTTAAGCCCACTTCCAGCAAGCCCACTTCATGTTTCTATCAAGAAAAAAAATATATATATATTGAGAGCTATCCTTCTAATATGTTCTAGAAAGTTAGTCTAAAACATTTGCTAAGAAAAAGTGGCTTTTTAGATTATACTTCCTAGTGCAATTCAAATCAATTCCTAAGACATACTATGTACTTAAAAAAAGATAAGATTTCCATTTTGTTTTACATTTCCACTAAAGTGATACTATAACCAAACCTTTGGATTTTACACCCAAATGTAGGACAATTAAGGTCTTGAAATTATAAGTTTTAAATGCTTTCCCATGGGAAGGAAATCTAAAAAAGAGGGGATATAAGTATATGTATCGTTGATTCATTTTGCTGTACAGTAGAAACTAACACAATATTGTAAAGCAACTCTACTCCAGTAAAAACGAACTAACTAACTAACTAAATAAAGGCTTTCCCACCTTCTGGGTCAGTAAGAGAAAAAGAGGGTACAAGAAACAGATCTCAGGCAAAAAAGGGCATGTAGAACTGAGGCAAGTAAGCCTAGTTAAGTATCTGGGACATGGGCCCCTTTGAGAACCAGTGGAAAGCTATGTACCCTTTTTCTCAGAAAAATGTATGTGCATATATACAAAACAATTTCAAGGAGGTACTGGACCAAAGATTAAGAATCCTTGTTCTAAACTCTACAGTTTTTTTACCAATCCAGTAAGATAAGTCCTGGTAATTACTAATCAATAATTCTGAATGGTGGGTTAAGGGAGAAAAGAAAAAAAAGGGAGTCTGGTGCTCGCTTCAGCAGCACGTATACTAAAATTGGAATGATACAGAGAAGGTTAGCGTGGCCCCTGAGCAAGGAGGACACGCAAATTAGTGAAGCCTGTGGAAGTTTTAAAACTATAAAAGATTAGGGCCTAAAGGCTATAATATAACTACTAAAGGCTATAATATTCCTTTTCATTGATTATTATTAATCTATAAATTAGACATGTATATGGAATAGAAAAGAAAAGTTGTAGACTCTTCTATTTTTAATTAACCTAGCTTGGCATTCAAAGTGTTAAATAAAACAAACTCTAAAACTGTGCCTTGGTTTATTAAGCATAGTAAATATTTGTTGACAAACTGACTTTCTGTTGATTTATAAAAGCAATTCCCAGGTAGACTGCTTGTAATGGATATTATTGCAGAGACTGCTAAACACTCCCTAGGATCCAATCTCCCCTTCTTCTTATTCACAGAGGCCTGGTTTTATTGCAAGTGGCAATATGCCTGGCTAAGAAACACTGCCTACCCTCCCTTGTAGGTAAGTTCTGGGCTTTCCAGGAAAGCTCTTGAGAAAGGGGCTGACTCAGCTGGCAAGCACCTTTGCCCTTCCTCCTTCTTCCTGCTTGGAGTACAACTGTTCCGACTGGGGCTGTGCTGCCCAAGTTATGGCCATGAAGTGAGCTTCAGAATGACAGCTAAAGACGGTTGAGAAGACAGACAGAGGCACCTGGAACACCGGTGATATAACAGAACCACCATCCCAGTCCATCTTGTTTAAGCAACTGTTTTTCAGATGTGTTAGTTGATGCAAGATGCTATTCTTAATGAAAACAGATACATACTGTTAACTTGCATAATGATCCTGAAAAAATAGTACTGGCCCTTCTTTTACAAAATAAGAAAACTGAGGCTCAGAGAGGTTGTAGGTTTCCCAAGGTCACAGGGCTCTTACGTGTGGACTTAAATTTCAGGTACGTTTAGCTCTCATACTGCTCTTTGAGTATTAGTTATGCTATGATCACAGCCACTCATATGCATCCTTTGCATTGAAATTCCAAAGAAAACCATAACCAGAATACTCACTTTCCAAATACTGTGTATTTCATGTCCAGATGTGGCTGCTTCCCATAGGTGATGAAGAACTGAGATCCATTGGTGTTTGGGCCATTATTAGCCATAGATACAACACCTCTAACGCTGTGCTGAAAAAGAAAGACCAAAGTATTAGCTGCTTTTACATAAGTATTCCAAATAAAGGACTGAAACAAGACGTGCACTCTACCTTCCCAGTATTTAAGGGATCAAGAAAACATGTAATCAGCTTCCAGCAGGGCTAATCCAAATGTTCAGTTTCTGTATTATCTGTACCTCTGGAAACTTGTATCTAAGTTGTTATATATCAAATCATATTCCCCAATTAATTTCATCTTTGGAGAAGCAGAGCCACAAACACTTTTGGCAATACCAATGTATAATAGAAATAATCTTTACATTTATATTAAGGAACAGTGTGCTGGCATGAAATGATCAGGCAGACAACAAAACCAAAATCCCCATAATCTCTTCACATATACACTGGACTCTGGCTAGTTTCTTTATCTGTAAAACAAGGGAGGTTGGACTAATTCAGGGGTTTATTCATAATTCAAATGCTCACAAGGGTTACCAGATAATAAATTGATAATTGGGCAGAATGTAAACATTAGGGAATGGTGGAGCCTGGCAAAAGGAATAGTGTAGCTCTTGCCTCATGACGTTTACAATTTTTTTAAACCAACGGCCATAGAGAATGCATCTGTGGGTCTTCCATCCATGGGCAGTCAGCTTATAACCCCAGGACTGGATGATCTAAGGAAGGCCTTGTCTAGCTCTCATATTCATGATACTATTTGCTATACAAGGGACTGTGTACAGGAATTAAAAGGACTTTACTGATAAGACTGAAGACAGACAGAACTGTCTTACAGGGAGATGCCCAAATATAAAATACACTATAAGTAACTCCAATGATTACTCTGTCTTTAGCTATTCATCAGGGGACACTAATGAGACAAACTCCAGAGATGCAGCTTCATAGAGATATTAATGCTTTACTGTTCCCTAAAAGGTGACTACCAATAACATATGTAGTGTTTGATACATACATAAGAATATATGTACCACTTACAACTTAATAAAATAAGCACCCATTAACCTATTTCCAAGTTTTAAGAATTAAAATTTACCAAACTGTTGCATATGCCTATGTGCTCCTCTCAGCTATTACTTCAGCCTCTCCAAGAGGTAACCAGTGTTCTGATATCTTTACATTCAATACATGCCTATACAATATATTGTTTCCTTTTGCTTGTTTCTGAGCTCTATAAAATAGTATCATACTATTTGTAGTCTTCTGGGAAATGATTTCTACACTTAACATTATGTTTCTAAGATTCATACATGTATACATAGCTGTAGTTCTGATTTCTTTCACTGTATAACATTTTACTTCTGAATATACTACAGTTTGTCCATTCAAAGATCAACAGACATTGTTTCTAGACTTTTGTTATTACCAATAGTACTCTAGGAACACTCTTGTACATGCTTCCTAGTGCACATGTACATGAATTTCTCTAGGGTAAACATGTGGGAATGGAATTTCTGGGTTAGAGTATGTGAATATTCAATACGTATCCTCAAGTCTGGTATATAAGAAAATAGTTCTTAACCTTGTCTGTCTAGGAATCACCAGGGAACCTTAAAATACAACCGAGGTCCTAATCAGTTCTACTGACTTTTTCTCTAGACTTAGGGAGGTAAGGCCCTAATCTTTTATAGTTTTAAAACTTCCACAGGTGAATCTGTAACAGCAAAGTTTGAAAACCACTGGCATAGGATGACAGATTACTACCAAGGAAGCAGTCATTCATTAATGCCTAAAAAATCATTTCATTTCCAATTCAGAAAAAGGATGACTTTTTAAACAATTTATCACCTCCTAACCCCAACTCTGTAACAATATTTCTTCATGATAGAAAAGCAAAAGGATAAATTACTCCTAGTCACCATCCAGAGATAAACACTGCAACAAATATTTTTCAGAAGTTTTGCTGAGTATATTTTACTATAACTGAAAAATAACATACTAAATTACATATTCTGATTGAGGAGAACTGATGTCTTTTTTTCTAATTATAAACTTATCATTCTATGCAGATACAAGTTTGAAAGACCACACAATAAATTGTTAACTCATGTCATCTCTGGGGAATGGAACTGATTTTTTTTAAAAATTGGCATGTACTAGTTTTTTAATTTTTAGAAAAAAACAAATTCTTTAGAAAGTTTGAAAAATACAAAAAAAGGAAATATAAATATCTAATTTTACTATGATGAAGATTTATTTATATGCACTTCTCTTTGACCTAGTTGAGATCTACCACAGACATTAAGTTAATGCAGGAATATTCAAACATCTCAGAGAAGATGGTAAAAGTTGGAGATTGATAATAGGCAATATTGCAAGCAGGAGGTCTGATAGTCTCTCCTCTCCACTCTCAAAAAGAAATGCCAATGAGGGACTTCCCCGGCGTTCCACTGAAGACGCCGCCTTCTAATGCGGGAGGTGAGGGTTCAAACCCTGGTTGGGGAACTAAGGTCCTGCATGCCACAAGGTGCAACCAAAAATTTAAAAAAAAAAAAAGGTCAATGATTCATGTCATTCAACATGAATTTTATAGTGAGGCATTAAGCCCCTTAGGTGCATTGCTGATTAAACATTTCAGATTGGACCCAAAGATGAGCTCACTTAATGTCAAGATTCATGTGATGGTGAGATTCCAGTATATATTAGGCTAGAACTGCTACTTATATTTTCTCCCTGACATCACTTATCAAGTGTGCAAAAACTACAAAAAAGTATCTTTACTAATTATTTTAACCTGTATTATTACAACATATGTATCAAAGTTTCCAAGTGTAAACACAGCATGAAAAAAAGATTTTGAAGTATTTTGGATTTACCTTAAGATATTCACTGTATTCATCTTCAAATTTCTTGCCCCAGATACTGCTACCTCCTCTTCCAGTACCTATATTACAAGACGAACAAATGAAAAAAAGTATTTAATTAAAGTTGAAAAAGGGTTCATTTTCTAAACATAAGGGCTAGTTTATATAGCATAACCCTTTAAATACAAATAAAATTTGGTATGTCCTCTCTTACTTACCAAAATTGAACTTTAAAAACCATAAAAATAAAATATCTCTACAAAAACCAAAAGCCCTCCTTATCAATATTGTTCATATTTTAGGGCTCGGTGCTAGTAGCTTCTGCTTAAAAATTTCTCGCTAAGGTAAGTTATAAAAACCCCACATGCTTTTATTTTTCTATTCTTTGTCTAGTCTCTTCTTCACACTACATACCCTAGGTATATACCCTAGGTATTACTGGAATAACTTACCTGTCGGATCTCCTGTTTGAACCATGAAACCCTTGATATTTCTATGAAATATACAGCCATTGTAGTAATTACTGGCACAAAGAGCCAAGAAATTCTGAAGAGAATAAAAACAATGATTGAGAAATGATGTAGCAGAAGATAAGAACCATTTAAGATTTAAGAATATTTAAGATAAAGAACCAGTTGTAGGGACTTCCCTGGTGGCGCAGTGGTTAAGAATCCGCCTGCCAATGCAGGGGATACGGGTTCGAGCCCTGGTCCAGGATTATCCCACATGCCACGGAGCAACTTAGCCTGTGTGTCACAACTACTGAGCCTGCGCCCTGGAGCCCGCACACCTAGAGACCATGCTCCACAACAAGAGAAGCCACTGCAATGAGAAGCCCACTCACCACAACTAGAGAAAGCCTGCGCACATTAACAAAGACCAAACACAGCCAAAAAAAAAAAAAAAGCCAATTGTATTTACTGAAAACACTACAACAACCTATTTAAATGATATCTTTT